>NC_060071.1:151797726-152454671 GCF_922984935.1 Meles meles
GTGCCCTGAGAGCCCCCTGGTATTCTGAGTGACTCCTGGTGACTTGAGCACCTGTTAGGGACCTGAGCTCCCTCTGGTGACCAGAGGGTCTCCTGGGGCCTCAAGCACCCCGGCAGCCCAGATACTCTTGTGTCCCTGCAGGAAAGTTTGTGTCTGGGCTCATCCCAAGAGTGTACACACTGGGTACACACATTACAGTAACAAAGAGTGGTGTCCTCAGCTCTCAGGCTTTTCATATGCAGAATCAGCTTGCTCTTGCCATTGTCTCAGGAGATGGTGAGTTGGCCCTTCACAGTGTGTTCATGGTGTATGTAACTACCACCATTCATAATTGCTGAGACCCACTGCAGCTCCTTCCCTAGAGCCTGGCAGAGCCAACTCATGCTGTAGCCACCGAAAGTGAACCCAGAGGCTGCAAAGGAGTTTCTCAGCGAACCCCCAGGCTTCACCAGGTCTCCCCCAGACTCCACCAGCTATACCTCTCAATGGACACCTGCAGACACAAGACATCCTGGTCAGGAAACTGTCCTTCACTAGCTGCTTTTCTTACTCATATCCACTTTCTTTTTTTTTAAAATTAATTTATTTATTTTTATTTTTTTATTTACAGCATAACAGTGTTCATTGTTTTGGCATCACACCCAGTGCTCCATGCAGTGCGTGCCCTCCCTATTACCCACCATCTGGTTCCTCAACCTCCCACCACACCCCCCCACCCCCCCCCCCCTGCCGCCCCTTCATAACCCTCTGGTTGTTTTTCAGAGTCCATAGTCTCTCATGGTTCATCTCCCCTTCCAGTTTCCCTCAACTCCCTCTCCTCTCCATCTCCCCATGTCCTCCATGTTATTTGTTATGCTCCACAAATAAGTGAGACCATATGATACTTGACTCTCTCTGCTTGACTTATTTCGCTCAGCATAATTTCTTCCAGTCCCGTCCATGTTGCTACAAAAGTTGGGTATTCGTTCCTGTACTCGAGGAACTACAGAATACTCATGAAAGAAATTGAAGAAGACACAAAAAGATGGAAGACTCTTCCATGCTCTTGGATTGGAAGAATAAACATTGTTAAAATGTCTATACTGCCTAGATCAATCTATACTTTTAATGCCATTCCGATCAAAATTCCACCGATATTTTTCAAAGAGCTGGAGCAAATAATCCTAAAATTTGTATGGAGTCAGAAGAGACCCCGAATTGCTAAGGAAATGTTGAAAAACAAAAACAAAACTGGCGGCATCACGTTACCCGATTTCAAGCTTTACTACAAAGCTGTGATCACCAAGACAGCGTGGTACTGGCATAAAAACAGACACATAGACCAGTGGAACAGAGTGGAGAGCCCAGATATGGACCCTCAACTCTATGGTCAAATAATCTTCGACAAAACAGGAAAAAATATTCAATGGAAAAAAGACAGTCTCTTCAATAAATGGTGCTGGGAAAACTGGACAGCGATATGTAGAAGAATGAAACTCGACCATTCTCTTACACCGTACACAAAGATAAACTCGAAATGGATAAAAGACCTCAACGTGAGACAGGAATCTATCAGAATCCTAGAGGAGAACATAGGCAGTAACCTCTTCGATATCAGCCACAGCAACTTCTTTCAAGATATGTCTCCAAAGGCCAAGGAAACAAAAGCAAAAATGAACTTTTGGGACTTCATCAAGATCAAAAGCTTCTGCACAGCAAAGGAAACAGTCAACAAAACAAAGAGGTAACCCACGGAATGGGAGAAGATATTTGCAAATGACAGTACAGACAAAAGGTTGATATCCAGGATCTATAAAGAACTTCTCAAACTCAACACACACACAACAGATAATCATATCAAAAAATGGGCAGAAGATATGAGCAGACACTTCTCCAATGAAGACATACAAATGGCTATCAGACACATGAAAAACTGTTCATCATCATTAGCCATCAGGGAGGTTCAAATTAAAACCACATTGAGATACCACCTAACACCAGTTAGAATGGCCAAAATTAGCAAGTCAGGAAACAACGTGTGTTGGAGAGGATGTGGAGAAAGGGGAACCCTCTTCCACTGTTGGTGGGAATGCAAGTTAGTGCAGCCACTTTGGAGAACAGTGTGGAGATTCCTCAAGAAATTAAGAATAGAGCTTCCCTATGACCCTGCAATTGCACTGCTCGGTATTTACCCCAAAGGTACAGATGTAGTGAAAAGAAGTGCCATTTTTACCCCAATGTTTATTGCAGCAATGGCTACGGTCGTCAAACTGTGGAAAGAACCAAGATGCCCTTCAACGGATGAATGGATAAGGAAGATGTGGTCCATATACACAATGGAGTATTATGCCTCCATCATTTCCACTTTCTTATTCAATGTCTCTTGTTCTCTGTAAATTACCTTTGAAAAGACTAACAAGGAAATCCAAGCCAAGAATAAACTGCATCATGAGCTGTCTGTGTTCTGTCCTGAACTCTGAATGGAAAACCTGGGAATCCCAAGACTGGGGCTCCCATCCCAGCTCCAGGATTGGGGCTGGGATGGTTTAATCAGCAGAAGGTGAAGCCTATTTGCATGACCCTTGACCATATAGCCAGCATGGTATCTATATTGATAGAGAGGACAGTAATCAAAGCCCATATGAAGGCCTTTGATTTGGTGGTACTGACAGGATTTGGGAAAAGATGAAGTATGATTTTCAGAGTAACTGCTTGATTTCCATTTACCAGTTTGATTTCACATAGTCACACATATCGGGGGTGTAGATATCATGTTTCCCCTTAAAGTAACATAATCCTACACCCGGAATTGTGGAGGGTTTGTGAAGTGTCCAAGAACACTCAGGTGAGAGTGAGCCCTGGGATTTGGACCTGTGCTCCTCCCACAGGACCTAGTACACACCCTGAGTTCCCTGCAGTACCGAGAGCACAGGCTCATGGGGAATGTGGGATCTGGCCTATAGTGAGGACAAGATGACTTTGTTCTAGAATTTATCTGAGATACAGAATCAGGGTGCATGTGGGTGTTCTTCCTAGTCTGTATGGTTTCACTGTCTGCATCCCAAGTCATCTCTGGGAGTATTTGTAATAGTTTTGATGACTGTGTTTGACACAGGATGAACTGCACACAGGTAGAACGTGCGATATGAGAAACACAGGTGTCAGAATCAACAGTATCCAGAACAAGAAAATCCATTTTCCACAAAATTTCCTGTATTGGCAATTCTTCCTTACTCATTCCTTCTTCCCTCTGTCCCCACATTACGATTGATCTTCATGTTACCTTACAGTAGCTTTAATTTTCTAGAATATATAATTTCCTAATTGTATGAAATTTACCTTTATTTCTAGGGCTTCTATTGCTGAGCCAAATACTTGACAATACCCCCATATTTATTAAGTTTTTTATGATGGGCAGCTTTCCAAAGATGACATAGAGCACAATATGTCCACTTTTAAGCTGATTATTGAGTTTGGAATATTCCCATGTTTCTGTATTTTATTTTCACTTATGTATTTATTTATTTATCTATTTATTTTAGTTACCATACAGTACATCATTAGTTTTCATGTAGTGTTTCTGTATTTTGATAAACTCACTACTCAGATTGGAGTTGCAAGAGCTAAAGAAATAAATAGAACAAACTTCAGATCAACAAATTTCGTCAATATACCTTCTAATTGTGTTCATGAGACCAACAATAAACTTAAACTGTAGGGAATGGCAAGTACTCACAGGGGCTAAGAACCATCATCTTGGCATATTGTGAATGCAGATCCCTGATGGCCAATAAACTATCACAAGGTTTAGATAGAATATTTAATGGATATCTTGACATCATGTGTGCTAAAGATATTATAGTGTGAGGTTCTCCAGGACCATATCACTAATTCAATCCTGTCCTCATGCATTCCTATCATGTAGGATGGGGACAAATTATGAAAAACCTCCTCACAGCCTGGTGGTCCTGGCAGGATGGGAGGAAGATGACCCAGAGTAGGAATGCATGGAGATCCACGGATCCTGTGTCCACAGCAGAAATAAAGAATTTATGTGTAGAGGACACCCTCAGAAGCAGGGTCTTGGTGCCACAGGTGGATCCCCACAGGACCTGGAAGGGGATCAGACATCACTGTCTCCGTTCTTTTGAGGACCACACACAGTTTTCACATGGAATGAAAGCCTTAGTCTTCAGGGAAAAGTAGGGAAACAGGAAGATGAGGACACCCAGGGACCACTGGAGCTGTGGGAGGAGACAACTGGGAAGAACATAATGACTGTGTACCCAGAGACAGGCAATAATACAAGGACTTGGGGGTGGTGCAAGATGGCGTGGAAGTAGGAGGAGGTGCTGTTTCAACCTGTACCCCAAATTGAGCTGATTACCTACCAAAGAACTCTGATCACCCATGAAATCAGCCTGAGAGCACAATTATACACGTCTGGATCTCTACAGGGGCAGAAGTTTCCAGTGGGCAGGTAAAGCGGAGTGGGATTGTCAGACCGATATTGGCAGATAAACAAAAGGGGGAGGGAGCCACCAGAGGCGACTGATTGGAAAAGTATTACCCCAATACAAGAGTGCCCTGTGACTGGGAAACAGCATTAACTTGAAGTCTGGTTGAAAGTACTCAAAAAGAGCAAAAGATCACTGGGGGAAATTGTGGGAATCAGGGCATTTAGGGACAGCCTCCCCTGGTGCTGAGCCAGAGAGAGTGTGGCGGAGAAACCAGGTCTTGGTCCCCACATCATGCCCAAGAACGTGTTGGGTCCGGCTCCTGGGACAACCAGCCTGACTTGAGCGGCTAGGAGCCTTGTCAGATGGCAGATGGCTATCAGACCCTGAGAGACGCGTGCCCATACCCTCCCCTGGGAGAGGTGTGCGCCAGCCCGGGGCTCTTAGACCCACGCAGTGCTATCAAAGCTGGAGATACGTGCGCCCAACACACTCGCCTGGAAGAGGTATGTGCCACCCGGCGCTCCCTCCCAGGCCAGCAGGGAAACCCCAGTGTGCGATCCCTGCTTGGAACCTCTCTGGCGGTCTGGTGCTGCCCAGACAGCCGCTGCTCTCGTGCTTTTGGGTACAAGGAGGAGATCCTGCATCCCCAGGAACCGTGACTTGGAACCGACTCTGCAGCAGCTCTTGCAGAATATTCTGAAGCTTCTCTCTGAGAGGGAGGTCGGGTGCAGTTTGCTTTCCTCTAAACCTCCAAAAACCATCAAAAGCTGTCAAGGTGACAGATTAAAAACAACAACAACAACAAAACCGGAACAAAACAAACAAACAAACAAACAAAAAACAACAAACAACTCCCAAACAAAAAATATAAAAACCTCCAGAGAACAAAAGCCTGAAAAACCAGTTTCCTCAGAGCCCACCCCCTTGAGGGAGGTGGGAGGACTTAATTCAGGGAAAATCATTGACTGAAAACCCATGTGGTAGGTCTCTCCCCCCAGAAAACCAACCAGGAAGGGAAAAAAAAAAAAGATGACAAGAGAACAACCACCACTAATTCACACATACAACTTTTATTTTTACCTCGTTCCCACTATACTGGTTCATTTTTTTATATAGATAATTTTTTAACCTATTTACCATCACAGTGAGATGTCCAGTACATCAAATTCCATAATAACCTTCTAAACTGAACTTTTTGATACATAAACCCGTGTTTTTCTTTTGCTATTCTATTTTTTAAAAATTTTTAATTTTTCTTTTAAATTTTAGTTTAATTTAGTCTAGTATAGTCTCTTTTTATTTTTATTTTCTCATATTCATATAGAGTTAAACTTCAAGGTAATCCCCTTTCCCTAATGAATGCTACCCCTATGGGTAAACCAATTTTTAATCCCCTTTGTCTTAGGGAAGTTGAGTCCTTTAACAAAGATATCAAGATACATCCAGGAAGAATCAAAATAATCTTCCTTGCCCACTCTGAGAATTTATAACCACTCTCCCATCTTTTCCTTCCGCCACTGTTTCTGTGCATTTGTGTTTGTCCTGATAGTATATAAATCTTATACTTGGGGTTATTTTTGACGAGGTTCTTCCTTTTTTTGCATATATATATATATATATATTTTTCTCTCTCTCTCTCTCGTCATATAATTTTATGAGTCTTTTTGTTTGTCTGTTTTTGTTTGTATACTTCATAAGTCTTACCTTGGGGCCCATTTGGGCTGAGCCTTCTCTTTTATCTTCCCTTTTTTTCCTGTCTCTCTCTCTCAATCTCTCTGTTTTTCTTTTTTTTTTTTCTTTTTTCTGTTGATTGGGTGGGGAATCCTGATTGCTCAGAAGCGTTCCGGGGTGCACCTTGACTGCACCACAGTCGATACATCCAGCTACATCCATTCAGTCATCGCTCACCAAAATGACTAGGTGGAATGCCCAACAGAAGAAAAATAGAGGATGGTCCTTCTACAACAGAGCTAATGGCTAACGACATAGACAATATGTCAGAAAAGGAATTCAGGCTAACAATTATCCAGGCAATATCTTGGTTGGAGAAAGCCATGGATGACCAAATGGAATTGATTAGGGCAGAACTGAAAGCCACCAGGGATGATGTTCACAATGTAGGGCGGAACTGAAAGCCAAAGGGATGATGTTCAAAATGCTCTCAATGAGTTCCAATCTAATCTAAGTTCCCTAAAAGCTAGGGTAACTGAGACAGAAGATGGAATCAGTGATCTGGAGGACAAACAGATAGAGAGAAAGGATCAGGAGGAAGCCTGGAACAAACAGCTCAGAAGCCACAAAAACAGAATCAGGGAAATAAATGATGCCATGAATCATTCCAACATCAGAATTATTGGAATCCCTGAAGGGGAGGAAAAAGAAAGATGTCTAGAAGATATAGTGGAACAAGTTGTCTATGAAAAATTTCCCAATCTCACGAATGGAAACAACGTTCATGTACTAGAGGCAGAGCGGTTTCCCCCCAAGATTTTAGTTTCTTGAAAATCCTCATGACACCTGATAGTTAGAATGAAGAATTACAATTCTAGTCAGATCCTCTTAAAAGAAGCTAGGACAAAGAGGTTCCTTACATGCAGGGGAAAGCCCATCAGAATAACGTCAGACCTATCCACAGAGTCTTGGCAAGCCAGAAAGTGTTGGAATGATATATACAGAGTACTAAATGAGAAAAACATGCAGCTAAGTATACTTTATCCAGCAAGACTGACATTCAGAGTGGATGGAGAGATAAAGAGTTTCAAAGACTGTCATGGCTTAAAAGACTATGTAACCACCAAACCGACACTGCAAGCAATATTAAGGGGGGTTATATAACAGAGAAAAAATCCTAAAAATATCATCAAATAGCAATATAGAGAACCTACAGAAAGAAAGACTTCAAAGGTAACAAGTTGTCAGTCAAAACGTATCTATCAATAATCACTCTCAACGTGAATGGCCTAAATGAGCCCATAAAATGACACAGGGTTGCAGATTGGATAAAACGACAGGACCCATCCATATGTTGTCTACAAGAGACCCATTTTGAACCTAAAAATACACCGAGACTAAAAGTGAAGGGATGGAGAAGCATCTTTCATGCCAGTGGACCTCAAAAGAAGGCTGGGATAGCGAGTCTCATATCAAATAAATTAGATTTTAAATTAAAGACTATAGTCAGAGATAAAGAAGGACACTATATAATTCTTAAAGGGACTATCCACCAAGAAGATCCAACAATTGTAAATATCTACACGCCAAATACGGGAGCAGCCAGTTACAAAAGAAAACTATTAATCAAGATAAAGAGTCATATTGATATGAATACATTAATAGTAGAAATATTAACATTCCTCTCTCAGTAATAGATAATCCAAGCAGAAAATCAATTAAGAAACAAAAACATTGAATGAAACATTGGACCAAATGGACGTCATAGATATAAACAGAACATTCCACCCTAAAACAACAAGAATATTCATTCTTCTCAAGTGCACATGGAGCCTTCACCACATACTCGGTCACAAAGCAGGACTCAACCGATCCCAAAAGACTGACATTATTCCCTGTATATTCTCAAATCACAATGCTTTGAAACTGGAGCTCAATCACAAGGAAAAGTTTAGAAGGAACTCAAACACCTGGAAGCTAAAGACCACCTTGCTTAAGAATGCTTGGATCAACCAGGAGATCAAAGAAGAACTTCAACAATTCATGGAAACCAATGAGAATGAAGACAATTCGGTCCAAAACGTATGGGATACAGCAAAAGCGGTCCTAAGGGGGAATTACATAGCCATCCAAGCCTCCCTCAAAAAAATTGAAAAATCCAGAATACACTAGCTGACTCTACATCTCAAAGAACTGGAGAATCAATAGCAAATCAAACCAACTCCACACGCAAGAAGGGAAATAATTGAGATTAGAGCAGAGATCAATGAGGTAGAAACCAGAGATACACTAGAACGTATCAATGAAACTAGAAGCTGGTTTTTTGAAAGAATCAATAAGATCGACAAACCATTGGCCACACTAATCCAAAAGAAAAGAGAGAAAGCCCAAATTAATAAAATTATGAATGAAAAGGGAGAGATCACAACTAACACCAAGGAAATAGAAACAATCATCAGAAGTTATCATCAACAGTTATATGACAATAAGCTAAGCAACCTAGATGAAATGGATGCATTCTGGGAAAACTATAAACTCCCAAAATTGAACCAGGAAGAATTTGATAACCTGAATAGACTGATATCTAGTAATGAGATTGAAGCAGTGATCAAAAACCTCCCCCCCAAAAAAAGAAGAGCAGGACCTGACTGATTCCCTGGGGAATTCTACCAAACTTTCCAAGAAGAAATAACACCAATTCTCCTGAATCTGTTCCAAAAAATTGAAGCAGAAGGAAAACTTCCAGACTCTTTTTATGAAGACAGCATTACTCTGATCCCCAAACCAGGCAAAGACCCTAACAAAAAGGAGAATTTCAGACCAATATCACTGATGAATATGGATGCTAAGAACCTCAACAAGATCCTAGCAAACAGCATCCAGCAGTACATTAAAAACATTATCCACTATGACCAGGTGGGATTCATCCCTGGGTTACAAGTATGGTTCAACATTCGCAAATCAGGGGCACCTGGGTGGCTCAGTGTGTTAAGCCTCTGCCTTCAGCTCAGGTCATGATCTCAGAATCCTGGGATCCAGCCCAGCATGGGGGTCTCTGCTCAGCAGGGAGCCTCCTTCCCTCTCTCTCTGCCTGCCTCTCTGCCTACTTGTGATCTCTGTCTGTCAAATAAATAAATAAAATCTTTAAAAAAAACATTCGCAAATCAATCAATGTGATAGAACACATCAATAAGAGAAGAGAGAAGAACCACATGGTCCTTCAATTGATGCAGAGAAAGCACTTGACAAAATCCAGCATCCATTCCTGATTAAAATGCTTCAAAGTATAGGGATAGAGGGAACATTTCTGAACTTCATAAAATCTATGAAAGACCCACAGCAAATATCATCCTCAATGGGAAAAAGCTTGCAGCCTTTCCGTTGAGATCAGGAACACGACAAGGATGCCCACTTCACTGCTCTTGTTCAACATAGTATTAGAAGGCCTAGCAACAGCAATCAGATAACAAAGAGAAATAAAAGGTATCCAAATTGGCAAGGAAAAAGTCAAACTCTCTCTTTTTGCAGATGATATGACTCTTTATATGGAAAACCCCAAAGACTCCACCCCCAAACTACTAGAACTCATATAGGAATATGAGCTTTCTTTGCAAATTGATATTAGTTTTCATTCCAATTTGCTACTTTTCTGCTGTATGACAATTTACACAATCTATTCCAACATCAATTTTTTTCTTTACTTATGAGGAATAAAAATACATATTCTACTGGGTTACTAGTGAGATTAAAATGAAATACCCATTCCATAAAAAATAAATTAAATATTAAAGAAAAAATCCCAAAATTTGTATGGAATAAGAAGAAACCCCAAATGGCGAAGGAAATGTTGAAAAACAAATACAGAACTGGCAGCATCACATTACCTGATTTCAAGCATTACTACAAAGCTGTGATCACCAAGACAGCATGGTACTGTAATAAAAACAGACACATAGACCAGTGGAACAGAGTGGAGAGCCCAGATATGGACCCTCAACTCTATGGTCATATAATCTTCGACAAAACAGGAAAAAAATATGCAATGGAATAGAGACAGTCTCTTCAATCAATGGCTTTATTACACACTAACAATGAAAATATAGAAAGGGAAATTAGAGAATCGATTCTGTTTATTATAGCACCAAGAATGAAAAGACACCTGGGAAGGGGAGATGAACCATGAGAGACTATGGACTCTGAAAAACAACCAGAGGGTTATGAAGGGGCGGCAGGGGGGTGGGGTTGGGGAGTGGGAGGTTGAGGAACCAGGTGGTGGGTAATAGGGAGGGCAAGTACTGCATGGAGCACTGGGTGTGATGCCAAAACAATGAACACTGTTATGCTGTAAACAAACAAACAAACAAACAAAAAAAGACCTCAAAGGGAGACAGGAATCCATCAGAATGCTAGAGGAGAACATAGGCAGTAACCTCTTCCATATCAGCCACAGCAACTTCTTTCATGATATGTCTCCAAAGTCAAAGGAAACAAAAGCAAAAATGAACTTTTGGTGGGCCACCTGGGTGGCTCAGTGGGTTAAAGCCTCTGCCTTCGGCTTGGGTCATGATCCCAGGGTCCTGGGATCGAGACGCACATTTGGGCTCTCTGCTCCGCGGGGAGCCTGCTTCCTCCTCTCTCTCTGCCTGCCTCTCTTCCTAGTTGTGATTTCTCTATGTCAAATAAATATAATATTTTAAAAAATGAACTTCTGGTACTTCATCAAGCTCAAAAGCTTCTGCACAGCAAAGGAAACAGTCAACAAATCAAAGAGGCAACCCACGGAATGGGAGAAGATATTTGTAAATGACAGTAGAGACAAAAAGTTGATATCAAGGATTTATAAAGAACTCCTCAAACTCAACACACACAAAACAGATAATCATATCAAAAAATGGGCAGAAGATATGAATAGACACTTCTCCAATGAAGACATCAAAATGGCGATCAGATACATGAAAAAATGCTCATAATCACTAGCTATCAGGGAGATTCAAATTAAAACCACATTGAGGGCGCCTGGGTAGCTCAGTGGGTTAAGCTGCTGCCTTCGGCTCAGGTCATGATCTCAGGGTCCTGGGATCACGTCCCGCATCGGGCTCTCTGCTCAGTGGCGAGCCTGCTTCCCTGTCTCTCTCTGCCTGCCTCCCTGTCTTCTTGTGATCTCTCTCTGTCAAATAAATAAATAAAATCTTAAAAAAAAAACACATTGAGATTTCACCTGACACCAGTTAGAATGGCCAAAATTAGCAAGACAGGAAACAACGTGTGTTGGAGAGGTTGTGGAGAAAGGGGAACCCTCTTTCACTGTTGGTGGGAATGCAAATTGGTGCAGCCACTTTGGAGAACAGTGTGGAGATTCCTCAAGAAATTAAGAATAGAGCTTCCCTATGACCCTACAATTGCACTGCTGGGTATTTACCCCAAAGATACAGATGTAGTGAAAAGAAGAGCCATCTGTACCCCAATGTTTATAGCAGCAATGGCCAGGGTCGCAAACTGTGGAAAGAACCAAGATGCCCCTCAACGGACGAATGGATAAGGAAGATGTGGTCCATATACACGATGGAGTATTATGCCTCCACCAGAAAGGATGAATACCCAACTTTTGTAGGAACATGGACAGGACTGGAAGAGATTATGCTGAGTGAAATAAGTCAAGCAGAGAAAGTGAAGTATCATATGGTTTCACTTATTTGTGTAGCATAACAAATAACATGGAGGACATGGCGAGATGGAGTGGAGGAGAAGGGAGTTGAGAGAAATTGGAACACGAGATGAACCATGAGAGGCTATGGACTCTGAAAAACAAACTGACGGTTTTGAAGGGGTGGGAGGTGGCAGGTTGGGGAACCAGGTGATGGGTAATAGAGAGGGCATGTATTGCATGGAGCACTGGGTGTGGTGAAAAGCAATGAATACTGTTATGCTGAAAATAAACAATAAATTAATAAAATAATAAAGAACAATAAAAATAAAATAAGAATGATACAGAGAAAAATCAGCATGACCCTTCTGTAAGAATGACATGCATTCCAAAATTTTAAAAAACTGCTAATAATTAATTATGTAAACAACATGAAACGTAAGAATTATGCAAAAAGTGTGTAAGAGTCATGTATGTTCACATTGTGTGATTTATTTAAGGTAGAGATAAATCACAGTATGAAAAGAAAAAAAAATAAATTACACGGTATTTTTCAGAGAGCTGTAGGAAATAATCCTAAATCTTGTATGGAATCAGAAGAGATCCGAATCGCTAAGGAAACGTTGAAAAACAAAAACAAAACTGGCAGCATCACGTTACCTGATTTCAAGCATCAATACAAAGCTGATATCACCAAGACAGCGTGGTACAGGCATGAAAACAGACACATTGACCAGTGGAACAGAGTGGAGAGCTCAGATATGGACCCTCAACTCTATGGTGAAATAATCTTCGACAAAACAGGAAAAAAATATACAATGGAATAGAGACAGTCTCTTCAATAAATGGTGCTGGGAAAACTAGACAGCTATATGTAGAAGAAAGAAACTCGACCATTCTCTTACACCGTACACAAAGATAAACTTGAAATAGATAAAAGACCTCAAAGTGAGACAGGAATCCATCAGAATCCTAGAGGAGAACATAGGCAGTAACCTCTTCGATATCAGCCACAGCAATGTCTTTCAAGACATGTCTCCAAAGACAAAGGAAACAAAAGGGAAAATGAACTTTTGGGACTTCATCAAGATCAAAAGCTTCTGCACAGCAAAGGAAACAGTCAACAAAACAAAAAGGCAACCCATGGAATGGGAGAAGATATTTGCAAATGACAGTAGAGACAAAAGGTTGATATCCAGGATCTATAAAGAACTCCTTAAACTCAACACACACAAAACAGATAATCATATCAAGAATGGGCAGCAGATATGAACAGACACTTCTCCAATGATGAAATACAAATGGCTATCAGACACATGAAAAATGTTCATCATCACTAGCCATCAGGGAGATTCAAATTAAAACCACATTGAGATACCACCTGACACCAGTTAGAATGACCAAAATCAGCAAGACAGGCAACAACGTGTGTTGGAGAGGATGTTGAGAAAGGGGAACCCTCTTACACTATTGGTGGGAATGCAAGTTAGTGCAGTCACTTTGGAGAACAGTGTGGAGATTCCTCAAGCAATTAAAAATAGAGCTTCCCTATGACCCTGCAATTGCACTGCTGGGTATTTACCCCAAAGATACAGATGTAGTGAAAAGAAGGGCCATCTGTACCCCAATGTTTATTGCAGCAATTGCCACGGTCAACAAACTGTGGAAAGAACCAAGATGCCCTTCAACGGATGAATGGATAAGGAAGATGTGGTCCATATACACGATGGATTATTATGTCTCCATCAGAAAGGATGAATACCCAACTTTTGTAGCAACATGGATGGGACTGGAAGAGATTATGCTGATTGAAATAAGTCAAGCAGAGAGAGTCAAGTATGGTATGGTTTCACTTATTTGTGGAGCACAACAAAGAACATGGAGTACATGACGAGATGGAGAGGAGAAGGGAGTTGAGGGAAATTGGAAGGGGAGATGTACCATGAGAGACTATGGACTTTGAAAAACAACCTGAGGGTTTTGAAGGGGCGGGTGGTAAGAGGTTGGAGAACCAGGTGTTGGGTAATAGGGAGAGCACGTGTTGCATGGAGCACTGGGTGAGGTGCAAAAACAATGAATATTGTTACACTGAAGCAATATAAAAAAGTGAAAAAAAAAGAATACATGGACTTGGGCCACTGGTGGAGAAGGGGCAATGACACATGAGGTCCTCACCTGACCCAGGTTCGTGGGAGCACCTGAGTCTAAGGCGACGTCATCAAGTCAGAGTCCTAGTAGTCTGAAGCCTTCCACCACATTAACGACTGTCACCTGATTACTGACTGACCAGTACTGAGTACTGGAGTGTACTGGAGAGTGGAGGTAGATTCTATTTGGGGGAGCTCAAGGACATCACAGTGCTGATCACGGACAGAAACAGGGGATCTCTGGAGGAATCTGAACTCTTGTGTGGCTACAGCAGTGACACATTTCACTGCTGCTACCCAGACAGCCTGTTTCCCAGTGGAGCCAAGAAGAGAGTCACACACTCCACAGCATAGGCCTCACAAAGAGAGGGTGTGATAATCTACACTAAGCATGAAATATTACGATGTAATCCCAAGTGCCCTGTGCATAGTAGACATTCATGAAACCCCACCATAATTCCAGGGTCTCCGTAACGTTGGCGAACCTCTCTGTTCCACCCGCCCCTCTATTCTCTTGTGGTACAAGTCCTGGGTGTGCAAGTTTGGCGACAGCAGCTCCATGTACAAATCATGTGGAAATTTGTCAAAGCTGGGTCACTCCACTGTATTTGGTAATTCGAGCTGCTCCACTCATCTTGAGTGGATTTAACTTCCCTGAAACACTTTCTCTACCAGGTATGTTCATGTGTAAAGGACATAATAGTATGGCAGAGCTGTCAGATTTTGTCATCGCTCCAATCAGTGTCACCACCCTGGGAACTTCCTGGGAGAACCCTCACCTCTCATTGACACATTTACACAAGTAACACCTTCTCTGGTCTTGAAATGACACTTCACACCTGTGTGACAGGGTGAGGTTACCTGCTTTAACCTGTGTCCTCATAACTGCTCTCAGTGATTTTGATCAGTGCTGTGAAGGCGCTTCTCTCGTTGTCTTCATGAACAGAGCTGTGGTTGCAGGATATTGTTCCCTGGCTCCCATGTAGGTTTTTAATGTGAATTAAATAATAAACACATTACCTGCCTGATAGAGGGATTGAAGAATGTGAGAAGTTAGCAGATTCAGTTATGAGGACACATCTGGACCCTGTGTTAGGACCTGGAAGAGTGGACTGACCAGCTCGGCGACTGTATACGGGAAGAGACATCGAGAGCATCCAGGTCCAATGGTGTCTCAAACTCACAATTTGTTCTCTGGGTCCTTAATCTGCTCAGACAGAGGTGAGTGTCCACCTTGGCTCCAGTGTGTGTGTGGACTTCGATAGAGAGTAGGTGACATCACTGTTCAGAGGGAAGGAAACAAACGGGAGTGTTTATATTTATGTGGGTGCAGGTGGGTTGGTATGGGGTTCTCATCCCCAGGAACAAAACAGTGGGCATGTGGGGGGTAACAGGTGTTTGTGATTCGGACATTGTCAATGACACTCTAGCTGGATACTAGGGTGTGTTTCTTGGTTAGTTCAGAGACCCATTAAGCAAAGTATTGCATCAACCTTTGAGGGGAGAACACAGGCAGTAACCTCTTAGATCCTCAACTGCAAGAACTTCTTGCAAGATGTGTCTCTAAAAGCAAGGAAAACAGAAAGTGAAAAGAATTTTGGGACTTCACCAAGATAAAAATTTTCCGCAATGCAAAGGAAGCAGTCAACAAACTAAAAGGCAACCTATGGAATGGGAGAAGATATTTGCAAATGACACTACAGACAAAGGTTTGATATCCAAGATCTCTAAAAAATTTACCAGACTGAACATCCTAAAAACAAATAATGCGGTAAAAAAATGTGGAGAAGGCATGAATAGACACATCTCCAGAGAGACATACAAATGACCAACGCACACATGAAAAAATGCTCCACATCTATTGCCACCATGGAAATATAAATCAAAACCACAATAAGTCATTACCTTTCATGATTTAGAAAGAATAAAATTAACAAGACAGGGAACAACAAATGTTGGAGAGGATGTGGAGAAAGGGGAGCCCTCTTACGCTGTTGGTGGGAACGCAAGTTGATACAGCCACCTTGGAAAAGAGTGTCTATATTCCTCTAATGTTAAAAAGACAACTATCATATGATCTCCCTGATATGAGGACATGGAGAAGCAACATGGGGGGGTAGGGGGATAGGAGAAGAATAAATGAAACAAGATGGGATTGGGAGGGAGACAAACCATAAATGACTCTTAATCTCACAAAACAAACTGGGGGTTGCTGGGGGGAGGTGGGATTGGGAGAGGGGGAGCGGGCTATGGACATTGGGGAGGGGAGGCGAACCATAAGAGACTATGGACTCTGAAAAACAACCTGAGGGTTTTGAAGGGTCAGGGGTGGGAGGTTGGGGGAACAGGTGGTGGGTAATGGGGAGGGCACGTTTTGCATGGAGCACTGGGTGTTGTGCAAAAAGAATGAATACTGTTACGCTGAAAAAATAAATAAAATGGAAAAAAAAATAGAACTACCCTATGACTCAGCAATTTCTCTACTGGGTATTTACACCAGAGATACAGATGTAGTGAACAAACGGGTACATGCACCCCAATATTCATAGGAATAATGTCCACAATAGTGAAACTGTGGAAGGAGCTGAGATTTCCTTCTGCATATGAATGGATAAAGAAGATATGGTCCAAACATACGATGGAATATTACTGTGCCATCAGAATGGGTGAATACTTACCATTTCATTGACTTGGATGGAACCAGAGGGTGTTATGTCAAGTAGAATAAGTTAAGCAGAGAAAGATAATTATCCTATGGTTTCACTCTATGTGGAACATAAGGAATAGTGAGGAGGACCACAGGAAAGTCAATTATCCTACCGTTTTACTTACTTGTGGAGCATAAGGAATAACACAGAGGACATTAGGAGATTAAAGGAAAACTGAATTGCGGTAAATTGGAGGGGGATATGAAGCACGAGCAATGGTGTACTCTGAGAAACAAACTGAGGGTTTTGGAGTGGAGGGGTGGAGGATTGGGAGAGCACGGTGGTGCATATCAAGGAGGACACATATGGCATGGAGCAGTGGGTGTGGTGCATAAACAGTGAATCTTGGAACACTGAAAAATAAAAAAAATCATGGAGGGAGAAAAACCATGAGATACTCTGGATTCTGGGAAACAAACAAGGGTTACAGAAGTAAGGGTGGTGGGGGATGAAGTAGCCAGGTGATGGGGATTAAAGAGGGCAGGTGACTCGATGAGCACTGGGTGTTGTACACAACTAATGAATCTTTGAACACTACATCAAAAACTGATGATGTACGATATGTTGCCTTGTGAACATTAAAAAGAATAAAGACTTTATTTTCACCTATTTAAAAAATTTCTTTTCAGTGTTCCAGAATTCATTGTTCATGCACCAAGGAAATGAGGGCATTGAATAACACACTGGACCAGATAGACTTCTTTGTGATTGATTTGGGCTCTTTCTCTTTCATTTGGTAAATTTAGGCAGAGGATTCTCAGGTGTATTGTGGTTTTTTTCCCCAAAGTATCACGTGATATGATGAGCACAGCGTTTTATACTGAAGAGATGGAGCGTTGAATATTATATCAAAATCCAATGATGTACTATACCTTGGCTAATTGAATTAGAAAAAAAGTATGCAGACCTTGGTTTCTTTGATCTGTTCTGTGTTTCTTAGTTTCTATATAATCACTTTCTACTCTAATCTTGCTATTCCCTTCCTTCTGCTATATTTAGGATTCAGTTGCTCTTTCTCTAGGACCTTTAGATGTAATGTTAGGTTGTTTATTTGAGATTTTTCTTGCATCTTGAGGTGCTCCTGTATGGTGTGTATTTCTGTCTTAGGATCACCTTTGCTGCACAGAAATGACAGGATAGTGATAATGGTTTTCTAGTTTTTTCTTAAATTTAATTTTATTTTTTCAGTGGAGATATTTTCTCATTTTTAAAATTTATTTATTTATTTTCAGTTTAACAGTACTCATTGTTTTTACACCACACCCAGTGGAGATTTTATACTCGTGTGTGTGTGTGTGTGTGTGTGTGTGTGTGTGTGTGTGATCTTCTGGCCCCACTGGAGGTTCTTGTGATCCACAGTGAGTGCCACTGAAATTCTTATGAAGGTTTTGTTGACCTGCATCAGGATATTTGTAATTTTTTGGTATTTAAGACAAGAGGAAACTAATGTTACTGACTCTTTTTTCTTTTTTGCATGTTAGTCTATTTGTCTTCCTGTTACAACTAAGTTTCTAAGTCAGAGAGTGAATAGGAAAGCACAGAATAATGTTGAGAAGGCTCCCTTGGGGAAACTGCTCTATGGAGAGGAAACCCCAGACCCTGACAGGAAATATGCCATAGACTCCATCTGCACCTGCTCCTGGAATTAGATACAGAATTGGTGAGGAGTGCGCACCCTCCGCTGGTCTGTTATTCTTGTAGTTTGAGATTTGTGTCGGGGCTCACACTGATGTCCCCTCACTGTGTCTCTCGCACAGTAATACACGGCCGTGTCCTCGGCTCTCAGGCTGTTCATCTGCAGATACAGCCTGTTCTTGCCCTTGTCTCTGGAGATGGTGAATCGGCCCTTCACAGAGTCTGCGTAGTATGTCCTACTTCCATCATAGCTAATAACTGTGACCCACTGCAGCCCCTTCCCTGGAGCCTGGCGGACCCAGCTCATGGCATAGCTATGAAGGTGAATCCAGAGGCTGCACAAGAGAGTCTCAGGGACCCCCCAGGCTTCACCAGGTCTCCCCCAGACTCCACCAGCTGCACGTCACACTGGACACCTGCAGACACAAGACATCCCAGTCAGGAATCTGTCATATACCCATGGTTTCTCTCAGTCATATCCACTCACATACTCAATGTGTCTTGTTCTCCAGAAATTACCTTTTAAAAGAGCAAGAAGTAAAACCCAGCCAAGCACAAACTCCATGGTGAGTTCTACGTGTTCTGTCCTGATCACTGAATGAGGACACCTGGAAATCCCAGGGCTGGGACTCCTCTCTGGACTGGGCTGTTTTATTCAGTGGAGGGAAGACCCTATTTGCATGTCCTCTGAGTATATAGTTAGCTCCAGACGTAGGTTCAGTTCTTAACAAGTTACAAACAAAGACTGCATTGTTTGTGGATCACTTTGTTTTGTTTAGATGGCACTTTGACAATGTGCAGTATTCTTTTTTTTGTTGTTTATTTAAAAAATGCATTTATTGGGTGCCTAGGTGTCTCAGTGGGTTAAGCCTCTGCCTTTGGCTTAGGTCATGATCCTGGATTCCTGGAATCGAGCCCCCACAATGGGCTTTCTGTTGGGACAGGAGTCTCCTTCACCCCCCTCTCTCTGCCTGCCTCTCTGACTACTTGGGATCTCTGTCTGTCCAATAAATAAATAAAATCTTTAAAAATGCATTTATTGGTAGGAAACTTTGGAACAGGACACCAATAATATAAATTCCCATTCAGAGTTAAGAATTCTATCAGAGCCAAGTTTAAATATACCTTTAATATATGAATGAATAAACTTTGCAAAATTATGAAGACTATCAGTATCCAAGCTCTCTTATGCTTCCCATTGTGGTGTGTCTGTTTTTATGCCAGTACCATACCGTTTTGATGACAACAGCTTTGTAATCTAGCTTGAAATTGGAGTGTGGTGACTCCAGGTGGCTTAGTCGCCTATTTGCTTGCTTGCTTTCTTTTCTTAAAAATTTTTATTTATTTTTTAAAATGTCCTTTCAGTGCTCAGAATTCATTACTTCTGCACCACACTGAGTGGTCCATGCAATACGTGCCCTCCACAATAACCACCACCAGGTTCACCTAACCTCCCACCCTCTCCCCTCCAAAACCCTCAGTTAGTTCCTCCAAGTCCACAGTCTCTCATGGTTCATCTCCCCCTCCAATTTCTCCCAACTCCTTTCTCCTCTCCAGCTCCCCATGTACTCTGTATTCCTTCTTTCATTTTTTTACGTTATTTATTTATTTATTTGGCAGAGAGAGAGACAATGAGAGAGGGAACAGAAGCAGAGGGAGTGGGAGAGTGAGAAGCAGGCTTCTGGCTGAGCAGGGAGCCCGATGTGGGACTTGATCCCAGGACCCTGGGACCATGAACTGAGCTGAAGGCAGATGCCTAACGACTGAGCCAACTATCCCCCCCTCCGTGTTATTTCTTATGCTCCACAAATAAGTGAAACTATATGATAACTGACTCTCTCTGCTTGAATTATTTCATTCAGCATAATCTCTTCCAGTCCCATCCATGTTGATACAAAAGTTGGGTATTCATCCTTTCTGATGGAGACATAATACTCCATAGTGTATATGGACCACATTTTCCTTATCCTTTTGTCTGTTGAATGGCATCTCAGTACTTTCACATTTTGGCGACTGTGGCCATTGCTGCTATGAACAGTGGAGTACAGATGGCCCTTATTTTCACAACATCTGTATGTTTTTAATATCCTATTTTTTAAAAAAAATATGTACTTTTAAAATTTCTTTCCAGGGCAATAACAGGGTCATAGGGGAGCTCTATTTTTAATTTCATAAGTAATCTCCACACTGTTTCCAAAGTGGTTGTACCAACTTGCATTCCTACCAACAGTGTAAGAGGTTCCCCTTTCTCCACAACCTCTCCAACACTTGTTTGCTGTCTTGTTAATTTTGGCCATTCTCACTGGTGTAAGGTGGTTCTCAATGTGGTTTTGATTTGAATCTCCCTGATGTATAATGATGATGAGTACTTTTCCATGTGTCTGTTTGCCGTTTGTAAGTCTTCATTGGAGAATTGTCTGTTCATGTCATGTTCCCATTTTTTGATGTGGTTATCTGTTTTGTGTTTGTTGAGTTTGAGGAGTTATTTATAGATCCTGGATATCAGCCTTTTGTCTGTAGTGACATTTGCGAGTATCTTCTCCCATTCCGTGGGTTGCCTGTGTTTTGCTGACTGTTTCCTTTGCTGTACAGAAGATTTTTTTTTATTTCTTTTCAGCGTAACAGTATTCATTGTTTTTGCACCCAGTACTCCATGCAATACGTGCCCTCCCTATTACCCACCACCTGGTTCCCCAACCTCCCACCCCCCGCCCCTTCCAAACCCTCTGGTTGTTTTTCAGAGTCCATAGTCTCTCATGGTTCATCTCCCCTTCCAATTTCCCTCAACTCCCTTCTCCTCTCCATCTCCCCATGTCCTCCATGTTATTTGTTATGCTCCACAAATAAGTGAAACCATATGATAATTGACAGAACCTTTTGATATTGACAAAGTCCGAAGGGTTTATTTTCACTTTTGTTTCCTTTACCTTTGGAGACATGTCTTTAAAGAAGTTTCAGTGGCTGATATCGAAGAGGTTACTGCCTATGTTCTTCTCTATGATTCTGATGGATTCCTGTCTCACGTTGAGGTCTTTTATCCATTTCGAGTTTATCTTTGTGTATGGTGTAAGTCAATGGTCAAGTTTCATTCTTCCACACATAGCTTTCTAATTTTCCCAGAACCATGTATTGAAGAGACTGTCTTTTTGCACTGGATAGTTTTTCCTGCTTTGTTGAAGATTATTTGATCATAGAGTTGCAGGTCCATTACTGGCCTCTCTACTCTGTTCTACTGGTTTTTGTGTCTTTGCACTGCAATTTCATGCTGTCTTTGTGACAATAGGTTTGTAGTATATCTTAAAATCAGGAAACGTTATGCCTCCAGCTTGGTTTTTCTTTTTCAACACTTCCTTAGTAATTCAGGGTGTTTTCTGGTCCTTACACATTTTAGGATTTTTTTTTTTCAGCACAAAGTAATGAAAAACGTTCCATGCTCATGGATTAGAAGAATAAACATGGTTAAAATATCTATACTGTCCAGGGCAATCTATACTTTCAGTGCTATCCTGATGAAAATTCCACTGGCATTTTTCAAAACAAGGACTTTCAATGACACACTCAATCAGACTGACTTCTTATATTGTGCTTTAAATCATTTTAATTTGAATTCAGTTCAATTAACACACAGTGCATTACCGGTTTTACAGGTAGATTTAGTGATGCATCAGTTGCCTATAACAGGTAGAGCTCATTCCACGAAGTGCCCTCCTTAATGCCCTTTGGCCAGTTACCCCATACCCCACAGCCACCCCTAGTTTAAACACAAAATTTTGAAAATAATTTCAGGATTTGGATTGGGGAAGATTCATCCTAGAATTATAGCTCTATTTATTTGTTTTATCACAACATTATCTCCTTAGATTCTTTTAAAAATTATGTTCGTTTAGCCACCATAGAGTACATTATTCGTTTTTGATGTGGTGTTCAACAATTCATTAAATGTGTATAACACCCACCACTCCTCCCAGCATGTGTCCTCCTTATCGCCCATCCCCAAGTTACCCCATCCCCTGACTCCCACCCCTCAAAATCTCTGTCCGTTCCACAGAGAAACCTATTGATTTCTGATTTTATTTATTTGGGGCTTTCTATTTTCCTTTTGAGAAATCTAGGCAGAGGTTTCTCAATTTTATTTTATTTTTATTTCATTTTTTTCCAAAGAACTAGACCTTAGTTTTTTTAATCTGTTCTGCTGTTTTTGGTTTTTATATCATTTATTTCTCCTCTAGTCTTTAGCATTTCCTTCCTTCTGCTGTATTTAGGCTTAAGTCATTGCACTTTCTTCAGCTCCTTCAGGTGTAATGTTAGGTGGTGTCTTTTAGATTTTCCTTGCTTCTTGAGGTCTTCTTTCTTCTTGTATGCCGTGTATTTCTGTCTTAGGATTACCCATGCTAATTAGGTGAAAGTGATGAAGGTTTTATACTCTTGTGTGAGTGTGTGTGTGTGTGTGTGTGTGTGTGTGTGTGTGTGTTTAATGTGCAGGCTCCACATCCACACTGCACTTGGTGGGATTTCAGTACTTTATGTTGTTGTCATTAACATTGATGCCCTGAGCTTTGTTTAAGACAGTGACACCCCTCCCCTCCAAAGACCCTTTCATCTTTTTCTTTGGATTGTTGATGTCTCTGTGGCCTCATGTGCAGCATGGACTTTACGCTCCTTCTATAAAGTTTGTACATTGACCTGGGTGGACTTGTGATGCATACTGAGTGCCATTGGGATTCCTGTAAAGGCTCAGTTGATGAGCATCAGGATATTTGTGATTCATTGGTATTTAGGGACAAGAATAAACAACGTGAGTGACTCTGTATTTTGTGCATTTTAATATAATTGTTTTCCCATTAGAACAAATTTTCGAAGTCAGAGAGTGAAGAGGTAAGGACAGAATCATGTGTGCAGAGAGGGCCCTGAGGTAAAGTGTTCTCTGGAGAGGACTCGCCAAATCCTAATAGGAAACTTGCCATAACCTCCATCTGCATCTTCTCCTGGGCTTAAAGACAGAATTGGTGAGGAGTGTGCATCCTCTGGAGGTCCCTATCCTCTCCTACAGTGAGGTTTCTGTCTGGGCTCACACCGATGTCCCCTAACTGTCCTGTTCTACAGTAATATATGGCAGTGTCCTTGGCTCTCAGGATGTTCATCTACAGATACAGTGTATTATTGCCATTGTCTCTGGAGATGGTGAATTGGCCTTTCACAGAGTCTGTGTAGCTTTTGCCACTTCCATCATAGCCAATGCATGTGACCCAGTGCAGACCCTTCCCTGGAGCCAGGCGGGCCCAGCTCATGTGGTAACTGCTGAAGGTTAATCAAGAGGCTGCACAGGAGAGTCTCAGGATCCCCAGGCTTCACCAGGTCTCCCCCAAGCCCCCAAGCTACACCACACACTGGGC
Source organism: Meles meles (assembly GCF_922984935.1). Classification (NCBI taxonomy): domain Eukaryota; kingdom Metazoa; phylum Chordata; class Mammalia; order Carnivora; family Mustelidae; genus Meles; species Meles meles. Next base: position 151,821,364 of record NC_060071.1, read on the forward strand.
ACTTGAGGACACAAGACATCCTGCTCAGGAAATTGTCACAGACTCACCGTTTCTGTTACTCATATCCACTCTCACACTCAAGGTCTCTTGCTCACCATGAATTACCTTTGAAAAGAGCAACAAGGAAAACCCAGGCAAGCACAAACTCCATAGTCATTTGTCTGTGTTCTGTCTTGATTACTGATTGGAACACCTGGAAATCCTGGTGCTGGGGATCCTCTCTCAGCTGCATGGTCAGGGATGGGCTCTTTTAATAGGCAGAGGGAAGGCAGCCCTATTTGCATGTTCTCTGAATATGTAGCAAATTTTCCAGGTAGCATCCTCATGATGGCAGTAATCTAGAGCAGTTGTGAGGTTCCTGGGGGAGTTTGGTCACCATGATATATTTGATGAAGCGGCAAGCTCTTATATTGTGATTTTGCTGGAGAAACAGCTTAGCACCCATTATTTTCCTTTTTTCACATATGCACCCCATCATTGTGATGTAGGTACCAGTTTTACCATTATTTTACAGGTGGGTATGTACACACTGCTGCACAGAATGATTGTGTGAATTTCCAGGTGAGCACAGCAGGTGAAATTGAGCCCCAGTGTCTGAGTCTGTGCTCCTCACCATGGGAACTATTTGCTCCCTTGAACCTCCTGCAGGACAGAGCTGGACATGAGATTTTCAGGCTTTCTGAATTTCCAGAAGTCCCAGTAGACTGATGTGTGGAGATCAGGTCTTTCTGTCATAGAAGCTTGGAGACACTGAGAAGCCTTGACAGAGACTCACAGAGCTTCTGGAGATGCTGTGGGCTATCAACATCCAGAAGGGGCATTGATGACTGTTCTCTCTGTACACATCAATGGAAAATTTTAAAAAAGATAAAAGAATAGAATTATTAGTTCAATGATTAAGGTCAGAACACCTGAGATCAGAAGGCATGCTATTAGTTAAAGACAATTCTTCATTTCAGAAATGGTGATCATTGTACTTCTACACTCATATTTATTCCCATGATGACATCAATTATATTTGTCCCAGTGCTTCATCCTTGGCAAGTTTGTATTTTGTCATTATGATGGTTTATTCCGAAAATGTAGGACTCTTCTCTATTTCCACAGATTTACAAAGTGATTATTCTGTTTCTGTCTGGGAGATGTTAACAGAATATTTAGCTAGAAACTGTAGGGAGGAGACCAGCCCTCAATCAATGTCTTGTCTTGAATCATGAGCTCCATGGTTCTTGATTCAGAGGGACTGTGAATGCTCCCTGATTGTCCCAGTGCAACAGCAGGTGTCACAGACCCTTGCAGAGATACAGGGACTCCTCTTTTCTCTTTCCCATTTATCCAGCCTGCGAGGAGTTACCCTCTCATCATAACCCCTACAGATTGTGCTGTTGTAAGGATATGTCCTCATACTTCCCTCTTTTACTTGAGCGCCTCACTCAGCTCCTTAGGCCACAACATTCAGCTATATTTACTATATTCAGAGGTGAGCAGGAATCTTGGATCAGGTCCCTACGATCTATAAGGTACCCTCAAGATGCTGAGGTCTTTCCCTCCTGAGGGTACAAATTCATAGTTTCTATTGTGTGGGAAATGTCTCCTGTTTCAGTAAGGTGAGGGTCAGCTGTTTTTCCTTGGAGTAGTCCTAGAAACCATGTCTCTATATGTTTCCAATTATATTTGCTGTGATTCACTAATGAAATTGCCATTGGTCTGAGAATTATGTTCAGCAGGTATTGGGTTTTAGTCATTCTGACATGTATGAGATGACATCTTTCCATGGTTTTGATTTGTGCTTCCCTGATGATGACTGATGTTGAGCGATTCTTCATGTATCTGATAGCCATCTGGATGTCTTCCTTCAATAAATGTTTATTCCTTTCTTCTGCCCATTTCTTAACCACATGATTTGCATGTTGAGTGGAGGAAATTTTTAAGAGATTATGGGTATTAAACTTTATCAGATATGTCTTTTGCAAATATCTTCTCCCATTTATGACTCATATGTGGAATTTATGAAGGAAAACAGATGAACATAAAGGAAGTGGGAAAAGAAAAAAAGAATAGGGAGGGAAACAACCATAAGTGACTGATAATAATGCAGTACAAATAACAGGTGGATGGAGGGAGATGAGTGAGGCCTGGGGAGATGGATAATGAGCATGAAAGAAAGCACTAGTTTTGATGAACACTAGGTATTGTATATACGTGATGAATTACTGAATTAGTCTCAGAGGCCGCAGTCTCAGGGGTCGCAGGAGCTCCTGATTGTACCCCAGTGGTGCTAAAGCTGCAAGCAGTATTAGTCCAGAGAGCTGGATTCCAAGGGCTGTCTTTGCTATGGCTGTCACATCAGGTCCAAACCTCTGGAAAGATCCCAGTCAGAGATAGTGTGCTGAGATTTTCCTTTGGTCTGGGGCTGGGAGTGTTCAGGCCTTTTCCAGTCCTTGAGGGCACCAGCCAGTTGCCTGCACAGACCTCTCTCAAGGGAGGGTGTGGAACTTGACTCAGACCATGGTCACAGGGTGTGCATGCAGAGTGCAAAGGCTCAGGTTATAGCGATTGCTGTCCGGCCTCCACACCAGACTCTCTCATGTACTCTGCAACCCAGACACTATCACGTGCACTGGTGGCTCAGGGACCATGGCCTGGATGCATCACAGCCCTATCTCTGGCAGGGCACTGGCGGTGACTGTCCTGTGTATGTGGGCTTATTTAAGCCCGTGTCCCTAACCACCCGACTCCACCAATTTCCCCTTAAGATCTTTTGGTCTTTTTGAATGATTTTAACCAGACTCCAAGTTAATCCTGGTTGCCAATCACAGGGTAATCTTGTATTGGTGTATTACTTTCTAATGGGTCGCTTCTGGTGTCTCCCTCCTCCTTTTCTTTATCTTCCATATCAGTCCACATTCCCACTCCACTTTACCTGTCCAGCGGTGTCTTCTGCCCCTGTAGAGATCCAGAAGTGTATAATCCTACACCTCACTCTGATTTCATGTGTGTTCAGGGTGACCCGGTAAATAATCAGCTCGCTTCAGGGGACCAGTTGAAATAGCATCTCCTACTTCTCTACCATCTTGACCCCTCCTCCAAATTGTAGAATTCTTAATTTTATATTATAATAGTTCAATAGCTCAATTGCAGGATATTGAGGAGAAGAGTAAACATTGCCCAAGAGCTTTATCTACCCTACTGGGGAAAAGGTTGGTGTATTTTTGGCTGTATTCAGGATACTTGTCTCATATAAGGTGAAGTGAAGAACTTCTTATTTATTTTCTTTTTAAAATGAGTGTGGTTTAGGACATGCACATGGATGCCCAAATTTACAGCAGATTGACTTGTGGTGGTTTACTCTACGTGCCAAAGTGACTGGGCCATGGGTGCCCAGAGTAAACATCTTTTCTCTGGATGTCTGTGATGGTGATTAAAAACAGATGGGTATTTGCATCCATGATCACTGGGTATGCGGACATTATCCAATCCATTAAGCTTCTGAGTAGAATTAAATGCGGAAGGAGGAGGAATTCCATCATTGTTCCTTCCTGCATGCTTGATGTGGAAGCTTCATATACTACTGCCCGTGGAGACAGTTACACATTCAAGTCCCCAGCTTCTCAGATGAAAGACTAGTTCAGGAATAGTCAAGAACTACTCCTTGGCTTTCCTGGGACACAAGCATGTGAGAATAGATCATGGGACTTCTTGGACTATTCAGTCGTGTTTGACAGTGGGGTTTTGGCGTCTGTTCCTCAGGAGAATGCTCAATAATACAAGGAGATTCTATTGTGTCTTGTGGATTATGGTGACTGAAAAAATAATGTCACACATACAAAGGCCTGAGATGCAAAGTGCTATGAATGGAGTGTCATGTTTTGTTTTGGATAAGAGCTGAGTGATGATAAGAGTGAGGATAATGAGGAGCTACATGATCCTGAAGAAACCATGTGCTCCAAGAAGGAGAGATATCAGGTCATTGGACTCACTTGGGGGTAAGCCTGCTTCTCTTCATCCTGGGGGCAACTCCTAGAGCCTTGAAGAAGCAGCAGTGTAGATGAGAATCTCAGCTCAATATAATAATTTAGGAAACACAGGGCATTAAAAATTGACTAAGGAATAGTTTAATAAAATGAGTATTCTTGAAGTAAAAAAGTAAAATTTTTTAATTTCAATCTCCCTGATGGCTAGTGATGATGAACATTTTTCATGTGTCTGATAGCCATTTGTATGTCTTCATTGGAGAAGTGTCTGTTCATATCTTCTGCCCATTTCTTGATATGATTATCTGTTTTGTGTGTGTTGAGTTTGAGAACTTCTTTATAGATCCTGGATATCAACCTTTTGTCTGTACTGTCATTTGCAAATATCTTCTCCCATTCTGTGGGTTGCCTCTTTGTTTTGTTGACTGTTTCCTTTGCTGTGCAGAAGCTTTTGATCTTGATGAAGTCCCAAAAGTTCACTTTCGCTTTTGTTTCCTTTGCCTTTGGAGATATACCTTGAAAGAAGTTTCTGTGGCCGAGGTTGAAGAAATTATTGCCTATGTTCTCCTCTAGGATTCTGATGGATTCCTGCCTCATGTTGAGGTCTTTTATCCATTCGAGTTTATCTTTGTGTAGTACACAGCAAATGAAACACTCAGGAAGGCAAAAAGGGAACCCACAGAATGGGAGAAGTATTTGCAAATGACAGTACAGACTGACCGCTGATATCCAAGATCTAGAAAGACCCCCTCCAACTCAACCCACACAAAACAGATAATCATATAAAAAATGGACAGAAGAAATGAACAGCCACTTTGCCAAAGAAGACATACTAATGGCACACAGACACATGAAAAAGTGTTCACCATCACTAGCCATCAGTGAGATTCAAAGCAAAACCACATTGAGAGCCTCCTTTTTCTCCTCCACCCTGTAATGGCTGCATGAGACCCAGGGGGCTGCTGTCGGAGGGTAGGAGGTCTGTGAGGGCAACCACAGCAAAGTCGGGGGTGTCAGTTACGAGAACAGTAAGGATTGTATCCTGGAGCCACTTTCCCTGCCAGAAAGTCCAGGTGGCACCACTGCTTTAGTAGGTTCTCCATCTGTGCCTTGTATTTTCTGTGAGGAACATTTTTCTATGGATGAACAAGACAAACTTCTGAAGCAAATGATTATTGAACATAAGATGGTCATAGCTGACGTCAAGTTGGTTGCTGATTTCCAAAGGTACATTTTATATTGTAGGAAAAGGTTCACTGAACAGCCCATTACAGATTTTTGTAGTGTGATAAGAATCAATTCCACAGCTCCACTTGAAGAACAAGACAATTACTTTTTGTTATGTGATGTTTTACCAGAAGATCGACTACTTAGAGAAGAACTTCAGAAACAGAGACTGAAAGAAATTCTGGAACAACAGCAGCAAGAAAGAAATGATAACCATTTTCATGGTATTTGTATGTTTTGCAATGAAGAATTTTTCGGGAACAGATCTGTTCTTTTGAACCACATGGCCAGAGAACATGCTTTCAATATTGGATTGCCAGACAACATTGTAAACTGCAATGAATTTCTATGCACATTACAGAAAAAGCTGGACAATTTGCAGTGCTTGTACTGTGAGAAGACCTTCAGGGACAAAAATACACTTAAAGATCATATGAGGAAAAAACAGCATCGGAGGATTAATCCTAAGAACGGAGAATATGACCGATTTTATGTCATCAATTATTTGGAACTTGGAAAGTCGTGGGAGGAAGTTCAACTGGAAGATGATTGGGAGTTGCTAGACCATCAGGAAGATGACTGGTCTGATTGGGAAGAACGCCCTGACTCTGCTGTCTGCCTATTTTGTGAAAAGCAAGCAGAAACCATTGAGAAATTATGTGTCCACATGGAGGATGCTCACGAGTTTGATCTCCTCAAAATAAAGTCAGAACTTGGATTAAATTTCTACCAGCAAGTAAAACTGGTCAATTTCATCTGTAGACAAATTCACCAACGTGGATGTTATGGCTGCCATGTGAAATTCAAACCCAAAGCAGAGTTAAGGACTCATATGGAAGAAGCTAAACATACATCATTGCTTCCTGAAAGAAAGACGTGGGATCAACCAGAGTATTATTTTCCAACCTATGAAAACGACACTCTACTATGTACACTGTCTGACAGTGAAAGTGACATGACACCTCAGGAACAAAATGGAAATATCACCACCATCAGTGAAGATATATCTAAACTGCATGCTTTGAAACAAAGCAGTATTTTTTTTTAATTTATCTATTTTTTCAGCGTAACAGTATTCATTATTTGCACAACACCCAGTGCTCCATGCAAAACGTGCCCTCCCTATTACCCACCACCTGTTCCCCCAACCTCCCACCCCTGTCCCTTCAAAACCCTCATGTTGTTTTTCAGAGTCCATAGTCTCTTATGGTTCGCCTCCCCTTCCAATTTTTTTTTAATAAACATATAATGTATTTTTATCCCCAGGGGTACAGGTCTGTGAATCGCCAGGTTTACACACTCCACAGCACTCACGATAGCACATACCCTCCCCAATGTCCATAACCCCCTCCCCTCTCCCAATCCCACCTCTCCCCAGCAACCCCCAGTTTGTTTTCTGAGTTTAAGAGTCATTTATGGTTTGTCTCCCTCCCAATCCCATCTTGTTTCATTTATTCTTCTCCTATCCCCCTAAACACCCATGTTGCATTTCCACGTCCACATATCAGGGAGATCATATGATAGATGTCTTTCCCTGATTGACTTATTTCACTAACATGATACCCTCTAGTTCCATCCACGTCGTTGCAAATGGCAATATTTCATTTCTTTTGATGGCTGCATAGTATTCCATTGTGTATATATACCACATCTTCTTTATCCATTCATCTGTTGATGGACATCTAGGTTCTTTCCATAGTTTGGCTATTGTAGACATTGCTGCTATAAACATTCGGGTACACGTGCCCCTTCGGATCACTGCGTTTCTATCTTTAGGGTAAATACCCAGGAGTGCAATTGCTGGGTCATAGGGTAGTTCTATTTTCAACATTTTGAGGAACCTCCATGCTGTTTTCCAGAGTGGTTGCAACAGCTTGCATTCCCACCAACAGTGTAGGAGGGTTCCCCTTTCTCGGCATCCTCGCCAGCATCTGTCATTTCCTGACTTGTTAATTTTAGCCATTCTGACTGGTGTGAGGTGATATCTCATTGTGGTTTTGATTTGTATTTCCCTGATGCCGAGTGACGTGGAGCACTTTTTCATGTGTCTGTTGGCCATCTGGGTGTCTTCTTTGCAGAAATGTCTGTTCATGTCCTCTGCCCATTTCTTGATTGGATTATTTTTTCTTTGGGTGTTGAGTTTGCTACCAGTTGCTACTACATGAGGGCTTGAAAAACTAGAAGAAAATGCCACAGAAAAACTAGAAGAAAATGCAACTTCTCATGTTTTTTCACTCTTGAGACAAAGTCAGAAGAATAGTTTAAATTTGAACATCAGCACAGGATTACTCCTTGGTGAAATAAAATTTTAAAAAGTACTTTCCAAAAAATAAAATGAGGACTTTTTGCATTTGGGGCTATAAAGTTTTACTATGTAATCATTATAAATGATCTCATTTCATTAGACTCAATTATTTATAATAAGGAAGACATTTGGGGCACCTGGCTGGCTCAGCTAATGCAGCATGTGACTCTTAATCTCGGCGGTCATGAGTTTGAGCCCCACATTAGGTGAAAAGACTGATTTAAATTTTTTTTTTCTTTTTGAAATAAAGGGGATGCATAAATCACAAAAAAAAACCCACATTGAGATACCACCTTACACCAGTTAAAGTAGCCAAAATTAATACAGCAGGGAGCAACGTGTGTCAGAGAGGATATGGAGAAAGAGGAACACTCTTACACTGTAGGTTGGAAAGCAAGTTGATACAGCCAATTTGGAGAGCAGTGCGGAGATTATTTAAGAAATTAAAAATAGAGTTTCCCTATGACCCTTCAATTGCACTACGGGGTATTTACCACAAAGATACAGATGTAGTGAACAGAAGGGCCATCTGTACCGAAATGTTCATAGCAGCAATGGCCAGAGTCGCCAAGCTGTGGAAAGAACCAAGATGCCCTTCAACAGACGAAAGGATAAGGAAGGTGTGGTCCATACACTCTATGGAGTATGCTGCCTCCATCAGAAAGGATGAATACCCAAATTTTGTATCAAAATGGACGGGACTGGAGGAGATTATGCTGAGTGAAATAAGTCAAGCAGAGAGAGAGTCAATTATCATAAGATTTCACTCACTTGTTCAGCATCAGGTATAACACGGAGGACATGGGGAGATGGAGAGGAGAAGGGAGTCTGAAAAACAAACTACGGGTTTTGGAGAGGAGTGGGTTGGGACATTGGGTTTGCCTGGTGGTGGGTATTATGGAGGGCATGTATTGCATGGAGCATTGGGTATGGAGCATAAACAATAAATTATGGAATGCTGAAAAGAAATTTTTAAAAAAGAAAAGGCATAACTAACGTTAAAGCAGGTCATAAGAGTGAGATACTAATCAGATGGGACTGATATCTTTAAACAAAGAGGAAGAAGCACTAGTGATCTCGCCCTCTCTAGGAGCACACTGAGGAAAAGCCATATGAGGACAGCAAGAAGGTGACTTTCTGCAAGCCAAGAGAGGTCTCATCAGAAACCAGCTATGAAAGCATCATAGTCTTGGACTTTCTAGCTTCCAGAATGGGAGAAAATAAGCCTCTGTTGGCTAAGCAAAAATAGTAGTAGTAGTAGTAGTAGTAGTAGTAGTAGTAGTAGTAGTAATTGTTATTATTGTTATTATTATATTAGTAAATAAATTGAGAGGAGGTAAAATGATATTATTGGTATACTAGGCCTCTTCAAATTATTTTATTATTTTATTATTTTTTTAGGTTATTTGTTTATTTGACAGACAGAGATCACAAGTAGGCAGAATGGCAGGCAGAGAGAGAGAGAGAGAGAGAGGAGGAATCAGGCTCACTGCACAGCAGAGAGACAAATGTGGGGCTCGAACTCAGGACCCTGGGATCATGACCTGAGCCAAAAGCAGAGGCTTAACCCACCTAGCAACAAGGCGCCTCAGGCATCTTCCATTTATTTAATTGATGAAGGCACAGGAATACCTGAACCATTTCTGCAGAGTGTGAAGTTGTTAGAAAAATTGAGACTCAGGGGCATTAAAGCATACATAGGGGTTTTAACATGGATTTGTTCACAACAATAGAACAGCAGGACCCTACAGGATACCCCTCTCTTGTCATCCTACCTCTGTTCCCGCCTCTAGTGCTGGGACCTATGGTCAGAGATTCCTGAGGGCCCCACATAACAAGGTTCCCCCTCCCCTTCAGGGCTGCTGCTATCACTACAAGGTGGTCTGCGTGTCTCACTTAGCAGGTGTTCTGAGCTCTGGGATGTGCTGGACGAGAGCTCTGTGCTGGAATGTGACCATTGTCCCTTTATCATAACACTGTTCTTTCAACCTTTCCTCCAATAACCTCTGCCCACCAGTCTTCATCCCTGCATCTGCCATCTGTGCTCCTCCTTCTTGTCTCTTCCATTCACATCATGAGGATTTACCAACAGTTCACTGTGCTTTTTGTCCAATATCCTCATGATAATTGTCAGTGATCAAAGGAACTACATAGATAAAGCCTCACGGACTCTCTCCACCATTGTCCTGTGTTCATTCCCCTGATGTCATTACGTCCTAACCCATCTCAGCTCCTGACCTTCTAGTCATGCATTAAAACCCCTGGGTTTCTTGAGTAGAGCTGACTCTGCCCTCTTCAATATCTATCTTTCTCATCTATCCACTCTTCATAGTCATTGGACAACCACCCAGCTCAGAAAGACCTCAGTACAGGGTGTTAAGGCAAGTATTCTTGGATATAAATTTAGTACAATTAAACTAATAATCTTGGAAATTAGAAGTTTACATAAGTAACAAATATGGAAACCTGGACCTTATTTAATGTAAGATTCTGTGAGTTTTCTCTCAGCTATGCACTACAGCCATGTGACCAGACCAAAATCAAGTTACAGGACAACTCAGGAACCGCAGCTTAAGGAAATGGTCATTCTTATGTCTGCCCAAACCTGTCTTCCACATCAATTAGTTTTCTATGCACTTGGCCTTGCAGATTCCATACTGTGCAGATGGGACCATGCAGCATGTGGCCTCAGGCAGTGACTTCTCCCATGTAGGCGCATGAATGTGAAAGTCATCCATGTTCAGGCTCATGCTTCTATTGTCTTCAACTAGTATTTCAGTGTCTAGCCATTCCCTATAAGAAGAAAGCTTAGTGGTGTCCATGATGTAGAACTTACAAAGACAGTGCCTCTGAGTATCTGTGTGCATGTTTTGGGTGCACATGTGCTCTAACTTCACTTAGTTCTGTGGCTGCAGTTGGTGTCACTGGTCATGTGGTCAAGTGTGTGACCACCCTCACAAAACAGTGGCCCACATTTTGTACAAGGTGCCATTTTGCATTCCCACCAGCAGCACCTTGCTCTGTTCCAGTGCTCTTTTTATCCTGGGGAAGTTGTGAAATGCCTTTCCCTTCACCTCTGAATCTTCTCTGTGGCTGGCACAGGGTAACATAGACCAATCTGAAGGAAGGACCTCGATCACTGAACTGGTTCATGCTGGGACACACGCTCCAAATATCCTCTGTAGGGCCCATGGCCGACTGCCCCAAATGTACACCAGGTGCAGATTCATTATTTTGCATGGAATGTAATTAGGAAATACCTACTGCATGGCCCCTCATCCCCTCCTCTGTGCCCCTTACGGCAGGAGTAATTCTGCCACATAAAGAATAATTCCCATCCTGTACTAACAAATAAAAACACATCCTTCTCACTAGAGAGAGACTTTCTATCTGAAGAAGCTGGAGAAGCAGACCTTGCTAATCTTTTACTAATCTCCTACCTCAGGACAAATTATACCTAGAATTCTGCATTAAGTAAAGCTTCCAAATACCTGTTTTTATTTTCCTGTAAATTCCTGACAAATGTATCATCTCTTTGTCCAAACTGTGAAAAAAATAACTGCCTGCCTATTCATCTCTCTGGGTCTCAGTTTCACTACACTCCTTCTGTGCACATGTAATAAAATGTTGTTTTCTTTCTCCTGTTAATCTATCTCGTGTCAACGTACCTCTTTGTCCACCAGAACCTGTAACTGAGGGAAATTCTTCCTCCCTTTTCCCTCACTAGACTCTGCATTCAGCCACAGTGTGCTTTTCAACGCAGACACCAGCACTAGACGTGACACCCACAACCCTGTGTGCTGGTTTAAAGACCAGAAATATGCGTTTCTGGCATGAGGGTTCTTGATTTTTAAAAGACCTGCTCTTAAAACAAACAAACAAAAAATAAATAAAAGACACACTCTTACATTGTCCTGATGATAAGCTTGTATTTCCAGTGCATGTTGTGGATTCACTAGGTCAGCCACTGTCTGGAACACTAAGGTCCAAATAGAAAGAAGGGCTGGTTTTCCACCAGAGTTCTCTTCTTGTCCTCCTGTAGTGGTCTGAGTTGGTGCCCAGGCCAACTGGGAGCCCTCCACCTAAGACATTCCTGCAGAGTGGTCACAGGATGTGGTCACACCTGAATGCAGGTGGTGTTGGGAAAGTACAAGCCTCTGAGTGTCCTGGAAGGGGAAAGATATGGATATTGGCGTTGGTTCAGTATTTTCGGTAATCATGTGTCTGTGAGGCAAATAGCACACATGTGGACATTCTGGTACAATTTACAAGATTACCTCCACAAACAAAGCTATCCTAGCTAGAACCTAAAGTGAAAATCCTGTTACAGAATTCATATGATGTACATCTTTCATGAATTATGGGATAAAGTCTTATCCAACGTAAGTTCTGAAACAGTTAATCATGGATTCAAAATAAATTAATTTCTTAATCAATTACTGTTCAAGAAGTTGTGACATTTAATTCAGAGAAAAATCAATAGTCTTTTATGTCACTAATATGTTTTTATTTATTACTAGATAACTGTACAAATAATAAAAATAATGGAAAGTTGGTATTGTAAAATCTTGAATGAAAATCCCAAGCAGATTGTGACTTTAGGTTGTTTTTTTTTTATGTTATATAGCACAGTACATTTATCTGTTAAAAATAATTATGTGAATTATTTTTGTTTGCAAAATATATTACCAGTTATGCAAGTCATTCCATTATGTCTTCTAGAATCTAAAAATATGTGGATTTATATGTGTAATAACTCATCAGAGATTATCAGTAAATGAGTCATACCAAGGATATTACGGGAAGATGGATATTACAATTAGACCATGCACACAGCACCTTTTCTGCCAATGCTTGTATATTAGAACAGAAGGAAATGTATGTATAGTTTATAAGAAACACAGCTGAGGACAGCCTGCTGATTATGCCCAGAAAAAAACTGAGAGATGAGATTTGGGGAACAAAGGAGAATACTGAAAGTCCACAGTTGTTCAAGAGCACTCGGTGGTGACACAGGTAAGTGAGAGAGTCTGTGAGGTTCTGCACACCTGGGACTCCTTGTTCAGGTTCATCTGGACCAGTGCACCCAACACAAGGAGACTCACAGGGGGCAGGTACATTAGATTAGTAACTGTTCTTAGATATTCCTGAAATGTCTGAGATACACGCACAGGACAGCTGCCAACAGACGGAAGACCCCCTAGTGAGTTTTCCTCTTCTTGGGACCAACCATCCCAAGGAGCTTCATGCTGAGGTGAGGACTGGGCCTGATCCTGCTCCACCTACAAGGGCTCAGATTCACCTCAGACACAGAAGGTGGATTCGATGTAGACCCCCCCCTCAGATGTTACAAGAATAGAAGGACCCTGAGTGGAAGGGTCATTCCTGTGACTCCTCTGATGTGTGGAGTTCAGTACTGGTTTCATGGGAAATCAAGAGAGCAAACTGCCCAGAAGTTATTTATGAATTCTCTAGGGGAAATCCTGGCTAGTCGATGGCACAAAAGCAGGGACATGAGAGGAAATGACAGTATTGTTTCATACAGAAGCTGATACATTATTTTACTTCTGGATCATGGTTGGAGCCATAGATCCCCATTTCAGCCCCACTTTAGGGCTCTGCCATCATGGTAGACATTCATTATTGAGCCTCTCTCCATCTGGAACTTGATGGAAATCTGGGCAGTATAACAGGGCTCCAGCTCCATCGGGCTCACGGTCCAGGACAGATTGAGGGAGAAGTCAGAAGAAGGAGAGAGTGAGGTTGGAGTTGGTTTCTGATGGATATTCAAGGGACAGCACAGGGCGAGCAAGGATCTGGGGCCTACCAGCTGGATCTCAGGATTCACACGGATTCCCTGTGTGGAAGACAGGAAACACGTCTCAAACACAGTCACCAAGGATGCTTTCATGGACTCTCCCCACCAGAACAGGACCCAGCAGGACAGGGATGGGTTTCCCTCTCTGAATTGTCATCCTACCACTTTCTTGGGGAAGTCTTAGAGCCCCTCATAGCAGGTGGGTTGCTTTTCCATCCAGGAAATGGAGCGGTGTCTACAGAGTGGCAGTTCCTCTGTACATGTTGGTGGACACAGGTGATAAGGGTGGGCATGTGTCCACCCACATGTATGAGCCAGAGGATACACTGAAGACAGAAGGACAAGGACAGAACTGCGCAGTCATCTTAGGGGAAGCTCATAAACATGGGGGACAGTGTGTGCCCCCTGAGGGCAGAGAACCAGCACTCAGCATGCAAAAGCCTGGGCTGTGCAGGTGCTTCTCAAGGACGATGGGAATTTGCAGCATGTGCTTCCGTGGAGAACGAAAATGGGACATAGAAGAGGTTGATGAAGGGAAGTTCCCCAGAGACTGATGAGATCTCAGCTGTGTGGAGGCAAATTTACATTCTTGTTGTTGGCCACACGGAGAACATTAGGTATTAGAGATGGAAGAAAAAAAAATCCCTGTGGACAGCTGAGAGTCTAGAGAGGAAATCCCTGATCTCAAAAGGAAGCCCTACCCCACTGCACCTGCTCCTGGTTCTGATCTCTGCCCTGTGGATCCTGAGCACTGTCTGGTGCCCTGAGTGCCCCTGCAGCTCAGCACATCTTGTGTCAACAGGGAGGTTTCTGTCCTGGCTCACACTGATGTCCCCTCACTGTGTCTCTTGCACAGTAATACACGGCCGTGTCCTCGGCTCTCAGGCTGTTCATCTGCAGATACAGTGTGTTCTTGCCGTTGTCTCTGGAGATGGTGAATCGGCCCTTCACAGAGTCTGCGTAGCTTGTGCTACTTCCACCACTGTTAATATATGCGACCCACTGCAGCCCCTTCCCTGGAGCCTGGCGGACCCAATTCATGCTGTAGCTACTGAAGGTGAATCCAGAGGCTGCACAAGAGAGTCTCAGGGACCCCCCAGGCTTCACCAGGTCTCCCCCAGACTCCACGAGCTGCACCTCACACTGGACACCTGCAGACACAAGACATCCTGGTCAGGAAACTGTCACACATCCACGGTTTCTTTCACTCATATCCTCTCACATAGTCAACGTCTCTTGTTCACCATGAATTACCTTTTAAAAGAGCAACAAGGAAAACCCAGCCAAGCACAAACTCCATGGTGTGTTGTCTGTGTTCTGATCACTGAGTGTCCTGATCACTGAGTGAACACCTGGGTATCCCGGGCCTGGGGCTCCGCTCCCAGCTGCAGAGTCTTGAATGTGTTGATTAAATCAGCAGAGGGAAGGCCCTATTTGCATGTCCTCTGGCTATATATTCAGCCTGGGGATCTATTCTGACGAAGAGGCTGTGACCCAAGCCGTTGTGAATGCCTTCAATTTAGTGCTAATGACCAATTTTGAAAAAAAAATGTTTTTTTGGTATATAAACTTCCAGGGGTTTACATGGGTTTGTAAGTTGTCCATGAACATATATGGGGTGAGATTGACCCTGGATCTAGGTCAGTGCTTTCTGCACAGGAGCTACTGCCCCCCACCCTGAATCATCTGCAGGACAGAGTGTCCGGCTATGAGGCATGTGGAACCCATCCTGTAATGGGGATGGATTGATTTTGCTTATTGTATACTTTACCATAAATACAGAGAAAATCAACATGGTGTAGGCGTATTTTCATGTCTTTAACATTCACTCTCTCTGCGTCCCTCCAGAATCACCTTTGTTATTACCTATCATAAGTTCGATGTGTATATTTGACACGAGATCAATGGCCCACATACAGAGTGTGTGATATATAAACACAGGTGTCACAATCAACACTATTGACAGTGAGTGCATCAATTCTCCCTAAAATTTCCAGCATTTCCCCCTGGAATTCCTTCTTCTCTTTTCCTTGTTTACCATATCTCCACATAACTATTGTTCCTTCTCAGGTCACTTTATACTAGCTTTAATTCTGTAGAATTCATAAATGGTCATTGTACTCTATGTACTATTTTGTGGGGCATCTTTGCCCCAGAATCAATCCTTGTGGATACAGTCATGTTGCTGTCTGTATCTGGAATCACTGGTTTTAATGACTGACAGCTCTGAAGGCAGCAGTTGGAAGCACCAGCTGGAGGAAGATCTGAAAGAGCAGAAAGAAGCTTCTTGCTTCAAGCCTCATCCACACACCCTCTTGACCCAGGAGTTCTTTGTTCCAAAAAAAGAGAAAAACTACCTTGTTGTTCAAGAACCGATTCTGCTGGCTGTGGAGAAGAGAATAAAGGCAGAAAGAAGTGGACCAGAGGTTGGGGCAACCTGAGGGTTTTGAAGGGTCAGGGGTGGGAGGTTGGGGGAACAGGTGGTGGGTAATGGGGAGGGCACGTTTTGCATGGAGCACTGGGTGTTGTGCAAAAAGAATGAATACTGTTACACTGAAAAAATAAATAAAATGGAAAAAAAATTGTAAAAAAAAAAAAAAAAAAGAAGTGGACCAGAGAAGGTTGAGTTAGAAGCTCAGAAAGACCTGTCCATGGAAGATGCGAGGAACCAGGAGGGAGAACAGCAAGGGAGGATCTGTCCTGCTGCAGAAGAATCCTGTGCACCAACAAATCCGACACTCAGGCACCGGGCTGTGGATGTTATGTCAAGTGGCCAGCCTCTGACTATGCCCATAACTCCCACATGCTCCACTCAGTTCCACTGCTATCCTCAGCTGTGAGCTGCAGTCACCACCTGGGAACAGCAGCTGCTTTTTGCCTCAAACCAGGAGCCTTCTTTCCTTGTCTGCAGTGCCCGGAGACTGGCCATTACCTATGAACTCTACTCTTTACATGTACCTACTCTTGTGTATGGGGACAAAGCAGCACCCAAATTCTGCCCAGGCCAGTTCTAGGCACCATATAAGGTAGTCAACCTATCAGACATTCTTTCCACTAGTTCATGCAGTGAACGTTATGAAGAAGTCATTGTAGTCTCAGTGATGATGACAAAAAAAATAAATAAATAAAGACATGATTTCCAGATCCCGACCATTCTGATGACCCACAAATGAATACAAAATGCAGATCCTTTATTCTTTACCCAGAACTCTAGTGTACACTTCTATAACTGTTTGTGTAATTCATTAACAAATATTTATTTGGTTCTAACTGCAGGAACTATAGCCCTGCCTGGTCTCTGTGAATACAGCAATGAACAGAAATAGAAGAACTTGCTTTCATGGGGCTTACTTTTGAGGAGGGAAGACAGACCATAAGCCAGTAACAATCCTCTCTTTCTCCACATGGTAAAGGGTTCTCTGACTGACTCTGGGGTTCAGACTAGTTAGGAGTGGGATAGGGACATGGGAGTTTGGAATCTGGAAGGTGAGCGGATTCTTGCTGGTGTCCAAGTGAAAACTGATAGGAGCTCAGTCCAGGGTGGCAGCAGTGAAGGGGTGAGAAATGGTTGGATTCTGTGTGTGTCTTGAGCTTGTAACTGGCAAGACTTGCTGACTAATTGGCCATGGAATGAGAGAAAGAGGCAGTTAAGGAGAGCACTCAGCTATCAGACCCAGAGTTCGGGATCTCCCTTCTTCATCCTGTGAGAAGGGCAGTTCCACTCCAGTCCTTGTATCTCTTGTGGATTCCTGGGGATTTGTTCACTGTGTCTCATGATCTCTGGCTTTGCTCTTTCTCCTTCTGTCCATGTTTTGGTCCTTTCTGTCTGTCTACCCTCTCTAACTTTCTCATCCCCACCTTCCACCTTGTATTAACAGTTCTCTGTTGCATCACTATCATTCATGTATTTCCATCTCGTTTAATTTTTGTAATATCATTTGCCCACTTTTTATTTTTGCTTCATTCAGGTAGGAGCATAAATGCAGCCCTTATGTTAAGGTTTCTGGAAATAGTGTCCTTGAGAAGTATGGGTGGGGAGGATACTTCTACCTCTTTTTCTCCATTCCAAACTACCCCTTCCAGAGACAAAAATGATGTGACGGTGATGTGTGACTGTCCAGAGAGTTTACATTACTTCAGTGCAAACAGCTTAGAATTGAGACACGGGTATCCACTGCCTCCTGCTTCCCAGAATCCCTCTGCTTTTGAGTGACCATCTATGTCTCCTCATGATGGTCTGCCTAGAATTGGGATCTCTCTCTCAGGACCACATCGGATTACCTTCCTTTGTGGTGCAGCCTCCCCTTCGTTCTGAAGCTCAAAATCTGCACTTTTAACTATGAGAGAATGTCAGAGTCTTCTCCTTTTAGGCCATATCCTCGAGGAAGCTTGTCCTGGCACACTCAGAGATCATTCTGGAATTTTCCTTAGCAATGAACATATCATCTGATAGGAATTTACTGACTTTTCCTGAGAAATACGTCTGTCACTCTAGCTTATCCATTTTGCAAAGCCTATCTCATGCACATATGTAGATTGTTAGAATTCCCACAATTTCTGGCAAGGGCCCTCTGTTGTTCCAAACTTGACGTCTGTTTTGTTCTGTCGAGAGGTTCTCCACAGTGTGTCCCTGCAAAGTGGAGCTTTGCTTGATAAACAAGTCTCCACTGGAGCTGCTCCTGTGTTTAATGTAGAGGAGACCTAGGACACCTCGTTGGAACACAAGATAAGACGTGACTGATTAATGTCAGACAGGAAAAGTACTGTGGGAGTGTAGAAATTCCTGTTGGAGAAGGTTCCATGTGCACTTGAGAAGAATGAGTATTCTGTTGTTTTAGGGTGGAATGTTCTGTATATGTCTCTGAGGTCCATCTGGTCCAATGTTTCATTCAATGCTCTTATTTCTTTATTAATTTTCTGCTTCGATGATCCGTCTATTTCTGAGAGGCGTATTAAGATCTCCTACTATTATTGTATTCATATCAGTTAGAATGGCCAAAATTAGCAAGACAGGAAACAACGTGTGCTGGAGAGGATGTGGAGAAAGGGGAACCCTCTTACACTGTTGGTGGGAATGCAAGTTAGTGCAGCCACTTTGGAGAACAGTGTGGAGATTCCTGAAGAAATTAAAAATAGAGCTTCCCTATGACCCTGCAATTGCACTGCTGGGTATTTACCCCAAAGATACAGATGTAGTGAAAAGAAGGGCCATTTGTACCCCAATGTTTATTGCAGCAATGGCTACGGTCGCCAAACTGTGGAAAGAACCAAGATGCCCTTCAACTGATGAATGGATAAGGAAGATGTGGTCCATATACACAATGGAGTATTATGCCTCCATCAGAAAGGACGAATACCCAACTTTTGTAGCAACATGGACAGGACTGGACGAAATTATGCTGAGCGAAATAAGTCAAGCAGAGAGAGTCAAGTATCATATGGTCTCACTTATTTGTGGAGCATAACAAATAACATGGAGGACATTGGGAGATGGAGAGGAGAGGGAGTTGAGAGAAACTGGAAGGGGAGATGAACCATGAGAGACTATGGACTCTGAAAAACAACCAGAGGGTTATGAAGGGGTGGTGGGAGGGGGTGGGGTGGGGTGGGAGGTTGAGGAACCAGGTGGTGGGTAATAGGGAGGGCACGTACTGCATGGAGCACTGGGTGTGATGCCAAATCAATGAACACTGTTATGCTGTAAATAAGCAAATAAAAATAAATAAATTAATTTAAAAAAAAATCCTGTTGGAGTTGAGATTTCAGTTCTTAAAGATGTTTCTTTCTTTTTAAAGTAAAAGCTACCAAAATACAATATGTTTGAAACAATTAATATAATATAGACCTTACAAAAGAATCACTGGTTTTAATGATCACCACCTTTCCAAAGAATGGACATAAGCAGGATTTTATTTTTTTAAGAAGTTGTTTGGGGGCGAATTGTTTCCAGTGTCTGATATTACAATAAAGTTTCTTCCACCCTAGATATGTAGCTGAGGAGCTCAGAAAATGTATTATTTATATGCTTTCCACAACAACCATGAACCTGAACAAGATGCAGAGGAATAATTTTGCATCATATTAGAGTTTCTCTGCTCTGTTTGGTTTCTACTTTACATAGGTGTTTTTGAACACTCAATTTCAATCATGGGAATATAAATAAAACGTAATTAATATTAGTCAGTTTCTGTGAAGATGCTAAAAGGACATGTGTAATAAGTTTATATCATAAGTTTAAGGCATTTTTGGAAAAGCTTTATGCCATATCTATACTAGGGGCTAACCATGGAACAGAAATCCAGGGTATCATTTATAGCAATGGATTAAAGAATCAGCATATAATTCAAATCCCTGTCCATTAAGGGAGTTGGTGAGTCTAATTTTATGTGGCAATGATATAAGCCTGTTTACAGAATCTTATTTCTGATGTGGGATCAGTGTCTCTGTGGCAATGAGACGATTCTGTTCAGGGAGACAGGAGAAGGTCTGTTGGGATATTCCTTCTTCTCCCAAAGTTACCTTCAGAAGAATCTCTCCCTTCTCCCAGTCCCTATTTGGGTCTACCTGTCACCTTTGGGAATGCTGTCATTTTGTCCACCCATGATGGGTGTTACCTGGCATTTGGAAGTGCCATAAAGTTGATTTTACATCAAGGTACTGGAGGCAGTCTGGCTGTCACTTCCCTCAGATCATCTGCAGTCTCTAACCTCTTTGGTGTCACCAGGAGATATCAAAGCCTGTTAGTTAAATGTTCTGTTGTAGCACGGTGCAATGTAGAGACAAATTAGTTACAACATTGATTCAGTACTTGGAAAGAAACTCAGAAAGAGAGTCAGAATATTTCCTCCCATGTATCATCATCAGCAACAAAGTCCTGGGGAACCTGAGAGGTGGTACCTTGTGAGAAACCCGTTGCATAGAACACAGGTAGATGTACTTAATCCCATGTCCACTCTCCATGGCATGTGCATATATTTTATTTCTTGAATGTGCACTTACCCACGTTGTGAAGTCATTCCTGAAGCAAAGCCTCCATCCCTTCCTGCAGATGAAAGTCTTCTTGATTTGTCTTTCCATCCTGGGTGATATCAGCTTTATATCCAATGGCTGAGGTTCACACCTGTCAGCTGTCATGATGGGGTAATGGTGCATGGTGTGGTTCAGAGTCAGATACTACATGATCATCATATCCACAGTCTCTGGAAAGGTTGAGAAAAGAGCATCCTTAAAGTAAATTTACACAATCTCTCAGAGATGCATGTACTGTTGTCCAAAGATACTCCCACTGGCCCTGATGCTTAGTGGTCAATGGACTCAAAAACTCATATCTGATCTCCCTATGACATGGGTCCTTGTGAGGAAATACGTTTAGGAATATTTCCTCCAATTCTAGTCTCTGCCCCATTGCATTCTGCTGTGGGGACATATAAAAAGGATTCATGCATCACATCCCTACTAAACTAACAAAATCAGTCTGCGTGTCCACTGTGAGATTTTTTAAAATTATTTCCAGCGTAACAGTACTCATTGTTTTTGCACCACACCCAGTGCTCCATGCAATACGTGCCCTCCCTATTACCCTCCACCATGTTCCTCAACCTCCCACCCCCAACCCTTCAAAACCCTCAGGTTGTTTTTCAGATTCCATAGTCTCTCATGGTTCATCTCCCCTTCCAGTTTCCCTCAACTACCTCTCCTCTCCATCTCCCCATGTCCTCCATGTTATTTGTTATGCTCCACAAATAAGTGAGACCATATGATATTTGACTCTCTCTGCTTGACTTATTTCGCTCGGCATAATCTCTTCCAGTCCCTTCCATGTTGCTACAAAAGTTGGATATTCATCCTTTCTGATGGAGGCATAATACTCCATTGTGTATATGGACCACATCTTCCTTATCCATTCATCCGTTGAACTGCATCTTGGTTCTTTCCACAGTTTGGCGACCGTAGCCATTGCTGCAATGAACATTGGGGTACAGATGGCCCTTCTTTTCACTACATCTGTATCTTTGGGGTAAATACCCAGCAGTGCAATTGCAGGGTCATAGGGAAGCTTTATTCTTAATTTCTTGAGGAATCTCCACACTGTTCTCCAAAGTGGCTGCACTAACTTGCATTCCCACCAACAGTGTAAGAGGGTTCCCCTTTCTCCACATCCTCGCCAACACACGTTGTTTCCTGTCTTGCTAATTTTGGCCATTCTAACTGGTGTCAGGTGGTATCTCAATGTAGTGATATGCAGGATCTATAAAGAACTCCTCAAACTCAACACACACAAAACAGATAATCATATCAAAAAATGGGCAGAGGATATGAAGAGACACTTCTCCAACGAAGACATACAAATGGCTATCAGACACATGAAAAAATCCTCATCATCACTAGACATCAGGGAGATTCAAATTAAAACCACATTGAGATAGCACCTGACACCAGTTAGAATGGCCATATGATAACTTTTTGATGGATTCTTTTACTTTCTTTTAAAAAAATGTTTTATTTTTCTATGTGTTCCAAGTCTTTGACTTTCAATTAGTAAATTAAACACAATTAGAGAGCAATAAATAAATAAATAAATAAATAAATAAATGCTACCCTTCAACCTCTGTGAAGAATTTACAGGGACTTTTGACAACAAACGCAACAGGGAAATTCAATTCCAAGTCAATTTCAGTTTGCAGCTCTGATCTACCTCTGTTTTGTTTTCTCAGATCAGACCCTTTGACCTTTCTAGATGATTACAAGACTTCTGTTCTGTCTCCACATCCACCAGTTTCCATCCCTGGATGGATCTTGTGCATCAAGAAGACTGCAAACTGGCCATGCCATCCAAAGTGCTCCTGTGTTCACTGCATGGAGACATGGAGTGGTGTTAGTAATGTTCCTGCAATTCTTGTCCTTGGGAAGCACCCCTCACAACTTGCTCATAGCCCCTGGCTCACTGCCAGGAGGTGCATTCTCTCTAAGTCTCTGAGTGAGTGAGGTTATGTAGGTGGACAACATATGTCAACCATTACTGCAAAATAATATTATAATTGCATACTATTTAATGGGATTGCTCATTGCAAGATCAATTGAACCATAAGACAACTGGATCCTATCAAAGAGAGAAATAAATTAGGATTTTCTGAAATAAAACACCGGATTTCAAGTTTGAGCTTTAGCATATACAGAAGAAGGAATTTATCACACCCTCATTGCTACAAGAAAATGTGGGATGGGGTAGTTAGGATGACAGAGGAGATGGGGTCCCTAGGCTTCGATTTCTGGAACACAGCTAGGTAGTCATCTAGTCATTCTGAGCAGCCACGAAGTCAATCAGAGGTCTGAGAGAACAGAACCTGCAAGTCTTCAAATAGAAAATCGATCTCCTTTTGGAATGTAGGAGGTGCAGAGAGTTGTCTTGGGACATCTATAGCTGTGGGGTTGACATCAGGGATGGAGTCCTCATCTGGAAGCTACCACGATGCATTGTAGCAGCAGAGCACAAAATCTGAAATTTTAGAAGTGTGCTACTGTGGGGATGTGGCCAGCATAAAGGTGCTGAAGTGGCAAATTGGAGCAGAATTCCAGGGTCTGAGGTCTGCTGAGTCACAAGAAGGATGTGTGGCACCATTATGATGCAAAGATGCTAGGTGAAGAGCCTGGAACCTGGTTGAACAGTGAGTGTAAGTGCAGGCTTTCTGCTCTGATTTTCCACAAACAGTGAAGCACAATCTGACCATGTGACCTCTTTCCTGAGACCTGTGGGCAAATGGAAAAAGGAATGAGACTTTTCCCTGGAGGAAAAACATGGGTCCACATCATAGGAGTCCTTAGAAGTTTTGAAACTCAATCATGTGCTTGAGATACAGCAGCTCAGACACAGGTAGCGTGAACATGGGTTTCAGATGGAAACATTGGAGAGAAAGGGGTTAATTGCCCTTCTGTGAGGACTCACTGAAGAGTGGGGTGTATGTGAAATTTCTACCTCTGCCTAGAGAGCAGATGCCATATTCAACCTACCCATCAGTGCCATCAGAAAGCAAAACAGTGGCACCTAGTGGGGGGCAGACCTGCTTACACCAAGCCTTGTCCCCTGCTTCCAACATGTGCATTTCCATGAGGAAAAAACCCCTGAGAATTATCATCGCATGCACCTCCCACAAAACAATTCCATCTCACCAAGTTTAATGATCGTGAAATGTGGAACACTTTCAGTTCCCAGGGAAGTATGCTTACCTTTCTTTCTTTTGATTCTTAAGTTTTTTATTTTTATTTTTTATTTATATTCTGATTCATCTTTCTTTACTTTTATATACTTACTCCTTACATTTTTGTAGGTTTAATTTTTATAAATATACATACTTATTTTTTCTATTTTTACTTTTTTCACTTATATAGATCCTAGCAAACAGGATCCAACAGCACATTAAAAAGATTATCCTCCATGACCAGGTAGGATTCATTCCTGTGTGAAAAGGATGGTTCAACATTTGCAAATCAAATAATGTGATAGAACAAATAAATAAGAGAAGAGAGAAGAACCACATGGTCCTCTCAATAGATTCAGAAAAAGCACTGGACAAAATCCAGCATCCGTTCCAGATTAAAATGCTTCAAAGCATAGTGATAGAGGGAACATTCCTGAACTTCATAAAATCTATCTATGAAAGACCCACAGCAAATATCATCCTCAATGGGAAAAAGCTTGCAGCCTTCCCGTTGAGATCAGGAACACGACAAGGATGCCCACTCTCACCACTCTTGTTCAACACACTATTAGAAGTCCAGCAACAGCAATCAGACAACAAAGAGAAATAAAAGGTATCCAAATTGGCAAGGAAGAAGTCAAACTCTCTCTTTTTGCAGACGCTATGACTCTTTATATGGAAAACCCAAAAGACTCAACACCCAATCTACTAGAACTCATACAGCAATTCAGTAACGTGTCAGGATACCAAGTCAATGTACAGAAATCAATGGCTTTCTTATACACTAACAACGAAAATATAGAAAGGGAAATTAGAGAATAGATTCCATTTACTATGGCACCAAGAACCATAAGATACCTGGGAATAAACCTAATCGAAGAGGTAAAGGACCTGTACTCGAGGAACTACAGAACAATCATGAAAGAAATTGAAAAAGCCCCAAAAAGATGGAAGACCACTCCATGCTCTTGGATCGGAAGAATAAACATTGTTAAAATATGTATACTGTCTAGAGATATCATTACTTTTAATGCCACTCCGATCAAAATTTCACCGGTATTTTTCAAAGAGCTGGAGCAAATAGTCCTAAAATTTGTATGGAATCAGAAGAGACCCCGAATAGCTAAGGAAATGTTGAAATACAAAATAAAACTGGCAGCATCACGTTACCTGATTTCGAGCTTTACTACAAAGCTGTGATCACCAAGACAGCATGGTACTGGCATAAAAACAGACATATAGACCAGTGGAACAGAGTAGAGATGTGGGCAGATATGGACCCTCAACTCTATGGTCAAATAATCTTTGACAAAACAGGAAAAAAAAACCACAATGGAGAAAAGACAGTCTCTTCAATAAATGGTGCTGAGAAAACTGGACAGCTATATGTAGAAGAATAAAACTTGAACATTCTCTTACACCGTACACAAAGATAAACTCAAAATGTGTAAAAGACCTCAACATGAGACAGGAATCCATCAGAATCCTAGAGGAATCCATAGGCGGTAACCTCTTCGATATCAACCACAGCAACTTCTTTCAAGATATGTCTCCAAAGGCAAAGGAAACAAAACCGAAAATGAACTTTTGGGACTTCATCAAGATCAAAAGCTTCTGCACAGCAAAGGAAACTAACAAAACCAACAGGCAACCCACAGAATGGGAGAAGATATTTGCAAATGACAGTACAGACAAAAGATTGATATCCAGGATCTATAAAAAACTCTCAAACTCAACCCACACAAAACAGATAATCGTGTCAAAAATGGGCAGAAGATATGAACAGACACTTCTCTAGTGAAGACATAAAAATGGCTATCAGACACATGAAAAAATGTTCATCATCACTAGCCATCAGGCAGATTCAAATTAAAACCACATGGATATATCACCTAACACCAGTTAGAATGGCCAAAATGAGCAAGATAGGAAACAACGTGTGTTGGAGAGGATGTGGAGAAAGGGGTACCTTCTTACACTGTTGGTGGGAATGCAAGTTGGTGCAGCCACTTTGGAGAACAGTGTGGAGATTCCTCAAGAAATTAAAACAGAGTTTCCCTATGACACTGCAATTGCATTACTGGGTATTTACCCCAAATATACAGATGTATTGAAATGTATAGCAGCAATGGCCATGTTAGCCAAACTTTGGAAAGTACCAAGGTGCCCTTCAGCAGATGAATGAATAAGGAAGATATGGTCCATATACACTAAGGAGTATTATGCCTCCATGAGGAGGGATGAACACCCAAATTTTGTAGCAACATGGACAGGACTGGAAGAGATTATGCTGAGCGAAATGAGTCAAGCAGAAAGAGTCAAGTATCATAATGTTTCACTTATCTGTGGAGCATAACAAAGAACATGGAGGAAGATGGAGAGGAGAAGGGAGTTGAGGGAAATTGGAAGGGGAGATGAACCATGAGACACTATGGTCTCTGAAAATCACCCTGAAGTTTTTGAAGGGGCGGGGAGGTGGGAGGTTGGGGAAACAGTTGGTGGATAATAAGGAGGGCACGTTTTGCATGGAGCACTTGGTGTGGTGTAAAACAATGAATACTGTTATGGTGAAAATAAACAAACAAATAAATAAAGAAAGAAAGAAAGAAAGAAAAGAAAGTGCTCATACCACATAAGAGAAATTATCAGGGTCCATTTTCTATATTATATAAATATATTCAAGAGAAAAAGCAAGCAGATATACTTTCAACTCTTCATGGTAAACCAGAAAACAATAATCAATATAAATTAAAAGGAACATCTGAAAGATCTCTAGATGATGGCTATAATAACAATCTCCAAGAGATGAAAGATGAAAAATCAGGCATGATTTGTAATGGGTGTTGAATATTAGGGTGGTCATAACTATCTGAGAGGGGAAGAGAATTCCACATTTTCTTATGCTTCCAATTTTAGAATGTCTCTGAAGACGAGAAAAGAAGTAAAGAGAAGCTATCCTAATATCAATAGGATGCTCAAAATTTCTGAAAAATGAACGAAAGAAATATTGAACAATTCTAATGAAATATACATCTCTCTTGTCAACAATAAACACATAAGGTTTCCAAAAAGAGAAATAATCCAGTGTTATTATTCTACCACTAAATGATAAGCAAAACAGACTGTTAATCAACAAGAAATGTTCGTCATTTCTCAGTGAATAACGAATGCAATATGGACAGAACTTCATGGAGTGAGCATATTGCAAACCACAAAAATCTGGAAGCATGTCGTAATTAAATAAGTTTGATAAACTATATACAACAAAAAGATGGTCCAAGCAGATTACATAGCTTATATTCAATTCAACAGATGGCCCGTGTGCCTGACCAAATTACCTAACAGCAAAAATTGTGATTTAATAGATACTGGCAGTACTGTTGGAATTTAGTTGTTCTAAAATTTATGTAACTCTGAAGTATCAACTCTATTCTACAATTCAGTAATAATTATAAACCTCAAAGCTCTTATTTGTAAGTATCATAGAAATGTATCATCTCCCATCAACGATATAAAGAATTATAATAAATATTGAAATAAATTGGGTAATTTTAAGAAAGAGGAAGACATTATTAATTTATTTGAAAATAACTTTATAACCCCTATGAAGTGTTACTAAATATTCAACTAAATAAGATTTAAAGTGGATATTAAAAAATTGTAGGCTTTCACTGCTAGGATAAATGAGGCAGAAGAAAGAATTAGTGATATAGAAGACCAAATGACAGAGAATAAAGAAGCTGAGCAAAAGAGGGACAAACAGCTACTGGACCACGAGGGGAGAATTCGAGAGATAAGTGACACCATAAGATGAAACAACATTAGAATAATTGGGATTCCAGAAGAGGAAGAAAGAGAGAGGGGAGCAGAAGGTCTATTGGAGACAATTATTGGAGAGAATTTCCCTAATATGGCAAAGGGAACAAGCATCAAAATCCAGGAGGTGCAGAGAACCCCCCTCAAAATCAACAAGAATAGGCCCACACCCCATCACCTCATAGTAAAATTTACAAGTCTTAATGACAAAGAGAAAATCCTGAAAGCAGCCTGGGAAAAGAAGTCTATAATATACAATGGTAAAAATATTAGATTGGCAGCAGACTTATCCACATAGACCTGGCAGGCCAGAAAGAGCTGGCATGATATATTTAGAGTACAAAACGAGAAAAACATGCAGCCAAGAATACTCTATCCAGCTAGGCTATCATTGAAAATAGAAGGAGAGATAAAAAGCTTCCAGGACAAACAAAAACTGAAAGACTTTGCAAGCACCAAACCAGCTCTACAGGAAATATTGAAAGGGCCTAAAAGTAGTAGATCAGAAAGGTACAGAAACGATATACAGTAACAGTCACCTTACAGGCTAATAATGGCACTAAATTCATATCTCTCAGTAGTTACCCTGAATGTTAATGCGCTAAATGGCCCCAATCAAAAGACACAGGGTATCAGAATGGATAAAAAAAACCCCATCTATATGTTGCCTACAAGAAACTCATTTTAGGCGCAAAGACACCTATAGATTTAAAGTGAGGTGGTGGAAAACAATTTACCATGCTAATGGGCATCAGAAGAAAGCTGAGGTGGAGCCTGCGATCAGAATTATACAGGTCTGGATCTCTACAGGAGCAGAAGACGTCAGTGGCAGGTAACGCAGAGTGGGAATGTCAGACTGATATCAGAAGATAAACAAAAGGGGAAGGGAGTCACCAGAGGTGACCTATTGGAAAGTAATACCCCAATACGAGAGTGCCCTGCATCTGGGGACCAGCATTATCTTGGAGTCTGTTTGAAAGCACTCAAAAAACAAAAAGAGCAACGGATTGAGGGGGGAAATAGTGGGAATTGGGATGGTTAGGGACAGGGACCCAAGTCTCAAGACCCAGGACAGCCTCCGCTGGCACTGAGACAGAAGAGTGTGGAGGAGAAATCAGGTCTCAGTCCCTGAGCCCCCAGCACCACTGAGCCTCCAGCTCGGCCGAGAATGAGTGGGGTCCGGCCTCCATGAGGGGCTGGGAGCCTGGCCTGATGGTAATCCTGAAAGGCGCGCCTACCACACCCTACCCTGGGATAGGTGCTCATACGTGCTAGCCTGGAGTTCTGGCATCCGGAAAAACCAGACATTCCCAGCCCGGGACAGTGGGAAAATCTCAGTGTGCGATCTCTGCTTGGAACCTCTCTGGCAGTCTGGAGCTGCCCAGAGAGCCGCCGCTGCCCTGGTATTGGGTACAACGAGGAGCTCCTGCATCCCCAGGGACAGTGACTCAGAACCGACTCTGCCAGCAGCTCTTGCAGAACATTCTGAGGCTTCTCTCTGAGGGTGCATTTTGCTCTCCTCTAAAACTCCAAAAGCCATTAAAAGCTGTCAAGGCAAGAGAAAACAGATGAAAGAACATAAAAACCCCCAGAGAACAAAAGCCTGAAAAAAACAGTTTCCTCAGAGTCCACCCTCTTGAGGGGAGCGGGAGGATCTAACTCAGGGAACATCATTGTCTGAAAACCCACGTGGCAGGCCCCTCCCCCAGAAAACCAACCAGGAAGGAAGAAGAAAAAAAAAAAGACTACAAGAGAACAACCACCACTACTTCATAAATACAACTTTTATTTTTAACTCTTTACCGATATTCTGGTTATTTTTTTTTATACATACAGATAATTTTTTTTATTCGTTTATTTATTTACAGCATAACAGTGTTCATTGTTTTGGCATCACACCCAGTGCTCCAAGCAGTACTTGACCTCCCTATTACCCACCACCTGGTTCCTCAACCTCCCACCCGCCCGCCCCTTCAAAACCCTCTGGTTGTTTTTCAGAGTCCATAGTCTCTCATGGTTCATCTCCCCTTACAGTTTCCCTCAACTCCCTCTCCTCTCCATCTCCCCATGTCCTCCATGTTATTTGTTATGTTCCACAAATAAGTGAGACCATATGATACTTGACTCTCTCTGCTTGACTTATTTCGCTCAGCATAATCTCTTCCAGTCCCATCCATGTTGCTACAAAAGTTGGGTATTCATCCTTTCTGATGGAGGCATAATACTCCATTGTGTATATGTACCACATCTTCATATCCATTCATCCGTTGAAGGTCATCTTGGGTCTTTCCACAGTTTGGTGACCATAGCCATTGCTGCAATAAACATTGGGGTACAGATGGCCCTTCTTTTCACTACATCTGTATCTATGGGGTAAATACCCAGCAGTGCACTTGCAGGGTCATAGGGAAGCTCTATTCTTCATTTCTTCAGGAGTCTCCACATTGTTCTCCAAAGTGGCTGCACTAACTTGCATTCCCACCAACAGTGTAAGAGGGTTCCCCTTTCTCCACATCCTCTCCAACACACGTTTTTTCCTGTCTTGCTAATGTTGGCAATTCTAACTGGTGTCAGGTGGTATCTCAATGTAGTTTTAATTTGAATCTCTCTGATTGCTAGTGATGATGAACATTTTTTCATGTGTCTGATAGCCATTCGTATGTCTTCGTTGGAGAAGTGTCTGTTCATATCTTCTGCCCATTTTTCGATATGATTATCTGTTTTGTGTGTGTTGAGTTTGAGAAGTTCTTTATAGATCCTAGATATCAACGTTTTGTCTGTACTGTCATTTGCAAATATCTTCTCCCATTCCGTGGGTTGCCTTTTTGTTTTGTGGACTGTTTCCTTTGCTGTGCAGAAACTTTTGATCTTAATGAAGTCCCAAAAGTTCATTTTTGCTTTTGTTTCCTTGGCCTTTGGAGACATATCTTGAAAGAAGTTGCTGTCGCTGATATCGAAGAGGATACTGCCTATGTTCTCCTCTAGGATTATGATAGATTCCTATCTCACGTTGAGGTCTTTTATCCATTTCGAGTTTATCTTTGTGTATGATATAAGAGAATGGTCGAGTTTCATTCTTCTACGTATCGCTGTTCAGTTTTCCCAGCACCATTTATTGAAGAGACTGTCTTTTTTCCATTGAATATTTTTTCCTGTTTTGTCGAAGATTATTTGACCATAGAGTTGAGGGTCCATATCTGGGCTCTCCACTCTATTCCACTGGTCTATGTGTCTGTTTTTATGCCAGGACCACGCTGTCTTGGTGATCACAGCTTTGTAGTAAAGCTTGAAATCGGGTAACGTGATGCAGCCAATTCTGTTTTTGTTTTTCAACATTTCCTTAGCAATTCGGGGTCTCTTCTGATTCCATTCAAATTTTACGATTATTTGCTCCAGCTATTTGAAAAATACTGGTGGAATTTTGATCGGAATGGCATTAAAAGTACAGATTGCTCTAGGCAGTATAGACATTTTATCAATGTTTATTCTTACATACAGAAAAATTTTTAATGTATTTACCACCACACTGAGATGTCCAGTACATCAAACTCTTTAATAACCTTCTAACCTGAACTTTTAGATACATACACCTATGTTTTTCTTTTGCTTTTCTATTTTTTAATTCTTTTTTAATTTTAACTTAGTTTAGTCTGGTTTATTCTTTTTAATTTTTATATTCTACTATACATATAAACTTCAAGGTAATCCCCTTTCCCCAATCAATGCTACCCCTATAGGCAAACCAGTTTCTAATCCCCCTGTAACTTAGGAAAGTTGAGTCCCTTAACAAAAACATCAAGATCCATTCAGGAAGATCAAAATAACCTTCCTCACCCACACTGAGAATTTATAACCACTCTCCCAATTTTCCCTTCTGTCAATGTTTCTGTGAATTTGTGTTTGTCCTGATAATATATAAATCTTATACTTGGGGTTCTTTCTGATGAGGTTCTTCCTTTTTTTTTTTTTTTTTTTTTTGCTTATATATATATATTTTTTTTTTCTCTTGTCATGTACTTTTATCAGTCTTTTTGTTTGTCTGTTTTTGTTTGTATACTTCATAAATCTTACCTTGTGGCCCATTTGGGCTGAGCCTTCTCTTTTATCTTCCTTTTTTTTCCCATCTCTCTCTCTCTCTCTCTCTCTCTCTCTTTTTTCCTTTTTTTCTTTCCTTTTTTTTTCTTTCTTCTTCTCTATTTCTTTTTCTTTTCTTTTTTCTCTCATTTGGGTGGGGAATCCTGATTGCACAGATGCATTCCAGTGTGCACATTGACTGCACCACAATCGATAAGTCCAGCTGCATCTGTTAAGTCATCTCTTTCCAAAATGACTAGGAGCTGGAATACCCAACAGAAGAAAAATACAGAGGATGGGCCTTCTGCAACAGAGCTAATGGCTATCGACATAGACAATATGTCAGAAAAGGAATTCAGACTAACAATTATCCAGGCAATAGCTAGGTTGGAGAAATCCATGGATGACCAAGCAGAATTGATTAGGGCAGAACTGAAAGCCACCAGGGATGATGTTCACAATGTTAGGGAAGAACTGAAAGCCACCAGGGATGATGTTCAAAATGCTCTCAAAGAGTTCCAATCTAATCTAAATTCTCTAAAAGCTAGGGTAACTGAGACAGAAGATAGAATTAGTGATCTGTAGGTCAAATAGATAGAAAGGATCAGGAGGAAGCCTGGAACAAACAGCTCAGAAGCCACGAAAACAGAATCAGGGAAATAAACGATGCCATGAAACGTTCCAACGTCAGAATTATTGGAATCCCTGAAGGGGAGGAAAAAGAAAGAAGTCTAGAAGATATAGTGGAAGAAGTTGTCTATGAAAATTTTCCCAATCTCACGAATGGAAACAACGTTCATGTACTAGAGGCAGAGAGATTTCTCCCCAAGATTTTAGATTCTTGAAAGTCCTCACGACACCTTATAGTTAAAATGAGGAATTATGTTTCAAGAGAGACTCTCTTAAAAGCAGGTGGACAAAGAAGCTCCTTACATACAGAGGGAAGTCCATTAGAATAACGTCAGACCAGGCACCTAGGTAGCTCAGTAGGTTAAGCTGCTGCCTTCAGCTCAGGTCATGATCTCAGGGTCCTGGGATTGAGTCCCACATTGGGCTCTCTGCTCAGCAGGGAGCCTGCTTCCCTCTCTCTCT
Source organism: Meles meles (assembly GCF_922984935.1). Taxonomy (NCBI): domain Eukaryota; kingdom Metazoa; phylum Chordata; class Mammalia; order Carnivora; family Mustelidae; genus Meles; species Meles meles. The sequence continues at coordinate 151,853,866 of NC_060071.1, forward strand.
CTCTTCCTGCCTCTCTGCCTACTTGTGATCTCTCTCTCTCAAATAAAAAAAAAGAATAATGTCAGACCTGTCCACAGAGACCTGGCAAGCCAGGAAGGGCTGGCAAAGTATATTCAGAGTACTAAATGAGAAGAACATGCAGCCAAGAATACTCGATCTAGCAAGACTGACATTTAAAATGCATGGAGAGATAAAGTGTTTCCAAGACTGGCAAGGCTTAAAAGGCTGTGCAACCACCAAGCCGACACTGCAGGAAATATTAAGGGGGGTCCTATAAAAGAGAAAAAGTCCCAAGAATATCATTGAACAGAAATATAGAAACAATCTACAGACAGAAAGACTTCAAAGGTAACACGATGTCAATCACAACCTATCTCTCAATGATCACTCTCAATGTGAATGGCCTAAATGCACCCATAAAATGACACAGGGTTGCAGATTGGATAAAACGACAGGACCCATCCATATGTTGTCTACAAGAGACCCATTTTGAACCTAAGGATACACCCAGACTGAAAGTGAAGGGATGGAGAAGCATCTTTCATGCCAATGGGCCTCAAAAGAAGGCCGGGGGTAGCGATTCTCATATCAGATAAATTAGATTTTAAACTAAAGACTGTATTCAGACATACAGAAGAACACTACATAATACTTAAAGGGACTCTTCACCAAAATGATCTAACAATTATGAATATCTATGCCCCTAATATGGGATCACCCAATTACATAAGAAAACTATTAATCAAGATAAAGGGTCATATTGATATGAATACAATAATAGTAAGAGATCTTAATACACCTCTCTCAGAAATAGACAGATCATCGAAGCAGAAAATCAATAAAGAAATAGGAGCATTGAATGAAACATTGGACCAGATGGACCTCATAGACATATACAGAACATCCCACCCTAAAACAACAGAATACTCATTCTTCTCCAGTGCACATGGAACCTTCTCCAGAATAGACCACATACTGGGTCACAAAGCATGACTCAACCAATATCAAAAGACTGATATTATTCCCTGCATATTCCCAGATCACAATGCTTTGAAACTGGAACTCAATCACAAGGAAAAGTTTGGGCACAAAAACAAACACCTGGAAGCTCAAGAAAAAGTTTGGAAGGAAAACAAAAACCTGGAAGCCAAAGACAACCTTGCTTAAGAATGCTAGGATCGCACGTTTTGCATGGAGCACTGGGTGTTGTGCAAAAAGAATGAATACTGTTACGCTGAAAAAATAAATAAAATGGAAAAAAAAAGAATGCTAGGATCAACCAGGAGATCAAAGAAGACCTTAAACAATTCATGGAAACCAATGAGAATGAAGACACTTCTGTCCAAAACCTATGGGATACAGCAAAGGCGGTTCTAAGGGGGAAATACATAGACATACAAGCCTCCCTCAAAAAAAAAAGAAAATTGAAAAATCCAGAATACACCAGCTGTCTCTACACCTTAAAGAACTGGAGAATCAACAACAAATCAAATCAAATCCACACGGAAGAAGGGAAATAATCAAGATTAGAGCAGAGATCAATGAGGTAGAAACCAGAGATACAGTAGAACGTGTCAATGAAAATTGAAGCTGGTTTTTTGACGGAATCAATAAGATCAATAAACCATTGGCCACACTAATCCAAAAGAAAAGAAAGCCCAAATGAATAAAGTTATGAATGAAAAGATAGAGATCACAACCAACACCAAGGAAATAGAACAATCATCAGAAATTATTACCAACAGTTATATGCCAATAAGCTAAGCAACCTAGATGAAATGGATGCAATCATGGAAAACTATAAACTACCAAAATTGAACCAGGAAGAAATTGACAACCTGAAAAGACTGATATCTAGTAATGAGATTGAAGCAGTGATCAAAAACCTCCCAAAAAACAAGAGCCCAGGACCTGACGGATTCCCTGGGGAATTCTACCAAACTTTCCAAGAAGAAATAACACCAATTCTCCTGAAGCTGTTCCAAAAAATTGAAGCAGAAGGACAACTTCCAGACTCTTTTTATGAAGCCAGCATTACCCTGATTCCCAAACCAGGCAAAGACCCTACCAAAAAGGAGAATTTCAGACCAATATCCCTGATGAATATGGATGCTAAGATTCTCAACACGATCCTAGCAAACAGGATCCAGCAGCACATTCAAAAGATTATCCATCATGACCAGGTGGGATTCATCCCTGGGGTACAAGATTGGTTCAACATTCGCAAATCAATCAATGTGATAGAAGAAATCAATAAGAGAAGAGAGAAGAACCACATGGTCCTCTCAATTGATGGAGAAAAAGCATTTGACAAAATCCAGCATCCATTCCTGATGAAAACGCTTCAAAGTATAGGGATAGAGGTAACATTCCTGAACTTCATAAAATCTATCTATGAAAGACCCACAGCAAATATCATCCTCAATGGGAAAAAGCTTGCAGCCTTCCTGTTGAGATCAGGAGCACGAGAAGGATGCCCACTCTCACCACTCTTGTTCAACATTGTATTAGAAGTCCTAGCAATGACAATCAGACAACAAAGAGAAATAAAAGGTATCCAAATTGGCAAGGAAGAAGTCAAACTCTCTCTCTTCGCAGATGACACGATTTTTCATATGGAAAACCCCAAAGACTCCACCCCCAAACTACTAGAACTCATACAGCAATTCAGTAACGTGGCAGGATACAAAGTCAATGTACAGAAATCAGTGGCTTTCTTATACACTAACAATGGAAATACAGAAAGGGAAATTAAAGAATCGATTCCATTTACTATAGCACCAAGAACCATAAGATACCTGGGAATAAACCTAACCAAAGAGGTAAAGGATCTGTACTCGAGGAACTACAGAACACTCATGAAAGAAATTGAAGAAGACACAAAAATATGGAAGACCGTTCCATGCTTTTGGATCGGAAGAATATACATTGTTAAAATGTCTATACTCCCTAGAACAATCTATACTTTTAATGCCATTCCGATCAAAAATCCACATTATTTTTCAAAGATCTGGAGCAAATAATCCTAAAATTTGTTTGGAATCAGAAGAGACCCCGAATTGCTAAGGAAATGTTGAAAAACAAAACCAAAACTGGCCGCATCACATTACTCGATATAAAGCTTTACTACAAAGCTGTGATCACCAAGACAGTGTGGTCCTGGCATAAAAACAGACACATTGACCAGTGGAAGAGAGTGGAGAGCCCAGATATGGACCATCAACCCTATGGTCAAATAATCTTTGACAAAACAGGAAAAAATATACAATGGAAAAAGGACAGTCTTTTCAATAAATGGTGCTCAGAAAACTGGACAGCTATATGTAGAAGAATGAAACTCAACCATTCCCTTACACCGTACACAAAGATAAACTCGAAATGGATAAAAGACCTCAACATGAGACAGGAATCTATCAGAATCCTAGAGGAGAACATGGGCAGTAACCTCTTTGATATCAGCCACAGTAACTTCTTTCAAGATATGTCTCCAAAGGCCAAGGAAACAAAACCGAAAATGAACTTTTGGGACTTCATCAAGATCAAAAGCTTCTGCACAGCAAAGGAAACAGTCAACAAAACAAAGAGGCAACCCACGGAATGGGAGAAGATATTTGCAAATGACAGTACAGACAAAAGGTTGATATCCAGGATCTATAAAGAACCTCTCAAACTCAACACACACAAAACAGATAATCATATCGAAAAATGGGCAGAAGATATGAACAGACACTTCTCCAATGAAGACATACAAATGGCTATCAGACACATGAAAAAATGTTCATCATCACTAGCCATCAGGGAGATTCATATTAAAACTATATTGAGATACCACATTCCACTAGTTAGAATGGTCAACATTAGCAAGACAGGAAACAACGTGTTGGAGAGGATGTGGAGAAAGGGGAACCCTCTTGCACTGTTGGTGGGAATGCAAGTTAGTCCAGCCACTTTGGAGAACAGTGTGGAGATTCCTCAAGAAATGAAGAATAGAGCTTCCCTATGACCCTGCAATTGCCCTGCTGGGTATTTACCACAAAGATACAGATATAGTGAAAAGAAGAGCCATCTGTACCCCAATGTTTATTACAGCAATGGCCACAGTTGGCAAACTGTGTAAAGAACCAAGATGCCCTTCAACGGACTAATGGATAAGGAAGATGTGGTCCATATACAGGATGGAGTATTATGCCTCCATCAGAAAGGATGAATACCCAACTTTTGTAGCAACATGGACAGGATTGGAAGAGATTATTATGAGAATAATAAGTCAAGCAGAGAGATTCAAGTATCACATGGTCTCACTTATTTGTGGAGCATAGCAAAGAACACGGAGGACAAGGGGAGATGGAGAGGAGAAGGGAGTTGAGGGAAACTGGAAGGGGAGTTGAACCATGAGAGACTATGGACTCTGAAAAACAACCAGAGGATTTTGAAGGGGCGGAGGGGTGGGAGGTTGAGGAAACAGGTGGTAGGTAATAGGGAGGGCTTGTACAGTATGGAAAACTGGGTGTGGTGCAAAAACAATGAGCACTGTTACGCTGAAAATAAACAAATAAACAAATAATAATAATAAAAAAGAAATCAAAAATGATAAATTTTAAAATAAATAAATAAATAAATAAATGAATAAAGCAACTTATATTCAGTTAGGCACAACATAGTACATCACTAGTTTTTAATGTTCTGTTCAACAATTCACTATTTACATGTACACCCAGTGCTCACCAATCATGTTTCTTTATTGCCCATCACCGAGTTTCCCCATCCCGCCCCTCCTACCCCTTCAAAACCCTGTTTGTTCCAAAGAGAAACGTATTGATTTCTGATAACATTTATTTTTGGCTTTCTCTTTTCCTTTTGATAAATCTAGGCAGAGGATTCTCAATTTTATTGCCTTTTTTTCCTCCCAAAAACAGACCTTGCTTTTTTGTTCTGTTCTGGGTTTGTTTTTTGTTTTGTTTTTGTTTTTTTTTTTTCCATTTTATTTATTTTTTTCAGCGTAACAGTATTCATTATTTTTGCACAATACCCAGTGCTCCGTGCAAAACGTGCCCTCCCTATTACCCACCACCTGTTCCCCCAACCTCCCACCCCTGACCCTTCAAAACCTTCAGGTTGTTTTTCAGAGTCCATAGTCTCTTATGGTTCGCCTCCCCTCCCCAATGTCCATAGCCCCCTCCCCCCTCCCAATCCCACCTCCCCCCAGCAACCCCCAGTTTGTTTTGTGAGATTAAGAGTCATTTATGGTTTGTCTCCCTGTTTTGTTTTGTTTTTATATCATTTATTACTGCTCTAATCTTTACTATTTCCTTCCTTCTCCTGTATTTAGGCTTTAGTCATCATACCTTCTCAAGCTCCTTCAGGTGTAACGTTAGAGTGTTTCTTTCAGATTTCTTGCTTCTTGAGGTCTTCACGTATGCTGTTTATTTTAGTCTTAGGACCACCTTTGCTTCAGAGAAATTAGTGCAAAGTGAAATAGGTTTCATACTCATGTGTGTGTGTGTGTGTGCGTGTTTATGCATGTGTGTGTGTGTTATGTCCAGACTACACATCACAGCTGGTGCTGGTGGGGGCTCCACTGCTTTCCCATGTTGTCACTAACATTGACGATGTGAGCATTGTTTAAGACAGTGACTCCAAACCAAGACCCTTTCTTTTTTGCTTTGAATTGTTGATGACTCTGTGGCGTATCCAGCTTGAACTTTATGCTGCTTCTAGCGAGTTTGCACGTTGAGCAGGTGGACTGGTGACGCACCATGAGAGTAGCTGGGAGTCCTGAAAAGGCTCACTTGATTAGCACCGGGATATTTGTGATTCATTGGTATTTAGGGACAGCAATAAACAATGTGAGTGACTCTCTATTTTGTACATTTTAGTATAATTGTTTTCCCATTTGAACAAATTTTCAAAGTCAGAGAGTGAAGAGGTAAGCACAGAATCATGTGTGCAGAGAAGGTCCCCGAGGGAAAGTGTTTCTGGAGAGGATTCACTAGATTCTGATGGGAAACCTGCACATAACCTTCATCTGCATCTGCTCCTGGGGCTTAAAGACAGAATTGGTGAGTTGTGTGCACCCCCTGGTGGTCCAGATCCCTCCTACAGTGAGGTTTGTGTTTGGGCTCACACTGAGGGTCCCTCACTGTGTCTGTTGCACAATAATACACGGCCGTGTCCTCGGCTCTCAGGCTGTTCATCTGCAGATCCAGCGTGTTCTTGCTGTTGTCTCTGGAGATGGTGAATCGGCCCTTCACAGAGTCTGCATAGTATGTGCTTCCACTACTGCTAATATATGCGACCCACTGCAGCCCCTTCCCTGGAGCCCGGCGGACCCAGCTCATGTAGTAGCTACTGAAGGTTAATCCAGAGGCTGCACAGGAGAGTCTCAGGGACCCTCCAGGCTTCACCAGGTCTCCCCCAGACTCCACCAGCTGCACTTCACCCTGGACACCTGCAGACACAAGACATCCCAGTCAGGAATACGTCACACATCCACGGTTTCTTTCACTCATATCCACTCACGTTCTCAACGTCTCCTGTTCACCATGAATTACCTTTTAAAAGAGCAACAAGGAAAACCCAGCCAAGCACAAACTCCATGGTGAGTTGTCTGTGTCCTGTCCTGAGTTCTGATTGGAACACCTGGAATCCTGGTGCTGGGACTCCTCTCCCAGCTGTAGAGTCAGGTTTGGGCTGTTTTTAACCAGCAGATGGAGGGCCCTATTTGCATGTGCTCTGACTATATATTCAGCTTGGGATCTATGCGACCATAGAGGGCAATGACCAGAAGACTTCTGACTATCTTCGTTTTGGTTGTTTTGACCACTTTAAAAAATTGATTTTTCATTATATAACTTTCCAGATATTCACTTGGACATGTGCTACTTTCTTTTTACATATTCACACAAATGTTGTGGAATTGATGTCATGTTATGCTATAATGAGATATAAACCTACACCCAGAATTTTAGAGGATTTTTTGAGGTGTCCAAAAGCACAGACAGGGTGAGAGTGAGCCCCAGTATGTGGTCCTGTGCTTATCTCCACAGGACACACTGTCTCCATCCACCTGGAGAACAGAGTGGGCAGGCTGGCGAGGAAAGTGGAACCCCTCCTGTAATGTGAACAGGATGATTTTATTTCCTCTCTATGTTGCCCTGAAATATAGAAAACAACAGGTTTGTGTAGGTGTATTTTCTAACATTTTGATGTGTATATTTTCCTCCCTAGTCATCTCTGGGATTATTTGTAAGTTTTGGTGAGTGTCCTTGACACGGAATGAAGGGCATATAGGCAGAGTGTGTGATAGGATAAACATGGATGTCGGAATCAACATTATCAAGAGTGAACAAATCAACCCTCCATAAAACTTCCTGTATTTTCTCAGGAATTCCTCCTTCCTCTTCCCTTCTTCAACCTGTTGACACATTCCTATGGGCTCTTCTCGTGTTACTTAGACTAGTTTTAATTTTGAAGAATTTATATTGTATGTAATTTTATTTCTAGGACTTTTTTTTCTTTTTTTTTTTGCTATGCACAAATCCTTGAAAATTCAATCATTTTGCTGTCTGTAGCAAAAATCATTTATTTTAATGTTTGGCAGTTACCCAAACATTAGCATAATTCCATTTTATTTTATTTGTTAAATTATTTTTATTAACATTTATTATTTGCCCCAGGGGTACAGGTCTGTGAGTCATCAGGCTTACACATTTCACAGCACTCACCATAGCACAAACCCTCTCCAATATCCATAACCCAACCACCCTATCCCTATCCCACACCCCCCAGCAACCCTCCGTTTGTTTTGTGTGATTAGGAGTCCCTTTCAAATTCCTCATATCAGGGAGATCATATGATAATTGTCTTTCTCTGAGTGACTCATTTCACTCAGCATAATACCTTGTCGTTCCATCCACCTCTTGCAAATGGCAAGATTTCATTTCTTTTGATGGCTGCATAGTGTTCCATTGTGTATATACACCACATCTTCTTCATCCATTCATCCGTTGATGGACATCTAGGTTCTTCCCATAGTTTGGCTATTGTGGACATTGCTGCTATAAATATTTGGGTGCACATGCCACTTCAGGTCACTGTATTTGTATCTTTAGGGTAAATACCCAGCAGTGTGATTGGTGGGGCATAGCATAATAGTGCGATTGCTGGGTCATAGGTAGCTCTATTTCCAACTTTTTGAGGAACCTCCATGCTGTTTTCCAGAGTGCACCAGCTTGCATTCCCACCAACAGTGTAGGAGGGTTCTCCTTTCTCCACACCCTCACCAGCATCTGTCATTTCCTCACTCGGTTTAGCCATTCTGACTAGTGTGAGGTGGTATCTCATTGTGGTTTTGATTTGTATTTCCCTGATGCCAAGTGATGTGGAGCAATTTTTCATGTGACTATTGGCCACCTGGAGGTCTTCATTGCAGAAATGTCTGTTCATGTCTTCTGCCCATTTCTTGATTGGATTATTTGTTCTTTAGATGTTGTTTAGATGATAATGAAGTTATCAAACTTCATTATAGATTTTGAATACTACCTCAAACGCTTTTTTTTTTTTTTTTGCATTTACAACATCCCTCCCCCACACTGAGAGCTGTCACCAGAGCTGGTAGGGCTCAGGGTTTATAGAAAACTGAGCTGAGAGCCCCTCCCAAGTTCTCAGATCATAACCAGTTTCCCTGCTACAATGCTGAGGAACTCTGGAGGTTCAGGCATTTCCATTTGTCTGTGTCTCCGTGATCCTGAGACCACAAGTCCCACGTAAGATTCTGCCCCCCCGCCCCCCGCCCACGTTCACCAAAGAGCATGTTTCAAGCAGGAATTTCTCTCACTGGAGCAGATTTCTAAAGGTTCTGGCTTTGCCATCAGGGGCTATATCACTTATGTTGGCTGGATTTCTGAAGTTCCCTCCCCTGTCATATATCTTCTGACATATCTCCTTTGTTTCACTTCTTGGCCCTCCTTCCTTGAAAAAGGTGGCTCTTTTTCCATTTATAGAATTTCAGCATTTTTTCCCTTACCTCTCAGATTGAACTCATAGATGTTCCGATTGGTTAGATTGTTATCTAGCTAAATTCAGGGAAGCAGATGAAATGACATCTCCGACTCTTTTACCATCTTGCTAGATCTGTGCATTTAAGAACTCTTAATTGTACATCATAATAGCTCAGTTACAGTTTATTGAGGAGAAGAGTAAACATCACTCAAGAGCCTCACCTTCTCCTCTGGAAAGGGGTTTCATATTTTTTGGTTATACGCAGGATGTTTATTTTATATAAGGTGAAATTATGACCATGTTATTTTCTCTATATTCAGAATGAGTTTGATTTAAGAAGATGCATAATGATGCCCCCATTTATAGAAGGTTGATGTGTGATGGTGAAGTCTATTTGTCAAAGTGACTGGGTCATGGGTGCCCAGATTAAACATTGCTTCTGTGGATGCCTATAATGTTGTTCCAGAGGAGACTGGTATTTGCAACCATGGTCTCTTGGCCAGTGGGAATCATCCAATCCATTAATGTTCTGAATAGAAAAATGAAGAGGGAGGAATTTCCTCTTTCTTCATTCCTGCATGCATGATCTGGAACATGCTTGATCTGGAACAGGAACAGTCCTGTCCTTCTGCCTTGGAGACAATTACTCTTTCATATCTCCAGGTTCCCCAACTTATGCTATTTCAACAAAGCTAATATATTAGACCCATGCAGCCCTTTCCCTGGAGAGTGGAAGACCCAGCTCATCCTTTAGATACTGAAGGTGAACCCACAGGTTGAACAAGAAAGTTTCAGGGACTCCAGGGATTTCCCAAGGTCTCCTCCAGACTCCACCAACTGCACTTCACATGGACACCTGCAGACACGAGATCTCCACTCTTTCTCTCACTCATATGCAGTCACATACTCAGTGTCTCTTGTTCAACATAAATTAGCTTTTATTTTTATTTATTTTTTTTGCTTTCTTTTTTTTTGTTTGTTTGTTTATTTACAGCATAACAGTGTTCATTGTTTTGGCATCACACCCAGTGCTCCATGCAGTACGTGCCCTCCCTATTACCCACCACCTGGCTCCTCAACCTCCCACCCACCCCCCCCGCCGCCCCTTCATAACCCTCTGGTTGTTTTTCAGAGTCCATAGTCTCTCATGGTTCATCTCCCCTTCCAGTTTCCCTCAACTCACTCTCCTCTCCATCTCCCCATGTCCTCCATGTTCTTTGTTATGCTCCACAAATAAGTGAGACCATATGATACTTGACTCTCTCTGCTTGACTTATTTCGCTCAGCATAATCTCTTTCAGTCCCGTCCATGTTGCTACAAAAGTTGGGTATTCATCCTTTCTGATGGAGGCATAATACTCCATTGTGTATATGGACCACATCTTCCTTATCCATTCATCCGTTGAAGGGCATCTTGGTTCTTTCCACAGTTTGGCGACCGTAGCCATTGCTGAAGTAAACATTGGGGTACAGATGGCCCTTCTTTTCACTACATCTGTATCGTTGGGGTAAATACCCAGCAGTGCAATTGCAGGGTCATAGGGAACCTCTATTCTTAATTTCTTCAGGAATCTCCACACTTTTCTCCAAAGTGGCTGCACTAACTTGCATTCCCACCAACAGTGGAAGAGGGTTCCCCTTTCTCCACATCCTCTCCAACACACGTTGTTTCCTGTCTTGCTAATTTTGGCCATTCTAACTGGTGTCAGGTGGTATCTCAATGTAGTTTTAATTTGAATCTCCCTGATGGCTAGTGATGATGAACATTTTTTCATGTGTCTGATAGCCATTTGTATGTCTTCATTGGAGAAGTGTCTGTTCATATCTTCCGCCCATTTTTCGATATGATTATCTGTTTTGTGTGTGTTGAGTTTGAGAGGTTCTTTATAGATCCTGGATATCAACCTTTTGTCTGTACTGTCATTTGCAAATATCTTCTCCCATTCCGTGTGTTGCCTCTTTGTTTTGTTGACTGTTTCCTTTGCTGTGCAGAAGCTTTTGATCTTGATGAAGTCCCAAAAGTTCATTTTCGGTTTTGTTTCCTTGGCCTTTGGAGACATATCTTGAAAGAACACCAATTCTCTTGAAGCTGTTCCAAAAAATTGAAGCAGGAGGAAAACTTCTAGACTCTTTTTATGAAGCCAGCATTACTCTGATCCCCAAACCAGGCAAAGACCCTACCAAAAAGGAGAATTTCAGACTAATATCACTGATGAATATGGATGCAAAGATTCTCAACAAGATCCTAGCAAATAGGATCCAGCAACACATTAAAAAGATTATCCATCATGACCAGGTGGGATTCATCCCTGGGTTGCAAGTTGGTTCAACATTAGCAAATCAATCAATGTGATAGAACAAATCAATAAGAGAAGAGAGAAGAACCACATGGTCCTCTCAATTGATGCAGAAATAGGATTTGACAAAATCCAGCATCCGTTCCTGATGAAAACGCTTCAAAGTATAGGGATGGAGGGAACATTCCTGAACTTCATAAAATCTATCTATGAAAGACCCACAGCAAATATCATCCTCAATGAGAAAAAGCTTGCATCCCTCCCATTGAGATCAGGAGCACGACAAGGATGCCCACTCTCACCACTCTTGTTCAACATCGTATTAGAAGTTCTAGCAACGGCAATCAGACAACAAAGAGAAATAAAAGGTATCCAAATTGGCAAGGAAGAAGTCAAACTCTCTCTCTTCGCAGATGACAGGATTCTTTATATGGAAAACCCCAAAGACTCCTCCCCTAAACTACTAGAACTCATACAGCAATTCAGTAACGTGGCAGGATACAAAGTCAATGTACAGAAATCAGTGGCTTTCCTCTACACTAACAATGGAAACAAGAAAGGGAAATTAGAGAATTGATTCCATTTACTAACCACCAAGAACAATAAGATACCTGGGAATAAACCTAACCAAAGAGGTAAAGGATCTGTACTCGAGGAACTACAGAACACTCATGAAAGAAATAGCTTTTATTTTTTAATTTTTAAAAAATTAAAAAAATTTGTTACTACATTATTATTATTATATTTTCTTATTTCTTATTTTTTTTTAAATTTCTTTTCAGCGTAACAGTATTTATTGTTTTTGCACCACACCCAGTGCTCCATGCAATATGTGCCCTCCCCAATACCACCACCTGGTTCCCCCAACCTCCCACCCCCCGCTCCTTCAAAACCTTCAGGTTGTTTTTCAGAGTCCATAGTCTCTCATGGTTCATCTCCCCTTCCAATTTACCTCAGCTTCTTTCTCTTCTCCACCTCCCCATGTCCTCCATGTTCTTTGTTATGCTCCACAAATAAGTGAAACATTATGATAATTGACTCTCTCTGCTTGACTTATTTCGCTCAGCATAATCTCTTCCAGTCCCGTCCATGTTGCTACAAAAGTTGGGTATTCATCCTTTCTGATGGAGGCATAATATTCCATAGTGTATACGGACCACATCTTCCTTATCCATTTGTCCATTGAAGGGCATGTTGGTTCTTTCCACAGTTTGGGTTATTACCCAGTAGTGCAATTGCAGGGTCATAGGGAAGCTCTATTTTTAATACCTTGAGCGATCTCCACACTGTTCTCCAAAGTGGCTGCACCAATCTGCATTCCCACCAACAGTGTAAGATAGTTCCCCTTTCTCCACATTCTCTCCAACACACCTTTTTTACTGTCTTTATAATTTTGGCCATTCTAACTGGTGTAATGTGGAATCTCAATGTGGTTTTCATTTGAATCTCCCTGATGGCTAATGATGACGAACGTTTTTTCATGTGTCTGATAGTCATTGTATGTCTTTGTTGGAGAAGATTCTGTTCATATCTTCTGCCCATTTTTTGATATGATTATCTGTTTTGTGTGTGTTGAGTTTGAGAAGTTCTTTATAGATCCTGGATATCAACCTTTTGTCTGTACTTTCATTTGCAAATATCTTCTCCCATTCCGTGGGTTGCCTCTTTGTTTTGTTGACTGTTTCCTTTGCTGTGCTAAAGCTTTTGATCTTGATAAATTAGCTTCTAAAATAGTAACTAGTGAAACCCAGCCAAGTACAAATTCCATAGTGAGTTGTTTGGATTCCTGGATTCCTTGGATTCCTGGGCCTAGGGCTCTTCTATCTTTTCTAGGGTTAGAGCTGGGCTGCTTTAATCAGCAGACGGAGGGCCCTATTTGCATGTCCTCTGGGTATATATTCATCTTGGGATTTAAGCTGATGGAGAGGGCAGTGATCAGTGCAGGTGTGACTGCTATGACTTTTTGGCATTGACAGGATTTGGGAAAAAATGATTTTATTTTTTATATGATTTTCAAAAGTACACACTTGGCCTCTGGTGCTCTTTTTACACATTCACCCACATCTTGGGGTTTGTTTCATGTTATGCCAGAATGAGTTTTGCACATACACCCAAAATTATAGAGGTTGTGTGAGATGTCCCCGAATATGTGTGGGGTGTGAGCCCGAAGAATTGGCCTGGGCTCCTCCCCCCAGACCTCCTGTCCTCTGAATTATCTGCAGGACAGAGTGGGCAGGTTCATGAGGAAGGTGGAACCCTTCCTGTGATGGGGACAAGATGATTTTACTTCTTTTAGATTTTCTCTAAAATATAGAAAGACTTAGTTTGTGTAGTTCTATTTTCAAGTCTCTGACATTTCAGTATCTCTACATTCCTCCCAAGTCATCTCTGGGGTTATCTGCAGTAGCTGTGATGCGTGTACTTGACACAGGATGACTGCACACGTGTAGAGTGTGTGATATGGTATACCCTGCAGTCAAAATCAGGATTATCCAGAGCAAGCAAATCAATTTTCCACAAAATTGCTCATATTTTCTTTGCAATTCTTCCTCATTCCTTCTTCATTCTGTCCCCACATTACTACTGATCTTCATGTTACCTTACACTAGCTTTAATTTTCTAGAATATATAATATTGCAATTGTATTAAATGTACCTTTTTTTCTAAGTCTTCTATTGCTGAGTCAAATACGTGACAATACCATGATATATATTATGTTTTTCTGTGATGGGCAGCATTCCAAAGATGACATAAAGGATAATATGTCCACTTTAAAAAAAAATTTCTTTCCGGTGTTCCAGAACTCATTGTTTATATACCAAACCCAGTGCTCCATGCAATATGTGCCCTCTATAATACCCATCACCAGTCTCACCCAACTCCCCACCCCACCCCTCCCAAACCCTCAGTTTGTTTATCAGATTCCACAGTCTTTCATGGTTCGTTCGATTTCCCCCAACTCCCTTCTCCTCTCCATCTCCCCATGTCCTCCATGTTATTTCTTATGCGTCATAATATTTCAGTTGAATGATATCAATGAGAAGAGAAAACATCACTGAAGAGCTCCACCTCCTTTTTTGGGGAAGGTTTTAGATGGTTTTGGTTGTATGCAGGATACTTGTATACCATATGGTGAAATTGTGACTGTGTTATTTTCTTTGTTTGCAGAATGAGTGTGATTAAGGCAATGAGTATAGAGGCCCAGTTTATGGGACGTTGATGGTTGATGGTTAACTCAATGTGTCAGTGTGACAAGGACATGGTTACAAGGATTGAACATTGTTTCTCTGGGTGTCTATGATGTTGTTTCTGGAAAGGATTGGCACTTGCATCCATGGTCTCTGTGTATGTGGGCATGATCCAATCCATTAAGGTTCTGAGTAGAATAAAAAGCTGAGGGAGAAGGAATTCCCTCATGTTTGCTTCCTGTGTGCATGCTTGAGCAGGGACATTGGTTACCACCTGCACTTGGATGCAGTTACACCTTCAGGTCCCCAGGATCTCTGACTAGGCCCCACTGAGAATCTGATGAGACTTTCATCCCTGGCCATCCTGGGTCTGCACCTTGTGATAGTAGATCATGGAACTTCTCAGACTCTTCAGTGATATATGCAGTGGGCTACGTGTTCCTTTCCTCAGGAGAACTATGACTAATGCATGGAGATTCTGATATGTTTTTGTGGCTTGTTGTAAGTGGCAAAATGTGTCAGACATATGAATGGCTAACAATCAAAGTTCTATGAATGAAGTGTCATGCTTGTGTTTGGGACAAGAGCTGGGTGATGATAATGAGGAGTGAAGAGATAATGAAAAGATCATGAGATCTAAGAAGTGGATCCTTGGACACTGATGGGGGAAGATATGTTCTGTTCATCCTGGGGGCAATTCTTAAAGCTTTGCAGAAGAAAGAGTGCAGATTAGAGCTCAAGATGATGTCATCTTTCCAAAACACAGACAATACTGATTTTGTCAAGAATAGTCTAATGAATAAGTACATTTGAAGTGAAAAATGAAAAATTAGTTCATATATAGTATGTGGATATATTGAAGTCATTTAAGGAAAATCCCAAATACTGATACTTTGTCCATCATTCAATTTTATTATATAGGAACTATTTATAGAAGTATTTAACTGAGATATTTTATAAGGATGCTTAATAGTATTAAATAGTATTAAAATATTTAATAATAATATTCAGTAAAATATTTAATGAATAGATTACCCTAGATATTTTTTAAACTATGCATTTATTTACAGTTATATATTAGAATCCAATTGCTTTGTAGTTAGAAATATCAATAAATATTCATAAAATCTGGTGGAATAAGAGGAAATAGTTGCACATTATTATTTCTTTTTAATACATATTTTTCTTTTATTTCCAGAGAACACATAAAATATATTTTAGTGTAAAAATTATTTCACCTTGAAACTCAATGATTATAACATACAGTACTAATAAAATATCAGAACCTGTACAAATCCACACCCCCCCCAAGCCCAGTACATATTTTTGAGCTGAGAAGGAAAACAATTCACCTTCTTCATTGGCAGCTACCTACCCTGTATTTGGTGGGTCTTAGAGCCCCGTGGTGTCTTAGTGCCCCTAGTGACCCAAGCGCCCCCTGCTGTCAAGACTGTTCTTGCGCCCAGGCTCTGATGTGTCCCAGCAGGGACGTTTGGGTCTGGGCTCACACTGACATTCCCTCACTATGTCTCTACCAGTAATACATGGCAAGGACCTTGGTGGCACTGAAATCAGTCAGCTGCAATAAAGCGCTCTTGGATGTGACTCTGGAGATGTACATGTAGCTCTTGTTGGATGGGCTATCATGTGTATTTTATCTATGATTTATAAACCAATTCACTGCACCCAGTCACTTGCGGTTGGTGGATTCATTTCCACCAGAAATTATTGCATGACACGGAGAATCCAGAGACAACATTGGTGAGGTGCAGGGTCTGTGAGCCCCTCACCAGTCATGAGCCTGACTCCTGAAGCAGCAGCTGGGACAGGACACCAGGCACAAGGCCCAGTCACTCAGGACACTCACAACCATCCCAATGGTCCCATGTCTGACATCTGGACCATATCTTTGGGGAGCTGTCACCAGCCACAGAGAAGGGCCTAGAAATTCATTTTCCTCCAGACCATAGCTCTGCCTTCCCCAGAGACCTTATCCTGTCTGAAGAGAGAGCTGTGAGCTCCTACTGCCTGAGAATGGATTTTACCCTAGAGGTTGAGGAGAAGTTTGCATGTGTGGGAGGGAGCCTGTCCTTGGAAGTCTACAGGGACAGAGTCAGGCTCCTCTGGACCTTCCAGGACCACCTGTGGGTATCCCATCTTTAAATGGAGAGGACGTAAATAAGATCATTTGTGTTATTTAGCATCTTGTAATGACTGAACCGATGAAGGCTCATGGGTACCTGAACCATTTCCACAGAGTGTGAGGTTATAAGGG
This sequence comes from Meles meles, assembly GCF_922984935.1. Lineage (NCBI taxonomy): Eukaryota > Metazoa > Chordata > Mammalia > Carnivora > Mustelidae > Meles > Meles meles. Next base: position 151,870,626 of record NC_060071.1, read on the forward strand.
AATTTGTGACTCAGAGTCGGGAGTACAGAGGAGCCCTAAACATGGGTTTGTTCACAGCAATGGACACTGCAGAGCCCTACAGGAACCTGTCACTTCCCAGCTTCTTTCTGCACCCACATCTGGGGCTGGGACTCGTGGTTAGAGGGCCCTGAGGGCCCCAAGTAACCAGATTCCTTCTCTCTTCCAGAGATACTACGTGTCATCCCATGGTCTTACTTCCCCAGGTGTCCTGAGCTCTGGTATGTGCACCGACATATTGTTTCCAGAATGGCTGCACCAGGTCAAATTCCCACCAACAACGCAAGAGGGTTCCCCTTTTGCCGCATCCTTGCCAACATTTGTTGTTTCCTGTCTTGTCATTGTAGCCATTCTCACATGTGTTGTCGTATCATATTGTGGTTTTGATTTGCATTTCCGTGATGCTGAATGATATGGGGTATTTTTTCATGTGTCTCTTGGCCCTTTGTATGTCTTCTTTGGAGAAAGGTTTGTTCTTGCATTCTCCCCATTTCTTGACTGGATTAAATGATTTTTGGGTGTTGGGTTTGGTAAGTTCTTTGTGGATTTTAGGTATTAATCCTTTTTTATTAAGTTTAATTATCTAATGTATAGTACATCATTAGTTTTTTTCTTTTTACATCGTTAGTTTTTGATGTAGTGTTCTATGATTAACTAGTTGCATTAACCCCCAGTGCCCATTAGATCATGTGCCCTCCTTAATATCCTTCACCCTCTTACCCCATCTCCTCATCTCCCTCCCTTCTGAACACACAACATGTTACTCCGTGTCCAAAGTCTCTTATGGATTGTCTCGCTCTCTGGTTTCTTCCCATTCAGTTTTCCCTCCCTTCTCCTATTGCCCTTTCACTATTCCTTATATTCCACATATGAGTGAAACCATGTGATAATTATCTTTCTATGCCTGACTCATTTCACTTAGATTAATACCCTCCAGTTCCATCCATTTTGATACAAATGTTAGGTATTCATCTTTTCTGGAGGCTGAGCAATATTCCATTGTATATATGAACTGCATCTTCTTTATCCATTCCTCTGTTAAGGACATCTGAGCTCCTGACACAGTTTGTCTATTGTAGACATTGTTGCTGTGAGCATTGGGGTGCATGTGCCCCTTCTTTTCATTATATCTGTACTATGGGGTAAATACCTAGTAGTGGAATTGCTGGGTTGTAGGATAGGTCTATTTTTTTTTAATTAATTAATTTATTTATTTTTATTTGCTTATTTACAGCATAACAGTGTTCATTGTTTTGGCATCACACCCAGTGCTCCATGCAGTACGTGCCCTCCCTATTACCCACCACCTGGTTCCTCAACCTCCCACCCCACCCAACCCCCTCCCGCTGCCCCTTCATAACCCTCTGGTTGTTTTTCAGCGTCCATAGTCTCTCATGGTTCATCTCCCCTTCCAGTTTCCCTCAACTCCCTCTCCTCTCCATCTCCCCATGTCCTCCATGTTCTTTGTTATGCTCCACAAATAAGTGAGACCATATGATACTTGACTCTCTCTGCTTGACTTATTTCGCTCAGCATAATTTCTTCCAGTCCCGTCCATGTTGCTACAAAAGTTGGGTATTCATCCTTTCTGATGGAGGCATAATACTCCATTGTGTATATGTACCACATCTTCCTTATCCATTCATCCGTTGAAGGGCATCTTGGTTCTTTCCACAGTTTGGCGACCGTAGCCATTGCTGCAATAAACATTGGGGTACAAATGGCCCTTCTTTTCACTACATCTGTATCTTTGGGGTAAATACCCAGCAGTGCAATTGCAGGGTCATAGGGAAGCTCTATTTTTAATTTCTTCAGGAATCTCCACACTGTTCTCCAAAGTGGCTGCACTAACTTGCATTCCCACCAACAGTGTAAGAGGGTTCCCCTTTCTCCACATCCTCTCCAACACACGTTGTTTCCTGTCTTGCTAATTTTGGCCATTCTAACTGGTGTTAGGTGGTATCTCAATGTAGTTTTAATTTGAATCTCCCTGATGGCTAGTGATGATGAACATTTTTTCATGTGTCTGATAGCCATTTGTATGTCTTCATTGGAGAAGTGTCTGTTCATATCTTCTGCCCATTTTTTGATATGATTATCTGTTTTGTGTGTGTTGAGTTTGAGAAGTTCTTTGTAGATCCTGGATATCAAACTTTTGTCTGTACTGTCATTTACAAATATCTTCTCCCATTCCGTGGGTTGCCTCTTTGTTTTGTTGACTGTTTCCTTTGCTGTGCAGAAGCTTTTGATCTTGATGAAGTCCCAAAAATTCATTTTTGCTTTTGTTTCCTTGGCCTTTGGAGACTTATCTTGAAAGAAGTTGCTGTGGCTGATATCGAAGAGGTTACTGCCTATGTTCTCCTCTAGGATTCTGATAGATTCCTGTCTCACGTTGAGGTCTTTTATCCATTTTGAGTTTATCTTTGTGTACGGTGTAAGAGAATGGTCGAGTTTCATTCTTCTCCATATCGCTGTCCAGTTTTCCCAGCACCATTTATTGAAGAGACTGTCTTTTTTCCATTGAATATTTTTTCCTGTTTTGTCGAAGATTATTTGACCATAGAGTTGAGGGTCCATATCTGGGCTCTCCACTCTGTTCCACTGGTCTACGTGTCTGTTTTTATGCCAGTTCCACGCTGTCTTGGTGATCACAGCTTTGTAGTAAAGCTTGAAATCGGGTAACGTGATGCCGCCAGTTTTGTTTTTGTTTTTCAACATTTCCTTAGCAATTCGGGGTCTCTTCTGACTCCATACAAATTTTAAGATTATTTGCTCCAGCTCTTTGAAAAATATCGGTGGAATTTTGATCGGAATGGCATTAAAAGTATAGATTGCTCTAGGCAGTATAGACATTTTAACAATGTTTATTCTTCCAATCCAAGAGCATGGAACAGTCTTCCATCTTTTGGTGTCTTCTTCAATTTCTTTCATGAGTGTTCTGTAGTTCCTCGAGTACAGGTCCTTTACTTCTTTGGTTAGGTTTATGCCCAGGTATCTTATGGTTTTTGGTGCTATAGTAAATGGAATCGATTCTCTAATTTCCTTTTCTGTATTTTCATTGTTAGTGTATAAGAAAGCCACTGATTTCTGTACATTGACTTTGTATCCTGCCACGTTACTGAATTGCTGTATGAGTTCTAGTAGTTTGGGGGTGGAGTCTTTGGGGTTTTCCATATAAAGAATCATGTCATCTGCGAAGAGAGAGAGTTTGACTTCTTCCTTGCCAATTTGGATACCTTTTATTTCTCTTTGTTGTCTGATTGCCGTTGCTAGAACTTCTAATACTATGTTGAACAAGAGTGGTGAGAGTGGGCATCCTTGTCGTGTTCCTGATCTCAACGGGAAGGCTGCAAGCTTTTTCCCATTGAGGATGATATTTGCTGTGGATCTTTCATAGATAGATTTTATGAAGTTCAGGAATGTTCCCTCTATCCCTATACTTTGAAGCGTTTTCATCAGGAACGGATGCTGGATTTTGTCAAATGCTTTTTCTGCATCAATTGAGAGGACCATGTGGTTCTTCTCTCTTCTCTTATTGATGTGTTCTATCACACTGATTGATTTGCGAATGTTGAACCAACCTTGCAACCCAGGGATGAATCCCACCTGGTCATGGTGGATAATCTTTTGAATGTGCTGCTGGATCCTGTTTGCTAGGATCTTGTTGAGAGTCTTTGCATCCATATTCATCATTGATATTGGTCTGAAATTCTCCTTTTTGGTAGGGTCTTTGCCTGGTTTGGGGATCAGGGTAATGCTGGCTTCATAAAAAGAGTCTGGAAGTTTTCCTTCTGCTTCAATTTTTTGGAACAGCTTCAGGAGAATTGGTGTTATTTCTTCTCTGAAAGTTTGGTAGAATTCCCCAGGGAATCCGTCAGGTCCTGGGCTCTTGTTTTTTGGGAGGTTTTTGATCACTGCTTCAATCTCATTGCTAGATATCGGTCTATTCAGGTTGTCAATTTCTTCCTGGTTCAATTTTGGGAGTTTGTAGCTTTCCAGGAATGCATCCATTTCATCTAGGTTGCTTAGCTTATTGGCATATAACTGTTGGTAATAATTTCTGATGATTGTTTCTATTTCCTTGGTGTTAGTTGTGATCTCTCCCTTTTCATTCATAATTTTATTAATTTGGGCTTTCTCTCTTTTCTTTTGGATTAGTGTGGCCAATGGTTTATCGATCTTATTAATTCTTTCAAAAAACCAGCTTCTAGTTTCATTGATACGTTCTACTGTATCTCTCGTTTCTACCTCATTGATCTCTGCTCTAATCTTGATTATTTCCCTTCTTGCATGTGGAGTTGGTTTGATTTGTTGTTGATTCTCCAGTTCTTTAAGGTGTAGAGACAGCTGGTGTATTCTGGATTTTTCAATTTTTTTGAGGGAGGCTTGGATGGCTATGTATTTCCCCCTTAGAACCGCCTTTGCTGTATCCCATAGGTTTTGGACCGAGGTGTTTTCATTCTCATTGGTTTCCATGAATTGTTTAAGTTCATCTTTGATCTCCTGGTTGATCCAAGCATTCTTAAGCAAGGTGGTCTTTAGCTTCCAGGTGTTTGAGTTCCTTCTGAACTTTTCCTTGTGATTGAGCTCCAGTTTCAAAGCATTGTGATCGGAGAATATGCAGGGAATAATGTCAGTCTTTTGGTATCGGTTGAGTCCTGCTTTGTGACCCAGTATGTGGTCTATTCTGGAGAAGGTTCCATGCGCACTTGAAAAGAATGAGTATTCTGTTGTTTTAGGGTGGAATGTTCTGTATATGTCTATGAGGTCCATCTGGTCCAATGTTTCATTCAATGCTCTTATTTCTTTATTAATTTTCTGCTTCGATGATCTGTCTATTTCTGAGAGAGGCGTATTAAGATCTCCTACTATTATTGTATTCATATCAATATGGCTCTTTATCTTGATTAATAGTTTTCTTACGTAATTGGGTGCTCCCATATTGGGGGCATAGATATTCACAATTGTTAGATCATCTTCGTGGATAGTCCCTTTAAGAATTATGTAGTGTCCTTCTGTATCTCTGACTACAGTCTTTAGTTTAAAATCTAATTTATCTGATATGAGAATTGCTACTCCGGTCTTCTTTTGAGGCCCATTGGCATGAAAGATGCTTCTCCATCCCTTCACTTTCAGTCTGGGTGTATCCTTAGGTTGAAAATGGGTCTCTTGTAGACAACATATGGATGGGTCCTGTCGTTTTATCCAATCTGCAACCCTGTGTCGTTTTATGGGCGCGTTTAGGACATTCACATTGAGAGTGATTATTGAGAGATAGGTTTTTATTGACATCGTGTTGCCTTTGAAGTCTTTCTGTCTATAGATTGTTCCTATATTTCTGTTCAACGATATTCTTAGGATTTTTTCTCTTTTATAGGACCCCCCTTAATATTTCCTGCAGTGTCGGCTTGGTGGTTGCATAGTCTTTTAAGCCTTGCCGGTCTTGGAAACTCTTTATCTCTCCATCCATTTTAAATGTCAGTCTTGCTGGATAGAGTATTCTTGGTTGCATGTTCTTCTCATTTAGTACTCTGAATATATTTTGCCAGCCCTTCCTGGCTTTCCAGGTCTCTGTGGAAAGGTCTGACGTTATTCTAATGGGCTTTCCTCTGTATGTAAGAAGCTTCTTTGTCCTAGCTGCTTTTAAGAGGGTCTCTCTTGAAACAAAATTCCCCATTCTAACGATAAGGTGCCGTGAGGACTTTCGAGAATCTAAAATCTTGGGAGGAGATCTTTCTGCCTCTAGTACATGAAGGTTGTTTCCATTCGTGAGATTGGGAAAATTTTCATAGACAACTTCTTCCACTATATCTTCTAGACTTCTTTCTTTTTCTTCCCCTTCAGGGATTCCAATAATTCTGACGTTGGAACATTTCATGGCATCGTTTATTTCCCTGATTCTGTTTTCGTGGCTTCTGAGCTGTTTGTTCCAGGCTTCCTCCTGATCCTTTCTCTCTATCTGTTTGTCCTCCAGATCACTAATTCTATCTTCTGTCTCAGTTACCCTAGCTTTTAGAGAATTTAGATTGGACTGGAACTCATTGAGAGCATTTTGAACATCATCCCTGGTGGCTTTCAGTTCTGCCCTAGCATTGTGAACATCATCCCTGGTGGCTTTCAGTTCTGCCCTAATCAATTCTGTTTGGTCATCCATGGCTTTCTCCAACCTAGCTATTGCCTGGATAATTGTTAGTCTGAATTCCTTTTCTGACATATTGTCTATGTCGATAGCCATTAGCTCTGTTGCAGAAGGCCCATCCTCTGTATTTTTCTTCTGTTGGGTATTCCTCCTCCTAGTCATTTTGGTAAGAGATGACTAAACAGATGCAGCTGGACTTATCGATTGTGGTGCAGTCAATGTGCACCCTGGAACGCTTCTGTGCAATCAGGATTCCCCACCCAAATGAGAGAAAAAAGAAAAGAAAAAGAAATAGAGAAGAAGAAAGAAAAAAAGGGGAAAGAAAAAAGGAAGAAAAAAAAAGAGAGAGAGAGAGAGATAGGAAAAAAAGGGAAGATATAAGAGAAGGCTCAGCCCAAATGGGCCACAAGGTAAGATTTGTGGAGTGTACAAACAAAAACAGACAGACAAAAAGAGTGATAAAATATATGACAAGAGAAAAAAATATGTATATATAAGCAAAAAAAGGGAAAAACCTCCTCAGAAAGAACCCCAAGTATAAGATTTATATATTGTCAGGACAGACAGAAATTCACAGAAACACTGACAGAAGGAAAAATTGGGAGAATGGTGATAGATTCTCAGTGTGGGTGAGGAAGGTTATTTTGATTCTTCCTGAAGGTATCTTGATGTTTTTGTTAAGGGACTCAACTTTCCTAAGTTACAGGGGGATTAGAAACTGGTTTGCCTATAGGGGTAGCATTGATTGGGGAAAGGGGATTACCTTGAAGTTTAACTCTATATGTATAATAGAAAATAAAAATTAAAAAAAGAATAAACTAGACTAAACTAAGTTAAAATTAAAAAAATAGAAAAACACGGGTGTATGTATCAAAAATTTCAGGTTAGAAGGTTATTAAAGAATTTGATGTACTGGACATCTCAGTGTGATGGTAAATAGGTTAAAAAATTATCTGTATGTATAAAAAAAAAAGAACCAGAATATTGGTAAAGAGTTAAAAATAAAAGTTGTATTTATGAAGTAGTGGTGGTTGTTCTCTTGTAGTCTTTTTTTTTTTTTTCCTTCCTTCCTGGTTGGTTTTCTGGGGGAGGGGCCTGCCACGTGGGTTTTCAGACAATGATTTTCCCTGAGTTAGGTCCTCCCACTCCCCTCAAGGGGGTGAGCTCTTTTTTTTTTCAGGAAACTGTTTTTTTTTTTTTTTTTCAGCCTTTTGTTCTCTGGGGGTTTTTATGTTCTTTCATCTGCTTTCTCTCGCCTTGACAGCTTTTGATGGTTTTTGGAGGTTTAGAGGAGAGCAAACAGCACCCCAACCTCCCTCTCAGAGAGAAGCCTCAGACTGTTTTGCAAAAGCTGCTGGCAGAGTTGGTTCTGGGTCACTGTCCCTGGGGATGCAGGAGCTCCTCGTTGTGCCCAAAACCAGGGCAGCTGTGGCTGTCTAGGCAGCTCCAGACCGCCAGAGAGGTTCCGAGCAGAGATCGCACACTGAGATTTTCCCGCTGTCCCGGGCTGGGAATGTCTGGTTTTTCCTGCTGCCAGAGCTCTAGGCTAGCGCCCATGAGCACCTATCCCAAGGGAGGGTGTGGGACACGCGCGTTTCAGGATTGCCGTCAGGCCAGGCTCCCAGCCCCTCACGGGAGACAGACCCCACTCGTTCTCAGGCGCGCTGGCGTTCAGGTGCACTCGCGGCTCAGGGACTGAGACCTGATTTCTCCGCCGCACTCTCTCTGGCTCCGTGCCAGGGGAGGCTGTCCTGGGTCCCGGGACTTAGGTCCCTGACCCTAACTGCCCAGGTTCCCACTATTACCCCCCCCACCGCGATCCTTTGCTGTTTGTTTTTTGAGTGCTTTCAACCAGACTCCAAGTTAATGCTGGTCCCCAGATGCAGAGTACTCTCGTGTTGGGGTATTACTTTCCAATCGGTCACCTCTGGTGGCTCCCTCCCCCTTTTGTTTATCTTCTGATATCAGTCCGATGCTCCCAGTCTGCTTTACCTGCCACTGGCGTCTTCTGCTCCAGTAGAGATCCCGACGTGTATAATTCTGATCTCAGGCTGATTTCATGGGTGGTCGGAGTTCTTTGGTAGGTAATCAGCTCACTTTAGGGTACAGGTTGAAATGGTGCCTCCTCCTACTTCCCCGCCATCTTGCTCCCCCCAGGATAGGTCTATTTTTAATGTCCAGAGGAAACTCCTTACTGTTTTCCAGAGTAGCTGTACCAGCTTGCATTCCCAGTAACAGTGCGAGAGGTTTACCCTTTCTTCGCATCCCTGCCAACCAATGTTTCCTAACTCAATAATTTTAGCCCTTCTGACTAAGGTGAGGTGTTATCTCATTGTAGTTTTGATTTCTTTTTTCCTGATGCCAAGTGATACTGAACAGTTTTTCTTGCATCTGTTAGCCATTTGTCTGTCTTCTGCAGAGAAATATCTATTCTGTATATTCTATACATTTCCTGCCTCGATTATTTGGGGATTTTAAGGTGTTGAATTTGTTAAGTTCTTTATAGACCTTGGATACTAACCCTTTATCTATAAGGTATTTACAAATATCTTCTCTCACTCTGAGGTTGTCTTTTAGCTTGATAGACTGTTTCCTTTGCTGGGCAGCTCTTTATCTTGATGAAGTCCCAATCGTTCATTGTTCTTTTGTTTGTCTTGCCTTTGGAAATGTGACTGTCAAGAAGTCCCTGTGGCTGAGATCAAAGTGGTTGCTGCCTGCATTCTTCTCTAGGATTTTGATGAATTCTTGACTCACATTTTGGCTTTTCATCCATTTTGAGTTCATCTTTGTGTATGGTGCAAGAGAATGGTCCAGTTTTATTCTTCTGCATGTTGCTGTCAAACTTTTGCAAACCATCTACTGAAGGGACTTTTTCCCATTGGATATTTTTTCCTGCTTTATTGAGAATGGGAAAACATGAAACGTTTTTTTCCATTTTTTTATGTCTTTCTCAATTTATTTCATATGTGTTCTGTAGTTTCTAGAGTACAGATCCTTTATCTCTCTATTTAGGTTTATTCCTAGGTATCTTTTTTTTTTTGGTACAATTGTCAAGGGAATCAATTGCTTGATTTCCTTTTTCTGCCTCATTGTTAGTGTATAGAAATGCAGTTGATCTGGTCATTGATTGTATATTCTGTCACTTTGCTGAATTGCTGCATCAGTTATAGCAATTTTATTTCCAGAAATTTTTGGGATTTCTATATTGAGTTTCATGTCATCTGTATAGCATGAAAGTTTGAATTCTACTTTCCTAGTTTTGATGTCTTTTATTTCATTTTGTTTTCTGATTGCTGAAGCTAGTCTTCCAGTACTGCCTTGAAGATCAGTGGTGAGAGTGGACATCCCTGTCAGGTTCCAGATCTTAAGGGACAAGTCCCATCATTTATTGCTTATGATAGACTAATTTTAGAACCAAAGATGTCTTCAGTTTGAAAGTAAGGGGATGGAGAATTATTGATTATGCCAGTGGACATCAAAAGAAAGCTAGCCTAGCCATCCTTATATCAGACAAATAGTGTTTGATCCATTGATAGTAATAAGAGATGAAGAAGGGCACTATATCATAAAAAAAGTATTTATCCAATAAGAAGTTCTAAAAGTTGTAGATATTTATGCCCCTAACCTGGGAGCAGTCAAGTATATAAATAATTAATATCAAAATGCAGAAGCTCATTGACAATAGTACAATAATAGTATGGATATTGAACACCCCACTCACAGCAATGGACAGATCATCTAAACAAAGATCTAAACAGATCAAGGGAGCAAGGACTTTCTATTATTATGGTCAATCAGTCAATTATGGTACATCATCAGTTTTTGATGCAGTGTTAAATGACTCATTATTTGCATATAACACCCAGTGCTCATTACAACACATGCCTTCCTTAATTATCACCCAGCTTCCCCATATCTCCACCACTCCCTTCTGTAACCCTCACTTTTTTTCCCAGAGGTAAATTTTCCTATGGATTGTCTCTCTGTCTGGTTTCTTCCCTTTCAGTTTTCCCTCCTATCCTTTATGATCCTCTGCCCTGTCTCTTCTATTCAACATATGACTGAAACCATGTGATGATTGTCTTTCTCTGACTGACTTTTTTCACTTTGCCTGATACTGTCCAGTTGTATCCACATAGATGTAATTAGTAAGTATTCATCCTTTCTGTTGGCTGAATAATATTCCATTGTGTGTATGGACCACATCTTTTTTATCCATTCATCTGTTGAAGGGTATCTCAGCTCCTTCCATAGTTTGGCTTTTGTGGATATTGCTGCTATAAACATTGGAGTGCAGGTGCCCCTTGCTTTCACCACATATGTATATTAGGGATAAATACCCAGTAGTGCAATTGGGTCAAAAGGTAGCTCTATTTTTAACTAATTGAGGAAACTCCATACTGTATTCCAGAGTGTCTATACCAGCTAGCATTCCTACAAAGAGTGTGAGAGGGTTCCCCTTTCTCCACATCCTTGTCAACACTTGTTGTTTCCTGTTCTCTTGATTTTGACCACTCTAACAGGTGTAAGGTGTCATCTCATTATGTTGTTGTCTTGTATTTCCCTGATGGCTAGTGTTGTTGGACATTTCTCTTGCGTCTGTCAGCCATTTCTAAGTATTCTTTGGAAAAGTGTCTGTTCTTGTCTTCTGCCCATTTCTTTACTGGATTAATTGTTTTTTTGGGTGTTGAGTTTGATAAGTTCTTTATAGGTCTTGGATACCAGCCCTTTCTCTGTAATGTCAAATATCTTTTCACATTCTGTGGACTCTCTCTAAATTTTGTTGACTGTACATTGCATAGTGCAAAAGCTTTTTATCTTTTTTCCTTTGGATGTTCTTTTGTGATTTGTCAAAGAGTAGTTGACCATAGAATTGAGGGTCCATTTCTAGGGTCTCTATTCTGTTCCATTGATCTATGTGTTTGTTTTTGTGCCGGTACCATACTCTCTTGATGACTATGGCTTGGTAATATAACTTGAAATCAGGCATTGTGAAGGCCCCAACTTGTGTTTTCTTTTTCAACATTTCCCTAGTGATTTGATGTCTTTTTGTGCTCCAACACATTGTAGGATTGTTTTTTCAGTGCTGTGAAAACTGTTGATGGTATTTTGATACAGATATTATTGAAAGAGTAAATTGTAGGAATGGGCAAGATGGTGGAGAAGTAGGAGATGCCTTTTCAACTGGTCCCCTAATGTGAGCTTATTATCTATCAGACCATTCTGAACACGTATGAAATCAGCTTGAGATGCAGGCTTATACCCTTCTGGATCTCTATGGGTGCAGAGGATGTCAGTGATGAGTTTAAGAAGTGGAGTTTGAATGATGGGATTGATTTTGGAGGATAAAGAGATGGGGGAGAGAGTCTCCCAAAGCGACACTTTGGAAAGTAATACCCCAATACGAGAGTGTCCTGTGATTGAGGACCAGCATTAACTTGGAGTGTGATTAAAAGCACTCAAAAAGAGCAAAGGATCTTAAGGGGCAACTGGTGGAATAGGGCAGCTATGGGAATGGGCTTAAACCCACTGATGCAGGATGGCTCCCACCAGCCAGCGCCATGCCAGAGAGTGTGGTGAAGCATCCAGGCCATGGTCCATGAGCCACTGGTGCATGTGAGAGAGTCCAGGTGCATGCCAGCCAGTGCTCTCTAGAATCACAGCTTGTTGCACTCTGTACCCACACTGCACAGTGCGGGCTTGAGCCATGTTTCATACCCTCCTCTAAGAGAGGCCCATGCAGGCTCTGGCTGGTGGTCTTATGACGAATCAGGAGTCTGAGCACTCCCAGCACAGGCCAACATGAAAATCTCAGCACGATGTCTCTGCTTGGGATCTCTCCACCTGTCTGGACCTTCCCAGACAGCAGCCAGGCAAAGGCAGTCACTGGAAATGGGCTCCCCGGTCCGATATTGCTCACGGTTTTAGTAGCACCAGGGTGCAGAAACAAGTGGGAGCTCCTGAAACACCTGAGATGGTGGCTGAGGGGACACGCTTGGCTGATGGTAGGTGCCAGAGGGGGAGTCTATGTGCTCTGGACCTCCCAGAGGAGAACAGACTGAAGCTTCTCTGAGACAGAGGTCTGGTTGCAGTTTGCTTTCCTCTAAACCGCTGAAGAACCACCAAAATCCACCAAGGGGACAAAAAAAACCCCACAAAACCTCCAGAGAACAAAAGCCTGAAAAACCAGGTTCCTCAGAACCCAGCCCCTTTATAGGGGAAGGAGGAATCAACCCAAGCAAGACTGCCTGAAAAACAACCCAGCAGATACCTCCTCAAAAAGCTAGCAAAAAAAAAAAGAGACAACAACCAATACAGTGTCCCCATAAAACTATTAAACCACTATATGAGAGCAAAAGAAGATATTATACTCCCAGAATTGCCCTAAAACTTGTATACTTCATAGATAAAACTTTTATTTTTAATTCATTCCCACTATTTTCATTCTTTTAATTTTTTATAATTTTTAACCTATTTATCCTCACAATGAGATGTTCAGCCCAACAAATTCGATACTAACCTTTTAACTTGAACTTTTTTTGATACATATACCTGTGTTTTTCTTTTCCTTTTCTATTTTTAAAATATTCATATAGAGATAACATTCAACATAATCTTCTTTACCCAATCAATATTAGCCCTATATATAAATCAGTTTTAATCCCTCTTTATTGTGGGAAAGTTGAGTCCTTTAACAAAGATATCAAGATACACCCAGGGAGAATCAAAATAACCGTCCTCGCCAACACTGAGAATTTACAACCACCCTCCAATCCTTTTCTTCTGTCAGTGTTTCTGTGCATTTGTTTTTGTTCTGGTCATATATAAATCTTATCCTTGGGATTTATTTTGTCTGGGTTCTATTTTTTCTTGTCATTTAGTTTTGTCGATTTTTTTTTTGTATGATTTTGTTTGTATACATTATAAATCTTACCTATAGGGCCCATTTGGGCTGGTTCTTCTCTTTTTTTTCTTTCATTTTTTCGTGTCTCTCTCTTTCTCTCTCTCTTTTTTTCTTTTTTCTTTATCTTTGGTGGGGACTCCCGATAGCCCAGAAGCATTCAGGGATGCACCTTGCCTGGATCACGATTGATACATTCAACTACACATCCCCCCAGCCATCCCTCATGAAAAGGACTAGGAGGAGGAATGCCCATCAGAGCAACAATTCAGAGACCGTGCCCTCTCCCTCAGAGCTATTGGGTATGGATAAACAGTATGTTAGAAAGGGAGTTCAGGCTAACAATTATCCAGGCAAGGGCTAGGTTAGAGAAAACCATTACTGAGAAGATTAGGGGAGAGAAGTGAAAGCAACCAGGGATGATGTTAACAATGTTCTCAATGTGTTACAATCTAATCTAAATTCTCTAACAGCTATGGTAACCTAGGGAGAAGATAGAATTAGTGATCTATCTAAATTAGTGGTCTATCTAAATTCTCCATGAAAATTAACCCAATCTGGCTAATGGAATCAGTATTCGTGTCATAGAGGCAGAAAGATCCTTACCCCGCCCAAGATCATGGAAACTAGAATGACCACCAGACACCTGATTGTGAAAATGATTAATTATAATTATAGACAGGAGATCATAAAAGCAGCTAGAGGGAAGAGATTCCTGATGCACAGAGGAAAGTCCACGAGAATAACATCAGACCTGTCCACAGAAACCTGGTAAGCCAGAAAGGGCTGGCAAGATATATTCAGGGCACTAAATGGGAAGAACATGCAGCCAAGAATACTGTATACAGCAAGACGGACATTCAAAATGGATGGAGAGATAAAGAGCTTCCAAGACCAGCAAGGTTTAAGAGAGTATGTGATCACCAAGCTGACACTGCAAGAAATATTAAGGGGGGGTTATACCAAAGAAGAAAAAAAAACCAGGAATATCATTGAACAGAAATATATGGAGACAATCTATAGAAACAAAGATTTCACAGGTAACACGATGTCAATATAAACGTATCTCTCAGTAATCACTCCCAACATGAAAGGCCTAAATGAGCCCATCAAATGGCATAGGGTTGCAGATTGGATAAAACGACAGAACCTATACATATGCTGTCTAAAGAGACCCATTTTAACCTAAAGATACATCCAGACTGAAAGTGAAGGGATGGAGAACCATCTTTCATGTCAATAGGCCTCAAAGGAATGCTGGGGTAGCGATACTCATAAATTAGATTTTAAACTAAAGACTAGTCAAAGATACAGAAGGACCCTACATCATGTTTAAAGGGTCTATCAACCAAGAAGATCTAACAATTGTAAATATTTATGCCCCCAATATGGGAGCAGCCAACTAGATAAGACAAATATTAATCAAGATAAAGAGTCATATTGAGGGGGGCCTGGGTGGCTCTGTGGCTTAAGGCCTCTGGTTTTGGCTCAGGTCATGATCCCAGGACCCTGGGATCAAGCCCCACATCGGGCTTTCTGCTCAGCAGGGATCCAGCTTCCTCCTACTCTCTCTCTCTCTCTGCCTGTCTGTCTGACTACTTGTGATCTCTATCTGTCAAATAAAAAAAAGGGTCATATCGATATGAATACATTAATAGTAGGAGATCTTAACCTGGGACTCTCAGTAATAGACAGATCATCCGAGCAGAAAATCAATAAAGAAACAAGAGCATTGAATGACATGTTGGACCAGATGAACCTCATCGATATATACAGAACATTCCACCCTCAAACAACAGAATATTCACTCTCCTTAAGGGCACATGAAACATTCTCCAGAATAGACCACATACTGGGTCACAAACATGGACTCAACCAACACCAAAAGACTGAGATTATTCCCTGTATATTCTCAGATCATAGTGCCTTGAAACTGGAACTCAACCACAAGAAAAAGTTCAGAAGGAATTCAAACACCTGGAAGCTAAAGACCATCTTGCTTAAGAATGCTAGCATCAACCAGGAAATCAAAGAAGAACTTAAACAATTCATGGAAACCAATGAGAATGAAGACACTTCGGTCCAAGACCTGTGGGATACAGCAAAGGCTGTTCTAAGGGGGAAATACATAGTCATCCAAGCCTCCCTCAAAAAAATTGAAAAATCCAGAATATACCAGCTGTCTCTACACCTTAAGGAACTGGAGAATCAACAACAAATCAAACTAACTCCACACATAAGAAGGGAAATAATCAAGATTAGAGCAGAAATCAATGAAGTAGAAACCAGAGATACAATAGAACGTATCAATGAAACTAGAAGCTCTTTTTTGAAAGAATCAATAAGATCGATAAACCATTGGCCACACTAATCTAAAAGAAATGAGAGAAAGCCAAATTAATAAAATTATGAATGAAAAGGGAGAGATCACAACTAACACCAAGGAAGTAGAAACAATCATCAGAAATTCTTACCAATATTTATATGCCAATAAGCTAAGCAACCTAGATGGAATGGATGCATTCCTGGAAAACTATAAACTCCCAAAATTGAACCAGGAAGAAATTGACAACCAGAATAAACTGATATCTAGTAATGAGATTGAAGGAGTGATCAAAAACCTCCCAAAAAGCAAGAGCCCAGGACCTGCAAGATTCCTTATGGAATTCTAATACATTTTCAAAGAAGAAATAACACCTATTCTCCTGAAGCTGTTTCAAAAAATTGAAGCAGAAGGAAAACTTCCAGACTCTTTTTGTTAAGCCGGCATTACCCAGATCCCCAAACCAGGCAAAGACCCTAACAAAAAGGAGAATTTCAGACTGATTAATGTAGATGGTAAGATTCTCAACAGGATCCTAGCAAACAGGATCCAACAGCACATTAAAAAGATTATCCACCATGACCAGGTGGGATTCATCTCTGGGTTACAAGGATGGTTCAACATTCGCAAATCTATCAATGTGATAGAACAAATCAATAAGAGAAGAGAGAAGAACCACATGGTCCTCTCAATTGATGCAGAAAAAGCATTTGACAAAATCCAACATCCATTCCTGATTAAAATGCTTCAAAGTATAGGGATAGAGGGAACCATCCTGAACACCATAAAATCTGTCTATGAAAGAGTCACAGCAAATATCATCCTCAATGAGAAAAAGCTCACAGCCCTCCCGTTGAGATCAGGAACACGACAAGGATGCCCACTCTCACCACTCTTGTTCAACATAGTATTAGAAGTTCTAGCAACGGCAATCAGACAACAAAGAGAAATAAAAGGTATCCAAATTGGGAAGGAAGAAGTCAAACTCTCTCTCTTTGCCGATGACATGATAATTTATATGGAAAACCCAAAAGACTCCACCCCCAAACTACTAGAACTCATACAGCTATTCAGTAACTTGGCAGGATACAAAGTCAATGTACAGAAATCAATGACTTTCTTATACACAAAAAATGAAAATACAGAAAGGGAAATTAGAGAATCGATTCCATTTATTATAGCACCAAGAATGAAAAGACACCTGGGAATAAACGTAACCAAAGAGGTAAAGGAAATGTACTCAAGGAATGACAGAACACTCGTGAAAGAAATTGAAGAAGACACAAAAAGATGGAAGACAGTTCCATGCTCTTGAATAGGAAGAATAAACATTGTTAAAATGTCTATACTGCCTAGAGCAATCGATAATTTTAATGCCATTCCAGGGTCTGTATAGTATGTGCTTCCACCACTGCTAATATATGTGACCCACTGCAGCCCTTTCCCTGGAGCCTGGCGGACCCAGCTCATGTGGTAGCTACTGAAGGTGAATCCAGAGGCTACACAGTAGAGTCTCTGGGACTCTCCATGCTTCACCAGGTCTCCCCCAGACTCCACCAGCTGCACCTCACACTGGACACCTGCAGACACAAGACATCCTGGTCAGGAATCCATCACACACTGAATGTTTCTCTCACTCGCATACACTATCACACTCAAAGTCTCTTATTCTCCATGAATTACCTTTTTAAAAAAAATTATTTATTTTTTTTATTTGTTTATTTACAGCATAACAGTGTTCATTGTTTTGGCATCACATCCAGTGCTCTATGCAGTACGTGCCCTCCCTATTCCCCACCACCTGGTCCCTCAACCTCCCCCCCCCCCCGCCCCTTCAAAACCCTCTGGTTGTTTTTCAGAGTCCATAGTCTCTCATGGTTCATCTCCCCTTCCAGTTTCCCTCAACTCCCTCTCCTCTCCATCTCCCCATGTCCTCCATGTTCTTTGTTATGCTCCACAAATAAATGAAACCATATGATAATTGGCTCTCTCTGCTTGACTTATTTCGCTCAGCATAATCTCTTCCAGTCCCGTCCATGTTGCTACAAAAGTTGGGTATTCATCCTTTCTGATGGAGGCATAATGCTCCATCGTGTATATGGACCACATCTTCCTTATCCATTCATCCATTGAAGGGCATCTTGGTTCTTTCCACAGTTTGGCGACCATAGCCATTGCTGCAATAATCATTGGCTTACCTTTTAAAAGAGTAACAAAGACAGCCCGGCCAAGCACAAACTCCATTGTGAGTTGTCTGTGTCCTTTCCTGAGTACTGACTGGAACACCTGGGAATCCTGGTGCTGGGGCTCCTCTCCCAGCTGCAGAGTCAGGTTTGGGCTGTTTTTAACCAGCAGATGGAGGCACTATTTGCATGTTCTCTGAGTATATTTCCCCATAGGACATACTGTCCCCTGAACCACCTGGAGTACAGAGTTGCCAGGCTGGTGAGGAATGTGGAAATCCATCCTGTAATGGGGACAGGATGATTTTACTTCCTCTCTATGTTGTCCTGAAATATAGAGAGCATCAGGTTTGTGTAGGTGTATTCTCTAACATTTCTAACAATATCTATGTGTTCCTCCCAAGTCATATCTGGGTTATTTGTAAGAATTTGGGTGAGTGTGCTTGACATGGAATGAATGGCATGCAGGCAGAGTGTGTGATAGGATAAACATGGATGTCATAATCAACAAAATCCAGAGTGAACAAATCAGCCCCACATAAAACTTCTGGTATTTTCTCTGGAATTCATCCTTCCTCGTCCCTTCTTCACTATGTACCCACACAACTATGGGTAGTTCTCATGTTACTTAGACAAGTTTTGATTTTGAAGAATTTATATTGTATGTAATTTTATTTGTAGGA
Source organism: Meles meles (assembly GCF_922984935.1). Lineage (NCBI taxonomy): Eukaryota > Metazoa > Chordata > Mammalia > Carnivora > Mustelidae > Meles > Meles meles. Next base: position 151,888,873 of record NC_060071.1, read on the forward strand.
CTTTTTTTGGTGCTCTGCACAAATCCTTGAAAATTCAACCATGCTGCAGTCTTTAGCAAGAATAATGTATTTTAATGTTTGGAAGTTACCCAAGAAGTGAACATAGTATAATCTTATTTTATTGTATTTTATTATTTATTTATTTATTTATTTATATATCTATTTTAATTTTTTAAAATTTTATTTTACAGATTACATCTATGTCAGTGAGTTTTAATTCTAGATCTTTCTTCTGTTTTGAATTCCTTCTCCAGTCAATTTATTAGGAATGAATGGATGAAAGAGTGAACAAAACACACATATCAACCCAAACTCAAGCAAAATACACACTAGACAAATCCGAAGAGGTCAGAACCAACCAAACAAAAACACTCGGTGTGGAAGTGAGAATATAATCTCCCAGGTGGACAGAACAGGGTGATCCAATTGGTCCTGTATATATTTTGGTCTCTGTGTTAGAAGACACTAAATCCCAAAATTGTAAAGAAAGCAATATATATATATATATATATATATATATTCTCTATATATATATAGTATATGTATATAATATAGTATATATATAGTATTTTATATATATTCTCTATATATAGTATTGTGTGTGTATATATATATATATACAAAAATAAAATTGAATACAGTGAAAGTAAGCCAAAAATGAAGAATACATGTATAAAGAGTAAGTGTACAAAATTTGAGTTAGATTAAGACTTAAAAACAGAGTTGTTAAAATAAGAAAGTCATCACGAAAAAAAAAGGGAAAAGAAAAGAAAAATTTTAAACTGGAACAGGAATGAATCATGAGAAACAACTGCAAATTCTATGTAGTATTTTCCCCTAGAGCTGGAGTTGTGCAGTGCTGAGTGCTCTGTATACGTGGTGTTCAGTGTCCTTCTGACTGTTCTTCTGGGGGAGGGGCTTGCTGCACTGATTCCCAGTTGCCTCTGTGTCACTGGAGTTGTACTACCCCTTGCCAGGGGTCGGGGTCAGTGTAAGCTGTTTCTAGTTTTTCTATGTGGCTTTTGTTCCCTGAAGGCATTTGAGTATCTTTAGAGGATGAGAATAAAAATGTCCATATGATGCTCTCCAGCCTGGGAGTTGAATGATCCCAGCCCCTTTCTTCAGAAAACACTCAGGGATATGAGGTCTTCCTTTTTGTGTGTGCCACCGTCTAGACTCCTGTGGTGTGCACTTGCACCGATCCTCCTGGGTATGTGGAGGGTCGTAGCTTTCTGTACTCAGGATCCCCCATGGAGAGTGGTCACCTGGTCATGTGCACTCCTGAGTCACTCCTCCTGCGGGATGGCGGTGGGCCACCGCTTTTTTTTTTTTTGCATTTGCAACATCCCTCCCCCACACTGAGAGCTGTCACCAGAGCTGGTAGGGCTCAGGGTTTATAGAGAACTGAGCTGAGAGCCCCTCCCAAGTTCTCAGACCATAACCAGTTTCCCTGCTCCAATGCTGAGGAACTCTGCAGGTTCAGGTATTCCCATTTGTCTGTGTCTCCATGATGCTGAGACCACAAATTCCACCTAAGATTCTGCCCCCCCTTCACCAAAGAGCATGTTTCAAGCAGGAATTTCTCTCACTGGAGCAGATTTCTAAAGGTTCTGGTTTTGCCATCAGGGGCTATATCACTTATGTTGGCTGGCTTTCTGAAGTTCCCTCCCCTGTGTTTATCTTCTGATATATATCCCCTTTCTTTCATTTCTCAGCATTCTTTCCTTGAAAAAAAGTGGTTCTTTTTCATTTATAGGATTCCAGCATTTTTTCCCTTAACCTCTCAGGTTGAACTCATAGATATTCTGAGTGATTAGAGAGTTATCAATATGTGCCCTCCTTAATACGCAGCATCAGAGTCACCTAACCTCCCACTCCCTCCGTTCCCAAACCCTCAGTTTGTTTCTCAGAATCCACAGTCTTTCATGGTTCATGTTCCCCTCAGATTTTCCCCAATTCACTTTTCCTTTCCATCTCCAAATGACCTCCAAGTTGTTCCTTATGTTCCAAAAATAAGTGAAACCGTATGATAATTACCTCTCTCTGCTTGACTTATTTCACTCAACATAATCTCCTCCAGTCCTTCCATGTTGATTCAAACGTTGGTTATTCATCCTTTCTGATGGAGGCATAATACTCCATAGTATATATGGATCTCATCATCTTTTCTTTTTTTAATTTTTTTTTAAATTTCTTTTTTTGTCTTCAATCAGGCATTTATAAATAAGAAAGCATACATTAATTACATAAAAATAGTTTTTGATAGTAGATTAAGTCATCATGTCGTATTAGCAGCAGCAGCAGAGGGGACGCAGACATCGGTGCGGACACTCCTTGCGGGTAGAAAGGTAGAACTGTGGGGTTTTTTTCCCCTTAATTGAAAAAAAATGTCGCTTGTGACTCCTGACTTAAAGCAAGAACATGAAGGCCGCTCGAGCCTGGTGGATGCGGTGGGTGGGCAGGGGCAGGGAGGAGGGAGCCAGGGGGCTGGTGGGGGTCTGTCCCCTCGGGCAGGAGCTGTTCTTCCTGGCTCAACAGAGGGAACACCAGAAGAAGCTGGAGCAGACAGTAGAGGAGATGAAGCAGGAAGAAGCAGCTGCCAAGAAGAAACAGCAGCAGTTAACGGATGAGAACTCAGGCCTGTCAGAAACATTGAATGAGAACAAGATTATATGTAATGTTCTGCAGAGAGAGAAAGAGAGATTGGAAAGAAAAAACGACCTTTTGAAGAGGGACAACAGCAGATTGATGAGTTACATGGGTCTGGATTTTGACTCTGCCCTATCAAGTGCCTACTTCGGATCAAGGAGGTGCTGGACAAAACCCTGGACTTGTCTATGGAAACCCATATTCTGGTATCCAGGAAAGTTCGGCCCCAGGCCTGCTCGCCATCAAGAGATGTCCCACCTGCAAGTCAGACTTCGCTGATGACATTTTCTATCACACCCTGGAGCAGCAGCGCATGCAGACCCCATGTCTGAATTGTCCAATCGGTGACAAGAGCTTCCCAGCAACAGAGAAGCAGATCTTCGAAGACCATGTGTTCTGCCACACTCTCTAAGTGTCCCAGACGCCCAGATCTATACTGTGCATCGATTTTTATAGAGTAGAACCTATAGCTTCTACTTAGAGCTCTGACCCACGATCCTGCCTAACATGAAATTCCTAGGGATTTAACCAGTCCTGGGGCCCTACGGGTAGAGTCAGAGTCATGGTGATTATCTGCAGAGTAGTGGCGAGGGCTGTCACTCCCATCCTTGTGGGTTACTACCTTTTAAATCCCATAACTAGCTGCACCGTCCTCACGTCTGGTGCCCTGTCTTCGGCAGGTCTCCAGTACAAGGGCCCTGTACAAACAACTGAGCTGGCCCTTCTTTCACAACAGGCTCTCTCTCTCTGGATACCTCTGTTTCGCGTTTTCTACTCTTCGATCTTTCCTGTGCCCGTAACCGCACATAACCTTTATTGTAAGTCCTTTCTTAATGATTAGTAGGACTTGTTAGAAACTGTCTGGGTCTGCAACTTTCTGAGCAGGTGAATTTTACTATGGATAAGTCAGAATAAGAACTATTGTTAATCTCTTTAATACTAAAATTAAACTCGTCCTATCTCAGGGACATTGTTCATTAAAAACAAAAACAAAAACAAAAACAAACAAACAAAAAAAAAACCAAAAAAACAAAAAAAAACCAAGCCCGAAAACAAGACATCTACCAGGTAGGAAAAGAGTTTCTGAAAAAAGAGCCACCGTACACGCATGTGATACAACAGTGTCAGGAACAGTATTTCCAGGGACCGTCTGTACACGGGGCTAGTCTGTACGAAAAGCAGGATATTACGTGTGTGAGTTAGCTGCTCCAAAGATATGAATGTTATTGCTGTTGTTTTTCCCTTCGTTAAAAATCCTCTTTCAGCATAGAAATATCGAGTGATTAAGCAGAATACACTATCATCCGGATAATGGGCGGCGGCTATTACACACAGGGAGAGTCAACATCCCACAAGATCGATCCCTCTTCTCCCTTCTGCAGAGACACCCAATGGCAGCTGCGCCAACCAAAGCCGGGTCTCGGGTCCCTCGGCCCCGCCCCCAGAGGCCTGGAGTGGCCAGAACGCGCCGATGACCCCACCCCCCGCCACCCCGCCACCCAGGGAGCTGCCCAGGTAGGGCTCGAGCTGCTGGTGACCGGGGAGCCTGGGACAACCGGTCCCCGCCCCCCCTGGGCAGCCGTGGCGTGCCCAGCTCTTCCCGACCTTCCGGGACAAAGCTGGCACGGGGAGGTGTGGACCCAGCAGAGAGGCGGTGACCAGAGGCCGGCAGGGCTAGGGTGAAGGGAGGTGGGGCCCCAGCAGAGAGTCGGAGAAGCTCACCACCCTCAGGGGCCCCAAACTCCCAAACCGAAAAGTGAGCGGGAGGACCTAGGCGGCAGGCCCCAGAGGCCCTTTGATCTCCCTGGACTTTCCCACCTGGCAGCAGAGCACAGCCAGCCAGAAGCACGGAGCACGCTTAGTGCTCCGCCCGGCGAAATCACGTAGTTTCCCTTGAAGAAACGACTGAAAACACACAACTCTGGAAAAACAAGGCTGAGCACAGCACTGTGAGTGTGGCGTAGCACAAGCAACCCCTTCCTGGGCCGGTAATAATGCCCAGGGATGGGTGCACGCGCTGCTTGGCGCTATGGTCCCATGCATACAGATCTCGCAACTGCAAAATAAACTAAGGAAAAACCAAACCAAACCAATCAAAACAAAAAACCCAAACCAACGCTGCATATGTATGATGTCCCTTTTGCATTGCACTTTAGAAGGGGGGTCCAGCAGCACCTGCGCCCCTCCCCCCCAGTAAGCCGCTGGCGGGAACCCTGCAGATGACAGGGTCCCCAAGCCTCTGGGGGTCAGGGCGGCAGGCGGCGCCTGTCTCTGGGCCAGCAGTCTGGTCTCCACCTCCGTCTGTACTCACAGATGCCTAGGCACTAGGACCGGGTCAAGTGAGGAATTCTGGTAAGAGCTTTCTCATGTACATAAATACCATAATTTCAGGATGGGTAAGTCGCCTCAGCTAACAGTATTCATTGTTTTTGCACCACACCCAGTGCTCCATGCAATAAGTGCCCTCCCTATTACCCACCACCTGGTTCCCCAACCTCCCAGTCCCCGCCCCTTCAAAACTCTCAGGTTGTTTTTCAGAGTCCATAGTCTCTCATGGTTCATCTCCCCTTCCAATTTCTCACAACTCCCTTCTCCTCTCCATCTTCCCGTGTCCTTCATGTTCTTTGTTATGCTCCACAAATAAGTGAAACCATATGATAATTGGCTCTCTCTGCTTGACTTATTTCACTCAGCATGATCTATTCCAGTCCCATCCATGTTCCTACAAAAGTTGGGTATTCATCCTTTCTGGTGGAGGCATAATACTCCATCCTGTATATGGACCACATCTTCCTTATCCATTTGTCTGCTGAAGGGCATCTTGGTTCTTTCCAAAGTTTGGCGACTGTGGCCATTGCTGCAATAAACATTAGGGTACAGATGGCCCTTCTTTTCACTACATCTGTATCGTTGGGGTAAATACCCAGCAGTGCAACTGCAGGGTCATAGGGAAGCTCTATTCTTAATTTCTTCAGGAATCTCCACACTGTTCTCCAGAGTGTGGCAACAACTTGCATTCCCACCAACAGTGTAAGAGGGTTCCCCTTTCACCACAACCTCTTCAACACATGTTGTTTCCTGTCTTGCTAATTTTGGCCATTATAACTGGTGTAAGGTGAAATATCAATGGGACCACATCATCTTTATCCATTTATCTGTTGAATGGCATCTTGGTACTTTCCACAGTTTGGCAACTATGGCCATTGCTGCTATGAACATTGGGGTTATGTAGTTGTTTTTAGAAGCTCAGTTTCACAGATGAGAATTAGTATTTATTTCTTTATTCATTTCCTTCAGAGTGTTATGTTTAAGTATTAGTGTTAGAGTTAGGTTTAGATTTAAGAATTAGGGGTTAGGGACTAAGGGTTAGGGCTCAGGGCAAGTGCCCAGTATTTTGAAGTTCAGAACATCCCCTGAAAATAAATCTCAACCTTTCATAAGATGAGAATGGTTGTGGAAGCCATCTACTGAACTGAGTAAGAAGGGGATTTGGTGCTCTACATACTTGTTTTTTTTTTCTTTCAGTATTTAAATTTATTTATTTTTTCAGCGTAACAGTATTCATTTTTTTTGCACAACACCCAGTGCATACTTGTTTTTTAAAATGTTGATTCTAGAGGTGGACAAGATGTCAGAGGAGTAGAGGACCTTATTTAAAATGGTCCCCTGAATTGTGTTGGAGACATACCAGAGAACTCTGAACACTCACAAAATCAATCTGAGATGTAAGAAGATATATCAGGATCTATACCTACAGAATATCTCTGGTCGCTGGTTTTGAGATATGAAGTGTGGAGCCATGATTCTGTGGGTAGATAACAGAAGATAAATGGTAGAGGGAGGAAGCCTCCAAACTCCTGCGAACCTGGAGTGCAAAATTTTCCTGTGGTGCTGGTTGCGCACAGACTTACAGACCAGTAGCAACAGAGAAAGGACTTTAGGGTAGCCTCCTCTCTGAAACATGCAGTGTCTTGCATTCAAAATTGGAGTGGCTGGTTGTTTGAGAACACAAAGGGCAGAGATGTGCCTGGACCTTGTAGCAAGGGCTGGGAATGCTGCTATGGGGTACACAACCCAAGACACTGTGGTTTTTAGCAGCACAGACAAAAGTGGAGTCCGTGTGGCCTGAAGGACTTTCTGGAGAACAGACTGTGATCTCTCAGTTCTGATAGAGAAGCCTGAATACAGTTATTTCTGCTCTGACTCTCCGAAAAGACACAGAAAGCCACCAGGGAAAACTTTGAGAGAAAAAAGCCTCCCAAAACCGGCTTTCACTGAGCCCATCCACCCACAAGGGGCAGAGCAACCATGCCCTATAAGGGTTGCCTGAGTAAAGCTGCAGCGGGCCCCTCCTCCAGAAGACAGGGTGAAAGAACAAGAGGCCTACAACCCTAAGGTCAATATAAAACAGGTGCATTTTGTTTGGGTTGTGGTCAATAACTTGGGCTTTGTATATTCCCTCAACCACTCCTCAATAGAATGACTAGGAGGAGGAATACCAAACAGAGGAAAAATTTGGAGACTGTGACCTCTGCCACAGAACTAATAGATATGGATAAGCAACATGTCAGAAAAACACTTCAGTGTAACAGTTATACAGACAATGGCTAGGTTAGAGCGAACCATTAATGGCAACATAGATTCTCTAAGGGCAGAAATGAGAGATGATCTGGCAGAACTCAAAAATGCTATCAGTAAGATCCATTCCAATCTAGGCACTCTAAAAGCCAGGCTAAATAAGGCAGAAGAATGGATTAGTGATGTAGAAGACAAACAGATAGAAAAGAAGGATCAGGAGGCGGCCTGGAACACACAGCTTAGAATCCATTAAAACAGCATTCAAGAAATAAATGACTTGGGGCGCCTGTGTGACTCCGTGGGTTAAAACCTCTGCCTTCAGCTCAAGTCATGATCTCAGTGTCCTGGGATTGAGCCCTGCATCGGGCTCTCTGCTCCATGGGGAGCCTGCTTCCTCCTCTCTCTCTGTCTGCCTGCCTTTCGGCCTATGTGTGATCTCTGTCTGTCAAATAAATTTAAAAAAAAGGAGAAGGACATTGTGGGAAATTGGAAGGGGAGATGAACCATGAGAGACTATGGACTCTGAAAAACAACCTGAGGGTTTTGACGGGGCGTGGGTGGGAGGTTGGGAAACCAGGTGGAGGGTAATAAAGAGGACACGTACTGCATGGAGCACTGGGTGTGGTGCAAAAACAATGAGTGCTGTTACCCTGAAAATAAATAAATAAGTTTAAAAAATATTTAAAAAAGAAAGAAATGACCACATGAAACATACCTATGTATGTTTCATACATAGGTATTGTATGAATATACAATTATTGGGATCTCATAGGGGTGGGGAGAGAGAGAGGACTGTCTTGGAAGATAAAGACCATCCTACTCAAGAATATTTGAATCAACCAGGAAGTCAAAGAAGAATTTAAACAATTCATGGAAACCAATGAGAATGAAAACACATCAGTCTAAAGCCTATGGGACATGGCAAAGGTGGTCCTAAGTGGGAAATACATAGCCATCTAAGGCTCACTCACAAAAACAAAAACAACAACAACAAAAAAAGAAAAATCATAAATACACCAATTACCTTTACACCTTAAGGAACTGGAGAATCGACAGCAAATTAAGCCTAACCTATGCACTTGAAGGGGAACAATTAAGATTAGAGCAGAGATCAATGAATTAGAAACCAGAAATACAGTAGGACATATCAAAGAGAGTAGAAGCTGGTTCACTGAAAGAATTAATAAGGTCAATGAAACACTGGCCAGACTTATCCAAAGGAAAAGAGAAAGGACCTAAATTATTACATTGTGAATGAAAGGGGAGAGATCATGACTAACACCAAGAAAATAGAAACAATCATCAGATATTATTATCATCAGCTATATGTCAATAAGTTAAGCAACCTAGAAGAAATGGTTGCATTCCTGACAACCTATAAAATCCCAAGACTGAAACAGAGATCTGTCTGTGCAGGTCCAGACCTTCAGAGAGGTCCCAACTAGAGATAGCACACTGAGATTTACATGCTGGCCCAGGCTGGGAGTGTTCAGAATCTCCTGGTCCTAGAGAGCACTGGCTAGGATCTCTCTCAGGGGAGGGTGTGGAGCATATCTCAGACCCCATTCGCACAGTGTGCATGCAGAGTACAAAAGGCTGTGCTCTAGAGAGCGCTGGCTGGCATCCACACCAGACTCACTCATGCAAGCTGCCACCCAGATTCTCTCACACATGTTGGCAGCTCAGGGACCAAGGCCTGGTTCTCTGCTGCACTCTCTCTGGCTCAGCACCAGAGGTAGTGGTCCTGGGTTCCTGGGCTTAAGACCCTGTCCCTAACTACCTGATTCAACCAACTTCCTTTAAGATATTTTGCTCTTTTTGAGTACTTTCAATCAGACTCCAAGTTAATGTTGGTCCCCAATCTCAGGGCACTCTCATACTGGGGTATTATTTTCCAATGGGTCGCTTCTGGTGGCTCCCTCCCCTCTTATTTATCTTCCAATATCAGTCCGATGTTCTCACTCCACTTTACCTGTGCACTGGCGCCTTCTGCCCTCATAGAGGTCCAGAAGTGTATAATTTTAATCTCAGGCTGATTTCATGGGTGATCAGAGTTCTTTGGTAGATAATATGGATGCCAAAACTGTCACATAGATGCTAGATAATTGCATAATAGTATTTAAAAGGATTATCCATCATGACCAAATGGGATTTTCCCTGGCTGACAGGTCCATTCAACATTTGCAAACCAGTCAGTGTAATAAAACAAATTAATACGAGAAGAGAGAAGAATAACATGGTCCCTTCAATGATGCAGAAATAGCATTCGGTAAAATACATCATCCTTTCCCACTTCAAACTCTTCAAGGTACGGGATAGAGGGAACATTCCTCAATTTCATAAATTCCATCTATGAAAAACCCACAGCAAATATCATTCCTTTAAGATCAGGAACATGACAAGGGTGCCCCCTTTAGCCACTATTGTTCAGCATAGTACTAGAAGTTCTAGCAAGAGCAATCAGACAACAAAAAGAAATAAAAGGTATTCAAATGGGCAAAGAAGGAGTCAAACTCTCCCTCTCTTCACAGAGAACATGATACTTTATGTGGAAAACCCAAAAGACTCCACCCCCAAACAATTAGAAATCATGCAGCAATTCAGTAACAGGGAAGGATAGAAAACCTATGCACAGAAATCAGTTGCTTTTGTATACACTAACAATGAACATGTGGAAAGAGAAAAGAGAGAATTGACTCTATTTACAATAGCACACAAAAAATAAGGCACCTTGGAATAAACCTAAGCAAAGAGGTAAAAAATCTATACTCCAGAAACTACAGAACACTTATGAAAGAAATGGAAAAAGACTCAAAAAGATGGAAAAACATCTCATGCTCATGGTTTAGAAGAATAAATATTTCTAATATTTTTATGTTGCCAAGAACAAACTATACTTTCAATGCCATCCTGATCAAGTGCTGGAACGAACAGTCTTAAAATTTGCACAGAACTAGAAAAGATCCTGAATCAACAAGGAAATGTTGAAAAAGGTTAACAAAGCTGGGGCATCATGATGCCTGACTTCAAGCCATATTACAGAGTAGTGATCACGAAGACAGCAACTGGAGGGTTTTGAAGGGGTGTGGTGGAGGTTGGGCGAGCATGGTAGTGGATATTATGGAGGTCATGTAATGCATGGAACACTCGGTGTGGTACATAAACAGTGAATTCTGGTACACTGAAAAGCAACTAAATAAAAACAGCACAGTACTGGTTCAAAAACAGACACTTAGACCGATGGAACCGAGTTGACAGTCCAGACATGGACTCTATGATCAAGTAATTGACAAAGCAGGAAAAGATATCAATGGAAAAAAGACAGTCTCTTCAATAAGTGGTGCTGGGGAAATTACCTATATACAGAAGAATGAAACTCGACCATTCACTTACACCGTACACAAATATAAGCTCAAGATGGATGAGAGACCTCAATGTGAGACAGGAATCATCCAAATCCTAGAGGAGAACATCAGCAGTAACCACTCAGACATTGGTCAAGCTAATTCTTTCAAGACATGTCTCCTAAGGTAAAGGGGATGAAAGCAAAAATGATCTTTTGTGACTTCATCGAGATGAAAAGCTTCTGCACAGCAAAGGAAACAGTCAACAAAACAAAGAGGCAATGCACAAATGGGAGAAGATATTGGCAAATGACACTACAGACAAAGGGCTAATATCCAAGATATAGAAAGAACTCAAACTCAACACTCAGAGAAAGAGATAATCACTTCAAAAAATGGGCAGAAGACATGAACAGACACTTCTCCAAAGGAGACATATGAATAACCAAGAGGCACATGAAAAAGTGTTCATCATCATTAGCCTTCAGGGAAATTCAAATCAAAATTGGAAGGGGAGATGAATCATGAGAGACTTTGGACTCTGAAAAACAATCTGAACGTTTTGAAGGGGCAGGGTGTGGGAGGTTGGGGGAGCAAGGTGATGGGCATTATGGAGGGCTCATATGGTAAGGAGACCTGGGTGTGGTGCATAAACAATGAATTCTGTTGCTGAAAGAAAAATTAATAAAAAAATACATAACAGTAACAACAACAACAACAACAACAACAACAACAACAACAAAAACCACATTGAGATACCAACTTACACCAGTTAGAATGACAAAAGTAACAATGCATAAACAATGAATCTTGGAACACTAAAAAAAATGAAATAAAATTTAAAAAAAAAGAGAAGGCAAGAAACAAATGTTGGAGAAGTTGTGGAGAGAGGAAAATCCTCTTACACTGTTGGGGAATGCAAATTGATGCAGCCACATTGGAAAAAAGTCGGAGTTCCTAAAAAAGATGACAACAGCGGCACCTGGGTGGCTCAGTGGGTTAAGCCTCTGCCTTCGGTTCAGATGATGATCCCAGGGTCCTGGGATCGAGCCCCACATCAGGCTCTCTGCTCATCAGGGAGCCTGCTTCCTCCTCTCTCTCTGCCTGCCTCTCCACCTACTTGTGATCTCTCTCTGTCAAATAAATAAAGAACTTAAAACAATTTAAAAAAGATGAAAACAGAACTATTGTATGACCCAGCAATTGCACTACTGGGTATTTACCCCAAAGATACAAATCAGTGAAAAGAAGGGCCACATGAGCCCCAGTGTTCATAGCAGCAATGTCCACAATTGCCAATCTGTGGAAACAATTGAAATGCCCTTCAACAGAGGAATGGATAAGGAAGAGGCAGTTCATATCTACAACAGAATATTACTCATCTACCACAAAGGATGCATACCCAACTTTTGTATCAGCATGGATGGGACTGGAGGAAATTATACTGAGTGAAATAAGCTAAGTAGAGAAAGGCCATTATCATAGGTTTCCCTTAATTGTGGAAGAAAATGAATAGCATGAAGGATATTAGGAGAAGGAAGGGAATAATGATGTTGTGGGAATCAGAGGGTGAAATGAATCACGAGAGACTATGGACACTGAGAAATACAGTGAGGGTTTTAGAGGGGAATATGGTGGGGGTTGGGCTAGCCTGGGATGGGTATTAAGGAGGGCACGTCTTGCATGGAGCCCTTGGTGTTATATGCAACAATGATTCTTGGAACACTACATCAAAAACTAATGAGGTGCTGTATGGTGACTAAAATAACATACTAAAAAATAAAAAATAAGTGCCTGGCCCTCAGTCATAGAGTGTCTTTAGCATTGTTGTCCCTGTCACCTCCTCAGCCCAGCACAGATGAACCTTCCACAAGGTTTCTGACACAAGCAGGATGTGGGTTCTCACATCGTGTCTCTTGCACAGTAATACACGGCCGTGTCCTCAGAGTTCAGGCTACTGATAGATAGATAGATAGGCTGTGCTGACAGAGGTGTCCATGGAGAAAACAAATAGACTAGAGAAGCCCTGGGCATATGTTGGATTCCCAGTGTTCGTGTTGATCCATCCCATGGACTGCAGGCTCTTTCCTGGTGCCTGTCACACACATTTCATTGCATAGCTGGTGAAGGTGTACCCAGATGCATTGTAGGAGACCTTCACGGATTCCCCCCGCTCCCTCACCTCGGCCTCAGACTGTACCAGCTGCACCTGGGAGTGGACATCCGTGGAGAAAGAAGAGGAAGGGATGAAGTCATGATGACTGGCCCTGGTCCCCTCCTCTGCCAAAGGACTGGGGGAATCCCTTACCTGTAGCCAACACCACCAGGAAGAGGATTCTCCAGCTCCAGTCCATGGTGAAGTGCTGTGCTCTCATGGTATCTACAAAGGATTGTGTGCAGTTGTTGGGTGATGTTCTCAGGGCCCAAACGTGTATATTTAAGAGAGTACACCTTGGTTCATTTGCATATTCACAAAGCAGAATATTTCATATCAGGAAATGGCTCATTCAGAGAGAAGACGCATCAGAGGGGAAACACATTCCTGGGTTGCTGAGGTCCACATCTGAACATCTCTTTGAGGATATACACAATTGCCACATCCCGGACTCTGTGTTACCAAGGCTTTTCCCACTGAGAATGAGCCCGAGTACAGAGCTGTGGAAGCTACCATGTAAGGCAATTTCCTTAGGAGCAGAAGCGTGTGCTGATCTGGGAACAGGGGACCAGGGATCGCAAACCTGATGTGTCAGTCCCCGTGGACCAGTGTCTGTGATGCCCTCCCTTCTCAGGTGGAGAAGTGGGGTCTGGGTAGAGAAACACCTGAACGTGAGTCAGGTCACCTGGATGATGTGTCTGATAGACCCAAATGCACATAATGTAATGAAATGCTGGTAAACCTAACACAACGATGTGTATAAAAATTACATATTCCAACAGAGTCTCTTCTAATCAGGTAATGTGTTCAAATCTAAACATCAAGAAGTCATCTCCCTATTTAAGATAAAACATCATGATCATCAAACTAAAAATGATTTAATTAATGAAAGATGTCTCATTTAATGGTAAGTGACTAACCCATTTCCTTGGAATCCATGAACAAGTTTCCATGATACCCTGTATCATTATTTTCATGGATAAAGAAGATGTGGTATATATAAACAATGGAATTTACTTCTCCATAAAAAATTTGCAAAGATATTGATGGAACTAGAAAGTATTATGCTAGAATGAAATAAGTCGACCAGAGAGAGACAATTATATAATTTCACTCATATGTGTAATTTAAGAAACAAAACATGATCATGGGGGAAGGGAGGGAAAAATAAAATAAGAAATCAGAGAGTGAGACAAACCATAAGAGACTCTTAAGTCTAAGAAAGAAACTGAGGGTTGCTAGAGGTGAGGGGCTGGTGTCTGGGTAAGTGGGTGATGGATATGAAGCATGCTCTGTGATGTAACGAGATCTAGGTGTTATATGCAACCGATGAGTGACTGACAAAGCCTGCAAGTCTATAGTTTGTCCATAAGCTGAACAACGGGAAGTCACCAGCTCTTCTCAGACCCACCAGAGACGTTGTGATAGGATATCTTTGTCTGATCAGGCATCTGTGAAAAATACCACTGCCTGGGTAGCGTATAAACTGTATAAATGTATTCCATCAGAGTCATGAAAGATGGAAGTTCAATGTCAAGTCATGCAGCACTTCCATGCCTTCTCTCTCAGCCTGTGCTGGGAGGGGGGACAGTCCCATTGATCTCCAAAATGTCGTGGACAGTAGCCCCAGGCTTCTCCTTAGAGGCTCATATTGCTCTCAGGGTCATGACAAGGAGCTCCAGGGTTATGCTGAGATGGTCAACCCAGAAACACCCCCTCATCACGTATTTCCACATCATTCCTGATTTCTCCGGAACAAGATCTCTCCTTCCTTCTAGTACGAACAGGCTGAGAATTTTCCAAAATTTTCAGTTCTGCTTCATACTGATTAATGATTATGTCTTCATATCATTTGTTCTTACAACACTTTTCCATGAGAATTCAAGAGAAACCTTCTGATGCTTTAAGCCTTTGGTCAGAAATTCCCTCATCCTCTTACCAAGTTGCACTCTCCCAGGTGCTTCCTTTCTGATCTCAATGCAAGCAAGCTCTCTACCAGTCTACAGCATAGGTTACCTCCTCTCCATTTCACAAAGGCACATTCCTAACCTTGTCTGTGACATCATCAGAGTGGCCCGTAATGTTTATGTCTTACCACATACAGTCCTTAAGCATTTAGATATTCTCTAGGAAGATTGGGGCTTTCATTGTAGGTCTCTTCTTTCCTTCTGGTGTCTCCCATGAATCACCATTTATGACCCCTTCCTGACAATGTAGAGGTCTTCTGCACACATCACAGAAGCCTGCTAGCACTTACCCATTACTCAGATACAAATGGCTTCCATGATTTACATCTTTGCTACAGCAGCTCCACACTTCTCAGAATGGTATAACAGAGAGCATAAGCCAGGTAGTTTAGAAATAAATTTCTCACATTCCTGGAGCCTTCCAAGTGCATGATCAAGGTATTGCCATATTCGCTGTGTAGTGAGTGCCTCCATCTGGATCATTGGGCATGTGTTTAAACTGTGTCTTCATATAGTAAATGGACGGTTTTGAGGATTCTGTGGGGTCATAACAGCTCTGATTCCATTCATAACCTAACATTCTCCCAGAGCCCTTATTCCTTTTCCATCTCATTGGAAATTATATTAGAACACTTGAATTTCAGAAGAGACCCAGAATTGCTAAGGAAATGTTGAAAAACCAAAACAAAACTGGCGGCATCACGTTACCTGATTTCAAACTTTACTACAAAGCTGTGATCACCAAGACAGCGTGGTACTGGCATAAAAGCAGACACATAGACCAGTGGAACAGAGTAGAGAGCCCAGATATGGACCCTCAACTCTATGGTCAAATAATCTTCGACAAAACAGGAAAAAATATACAGTGGAAAAAAGACAGTCTCTTCAATAAATGGTGATCGGAAAACTAGACAGCTATATGTAGAAGAATGAAACTCGACCATTCTCTTACAGAATACATAAAGATAAACTCAAAATGGATGAAAGACCTCAATGTGAGACGGGAATCCATCAGAATCCTAGAGGAGAACATAGGCAGTAGCCTCTTCGATATCAGCCACAGCAACTTCTTTCAAGATATGTCTCCAAAGGCCAAGGAAACAAAAGTGAAAATGAACTTTTGGGACTTCATCAAGATCAAAAGCTTCTGCTCAGCAAAGGAAACAGTCAACAAAACAAAAAGCAACCCACGCAATGGGAGATGATAATTGCAAATGACAGTAAAGACAAAAGGTTGATATCCAGGATTTATAAAGAACTCCTCAAACTCAACACACACAAAACAGATAATCATATCAAAAAATGGGCAGAAGATATGATCTGACACTTCTCCAATGAAGACATAGAAATGGCTATCAGACATATGAAAAAATACTCATCATCATTAGCCATCAGGGAGATTCAAATGAAAATCACATTGAGAAAGCACCATACACCAGTTAGAATGGCCAAATTTAGCAAGACAGGAAACAACGTGTGTTGGAGAGGATGTGGAGAAGGGGGAACCCTCTTCCACCGTTGGTGGGAATGCAAGTTGTTGCAGCCACTCTGGAGAACAGTGTGGAGATTGCTCAAGAAATTAACAATAGTGCTTCCCTATGACCCTGCAGTTGCACTGCTGGGTATTTACCCCAAAGATACAGATGTAGTGAAAAGAAGGGCCATCTGTACCCCAATGTTTATAGCAGCAATGACCATCGTCGCCAAACTGTGGAAAGAACAAAGATGCCCTTCAACGGATGAATGGATAAGGAAGATGTGGTACATATACACAATGGAGTATTATGCCTCCATAAAAAAGGATGAAGACCCAACTTTTGTATCAACATGGCCAGGACTTGAAGAGATTATGCTGAGCGAAATAAGTCAAGCAGAGAGAGTCAAGTATCATATGATTTCACTTATCTGTGGAGCATAACAAAGAACATGGAGGACAAGGGGAGATGGAGAGGAGAAGGGAATTGAGGGAAATTGGAAGGGGAGAGGAACCATGAGAGACTATGGACTCTTGACAAGCAACCCGAGGGTTTTGAAGGAGTGGGGGTGGGAGGTTGTCGAACCTGGTTGTGGGTAATAGTGAGGGCATGTATTGCATGGAGCACTGGGTATTCTGCAAAGCAATGTATACTGTTACGCTGAAAATAAATAAAAATAAAAACTAAATGATTAAAAAAAAAAGAAAATTTTCCTTGGTGAATTCATTATAAATACTCACTGATGTAAAGCAAATGATGAACTTCCTAGCTGAATTGATTGCACATTGAGGTTTTCCCGCTGCCCTGGGCTGGGAGTGCCTGGTCTTTTAGGTCGGAGAGCGTGGGGTGGCCTGGTCCTTCTGGGTATGAGTGCGCCTGGTAGCTACACCAGGTCTAAGAGCACAGGGCTGGCGCATATATCTCTGGGGGATGGTGTGGGGCATGGGCATGTCTTAGGTTCTGCCATCTGGCGACGCTCCCAGCCCCTCATAGGAGCCAGATCCTAGGTGTTCTCAGGCATGCTGGCAGCTCAAGGACCAAGATCTGGTTTCTCCACTACACTCTCTCTGGTTCAGCACCAGGGGAGGCTATCCTGGGTCTGGGGACTTAAGCCCCTTTCCCTAACTGCTCCAATTCCCACAATTCCCCCCACAATCTTTGCTCTTTTTGAGTGCTTTCAAACAGACTCTAAGCTAATGCTGATCCAGTCTCAGGGCACTCTCCTATTGGGTATTTCTTTCCAATTGGTCACCTCTGGTGGCTCCCTCCCCCTTTTATCTTCCAATATCAGTCCAACATTCCCACTCTGCTTTACCTGCCCACTGGCGTCTTCTGCCCCGTGGAGATCCAGATGTGTATAATTCTGATCTCAGGCTGATTTCATGGGTGATTGGATATCTTTCATAGGTTATCAGATCACTTTAGGGTACAGGTTGAAAAGGTGCCTCCTCCTACTTCCCCGCCATCTTGGTAAGTCTGTGAGTGTGTTTAATGTTCAGGCTCCACATACACACTATAGATGGTAGGGTTTCAGTGCTTTCTAATGTTGTCACTAACATTGATGCTCTGAGCTTGGTTTAAGACAGTGACATCCTCCTGCAAAGATCCTTTCTTCTTTTACTTTGGATGGTTGATGCCTCTCAGGCCTCATGTGCTGCATGCACTTTACACTCCTTCTATCAAGTTTGTACATTGAGTTGGGTGGACCTGTGGTGCATACCAAGTGCCTCTGAGATTCCTATAAGGGCTCAGTTCATGAGCAACAGGATATTTGTGATTCATTGGTATTTAGGGACAGGAATAAACAACGTGAGTGACTCTGTATTTTGTGCATTTTAATATAATTGTTTTCCCATTAGAACAAATTTTCGAAGTCAGAGAGTGAAGAGGTAAGGACAGAATCATGTGTGCAGAGAGGGCCCTGAGGGAAAGTGTTCTCTGGAGAGGAATCGCCAGATCCTGACAGGAAACTTGCCATAAACTCCATCTGCATCTTCTCCATCTGGTCTTAAAGACAGAATTAGTGAGGAGTGTGCACCCTCTGGTGGTCCCTATCCTCTCCTACAGTGAGGTTTCTGTCTGGGTTCTCACGGATGTCCCCTAACTGTCCTGTTGCACAGTAATATATGGCAGTGTCCTTGGCTCTCAGGATGTTCATCTACAGATACAGTGTATTATTGCCATTGTCTCTGGAGATGGTGAATTGGCCTTTCACAGAGTTTGTGTAGCTTTTGCCACTTCCATCATAGTTAATGCATGTGACCCACTGCAGACCCTTCCCTGGAGCCTGGCGGGCCCAGCTCATGTGGTAACTGCTGAAGGTGAATCAAGAGGCTGCACAGGAGAGTCTCAGGATCCCCCAGGCTTCACCAGGTCTCCCCCAGGCCTCCCCAGCTGCACCTCACAGTGGACACTTGAGGACACAAGATATCCTGTTCAGGAAATTGTCGCAGACCCAAATTTTCTGTTAATCATATGCACTCTCACACTCAAGGTCTCTTGTTCACCATGAATTACTTTGAAAAGAGCAACAAGGAAAACCCAGGCAAGCACAAACTCCATAGTCATTTGTCTGTGTTCTGTCTTGATTACTGATTGGAACACCTGGAAATCCTGGTGCTGGGGATCCTCTCTCAGCTGCATGGTCAGGGATGGGCTCTTTTAATAGGCAGAGGGAAGGCAGCCCTATTTGCATGTTCTCTGAATATGTAGCAAATTTTCCAGGTAGCATCCTCATGATGGCAGTAATCTAGAGCAGTTGTGAGGTTCCTGGGGGAGTTTGGTCACCATGATATATTTGATGAAGCGGCAAGCTCTTATATTGTGATTTTGCTGGAGAAACAGCTTAGCACCCATTATTTTCCTTTTTTCACATATGCACCCCATCATTGTGATGTAGGTACCAGTTTTACCACTATTTTACAGGTGGGTATGTACACACTGCTGCACAGAATGATTGTGTGAATTTCCAGGTGAGCACAGCAGGTGAAATTGAGCCCCAGTGTCTGAGTCTGTGCTCCTCACCATGGGAACTATTTGCTCCCTTGAACCTCCTGCAGGACAGAGCTGGACATGAGATTTTCAGGCTTTCTGAATTTCCAGAAGTCCCAGTAGACTGATGTGTGGAGATCAGGTCTTTCTGTCATAGAAGCTTGGAGACACTGAGAAGACTTGACAGAGACTCACAGAGCTTCTGGAGATGCTGTGGGCTATCAACATCCAGAAGGGGCATTGATGCCTGTTCTCTCTGTACACATCAATGGAAATTTTTAACAAAGATAAAAGAATAGAATTATTAATTCAACAATTAAGGTCAGAACACCTGAGATCAGAAGGCATGCTATTAGTTAAAGACAATTCTTCATTTCTGAAATGGTGATCATTGTACTTCTACACTCATATTTATTGCCATGATGATATCAATTATATTTGTCCCAGTGCTTCATCCTTGGCAAGTTTGTTTTTTGTCATTATGATGGTGTATTCCGAAAATGTAGGACTCTTCTCTATTTCCACAGATTTACAAAGTGATTTTTGTATTTCTGTCTGGGAGATGTTAACAGAATATTTAGCTAGAAACTGTAGGGAGGAGACCAGCCCTCAATCAATGTCTTGTCCTGGATCATGAGCTCCATGGTTCTTGAGTCAGAGGGATGGTGAGTGCATCCTGATTGTCCCGGTGCAACAGCAGGTGTCACAGACCCTTGCAGAGATACAGAGACTTATCTTTTCTCTTCCCCATTTATCCAGCATGCGAGGAGTTGCCCTCTCAGCATAACCCCCACAGATTGTCCTGTTGAAAGGATATGTCCTCATACTTACCTCCTTTACTTAAGCTCCTCACTCAGCTCCTTAGGCTACAACATCCAGCTATATTTACTATATTCAGAGGTGAGCAGAATTCTTGGATCAGGTCCCTACGATCTATAAGGTACCCTCAAGCTGCTGAGGTCTTTCCCTTCTGAGGTTACAAATTCATAGTTTCTATTGTATGGGAAATGTCTCCTGTTTCAGTAAGGTGAGGGTCAGCTGTTTTTCCTTGGAGTAGTCCTAGAAGCCATGTCTCTATATGTTTCCAATTACATTTGCTGTGAATCACTAATGAAATTGCCATTGGTCTTAGAATTGTGTTCAGCAGGTACTGGATTTTAGTCATTCTGACAGGTGTGAGGTGACATCTTTCCATGGTTTTGATTTGTGCTTTCCCGATGATGACTAATATTGAGTGTCTTTTCATGTATGTGATAGCCATCTGGATGTCTTCCTTCAATAAATGTTTATTCCTTTCTTCTGCCCATTTCTTAACCACATGATTTGCATGTTGAGTGGAGGAAAGTCTTAAGAGATTATGGTTATTAAACTTTATCAGATATGTCTTTTGCAAATATCTTCTCCCATTTATGACTCATATGTGGAATTTATGAAGGAAAACAGATGAACATAAAGGAAGTGGGAAAAGAAAAAAGAATAGGGAGGGAAATAACCATAAGTCACTCTAGGTAATGGAGTACAAACCACATGTGGATGGAGGGAGATGAGTGAGGACTGGGGAGATGGATGATGAGCATGAAAGAAAGCACTAGTTTGATGAACACTAGGTGTTGTATATAAGTGATGAATTACTGAATTAGTCTCAGAGGCCACAGTCTCAGGGATCGCAGGAGCTCCTGCTTGTACCCCAATGCTGCTAAAGCTGCAAGAAGTATTAGTCCAGAGAGCTGGATTCCAAGGGCTGCCTTTGCTATGTCTGTCTCATCAGGTCCAAACCTCTGGAAAGATCCCAATCAGAGATAGCATGCTGAGATTTTCCTTTGGTCAGGGGCTGGGAGTGTTCAGGCTTTTGCCAGTCCTTGAGGGCACCAGCCAGTTGCCTGCACAGACCTCTCTCAAGGGAGGGTGTGGAGCCTGACTCAGACCATGGTCACAGGGTTGCATGCAGAGTGCAAAAGTCTCGGGTTCTAAGGATTGCTGGCTGGCCTCCACACCAGACTCTCTCAAGTACTCTGCAACCCAGACACTATCACGTGCACTGGTGGCTCAGGGACCATGGCCTGGATGCTTCACAGCCCTATCTCTGGCAGGGCACTGGCGGTGGCTGTCTGTATGTGGGCTTAATAAAGCCCATTCCCATAACCACCTGATTCCACCAATTTCCCCTTAAGATCTTTTGGTCTTTTTGAATGATTTTAACCAGACTCCAAGTTAATCCTGGTTCCCAATCACAGGGTAATCTTGTATTGGTGTATTACTTTCTAATGTGTCACTTCTGGTGGCTCCCTCCCTCTTTTCTTTATCTTCCATATCAGTCCACATTCCCACTCCACTTTACCTGTCCAGCGGTGTCTTCTGCCCCTGTAGAGATCCAGAAGTGTATAATTCTACACCTCACCCTGATTTCATGCGTATTCAGGGTGATCCGGTAGATAATCAGCTCACTTTAGGGGACCAGTTGAAGTAACATCTCCTACTTCTCTACCATCTTGCCCCCTAGTTCCAAGTTGTAGAATTCTTAATTTTACATTATAATAGTTCAATAGCTCAATTGCAGGATATTGAGGAGAAGAGTAAACATTGCCCAAGAGCTTTACCTACTCTACTGGGGAAAAGGTTGGTGTATTTTTGGCTGTATTCAGGATACTTGTCTCATATAAGGTGAAGTGAAGAACTTCTTATTTATTTTCTTTTTAAAATGAGTGTGGTTTAAGGACATGAACATGGATGCCCAAATTTACAGCAGATTGACTTGTGGTGGTTCACTCTACGTGTCAAAGTGACTGAACAATGGGTGCCCAGAGTAAACATCTTTTCTCTGGATGTCTATGATGGTGATTGCAAGCAGATGGGTATTTGCGTCCATGATCTCTGGGTATGCGGACATTATCCAATCCATTAAGCTTCTGAGTAGGATTAAATACAGAGGGAGGAGGAATTCCATCATTCTTCCTTCCTGCATGCTTGATGTGGAAGCTTCATATACTACTGCCCGTGGAGAGAGTTACACATTCATGTCCCAAGGTTCTCAGTTGAAAGACTTGTTCAGGAATAGTCAAGAACTACTCCTTGGCTTTCCTGGGACACCAGCATGGGAGAGTAGATCATGGGACTTCTCGGATTATTCAGTCGTGTATGACAGTGGGCTTTGGCATCTGTTCCTCAGGAGAATGCTCAATAATACAAGGAGATTCTATTGTGTCTTGTGGGTTATGGTGACTGAAAAAATAATGTCACACATATAAAGGTCTGAGATGCAAAATGCTATGAATGGAGTGTCATGTTTTGTTTTGGATAAGAGCTGAGTGATGATAAGAGTGAGGATAAATAGGAGTTATGTGATCCTGAAGAAACCATATGCTCCAAGAAGTAGAGATATCATGTCATTGGACTCACTTTGGGTAAGCCTGCTTTTCTTCATCCTGGGGGCAATTCCTAGAACCTTGAAGAAGCAGCAGCATAGATGAGAATCTCATCTCAATATAATAATTTAGGAAATACAGGGCATTAAAACTTGACTAAGGAATAGTTAAATAAAATGAGTATCTTGAAATGAAAATGTAAAACTTTTTAATTTCAATCTCCCTGATGGCTAGTGATGATGAACATTTTTCATGTGTCTGATAGCCATTTTTATTTCTTCATTGGAGAAGTGTCTGATCACATCTTCTGCCCATTTTTTGATATGATTATCTGTTTTGTGTGTGTTGAGTTTGAGAAGTTCTTTATAGATCCTGGATATCAACCTTTTGTCTGTACTGTCATTTGCAAATATCTTCTCCCATTCTGTGGGTTGCCTCTTTGTTTTGTTGAAGGTTTCCTTTGTTGTGCAGAAGCTTTTGAACTTGATGAAGTCCCAAAAGTTCATTTTCGCTTTTGTTTCCTTTGCCTTTGGAGACATATCTTGAAAGACGTTGCTGTGGCCAAGTTTGAAGAGATTACTGCCTATGTTCTCCTATAGGATTCTGATGGATTCCTGCCTCACGTTGAGGTCTTTTATCCATTCGAGTTTATCTTTGTGTAGTACACAGCATAGGAAACACTCAGGAAGGCAAAAAGGGAACCCACCGAATGGGGGAAGTATTTGCAAATGACAGCACAGACAGACGGCTGATATCCAAGATCTAGAAAGACCCCCTCCAACTCAACCCACATAAAACAGATGATCATATCAAAAAATGGACAGAAGAAATGAACAGACACTTTGCCAAAGAAGACATACAAATGGCACACAGACACATGAAAAAATGTTCACCATCACTAGCCATCAGTGAGATTCAAATCAAAACCACATTGAGATACCACCTTACATCAGTTAAAATAGCCAAAATTAACAGGGCAGTGAACAACGTCTGTAAGAGAGGATACGGAGAAAGAGGAACACTCTTACACTGTTGGTGGGAATGCAAGTTGATACAGCCAATTTGGAGAGCAGTGCAGAGATTATTTAAGAAATTAAAAATAGAGATTCCCTATGACCCTTCAATTGCACTACTGGGTATTTACCACAAAGATACAGATGTAGTGAACAGAAGGGCCAGCTGTACCCCAATATTCATAGCAGCAATGGCCACAGTCGCCAAGCTGTGGAAAGAACCAAGATGCCCTTCAACAGATGAATGGATAAGGAAGATGTGGTCCATACACTCTACAGAGTATTATGCCTCCATCAGAAAAGATGAATACCCAACTTTTGTATCAAAATGGATGGGACTTGAGGAGATTATGCTGAGTGAAATAAGTCAAGCAGAGGGAGTCAATTATCATATGGTTTCACTCAGTTGTTCAGCATCAGGTATAACACAGAGGACATGGGGAGATGGAGAGGAGAAGGGAGTTGGGGGAAATTGGAGGGGGAGATGAACCATGAGAGACTGGGATTCTGAAAAACAAACTAAGGGTTTTGGAGGGGAGTGGTTTGGGACATTGGTTTAGCCTGGTGGTGGGTATTATGGAGGGCACGTATTGCATGGGGCATTGGGTATGGGGCATAAACAATAAATTATGGAATGCTGAAAAGAAATTTTTAAAAAAGAAAAGGCATAACTAATGTTAAAGCAGGTCATAAGAGTGAGATCCTAATAAGATGGGACTGATATCTTTAAACAAAGAGGAATAGGTACTAGTGATCTCGCCCTCTCTAGGAGCACACTGAGGAAAAGCCATATGAGGAGAGCAGGATGGTGGCTTTCTGTAAGCCAAGAGAGGTCTCATCAGACCCCAGCTATGAAAGCATCATAATCTTGGACTTTCTAGCTTCGAGAATGGGAGAAAATAAACCTCTGTTGGCTAAGCAAAAATAATAGTAGTAGTAGTAGTAGGAGTAGAAGTAGTAGTAATTATTATTATTGTAATTTTATATTAGTAAATAAATTGAGAGGAGGTAAAATGATATTATTGGTATACTAGGCATCTTCCAATTATTTTATTTTTTAATTTTTTTAGGTTATTTGTTTATTTATTTGACAGACAGAGATCACAAGTAGGCAGAGAGGCAGGCAGAGAGATATATATATAGAGAGAAGGAATCAGGCTCACTGTAGAGCAGAGAGCCCAATGTGGGGCTTGAACCCAGGGATCATGACCTGAGCCAAAAGCAGACACTTAACCCACCTAGCAACAAGGCGCCCAAGGCACCTTCCACTTATTTAATTGATGAAGGCACAGGAATACCTGAACAATTTCTACAGAGTGTGAAGTTGTTAGAAAAATTGAGACTCAGGGGCATTAAAGCATACATAGGGGCTTTACCATGGATTTGTTCACAACAATAGAACTGCAGGACCCTACAGGAAACCCCTCTCTTGTCATCCTACCTCTGTTCCTGCCTCTGGTGCTGGAACCTGTGGTCAGAAGTTCCTGAGGGCCCCACGTAACAAGGTACCTCCCCTTCAGGGCTGCTGCTATCACTACAAGGTGGTCTGAGTGTTTCACTTAGCAGGTGTTCTGAGCTCTGGGATTTGCTGGACGAGAGCTCTGTGCTGGAATGTGACCATCGTCCCTCTATCATAACACAGTTCTTTCAACCTTTCCTCCAATAACCTCTGCCCACCAGTTTTCATCCCTGAATCTACCATCTGTCCTCCTCCTCTTAGCCTCCTCCATTCACGTCATGAGGATTTACCAACAGTTCACTGTGCTTTTGTCCAATATCCTCATGATAATTGTCAGTAACCAAAGGAACTACATAGGTAAAGCCTCACGGACTCTCTCCACCATTGTCCTGTGTTCATTCCCTTGATGTCATTATGTCCTAACCCATCTCATCTCCTGACCTTCTAGTCATGCATTAAAACGCCTGGGCTTCATGAGTAGAGCTGACTCTGCCCTCTTCAATATCTATCTGTCTCATCTATCCACTCTTCATAGTCATTGGACAACCAACTAGCTCAGAAAGACCTCAGTACAGGGTGTTAAGGCAAGTATTCTTGGATATAAATTTAGTACAATTAAACTCATAATCATGGAAATTAGAAGTTTACATAAGTAACAATATGGAAACTTGGACCTCATTTAATGTAAGATTCTGTGAGTTTACTCTCAGCTATGCACTACAGCCATGTGACCAGACCAAAATCAAGTTACAGGACAACTCAGGAACCACATCTTAAGGAAATGGTCATTCTTATGTCTGCCCAAACCTGTCCTTCCACATCAATTAGTTTTCTATGCACTTGGCCTTGCAAATTCCATACTGTGCAGATGGGACCATGCAGCATGTGGCCTCAGGCAGTGGCTTCTCCAATGTATTGCTATGAATGTGAAAGTCATCCATGTTCAGGCTCATGCTTCTATTGTCTTCAACTAGTATTTCAGTGTCTAGTCATTCCCTATAAGAAGAAAGCTTAGTGGTGTCCATGATGTAGGACTTACAAAGACAGACCCTATACGCATCTGTGTGCATGTTTTGAGTGTGCATGTGCTCTAACTTCACTTAGCTCTGTGGCTACAGTTGGTGTCCCGGTCATGTGGTCAAGTGTGTGACCACCCTCACAAAATAGTGGCTCACATTTTTTACAAGGTGCCATTTTGTATTCCCACCAGCAGCACCTTGCTCTGTTCCAGTACCCTTTTTATCCTGGGGAAGTTGTGAAATGCCTTTCCCTTCACCTCTGAATCTTCTCTGTGGCTGGCACAGGGAAACACAGCCTGACCTGAAGAAAGGACCTCGATCACTGAACTGGTGAATGTTGGGACACACGCTCCAAATATCCTCTGTAGGGCCCATGGCCGACTGCCCCAAATGTACACCAGGAGCAGATTCATTATTTTGCATAGAATGCAATTAGGAAATACCTGCTGCAAGGCCCCTCAAACCTCCACTGTGCCCCTTATGGCAGGAGTAATTCTGCCACATTAAGAATAATTCCCGTCCTGTACTAACAAGTAAAAACACATCCTTCTCACTAGAGATAGAGACTTTCTATCTGAGAAATCTGGAGAAACAGACCTTGCTAATCTTTTACTAATATCCTACCTCAGTACAAATTATGCCTAGAATTCTGCATGAAGTAAAGTTTCCAAATACCTGTTTTTATTTTCCTGTAAATTCCTGACAAATGTATCATCTCTTTGTCCAAACTGTGAAAAAAATAACTGCCTGCCTATTCATCTCTCTGGGTCTCAGTTTCACTACATGCCTTCTGTGCACATGTAATAAAATGTTGTTTTCTTTCTCCTGTTAATCCATCTCGTGTCAACGTACCTCTGTGTCCACCAAAACCTGTGGCTGAGGGAAATCCTTCCTCACCTTCCCCTCACTAGACTCTGTGTTCAGCCACAGTGTGTTTTTCAACGCAGACACCAGCACTAGACGTGACACCCACAACCCTGTGTGCTGGTTTGAAGACCAGAAATCTGCGTTTCTGGCATGAGGGTTCTTGATTTTTAAAAGACCCGCTCTTAAAAAAAAATAAATAAAAGACACGCTCTTACATTGTCATGAAGATAAGCTTGTATTTCCAGTGCATGTTGTGGATTCACTGGGTCAGCCACTGTCTGGAACACTAAGGCCCAAATAGACAGAAGGGCTGGTTTTCCACCAGAGTTCTCTTCTTGTCCTCCTGTAGCGGTCTGAGTTGGTGCCCAGGCCAACTGGGATCCCTCCATCCAAGAGATTCCTGCAGAGTGGTCACAGGATGTGGCCACACCTGAATCAGGTGGCGTTGGGCAAGTACAAGCCTCTGAGTGTCCTGGAAGGAGGAAGATATTGATATTGGTGTTGGTTCAGTATTTTATGTAATCATGTGTCTGTGAGGCAAATAGCACACATGCGGATATTCTGGTACAATTTACAAGATTCCCTCCACAAACAAAGCTATTCTAGCTAGAACCTAAAGTGAAAATCCTGTTACAGGAATCATATGTTTTATATCTTTCATGAATTATAGGATAAAGTCTTATCCAACGTAAGTTCTGAAACAGTTAATCATGGATTCAAAATAAATTAATTTCTTAATAACTGTTCAAGAATTTGTGATATTTAATTCAGAGAAAAAGCAATAGTCTTTTACATCACTAATATGTTTTAATTTTATACTAGATAACTGTACAAATAATAAAAATAATGGGAAGTTGGTTTTATAATATCTTGAATGAAAATCCCAAGAATATTGTGATTTTAGGGTTTTTTTATTTGTTTATTTTCAGCTTAACAGTGTTCATTGTTTTTGCACCATACCCAGTGATCCATGCAGTACATGCCCTCCCTATTACCCACCACCTGGTTCCTCAACCGCCCACCCCACTCCACCCCCGCCCTTTCAAAACCCTCTTGTTGTTTTTCAGAGTCCATAGTCTCTCATGGTTCATCTCCCCTTCCAGTTTCCCTCAACTCGCTCTCCTCTACATCTCCCCATGTCCACCGTGTTCTTTGTTATGCTCCACAAATAAGTGAGACCATAGGATACTTGACTCTCTCTGCTTCACCTATTTCATTCAGCATAATCTCTTCCAGTCCCGTCCATGTTGCTACAAAAGTTGGGTATTCATCCTTTCTGATGGAGGCATAAAACTCCATTGTGTATATGGACCACATCTTCCTAATGCATTCATCCGTTGAAGGGCATCTTGGTTCTTTCCACAGTTTGACGACCGAGGCCATTGCTGCAATAAACATTGGGGTACAGATGGACCTTCTTTTCACTACATCTGTATCTTTGAGGTAAATACCCAGCAGTGCAATTGCAGGGTCATAGGGAAGCTCTATTCTTAATTTCTTCAGGAATCTCCACACTGTTCTCCAAAGTGGCTACACCAAATTGCATTCCCACCAACAGTGTAAGAGGGTTCCCCTTTCTCCACATCCTCTCCAACACACGTTGTTTCCTGTCTTGCTAATTTTGGCCATTCTAACTGGTGTCAGGTGGTATCTCAATGTTGTTTTAATTTGAATCTCCCTGATGGCTAGTGATGATGAACATTTTTTCATGTGTCTGATTGTCATTTTTATGTCTTCATTGGAGAAGTGTCTGTTCATATCTTCTGCCCATTTTTCGATATGATTATCTGTTTTGTGTGTGTTGAGTTTGAGGAGTTCTTTATAGATCCTGGATATCAACCTTTTGTCTGTGCTGTCATTTGCAAATATCTTCTCCCATTCCGTGGGTTGCCTTTTTGTTTTGTTGACTGTTTCCTTTGCTGAGCAGAAGTTTTTTATCTTGATGAAGTCCCAAAAGTTCATTTTCACTTTTGTTTCCTTTGCCTTTGGAGACATATCTTGAAAGAAGTTGCTGTGGCTGTTATCGAAGAGGTTACTGCCTATGTTCTCCTCTGATGGATTCCTTTCTCACGTTGAGGTCTTTTATCCATTTCGAATTTATATTTGTTTATGGTGTAAGAGAATGGCTGAGTTTTATTCTTCTAAATATCGCTGTCCAGTTTTCCCAGCACCATTTATTGGAGACTGTCTTATTTCCATTGTACATTTTTCCTGATTTGTCAAAGATTATTTGACCATAGAGTTGAGGGTCCATATCTGGGCTCTCCACTCTGTTCCACTGGTCTATGTGTCTGTTTTTATGCCAGTACCACGCTGTCTTGGTGATCACAGCTTTGTAGTAAAGCTTGAAATCGGGTAATGTGATGCCGCCAGTTTTGTTTTTTTTTTCAACATTTCCTTAGCAATTTGGGGTCTCTTCTGATTCCATACAAATTTTAGGATTATTTGCTCCAGCTCTTTGAAAAATACCGTGGAATTTTGATCAGATTGGCATTAAAAGCATAGATTGCTCTGGACATTATAGACATTTTAACAATGTTTATTCTTCCAATTCAAGAGCATGGAACAGTTTTCCATCTTTTTGTGTCTTCTTCAATTTCTTTCATGAGTGTTCTGTAGTTCCTCGTGTACAGGTCCTTTACCTCTTTGGTTAGGTTTCTTCCCAGGTATCTTATATTTCTTGGTGCCATAGTAAATGGAATCGATTCTCTAATTTCCCTTTCTGTATTTTCATTGTTAGTGTGTAAGAAATCCACTGTTTTCTGTACGTTGACTTTGTATCCTGCCACTTTACTGAATTGCCATATGAGTTCTAGTAGTTTCGGGTGGAGTCTTTGGGTTTTTCCATATAAAGAATCATGTTATCTGCGAAGAGAGAGAGTTTGACTTCTTCCTTGCGAATTTGGATACCTTTTATTTCTCTTTGTTGTCTGATTGCCATTGCTAGGACTTCTAATACTATGTTGAACAAGAGTGGTGAGAGTGGGCAACCTTGTCGTGTTATTGATCTCAATGGGAAGCCCGGTTTCTGTGGAAAGGTCTGATGTTATTCTAATGGGCTTTCCTCTGTATGTAAGGAGCTTCTTTGTCCTAGCTGCTTTTAAGAGGGTCTGTCGTGAAACATAATTCCTCATTTTAACTATATGGTGTCGTGAGGACTTTCGAGAATCTAAATCTTGGGAGGAAATCTCTCTGCCTCTAGTACATGAAGGCTGTTTCCATTCGTGAGATTGGGAAAGTTTTCATAGACAACTTCTTCCACTATATCTTCTAGACTTCTTTCTTTTTCCTCCCCTTCAGGGATTCCAATAATTCTGACGTTGGAACATTTCATGGCATCATTTATTTCCCTGATTCTGTTTTCGTGGCTTCTGAGCTGTTTGTTCCAGGCTTCCTCCTGATCCTTTCTCTCTATCTGTTTGTCCTCCAGATCACAAATTCTATCTTCTGTCTCAGTTACCCTAGCTTTTAGAGAATTTAGATTAAATTGGAATTCATCGAGAACATTTTGAACATCATGCCTGGTGGCTTTCAGTTCTGCCCTAATCAATTCCGTTTGGTCATCCATGGCTTTCTCCAACCTAGCTATTGCCTGGATAATTGTTAGTCTGAATTCCTTTTCCGACATATTGTCTATGTCAATAGCCATTAGCTCTGTTGCAGAAGTTCCATTCTCTGTATTTTTCTTCTGTTGGGTATTCTTCCTCCTAGTCATTTTGGTAATAGACGACTGAACAGATGCAGCTGGATTTATCGATTGTGGTGCTGTCAAGGTGCACCCTGGAACGCTTCTGTGCAATCAGAGTTCCACACCCAAATGAGAGAAAAAGGAAAAGAAAAAGAAATAGAGAAGAAGAAAGAGAAAAAAAGGAAAAGAGAAAAGGAAAACAAAAGAGAGAGAGAGAGAGAGAGAGAGAGAGAGGAGAATGAGAGAGAGAGACAGGAAAAATAAGCAAGATAAAGGAGAAGGCTCAGCTCAAATGGGCCCCAAGATAAGATTTATGAAGTATACAAACAAAAGCAGACAAACAAAAAGACTCATAAAAGTATATGAGAAGAGAAAAATATATATATATATATAAGCAAAAAAATGGAAGAACCTCATCAGAAAGAAGCCAAAGTATAAGATTTATATACTATCAGGACAAACACAAATTCACAGAAACACTGACAGAAGGAAAAATTGGGAGAGTGGTTATAAATTCTCAGTGTGGGCAAGGAAGGTTATTTTGATTCTTCCTGGATGTATCTTGATGTTATTGTTAAGGAACTCCACTTTCCTAAGTACAGGGGGATTAGAAACTGGTTTGCCTCTAGGGGTAGCATTGATTGGGGAATGGGGATTACCTTGAAGTTTAACTCTATATGTATAGTAGAAAATAAAAATTAAAAATAATAAACTAGATTAAACTAAGTTAAAATTAAAAAAGAATTAAAAAATAGAAAAGCAAAAGAAAAACACGGGTGTATGTATCAAAAAGTTCAAGTTAGAAGGTTATTGAAGATTTTGATGTACTGGACATCTCAGTGTGGTGGTAAATAGGTTAAAATTTTCTGTATGTATAAAAAAAAGAACCAGAATATTGGTAAAGAGTTAAAAATAAAAGTTGTATTTATGAAGTAGTGATAGTTGTTCTCTTGTAGTTTTCTTTTCATTTTTTTTTTCTTCCTTCCTGGTTGATGTTCTGGTGGTAGGCCTGCCACTTGGGTTTTTAGACAATGATGTTCCCTGAGTTAGGTCCTCCTGCTCCCCTCAAGGGGGTGGGCTCTGAGGAAACTGTTTTTTTCAGGCTTTTGTTCTCTGGGGGGGGGGGTTATTTTCTTTCATCTCTTTTTCTCTCGCCTTGACAGCTTTTGATGGTTTTTGGAGGTTTAGAGGAGAGTAAACTGCACCCAGACCTCCCTCTCAGAGAGAAGCCTCAGAATGTTTTGCAAGAGCTGCTGCAGAGTCAGTTCTGAGTCATGGTCCCTGGGGATGCAGGAGCTCCTTGTTGTACTCAATACAAGGGCTGCGGCGGCTGTCTAGGCACTTCCAGACCGCCAGAGAGGTTCCAAGCAGAGATTGCACACTGAGATTTTCCCGCTGTCCCGGGCTGGGAATGCCTGTTTTTTTCTGGATGCCAGAGCTCCAGGATAGCACCTATGAGCACCTCTCCCAGGGGAGGGTGTGGGATGGGCGTGTTACAGGATTGCCTTCTGGCCAGGCTCCCAGCCCCTCACGGGGCTGGACCCTACTTGTTCTCGGGTGAGCTGGAGGCACAGGAGCACTGGTAGCTCAGGGATTGAGACCTGATTTCTCCGCTGCATGCTCTCTGGCTCAGCACCAGGGGAGGCTGTCTTGGGTCCAGGGACTTAGGTCCCTGTCCCTAACCGCCCAGATTCCCACCATTTCCCCCCTCAATACTTTGCTCTTTGTTTTTTGAGTGCTTTCAACCAGACTCCAAGTTAATGCTGGTCCCCAGACGCAGGACACTCTCGTATCAGGGTATTACTTTCCAATCAGTCACCTCTGGTGCTCCCTCCCACTTTTGTTTATCTTCCAATATCTGCTTTACAGGCCACTGGAGTCTTCTGCTCCTGTAGAGATCCAGACGTGTTTAATTCTCATCTCAGGCTGATTTCATGGGTCGTCGGAGTTCTTTGGTAGGAAATCTGCTCACTTTAGGGTACGGGTTGAAAAGGTGCCTCCTCTTACTTCCCTGCCATCTTGACTCCCCCCTTTAGGTTGCTTTTTATAAGTTTTATAGCACAGTACATTTTTCTGTTAAATATAATTATGTGAATTATTTTTGGTTGCAAATATATTACCAGTTATGCAAGTAATTCCATTAAGCCTTCTAGAATCTAAAAATATATGGATTTATATGTGTAATAACTCATCAGAGATTATCAGTAAATGAGTCATACCAAGGATATTATGGGAAGATGGATATTACATTTAGACCATGCATACAGCACCTTTTCTGCCAATGCTTGTATATTAGAACAGAAGGAAATTTACATATAGCTTATAAGAAACACAACTGAGGACAGTCTGCTGATTATGCCCAGAAAAAACTGAGAGATGAGATTTATGGACCAATGGAGAATACTGAAGGTCCATAGTTGTTCAAGAGCACTCGGTGGTGACACATGTAAGTGAGAGAGTCTGTGAGGTTCTACACACCTGGGACTCCTTGTTCAGGTTCATCTGGACCAGTGCACCCAGCACAAAGGAGACTCCCAGGGGGCAGGTACATTAGATTAGTAACTGTTCTTAACACTCCTGAAATGTCTGAGATACATGCACAGGACAGCTGCCAAGAGACAGAAGACCCCCTAGTGAGTTTCCCTCTTCTTGGGACCAAGTATCCCAAGGAGCTTCATGCTGAGGTGAGGACTGGGCCTGATCCTGCTCCAGCTGCAGGGGTACAGATTAACCTCAGTCACAGAAGGTGGATTCCATGCAGACCCCCCCTCGGATGTTACAAGAATAGAAGGACACTGAGTGGAAGGGTCATTCCTGTGACTCCTCTGATGTATGGAGTTCAGTACTGGTTTCATGGGAAATCAAGAGAGCAAACTTCCCAGAAGTTATTTATGAATTCTCTAGGGGAAATCCTGGCCAGTTGATGGGACAAAAGCAGGGACAGGAGAGGAAGTGACAGTATTGTCTCATACAGTAGCTGATACATTAATTTAATTCTGGATCATGGTTTGAGCCATAGATCCCCATTTCAGCCCCACTTTAGGGCTCTGCCATCATGGTAGACATTCATTATTGAGCCTCTCTCCATCTGGCACTTGGTGGAAATCTGGGCAGTATAACAGGGCTCCAGCTCCATGGGGCTCAGGGTCCAGAACAGATTGAAAGAGAAGTCAGAAGAAGGAGAGAGTGAGGTTGTAGTTGGTTTCTGATGGATATTCAAGGGACAGCACAGGGCGGGCAAGGATCTGGGTCCTGCCAACTGGATCTCAGGACTCACATGGATTCCCTGTGTGGAAGACAGGAAACACGTCTCAAACACAGTCACCAAGGATGCTTTCATGGACTCTCCCCACCAGAACAGGACCCAAAAGTACAGGGATGGTTTTCCCTCTCTGAATTGTCATCCTACCACATTCTTGGGGAAGTCTTAGAGCCCCTCATAGCAGGTGGGTTACTTTTCCATCCAGGAAATGTAGCAGTGCCTACAGAGGGGCAGTTCATCTGTACATGTGGGTGTACACAGGTGATCAGGGTGGACATGTGTCCACTCACATGTATGAGCCAGAGGATACACTGTAGCCAGGAGAACAAGAACAGAGCTGAGCAGTCATCCTGGGGGAAGCTCATAAACATGGCGGACAGTGTGGTGCAGAGAACAGGCACTCAGCATGCAGAGAGCCTGGGCTGTGCAGGTGCTTCTCAAGGATGATGGGAATTTGCAGATGTGCCTCTGTGGAGAATGAAAATGGGACATAGAAGAGGTTGATGAAGGGAAGTTCCCCAGAGACTGATGAGATCTCATCTGTGTGGAGGCAAAGTTATATTCTTGTTGTTGGCTGCATGGAGAACATGGGGTATTAGAGATGGAAGGAAAAAAAAATCCCTGTGGACAGCGGGGAGTCCAGAGAGGAAATCCCTGATCTCAAAAGGAAGACCTACCCCACTGCACATGCTCCTGGGTCTGATCCCTGCCCCATGGATCCTAAGCACTCTCTGATGCCCTGAGTTCCCTTGCAGCTCAGCACATCCTGTGTCAACAGGGAGGTTTCTGTCCTGGTTCACACTGAAGGTCACCCACTGTGTCTGTTGCACAGTAATACACGGCCGTGTCCTCGGCTCTCAGGCTGTTCATCTGCAGATACAGCGTGTTCTTGCCGTTGTCTCTGGAGATGGTGAATCGGCCCTTCACAGAGTCTGCGTAGCTTGTGCTACTTCCACCATTGCTAATATATGCGACCCACTGCAGCCCCTTCCCTGGAGCCTGGCGGACCCAGTTCATGTCATAGCTACTGAAGGTGAACCCAGAGGCTGCACAGGAGAGTCTCAGGGACCCCCCAGGCTTCACCAGGTCTCCCCCAGACTCCACCAGCTGCACCTCACTCTGGACACCTGCAGACACAAGACATCCTGTCAGGAAACTGTCACACAGCCATGGTTTCTTTCACTCATATCCACTCACGTCCTCAACGTCTCCTGTTCACCATTAATTACCTTTTAAAAGAGCAACAAGGAAAATCCAGCCAAGCACAAAGTCCATGGTGAGTTGTCTGTGTTCTGTCCTGATCACTGAGTGAACACCTGGGTATCCCGGGCCTGGGACTCCTCTCCCAGCTGCAGAATCTTGTCTGTGCTGATTAAATCAGCAGAGGGAAGGTCCTATTTGCATGTCCTCTGGCTATATATTCACCTGGGGATCTATTCTGACAAAGAGGCAGTGACCCAAGCCGTTGTGAATGCCTTCAATTTAGTGCTAATGACCAATTTTGAAAAAAATGGTTTTTTGTTATATAACCTTCCAGGGGGTATACTTGGGTTTGTGAGGTGTCCATGAACATATATGGGGTGAGATTGACCCCAGGATCTAGGTCAGTGCTTCCCCCACAAGAGCTACTGCCCCCACCCTGAATCATCTGCAGGACAGAGTGTCAGGTATGAGGCATGTGGAACCTATCCTGTAATGGGGATGGATTGATTTTGCTTATTGTATACTTTACCATAAATACAGAGAAAATCAACATGGTGTAGGCGTATTTTCATGTCTTTAACATCCACTCTCTCTGCGTCCCTCCAGAATCACCTTTGTTATTACCTATCATAAGTTCGATGTGTATATTTGACACGAGATCATTGGCCCACATACAGCGTGTGTGATATATAAACACAGGTGTGACAATCAATATTATTGACAGTGAGTGCATCAATTCTTCCTAACATTTCCAGCATTTCCCCCTGGAATTCCTTCTTCTCTTTCCCTTGTTTATCATATCTCCACATAACTATTGTTCCTTCTCAGGTCACTTTATACTAGCCTTAATTCTATAGAATTCATAAAGGGGTCATTGTACTCTATGTACTATTTTGTGAGTCATCTTTGCCCCAGAATCGATCCTTGTGAATACAGTCGTGTTGCTGTCTGTATCAGGAGTCACTGGTTTTAATGACGGACAGCTCTGAAGGCAGCAGTTGGAAGCACCAGCTGGAGGAAGATCTGAAAGAGCAGAAAGAAGCCACTTGCTTCAACCCTCATCCGCACACCCTCTTGACCCAGGAGTTTTTTGTTCCAACAAGAGAAGAACTCCCTTGTTGTTCAGGAACAGATTCTGCTGGCTGTGGAGAAGAGAACTGAAGACAGAAAGAGGTGGACCAGAGAAGGTTGAGTTAGAAGCTCAGAAAGACCTGTCCATGGAAGATGCGAGGAACCAGGAGGGAGAACAGCAAGGGAGGAGCTGTCCTGCTGCAGAAGAAACCTGTGCACGAACAAATCTGACACTCAGGCACCAGCCTGTGGATGTTATGTCAAGTGGCCAGCCTCTGACTATGCCCATAACTCCCACATGCTCCACTCAGTTCCACTGCTAATCTCAGATGTGAGCTGCAGTCACCACCTGGGAACAGCAGCTGCTTCTTGCCTCAAACCAGGAGCCTTCTTTCCTTCTCTACAGTGCACGTAGACTGGCCATTACTTATGAACTCTACTCTTTACATGTACCTGCTCTTGTGTATGGGGACAGAACAGCACCCATATTTTGCCCAGGCCAGTTCTAGGCACCATATAATGTGGTCAACCTATCAGACATTCTTTCCACTAGTTCATGCAGTGAACATTATGAAGAGGCCATTATAGTCTCAGTGATGATGTAAAAAAAAAAAAAAATACATGATTTCCAGATCCCGACTATTCTGAAGACCCACAAATGAATACAAAATGCAGATCCTTTATTCTTTACCCAGAACTCTAGTGTACAGTTCTGTAACTGTCGTGTAATTCATTAACGAATATTTATTTGGTTCTAACTGCACAAACTGTAGCCCTGCCTGGTCTCCGTGAATACAGCAATGAACAGAAATAGAAGAACTTGCCTTCATGGGGCTTACCTTTGAGGAGGGAAGACAGACCATAAGACAGTAACAATCCTCACATTCTCCACATGGTAAAGGATTCTCTGTCGACTTTGGTGTGGAGAGTAGTTAGGAGTGGGATAGGGATGGGAGCTTGGAATCTGGAAGGTGAGGAGATTCTTGCTGTTGTCCAAGTGAAAACTGATAGAAGCTCAGTCCAGGGTGGCAGCAGTGAAGGGGTGAGAAATGGTTGGATTCTGAGTGTGTCTTGAGCTTGTAACTGGCAAGACTTGCTGACTAATTGGCCATAGAATGAGAGAAAGAGACAGTTAAGGAGAGCACTCAGCTATCAGCCCCAGAGTTTGGGGTCTCCCTCCTTCATCCTGTGAGAAGGGCAGTTCCACTCCTGTCCTTGTATCTCTTGTGGATTCCTGGGGGATTTGTTCACTGTGTCTCGTGATCTCTGGCTTTGGTCTTTCTCCTTCTGTCCATGATTTGGTCCTTTCTGTCTGCCTATCCTCTCTAGCATTCTCGTCCCCACCCTGCACCTTATATTAACAGTTCTCTATTGCATCACTATAATTCATGTATTTTCATCTGGTTTAATTTTTGTAATATCATTTGCCCACTTTTTATTTTTCCTTCATTCAGGTAGGAGAATAAATGCAGCCCTTATGTTGAGGTTTCTGGAAATAGTGTCCTTGAGAAGCACTGGTGGGGAGGATATTTCTACCTCTTTTCCTCCATTCCAAACTACCCCTTCCAGAGACAAACATGATGTGATGATCATGGGTGACTGTCCAGAGAGTTTACATTACTTCAGTGCAAACAGCTTAGAATTGAGACATGGGTATCCACTGCCACCTGCTTCCCAGAGTCCCTCTGATTCTGAGTGACCATCTATGTCTCCTCATGATGGTCTGCCTAGAATTGGGATCTCTCTCTCAGGACCACGTCGGATTACCTTCCTTTATGGTGCAGCCTGCCCTTCATTCTGAAGCTCAAAATCTGCACTTTTATCTACCAGAGAATGTCAGAGTCTTCTCCTTTTAGGCCATACCCTCGAGGGAGCTTGTCCTGGCACACTCAGAGCTCATTCTGGAATTTTCCTTAGCAATGAACATATCATCTGATAGGAATTTACTAACTTTTCCTGAGAAATAAGTTTGTCATTCTAGCTTATCCATTTTGCAAAGCCTAGCTCATGCACATATTTAAATTGTTCGAATTCCCACAATTTCTGGGAAGGACCTTCTGTTGTTGAAAACTTGACTGCTGTTTTGTTCTATTGAGAGGTTCACCACAGTGTGTCCCTGCAAAGTGGAGCTTTGCTTGATAAACAGGTCTCCACTGGAGCTGCTCCTGTGTTTAATGGAGAGGAGACCTGAAAACCTCATTGGACCACAAGATAAGATGCGACTGATAATTGTCAGACAGGAAAAGTACGGTGGGAGTGTAGAAATTCCTGTTGGAGGTGAGATTTAAGTTCTTAAAGATGTTTCTTTCTTTTTAAAGTGAAAACTACCAAAATACAATATGTTTGAAACAATTAATATAATATAGACCTTAAAAAAGAATCACTGGTTTTAATGATTACCACCTTTCCAAAGAATGGACATAGCAAGATTTTATATTTTAAGAAGTTGTTTGGGGGTCGAATTGTTTCCAGTGTCTGATATTACAATAAAGTTGCTTCTCCCACTAGATATGTAGCTGAAGAGCTCAGAAAATGTATTATTTATATGCTTTCCACAACAACCATGAACCTGAACAAGATGCAGAGGAATAATTTTGTATCACATGCAAGTTTGTCTGCTCTGTTTGGTTTCTACTTTACATAGTTGTTTTTGAACACTCAATTTCAATCATGGGAATATAAATAAAACATAATTAATATTAGTCAGTTTCTGTGAAGATGCTATAAGGACATGTGTAATATATTTATATCATAAGTTTAAGGCATTTTTGGAAAAGCATGATGCCCATAACTATACTAGGGGCTAACCATGGAGCAGAAATCCAGGGTATCATTTATATCAATGGATTAAATAATCAGCATATAATTCAAATCCCTGTCCATTAAGGGAGTTGTTGAGTCTAATTTTTTGTGGCAATGATATCAGCCTGTGGACAGAATCTTATTTCTGATGTGCGATCTGTGTCTCTGTGGCAATGAGACGATTCTGTTCAGGGAGACAGGAGAAGGTATGTTGGGACATTTCTTCTTCTCCCAAAGATACCTTCAGAAGAATCTCTCCTTTCTCCCAGTCCCTGTTTGGGCCTCCTGTCACCTTTGGGAATGCTGCCACTATGTCCACCCATGATGGGGGTTACCTGGCATTTGGAAGTGCCATAAAATTGATTTTACATCAAGGTACTGGAGGCAGTCTGGCTGTCACTTCCCTCAGATCATCTGCAGTCTCTCACCTCTTTGGTGTCACCAGGAGGTATCGAAGCCTTTAGTTAAATGTTGTGTTGTAGCACGGTGCAATGTAGAGACAAATTAGTTACAACATTGATTCAGTACATGGAAAGAAACTCAGGAAGAGAGTCAGAATATTTCCTTCCCATGTATCATCATCAGCAACAAAGTCCTGGGGAACGTGAGAGGTGGTACATTGTGAAACCAGTCTTCAGGATCCCATAGAACACAGGTAGATGGACTTAATACCATGTCCACCCTCCATGGCATGTGCATATGTTTTATTTCTTGTATGTGCACTTTCCCACGTTGTGAAGTCATTCCTGAAGCAAAGCCTCCATCCCTTCCTGCAGATGAAAGTCTTCTTGATCTGTCTTTCCATCCGGGGTGATATCAGCTTTATATCCACTGGCTGAGGTTCATACCTGTCAGCTGTCATGATGGGGTAATGGTGCATGGTGTGGTTTAGAGTCAGATATTACATGATCATCATATCCACAGTCTCTGGAAAGGTTGAGAAAAGAGCATCCTTAAAGTAAATTTACACAATCTCTCAGAGATGCATGTACTGTTGTCCAAAGATACTCCCACTGGCCCTGATGCTTAGTGGTCAATGGACTCAAAAACTCATATCTGATCTCCCTATGACATGGGTCCTTGTGAGGAAATACGTTTAGGAATATTTCCTCCAATTCTAGTCTCTGCCCCATTGCATTCTGCTGTGGGGACATATAAAAAGGATTCATGCATCACATCCCTACTAAACTAACAAAATCAGTCTGCGTGTCGACTGTGAGATTTTTTAAAATTATTTTCAGCGTAACAGTACTCATTATTTTTGCACCACACCCAGTGCTCAATGCAATATGTGCCCTCTCTATTACCCTTCACCTGGTTCCCCAACCTCCCACGCTCCGCCCCTTCTAGACCCTCAGGTTGTTTTTCAGAGTCCATAGTCTCTCATGGTTCATCTCCCCTTCCAATTTCCCTCAACTCCCTTCTCCTCTCCATCACCCCATGTCCTCCATGTTATTTGTTATGCTCCACAAATAAGTGAAACGATATGATAACTTTTTGATGGATTCTTTTACTTTCTTTCTTTTTTTTTATTCATTTATTTGTTTATTTACAGCATAACGTGTTCATTGTTTTGGCATTTTTCAACATTTCCTTAGCAATTCGGGGTCTCTTCTGATTGCATACAAATTTTAGAATTATTTGCTCCAGCTCTTTGAAAAATACCGGTGGAATTTTGATCGTAATGGCATTAAAAGTATAGATTGCTCTAGGAAGTATAGACATTTTAACAATGTTTATTCTTCCAATCCAAGAGCATGGAACAGTCTTCCATCTTTTTGTGTCTTCTTCAATTTCTTTCATGAGTGTTTTGTAGTTCCTTGAGTACAGGTCCTTTACTTCTTTGGTTAGGTTTATTCCCAGGTATCTTATGGTTCTTGGTGCTATAGTAAATGGAATCGATTCTCTAACTTCCCTTTCTGTATTTTCATTGTTAGTGTGTAAGAAAGCCTCTGATTTCTATTGATGAACAGACACTTCTCCAAAGAAGACATACAAATGGCTATCAGACACATGAAAAAATGTTCATCATCACTAGCCATCAGGGAGATTCAAATTAAAACAACATTGAGATAGCACCTGACACCAGTTAGAATGGCAAAATTAGCAAGACAGGAAACAACGTGTGTTGGAGAGGATGCGGAGAATGGGGAACTCTCTTACATTGTTGGTGGGAATGCAAGTTAGTGCAGCCACTTTGGAGAACAGTGTGGAGATTCTTGAAGAAATTAAGAATAGAGCTTCCCTATGACCCTGCAATTGCACTGCTGGATATTTACCCCAAAGATACAGATGTAGTGAAAGGAAGGGCCATGCGTTTATTGCAGCAATGGCTACGGTCGCCAAACTGTGGAAAGAACCAAGATGCCCTTCAACGGATGAATGGATAAGGAAGATGTGGTCCATATACACAATGGAGTATTATGCCTCCCTCAGAAAGGATGAATACCCAACTTTTGTAGCAACATGGACGGGACTGGAAGAGATTATGCTGAGCGAAATAAGTCAAGCAGAGAGAGTCAAATATCATATGGTCTCACTTATTTGTGGAGCATAACAAATAACATGGAGGACATGGGGAGATGGAGAGGAGAGGGAGTTGATGGAAACTGGAAGGGGAGATGAACCATGAGAGTCTATGGACTCTGAAAAACAACCAGAGGGTTTTGAAGGGGCGGGGTGGTGGGAGGTTGAGGAACCTGGTGGTGGGTAATAGGGAGGGCATGTACTGCATGGAGCACTGGGTGTGATGCCAAAACAATGAACACTGTTATGCTGTAAATAAACAAATAAAAAAAAAACAAAAAACAAAAAAATAATTCCAGGGTCTGAGGTCTGCTGAGTCACAAGAAGGATGTGTGGCACCATTATGATACACAGATCCTAGGCAAAGAGCCTGGGACCTGGTTGAACAGTGAGTCTAAGTGCAGGCTTTCTGCTCTGATTTGTCATAACCAGTGAACCACAATCTGACCATGTGACCTCTTTCCTGAGACCTGTGGGCAAATGGAAAAAGGTATGAGACTTTCCCCTGGAGGAATAACATGGGTCCACATCATAGGAGTCCTTAGAAGTTTTGAAACTCAATCATGTGCTTGAGATACAGCAGCTCAGACACAGGTAGGGTGAACATGGGTTTCAGATGGAAACATTGGAGAGAAAGGGGTTGATTGCCTTTCTGTGAGGACTCACTGAAGAGTGGGGTGTATGTGAAATTTCAACCTCTGCCTAGAGAGCAGATGCCTTATTCAACCTACCCATCAGTGACATGAGGAAGCAAAACAGTGGCACCTAGTGGAGGGCAGACCTGCTTACACCAAGCCCTGTTCCCTGCTTCCAAGATGTGCCTTTCCATGAGGACAAAACCCCTGAGAATAATCATAGCAGGCACCTCCCCCAGAAGATCCACAGAACAATTCCATCTCACCAAGTCTAATGATCATGAAATGTGGAACACTTTCAGTTCCGGGGAAGTATGCTTACCTTTCTTTGTTTTAATTCTTAAGTTATTTATTTTTATTTTTATTTATTTTCTGATTCATCTTTCTTTACTTTTATATACTTGCTCCTTACATATTTGTGGGTTTAATTTTTAGAAATACACATACTTATTTTTTCTATTTTTACTTTTTTCACTTATATAGATCCTAGAAAACAGGATCCAAGGGCATATTAAAAAGATTATCCACCATGACCAGGTGGGATTCACTCCTGTGTTACAAGGATAGTTCAACATTTGCAAATCAATTAATGTGATAAACAAATCAATAAGAGGAGAGAGAAGAACCAAATGGTCCTCTCAATGGATGCAGAAAAAGCATTGGAAAAAATCCAGCATCCGTTCCAGATTAAAATGCTTCAAAGCATAGTGATAGAGGGAACATTCCTGAACTTCATAAAATCTATCTATAAAAGACCCACAGCAAATATCATCCTCAATGGGAAAAAGATTGCAGCCTTCCCATTGAGGTCAGGAACACGACAAGGATGCCCACTCTCACCACTCTTGTTCAACGTAGTATTAGAAGTCTAGCAACAGCAATCAGAACATGAAGAGAAATAAAAGGTATCTAAAGTGGCAAGGAGGAAGTCAAACCCTCTCTTTTCACAGATGATATGACTCTTTATATGGAAAACCCAAAAGACTCCACCCCCAATTTTCTAGAACTCATACAGCAATTCAGTAATGCAGCAGGATAAAAGTCAATGTACAGAAATCAATGGCTTTCTTACACACTAACAATGAAAATATAGAAAGGGAAATTAGAGAATCAATTCCAATTACTATGGCACCAAAAACCACAAGATACCTGGAAATAAACCTAACCAAAGAAGTAAAGGATCTGTACTCGAGGAACTACCAAACCCTCATGAACAAAATTGAAGAAGACACAAAAAGATGGAAGACCATTCCATGCTCTTGGATCGAAAGAATAAACATTATTAAAATGTCTATACTGCCTAGAGATATCATTACTTTTAATGCCATTGTGATCAAACTTCCACCAGTATTTTTCAAAGAGCTGGAGCAAATAATCCTAATATTTGTATGGAATCAGAAGAGACCCCGAATTGCTAAGGAAATGTTGAAAAACAAAACAAAACTGGTGGCATCACGTTACCTCATTTCAAGCTTTACTACAAAGCTGTGATCACCAAGACAGCGTGGTACTGGCATAAAAGCAGACACATAGACCAGTGGAACAGAGTGGAGATCCCAGATATGGACCTTCAAATCTATGGTCTAATAATCTTTGACAAACAGAAAAAAATATTCAATGGAAAAAAGACAGTCTCTTCAA
The DNA here is from genome assembly GCF_922984935.1 of Meles meles. Taxonomy (NCBI): domain Eukaryota; kingdom Metazoa; phylum Chordata; class Mammalia; order Carnivora; family Mustelidae; genus Meles; species Meles meles. The sequence continues at coordinate 151,932,580 of NC_060071.1, forward strand.
TAAATGGTGCTCAGAAAACTGGACAGCTATATGTAGAAGAATGAAACTCGACCATTTCTTACACCATACACAAAGATAAACTCGAAATGGATAAAAGACCTCAACATGAGACAGGAATCTATCAGAATCCTAGAGGAGAACATAGGCAGAGCCTCTTCGATATCAGCCACAGCAACTTCTTTCAAGATATGTCTCCAAAGGCCAAGGAAAGAAAAGCGAAAATGAACATTTAGGACTTCATCAATATCAAAAGCTTCTGCTCAGCAAAGGAAACAGTCAACAAAACAAAGAGGCAACCCACAGAATGGGAGAAGATATCTGCAAATGACAGTACAGAGAAAAGGTTGATATCCAGGATCTATAAAAAACTCCTCAAACTCAACCCACACAAAACAGATAATGGTGTCAAAAAATGGGCAGAAGATATGAACAGACACTTCTCCAGTGAAGACATACAAATGGCTGTCAGACACAGGAAAAAATGTTCATCATCACTAGCCTCAGACAGATTCAAAATAAAACCACATGGAAATATCAACTAACACCAGTTAGAGTGGCCAAAATTAGCAAGACAGGAAACAACGTGTGTTGGAGAGGATGTGGAGAAAGGGGAACCTTCTTATACTGTTGTTGGGAATGCAAGTTGGTGCAGCCACTTTGGAGAACAGTGTGGAGATTCCTCAAGAAATTAAAAAAAGAGATACCCTAAGACACTGCAATTGAATTACTGGATATTTACCCCAAAGATACAGATGTAGTGAAAAGAAGGGCCATCTGTACCCCAATGTTTATAGCAGCAATGGCCATGGTCGCCAAACTTTGGAAAGAACCAAGATGCCCTTCAATGGACAAATGGATAAGGAAGATGTGGTCCATATACACAATGGAGTATTATGCCTCCATCAGAAGGGATGAATACCCAATGTTTGTAGCAACATGGATGGGACTGGAAGAGAATATGCTGAGCGAAATAAGTCAAGCAGAGAGAGTCATATGGTTTCACTTATTTGTGGAGCATAACAAAGAACATGGAGGACATGGGGAGATGGAGAGGAGAAGTGACTTGAGGGAAATTGGAAGGGGAGATGAACCATGAGAGACTATAGACTCTGAAAAACAACCTGACGGTTTTGAAGGGGCGGGTGGTGGGAGGTTGGGGTACCAGGGGGTGGGTAATAAGGAGGGCAGGTATTGCATGGAGCGCTGGGTGTGGTGCAAAAACAATGAAGACTTTCAGGCTGAAAATCAAGTAATTAATCAATCAATCAATTAATTAATTAAAAAAAGAAAAGAAAACGCTCATACCACATAAGAGAAATTATCAGTGTCCATTTTTTTACATTATATAAATGTATTCTAGTGAGAAAGCAAGCAGATATAATTTCAACTCTTCATGGAAAACCAGAAATCAGTAATCAATATAAATTAAAAGGAACATCTGAAAGATCTCTAGATGATGGCTATAATAATAATCTACAGGACATGAATGATGAAAAATCAGGTATGGTTTGTAATGGTTGTTGAATAATAGGGTTTTCATAACTATCTGAGAGGGGAAGAGAAATCCACATTTTATTTTTTTATTTTATGTTTTTAAATTTATTTATTTATTTTCAGTGTAACAGTACTCATTGTTTTTGCACCACGCCCAGTGCTCCATGCGATATGGGCACTCCCTATTAATCTCCACCTGGTTCCCCCAACCTCCCACCCCGGGCCCCATCAAAACCCTCAGGTTGTTCTAACGCTTCCAATTTTAGAATGTCTCTGAAGACAAGAAAAGAAGTGAAGAGAAGCTATCTTAATATCAATAGTATGCTCAAAATTTCTGAAAAAGGGAAGAAAGAAAATATTGAACAGTTTTAATGAAATATACACATTTATTGTCAACAATAAACACATAAGGTTTCCACAAAGAGAAATTATCCAGTGCTATTATTCTATCACTAAATGATAAGCAAAACAGACTGTTAATCAACAAGAAATGTTAGTCATTACTCAGTGAATAAGGAATGCAATATGGACAGAACTTCATGAAGTGAGCATATTGCAAACCACAAAAATCTGGAAGCATGTCATAATTAAATAAGTTTGATAAACTATATACAACAAAAAGATGGTCCAAGCAGATTACATAGCTTGTATTCAATTCAACAGATGGCCCGTGTGACTGACCAAATCACCTAACAGCAAAAATTGTGATTTAATGAATACTGGGAGTACTGTTGGAATTTAGTTGTTCTAAAATTTATGTAACTCTGAAGTATCAACTCTATTCCACAATTCAGTAATAATTATAAACCTCAAAGCTCTTATTTGTAAGTAACATAAAAAATGTATCATCTCCCATCAAAGATATAAAGAATTGTAATAAATATTGAAATAAACTGGGTAATTATAAGAAAGAGGAAGACATTATTAATTTATTTGAAAATAACTTTATAACCCCTATGAAGTGTTACTAAATATTCATCTAAATAAAATTTAAAGTAGATATTAAAAAAGTTGTAGGCTTTCACTGCTAGGATATATGAGGCAGAAGAAAGAATTAGAGATATAGAAGACCAAATGACAGAGAATAAAGAAGCTGAGCAAAAGAGGGACAAACAGCTACTGGACCTGAGGGGAGAATTCGAGAGATAAGTGACACCATAAAACGAAACATCATTAGAATAATTGGGATTCCAGAAGAAGAAGAAACAGAGAGGGGAGCAGAAGGTCTATTGGAGAGAATTATTGGAGAGAATTTCCCTAATATGGCAAAGGGAAAAAGCATCAAAATCCAGAAGGTGCAGAGGGACCCCTCAAAATCAACAAGAATAGGTCCACACCCCGTCGCATAATACTAAAATTTACAAGTCTTAGTGACAAAGAGAAAATCCTGAATGCAGCCCAGGAAAAGAAGTCTGTAATATACAATGGGAAAAATATTAGATTGGCAGCAGACTTGTCCACAGAGACCTGGCAGGCCAGAAAGAGCTGACATGATATATTTAGAGAACTAAGTGAGAAAAACATGCAGCCAATAATACTATATCAAGCTAGGCTACCATTGAAAATAGAAGGAGAGGTAAAAATTTTCCAGGACAAACAAAAACGGAAAGAATTTTCAAGCACCAAACCAGCTCTACAGGAAATATTGAAAGGGGTCCTCTAAGCAAAGAGAGAGCCTAAAAGTAGTAGATCAGAAAGGAACAGAGACAATATACAGTAACAGTCACCTTACACGCAATACAATGGCACTAAATTCATCTCTCTCAATAGTTACCCTGAATGTTAATGGGCTAAATGCCCCAATCAAAAGACACAGGGTATCAGAATGGATAAAAAACCAAAACCCATCTATATGTTGCCTACAGGAAACTCATTTTAGACGTGAAGACACCTTCAGATTTAAAGTTAGGGGGTGGAAAACAATTTACCATGCTAATGGGCATCAGAAGAAAGCTGGGGTGGCAAACCTTATATTAGATCAATTAGATTTAAAGCCAAAGCTTATAACAAGAGATGAGGAAGGACACTATATCCTACTCAAAGGGTCTGTCCAACAAGAAGATCTAACAATTTTAAATATCTATGCCCCTAACATGGGAGCAGCCTACTATATAAACAAATTAATAACAAAATCAAAGAAACACATCAATAATAATACAATAATAGTAGGGGACTTTAACACTCCCCTCACTGAAATGGACAGATCATCCAAGCAAAAGATCAACAAGGAAATAAAGGCCTTAAATGACACACTGGACCAGATGGACATCACAGATATATTCAGAACATTTCATCCCAAAGCAACAGAATACACATTCTTCTCTAGTGCACATGGAACCTTCTCCAGAATAGATCACATCCTGGGTCCTAAATCAGGTCTCAACTGGTATCAAAAGATTAGGATGATTCCCTGAATATTTTCAGACCATAATGCTCAGAAGCTAGAACTCAATCACAAGAGGAAAGCTGGAAAGAACCCAAATACATGGAGACTAAAGAGCATCCTTCTGAAGAATGAATGGGTCAACCAGGAAATTAAAGAAGAATTGAAAAAATTCATGGAAACAAATGATAATGAAAACACAACAGTTCAAAATCTGTGGGACACAGCAAAGGCAGTCCTGAGAGGAAAATATATAGCGGTACAAGCCTTTCTCAAGAAACAAGAAAGGTCTCAAGTACACAACCTAACCCTACACGTAAAGGAGCTGGAGAAAGAACAAGAAAGAAACCCTAAACCCAGCAGAAGAAGAGAAATCATAAAGATCAGAGCAGAAATCAATGAAATAGAAACCAAAAAAACAATAGAACAAATCAATGAAACTAGGAGCTGGTACTGAAAGAATTAATAAGATTGATAAACTCCTGGCCAGATTTATCAAAGAGAAAAGAGAAAGGACCCAAATAAATAAAATCATGAATGAAAGAGGAGAGATCACAACCAGCACCAAAGAAATAAAAAGAATTATAAAAACATACTATGAGCAAATCTACGCCAACAAATTTGACAATCTGGAAGAAATGGATGCATTCCTAGAAACCTATAAACTACCACAACTGAACCAGGAAGAAATAGAAAACCTGAACAGGCCCATAACAAGTAAGGAGATTGAAACAATCATCAAAAATCTCCAAACAAAAAAAAAAGCCCAGGGCTAGATGGCTTCCCATGGGAATTCTACCAAACATTTAAAGAAGAACTAATTCCTATTCTCCTGAAACTGTTCCAAAAAATAAGAATGGAAGGAAAACTTCCAAACACATTTTATGAGGCCAGCATCACCTTGATCCCAAAACCAGACAAGGATCCAAACAAAAAAGAGAACTACAGACCAATATCCTTGATGAATACAGATGCAAAAATTCTCACCAAAATACTAGCCAATAGGATTCAACAGTACAATAAAAGGATTATTCGCCATGACCAAGTGGGATTTATTCCAGGGCTGCAAGTTTGGTTCAACATCCACAAATCAATCAATGTGATAGAACACATTAATAAAAGAAAGAACAAGAACCATACGATACTCTCAATAGATACTGAGAAAGTATTTGAAAAAGTGCAGCATCCCTTCCTGATCAAAACTCTTCAAAGTGTAGGGATAGAGGGCACATACCTCAATATTATCAAAGCCATCTATGAAAAACCCACTGCAAATATCATTCTCAATGGTGAAAAACTGAAAGCTTTTCCGTTAAGGTCAGGAACACAGCAGAGATGTCCATTATCACCACTGCTATTCAACATAGTACTAGAAGTCCTAGCGTCAGCAATCAGACAACAAAAGCAAACTAAAGGCATCCAAATAGGCAAAGAAGAAGTCAAACTATCACTCTTCACAGATGATATGATACTATATATGGAAAACCCAAAAGACTCCACTCCAAAACTGCTAGAACTTGTACAGGAATTCAGTAAAGTGTCAGGATATAAAATCAATGCACAGGAATCAGTTTCATTTCTCTACACCAACAGGAAGACAGATGAAAGAGAAATTAAGGAGTCAATCCCATTTACAATTGCACCCAAAACTATAAGGTACCTAGGAATAAACCTAACCAAAGAGGCTAAGAATCTATACACAGAAAATTACAAAGTACTCATGAAAGAAATTGAGGAAGACACAAAGAAATGGAAAAATGTTCCATGCTCCTGGATTGGAAGAATAAATATTGTGAAAATGTCTATGCTACCTAAAGGAATATACAAATTTAATGCAATCCCTATCAAAATACCATCCATTTTTTTAAAGAAATGGAACAAATAATCCTAAAGTTTATATGGAACCAGAAAAGACCTGGAATAGCCAAAGAATATTGAAAAAGAAAGGCAAAGTTGGTGGCATCACAATTCCGGACTTCAAGCTCTTGCAAAGTTGTCATCATCAAGACAGCATGGTACTGGCACAAAAACAGACACATAGATCAATGGAACAGAATAGAGAGCCCAGAAATAGACCCTCAACTCTTTGGTCAACTAATCTTTGACAAAGCAGGGAAGAATGTGCAATGGAAAAAAGACAGCCTCTTCAATAAATGGTGCTTGGAAAATTGGACAGTCACATACAGTAAAATGAAATTGGACCACTTCCTTAAACCACACACGAAAATAGACTCAAAATGGATGAAGGACCTCAATGTGAGAAAGTAATTCATCCAAATCCTTGAGGAGAACACAGGCAGCAACCCATTTGACCTCAGCCGCAGCAGCATCTTCCTAGGAACATCGCCAAAGGCAAGGGAAGCAAGGGCAAAAATGAAGTATTGGGATTTCATCAAGATCAAAAGCTTTTGCACAGCAAAGGAAACAGTTAACAAAACGAAAAGACAATGGACAAAGTGGGAGAAGATATTTGCAAATGACATATCAGATAAAGGGCTAGTGTCCAAAATCTATAGGAACATAGCAAACTCAACACCCAAAGAACAAATAATCCAATCAAGAAGTGGGCAGAGGACATGAACAGACATTTCTTAAAGGAAGACATCCAGATGGCCAACAGACACATGAATAAGTGCTCCACATCACTCAGCATCAGGGAAATACAAATCAAAACCACAATAAGATATCACCTCACACCAGTCAGAATGGCTAAAATTAACAAGTCAGGAAATGACAGATGCTGGCGAGGATGCGGAGAAAGGGGAACGCTCCTACACTGTTGGTGGGAATGCAAGCCAGTGCAACCACTCAGGAAAACAGCATGGAGGTTTCTCAAAATGTTGAAAATAGAACTACCCTATGACCCAGCAATTGCACTACTGGGTATTTACCCTAAAGATACAAACGTAGTGATCGGAAGGGATACGTGCACTCGAATGTTTATAGCTGCAATGTCTACAATAGCCAAACTATGGAAAGAACCTAGATGTCCATCAACAGATGAATGGATAAGGAAGAGGTGGTATATATACACAATGGAATGCTATGCAGCCATCAAAAGAAATGAAATCTTGCCATTTGTGATGATGTGGATGGAACTAGAGGGTATCATGCTTAGTGAAATAAGTCAATTAGAGAAAGATAACTATCATATGATCTCCCTGATATGAGGATGTAGAGATGGAATTTGGGTGGTTAGGGGGATAAGAGAAGAATAAATGAAACAAGATGGGATTGGGAGGGAGACAAACCATAAATGACTCTTAATCTCACAAAACAAACTGAAGGTTGCTGGGGGGGGATGGCAGAGAGGGAGTGGGGTTATGGACATTGGGGAGGGTATGTGCTATGGTGAGTGCTGTAAAGTGGGTAAACCTGGTGATTCGCAGACCTCTACCCCTGGGTATAAAAATACATTATATGTTTATAAAAAAATAAGAAAAAAATATAAAAAATTTAGAAAAAGAAGTTATTATCAACAGTTATATGCCAATAAGTTAAGCAACATAGATGAAATAGCTGCATTCCTGGAAAACTATAAACTCCCAAAATTGAGCCAGGAAGAAATTGACAACCTGAATAGACCGATATCTAGTAACGAGATTGAAGCAGTGCCAAAACCCTCCCAATAAACAAGAGACCAGGACATGATGGATTCCCTAGGAAATTCTACCAAACTTTCAAAGAAGAAATAACATCTATTCTCCTGAAGCTGTTTCAACAAATTGAAGCAGAAGGAAAACTTCCAGACTCTTTTTATGAAGTCAGCATTACCCTGATCTCCAAAGCAGGCAAAGACCCTACCAAAAAGGAGAATTTCAGATCACTATCACTGAAGAATATGGGTGCTAAGATTCTGAACAAGATCCTAGCAAACAGGATCCAACAGTAAAATAAAAAGATTATCCATCCTGACTAGGTGGGATTCATTCCTGTTTTACAAGGATGGTTCAACATTCGCAAATCAATCAATGTGATAGAACAAATCAATAAGAGGAGAGAGAAGAACCACATGGTCCTCTAAATTGATACAGAAAAAGCATTTGACAAATTCCAGCATCCGTTCCTGATTAAAATGCTTCAAAGCATAGGGGATAGAGGGAACATTCCTGAACTTCATAAAATCTATCTATGAAAGACCCACAGCAAATATCATCCTCAATGGGGAAAATCTTGCAGCCTTCCCATTGAGATCAGGAACACGGCAAGGATGCCCACTCTCACCACTTTTGTTCAACATAGTATTAGAATTCCAGCAACAGTAATCAGACAACAAAGAGTATAAAAGGTATCCAAATTGGCAAGGAAGAAGTGAAACTCTCTCTCTTCGCAGATGACATGATTATTTATATGGAAAACCCAAAAGATACCACCCCCAAACTATGAGAACTCATACAGCAGTTCAGTAACGTGGCAGGATACAAAGCCAATGTACAGAAATCAATGACTTTCTTATACACTAACAATGAAAATACAAAAAGTGAAATTAGAGAATCGATTCCATTTACTATAGCACCAAGAACCATAAGACACCTGGGAATAAACCTAACCAAAGAAGTAAAGGATCTGTACTCGAGGAACTACTGAACACTCATGAAAGAAATTGAAGAAGACACCAAACGATGGCAGACCATTCCATGCTCTTGGATTGGAAGAATAAACATTTTTAAAATGTCTATACTGCCTAGAGATATCATTACTTTTAATGCCATTCTGATAAAAATTCCACCGGTATTTTTTAAAGAGCTGGAACAAAGAATCTTAAAATTTGTACTGAATCTGAAGAGACCCCGAATTGCTAAGGAAATGTTGAAAAACAAAATAAAACTGGTGGCATCACATTACCTGATTTCAAGCCTTACTACAAAGCTGTGATCACCAGGACAGCATGGTACTGGCATAAAAACAGACACATAGACCAGTGGAACAGAGTAGAGAGCCCAGATATGGACTCTCACCTCTTTGGTCAAATAATCTTCGACAAAGCAGGAAAAAATGTCCAGTGGAAGAAAGATAGTATCCTCAATAAATGGTGTTGGGAAAACTGGACAGCTATTTGTAGAATAATGAAACTCTCCCATTCTCTTACACCATACACAAAGATAAACTCCAAATGTATAAAAGAACTCAACAAGAGGCAGGAATCCATCAGAATCATATGGGAGTTCATAGGCAATAACCTCTTCGATATCATCCACAACTACTTTTTTCAAGATATTTCTCCAAAATCAAAGTTAACAAAAGCAAAAATGAACTTTTGGGCCTTCATGAAGATCAAAAGCTTCTGCTCAGCAAAGGAAACAGTCAACAAAACAAAGAGTCATCCCATGAAATCAGAGAAGACATTCGTAAATGAAATTACAGACAAAGTGCTAATATCCAAGATCTATAGAGAATTCCTCAAATGCAACCGACACAAAACAGATAATCCTGTCAGAAATGGGCAGAAGACACGACCAGACACTTCTCCTATGAAGACATACAAATGCCTATCAGACACACGAAAAATTGTTCATCATCACTAGCCACTAGGGAGATTCAAATCAAAACCACATTGAGATACCACCTAACACCAGTTAGAATGACTAAAATTCACAAGAGAGTAGACAATTGGAGAGGATGTGGAGAAAGGGGAACCCTCTTACTCTGTTGGTAGGAATACAAGTTGGTGCAACCACTTTAGAATAGAGTGTGGAAATTCCTTATGATATTAAAAATTGAGCTATTCTCTGACCCTGCAATTGCTCTATTGGGTATTTGCCCCAAGGATACTGATGTAATGAATGAAGGGCCATCTGTAACCAATGTCCATAGCAGCAATGATCACAGTCACCAAACTGTGGAAGGAGCCAGGATTCCCTTCAATGGATGAATGGATAAGGAAGATACGATCCATACACACTATGGAGTATTATGCCTACATCGGAAAGGATGAATATCCAACTTTTGTGTCATCATGGGCGGGACTGGAAAAGATTACGCTGAGTGAAATAAGTCCAGCAGAGAGAGTCAATTATCATATGGTTTTGCTTATTTGTGGAGCATAAGGTGTAACATGGAGGATGTGGGGAACTGGAGAGGAGAATGGAGTTGGGGAAAATCAGAGGGGGAGATGAACCATGAGAAACTGTGGAGTCCGAGAAGCAAACTGACGGTTTTGGAAGGGAGGGGGCTGGTAGGTTAGCTGAGCCTGGTGGTGGGTATTAAGGAGGGCATGTATTGCATGGATCACTGGGTGTGGTGCATAAATAATGAATCTTGGAACACTGAAAAGAATTAAAATTAAAAACATTGAAAAAATTAAAAAAATAAAAAATATATACAGAGTAGAAAATGAAAAAGGGGGCAAGTAAAGAGTGGCTGTAACTTTCATTTTGGACAAAATAGAGTGCTTCAGTTGTTCCTGGGTGAATTTTGATCTGTATGTTAGACACTAAATCTCAAAATCACTAGAAAATTAAAAGATGGATATATAAGAAAGTAAAACTGAGTAGATTGAACAACTTGTTAAAATAAAGCATATACCTCTTAAAAATACAGGTTTTTAAAAATACAAGTTTAAATGGTCTATGAAAAATGAGCTGGTATAATAGGCATCTTGTCAAACACAGCCAATTTTTGTAGAGTCCACATATATATCCGTACATCTCAGGTTGATTCATGGATGTTCAAAATAGTTTTATAGATACACAGCTAAATTCAAGGGACCAGCTTAAACTGGTTCTCCTACACCTCTGCCATCTTGCCTTGATCTCCCTGTTCCTGATTAATTTTTGGTATATGCTAGAAGACACTATATTTGAAAACGTTAAGGAAATCAGATCTTATTTTATATATAATTTGAATAGAGGGAAAAATGGGATTATGTGGGGCATAAATCTATAAAATGAAGATTTGAAATTTAGAAACTGAAGTTAGGAAATAAGACTGCTTGAAATGGGAACAGGTTAAAAGAGAAAAGGCAAGGAAAAGAGAAAAGAAAATAGAAATATAAAATTTTATGCAGAGTATAAGCAGGTTGTAAGGAACACTTTGAGCTCCGTATGTAATTTTCCCCTGGTGCTGGAGTTTCACGTTCCTGTGGGAAATAACTGTATCCTTCACCTGTTCTTCCAGTCTGTCTTTTGGGGGAGGGGCCTGCTGCTTGGCTTCTCAGGCATCTTTGCCCAGGTAGAGTTGCCCCACACTTGTCAGGGTCGTTGGCTTAATGTGAGCCACCCCTGTGTCTGGTTCTTTTTCCCTGATGGCTTTCTGCTTCTCCTCAGAGGGTCAGAGCAAACATGGCCCTGAAGGAATCTCCAGCCCAGAGCCGCAGTGTGGTGGCCTGGATCCCCACCACCACCTCAGAAAATCCTCCAGGTCAATCCATCTAAAAAGAAATTTAAAAAAATAAATAAAATGATAAATTGTAAAATAAATAAATAAATAAACAAACTTATATTCAGTTAGGCACAACATAGTACATCACTAGTTTTTAATATTCTCTTCAACAATTCACTATTTGCATGTAACATCCAGCACTCACCAATCATGTGTCCTTATTGCCCATCAACGAGTTTCCCCATCCCGCCCCTCCTACCCCTTCAAAACCCTGTTTGTTCCAAAGAGAAACATATTGATTTCTGATAACATTTATTTTTGGTTTTCTCTTTTCCTTTTGATAGATCTAGGCAGAGGATTCTCAATTTTATTGCTTTTTTCCCCCCAAAATTAGACCTTGCTTTTTTGTTCTGTTCTGGGTTTGTTTTTTGGTGTTTTGTTTTTATATCATTATTAATGCTCTAATCTTTACTATTTCCTTCCTTTTCCTGTATTTAGGCTTTAGTCATTGTACCTTCTCTAGCTCCTTCAGGTGTAACATTAGAGTGTTTCTTTCAGATTTCTTGCTTCTTGAGGTATTCATGTATGATGTGTATTTTAGTCTTAGGACTACCTCTGCTTCGGAGAAATTAGTGCAAAGTGAAATAGGTTTCATACTCGTGTGTGTGTGTGTGTGTGTGTGTGTGTGTGCGCGCGTGTGTGTTTATGCATGTGCGTTTGTAATGTCCAGACTACACATCACACCTGGTGGGGGATCCACTGCTTTCCCATGTTGTCACTAACATTGATGCTGTGAGCATTCTAAAGGAAAGTGATGCCCCAACCAAGACCCTTTCTTTTTTGCTTTGAATTGCTGATGCCTCTGTGGCCTCATGTCCAGCATGCACTTCATGCTGCTTCTAGCGAGTTTGCACTTTGAGCAGGGTGGACCGGTGGTGCACAGTGATAGCAGCTGGGGGTCCTGTAAAGGCTCACTTGATGAGCACCAGGATATTTGTGTTTCTTTGGTATTTAGGGAAGCAATAAACAACGTGAGTGACTCTCTATTTTGTGCATTTTAGTATAATTGTTTTCCCATTAGAGCAAATTTTCAAAGTCAGAGAGTGAAGAGGTAAGCACAGAATCATGTGTGCAGAGAAGGTCCCTAAGAGAAAGTGTTCTCTGGAGAGGAATCACTAGATCCTGACGGGAAATTTGCCCATGAACTTCAACTGCATCTGCTCCTGGGCTTAAATACAGAATTGATGAGTGGTGTGCACCCCTGGTGGTCCAGATCCCGTCCTACAGTGAGGTTTGTGTCTGGGCTCACACTGATGTCCCCTCACTGTGTCCTTTGCACAGTAATACACGGCCTTGTCCTCGGCTCTCAGGCTGTTCATCTGCAGATTCAGCGTGTTCTTGCCATTGTCTCTGGAGATGGTGAATCGGCCCTTCACAGAGTCTGCGTAGTATGTGCTACTTCCACCACTGCTAATATATGTGACCCACTGCAGCCCCTTCCCTGGAGCCTGGCGGACCCAATTCATGCTGTAGCTACTGAAGGTGAATCCAGAGGCTGCACAGGAGAGTCTCAGGGACCCTCCAGGCTTCACCAGGTCTCCCCCAGACTCCACCAGCTGCACCTCACACTGGACACCTGCAGACACAAGACATCCCAGTCAGGAAACTTTCACACATCCATGGTTTCTCTCACTCATATCCACTCACATCCTCAACATTTCTTGTTCACCATGAATTACCTTTTAAAAGTGCAACAAGGAAAACCCAGCCAAGCACAAACTCCATTGTGAGTTGTCTGTGTCCTGTCCTGAGTACTGACTGGAACACCGTGAATCCTGGGGCTGGGGCTCCTCTCCCAGCTGCAGAGTCAGGTTTGGGCTGTTTTTAACCAGCAGATGGAGGGCCCTATTTGCATGTTCTCTGACTATATATTCAGCTTAGGATCTATGTGACCATAGAGGGCAATGACCAGAAGATATATGACTGCTTTTGTTTTGGGGGCATTGAACACTTAAGAATAGAATATGGTTTTCATTATATAACTTCCCAGAGTATATAGTTGGATACGTGCTTTCTTTTTACATATTCACACAAACGTCGTGGGATCAATGTCATGTTATGCCATAATGTAATGTAAACCTACACCCAGAATTTTAGAAGGTTTCATGAGATGTTCAAGAGCACACACAGGGTGATAGTGAGCCCCAGTATGTGGACCTGTGCTCATCCCCACAGGACACACTGTCCCCTGACCTCCTAGAGGACAGAGTGGGCAGGCTGGTGAGGAATGTGTAACCCCTCCTATAATGGGGATGGGATGACTTTACCTCCTTTATGTTGCCCTGAAATATAGAGAGCATCAGGGTTTGTGCAGGTGTATTTTCTAACATTTCAATGTCTATGTTTTCCTCCCAAGTAATCTCTGGGAATATTTGTAAGAATTTTGGTGAGTGTGCTTGAACGGAATGAACGGCATATAGGCAGAGTGTGTGATAGGATAAACATGGGTGTCATTATCAACATCATCCAGAGTGAACAAATCAATTCTCCATTAAACTTCCTTTATTTTCTTTGGAATTTCTCCTTCCACTTCCCTTCACTATGTACCCACACAACTATGGGATTTTCTCAAGTTACTTAGACTAGTTTTAGTTTTGAAGAATTTATATTTTATGTAATTTTGTTTGTAGGACTTTTTTTTTTTTGCTCTGAAAATTCAACCATGCTGCTGTCTATAGCAAGAATCATTTATGTTAATGTTTGGCAGTTACCTAAGGAGTAAACATAGCATAACTTTACTGTATTTTTTAATTTTTAAAATTATTTTAATTAGCATTTATTATTTATTTCAGGGGTACAGGATTGAATCATCAGGCTTACACATTTCACAGCAGTCACCATAGTACATACCCTCTCCAATGTCCATAACCCAACCACCTTATTCCTACTCCCACACCCCCCACCAACCCTCAGTTTGTTTTGTGCGATTAAGAGTCCTTTATGGTTTGTCTCCCTCCTCATCCCATCTTGTTTCATTTTTTCCCTCCCTACCCCCTACGACCCCTTGTCCTGCCTCTCAAATTCCTCATATCAGGGAGATCATATGATAATTGTCTTTCTCTGATTGACTGATTTCATTCAGCATAATACCTGTCAGTTCCATCCACATCATTGGAAATGGCAAGATTTCATTTCTTTCGATGGTTGTATGGTATTCCATCGTGTATATATACCACATCTTCTTCATCCATTCATCCATTGATGGACATCTAGGTTCTTCCTATAGTTTGGCTATTGTGGACATTGCTGCTATAAATATTTGGGTGCAAATTGTGCTTCAGATCACTGTATTTGTATCCTTAAGGTAAATACCCACTAGTGTGATTGGTCGATCAGAGGGTAGTAGTGCGATTTCTGGGTTCTAAGGTAGCTCTTTTCCCCACTTTTTGAGGAACCTCCATGCTGTTTTCCAGAGTTGTTGCACCAGCTTGCATTCCCACTGACAGTGTAGGAGGGTTCCCCTTTCTCTGCATCCTCACCAGCATCTGTCATTTCCTGACTTGTTAATTTTAGCCATTCTGACTAGTGTGAGGTAATATCTCATTGTGGTTTTGATTTGTATTTCCCTGATGCCGAGTGATGTGGAGGACATTTTCATGTGACTGTTGGCCACCTGGATGTCTTCTTTGCAGAAATGTCCGTTCATGTCTCCTACCCATTTCTTGATTGAATTATTTATTCTTTATGTGTTGAGTTTGATAACTTCTTTATAGATTTTGAATACTAGCCCTTTATCTGATTTGTTATTTGTGAATATCTTCTCCCATTCTGTCAGTTGTCTTTTGGTTTTGTTGACTGCTTCCTTTGCTGTCCAAACAGTTTGATCTTGATGAAGTTCCAATATCTCAATTTTGCCCTTGCTTCCCTTGCCTTTACCGATGTTTCTAGGATGACATTGCTGTGGCTGAGGTTGAAGAGGTTGCTTCCTGTGTTCTTCTCAAGGATTTTGATGGATTTCTGTTTCACATTGAGGTCTTTCATACACTTTGAGTCTATTTTGTTGTGTGGTGTAAGGAAATTGTCCAGTTTCATTCCTCTGTATGTGGCTGTTCAATTTTATTGTATTTTTAATTATTTATTTATTTAAAAAATTTGAATTTTATTTTATAGATTACATCTGTGGCAGAGAGTTTTACCTCTGAATCTTTCTTCGGCTTTGAATTCTTCTCTCTAGCCATTTTGCCCAGAGAAGGATGGATGAATGAGTGAACAAAAGCAAAAACATCAACCCAAACTCAAACAAAATACACAGCGGACAAGTCTAAAGAGGTCAGAACCAAACAAACAAAAATGCTGCGTGTAGAAGAGAGAATATAATCTCACAGGTGGACAAAACAGGGAGATCCACTTGGTCCTGCTCATATTTCAGTCTGCGTGTTAGAAGAAACTAAATCCCAAAATTGTAAAGAAAGCAAAACTTATATATATACAAAATAATTGAATACAGTGAAAGTAAGCCAAAAATCAAGAATATATGTATATAAAGTACGTGTTCAAATTCTAGTTAAAAAAAGACTTCAAAACAGAGTTGTTAAAATAATGAAGTAATTGAACAGAAAATAAAAGAGAAAAGAAAAAGAAAATTTTCAACTGAAATAGCCTACGGTGAGTGCTGTGAAGTGTGTAAACCTGGCGATTCACAGACCTGTACCCCTGGGGATAAAAATCCATTATATGTTTATAAAAAAAATTGGAAGGGGAGGTGAACCATAAGAGACTATGGACTCTGAAAAACAACCTGAGGGTTTTGAAGGGTCGGGGGTGTGGGAGGTTGTGGAACCAGGTGGTCGGTAATAGGGAGGACACATACTGCATGGAGCCCTGGGTGTTGTGCAAAAACAATGAAATAGCAATGAATCAGGAGAAACAACCTCAAATTCTATGTAGTATTTTCCCCTAGAGCTGGAGTTGTGCAGTGCTGAGTGCTCTGTACACGTGTTGTTCTGTGTTCTTCCGGCTGTTCTTCCAGGGGAGGGGCCTGATGCACTGATTCTCGTGTGTCACTGTGTCAGTGGAGTTGTACTACCCCTTGCCAGGGGTCAGGGTGAGTGTAAGCTGTTTCTAGTTTTTCTATGTGGCTTTTGTTCCCTGAAGTCATTTGAGTCTCTTTAGAGGATGAGAATAAAAATGGCCATATGAAGAATAGAGCTTCCCTATGACCCTGCAATTGCACTGCCCAAAGATACAGATGTAGTGAAAAGAAGGGGCATCTGTATCCCAATGTTTATTGCAGCCATGGCTACGGTCACCAAACTGTGGAAAGAACCAAGATGCCCTTCAACGGATGAATGGATAAGGAAGATGTGGTCCATATACACAATGGAGTATTATGCCTCCATCAGAAATGATGAATACCCATCTTTTGAGCAACATGGACGGGACTGGAAGAGATTATGCTGAGCGAAATAAGTCAAGCAGAGAGAGTCAAGTATCATATGGTCTCACTTATTTGTGGAGCATAACAAATAACATGGAGGACATGGGGAGATGTAGAGGAGAGGGAGGTGAGGGAAACTGGAAGGGGAGATGAACCATGAGAGACTATGGACTCTGAAAAACAACCAGAGGGTTTTGAAGGGGCGGGGGTGTGGGAGGTTGTGGAACCAGGTGGTCGGTAATAGGGAGGACACATACTGCATGGAGCCCTGGGTGTGATGCCAAAACAATGAACACTGTTATGCTGTAAATAAACAAACAAACAAAAATGGCCATATGATGCTCTCCAGCCCGGAAGCTGAATGATCCCAGCTCCTTTCTACAGTTAACACTCAGGGATAAGAGGTCTTCCCTTTTGTGTGTGACACCGTCCAGACTCCTATGGTGTGCACCTGCATCAGTCCTCCTTGGTAGGTGGAGGGTCGTGCCTTTCTGTTCTCAAGATCCCCCACGGAGAGTGGTCACCTGGTCATGTGCACTCCTGAGCCACCCCTTCCGTGAGATGGAGGTGGGCCACCGCTTTTTTTTTTTTTTTTTGGTGTTTGCAACATTCCTCCCCCACTGAGATCTGTCACCCAGAGCTGGCAGTTCTCCGTGTTCTTAGCGAACTGAGCTGAGAGCCCCTTCCAAGTTCTCAGACCATAACCAGTTTCCCTGCTCAATGCTGAGGAACTCTGCAGGTTCAGGTATTCCCATTTTTCTGTGTCTCCATGATTCTGAGACCACAAGTCCAACCTAAGATTCTGCCCACCCCCCCCCCCTTTCACCAAAGAGCACTTTTCAAGCAGGAATTTCTCTCAGTGGAGCAGATTTCTAAAGGTTCTGGTTTTGCCATCAGGGGCTATATCACTTATGTTGGCTGGCTTTTTGAAGTTCCCTCCCCTGTTGTTTATCTTCTGATATATCTCCTTTCTTTCATTTATTGGCCTTCCTTCCTTGAAAAATTGGTTCTTTTTCCATTTATAAAATTCCAGCATTTTTTCCGTATGTCTCAGGTTGAATTTTTAAATATTCCAAGTGATTAGATAGATATCTGGATAAATTCAGGGAAGACTATGAAATGAAGTCTCTGACTCTTTTACCATATTGCTTGATCAGTGCATTTAAGAACTCTTAACTGTACATCATAATAGATAAGTTACAGTTTATTGAGGAGAAGAGTAAGTATCACTCAAGAACCTCACCTCATCCTCTGGAAAGGAGTTTCATGTTTTTGGTTATATGCAGGATATTTATTTCATATAAGGTGAAATTATGACCGTGTTATTTTCTCTATATTCAGAATGAGTTTGATTTAAGAAGATGCAAACTGATGCCTACGTTTACAGAAGTTTGATGTGTGATGCTTAAGTTTATCTGCCAAAGTGACTGGGTCATGGGTGCCCATATTAAACATTGCTTCTGTGGGTGCCTATAATGCTGTTCCAGAAGAGAATGGTATTTGCAGCCGTGGTCTCTGTGCCAGTGGGTATCATCCAATCCATTTATGTTCTGAATAGAAGGAAATGCAGAGGAGGAATTCCCTCATTCTTCTTTCCTGTATGCTTGATCTGGAACATGCTTGATCTGGAACAGGAACAGTCCTGTCTTTCTGCCTTTGAAGACAATTGCTCTTTCATATCTCCAAGTTCTCCAACTTATGCTATTTCAACAAAGCTAATATATTAGACCCATGCAGTCCTTTCCCTGGTGTTTGGCAGACCTAGCTCATTCTGTGGATACTGAAGGTGAACCCACAGGTTGCACAAGAAAGTTTTTGGGACTCCAAGGATTTCACGAGTTCTCCCCCAGACTCCACCAACCGCACTTCACATGGACACCTGCAGACACGAGATCTCCACTGTTTCTCTCACTCATATCCAGTCACATACTCAATGTCTCTTGTTCAGCATAAATTAACTTTTAAAATAGTAACTAGGGAAACCCAGCCAAGCACAAATTCCATGGTGAGTTGTTTGTGTTCGGTCTTGATCACTGCATGGGATCACCTTTGATTACTGGGCCTGGGGCTGTACTCTCTCATTTCTAGGGTCATGGCTGGGCTGCCTCAATCATCAGAAGGAGGGCTCTATTTGCATGTCCTCTGCCTATACAGCTAGCTTGGGATCTGTGTTTACAGAGTGGGCAGCGACGAGATCAGATGTGATTGCTTTTGACTCAGTGGTATTGACAACATCTGCAAAATAGGATTTTTGATTAAATGATTTTCCAGAGTTCACATTTGGGGTTCATGTGCTATGTAGTTTTTGCATATTCACACAAGTCTTGGGGCATAGACGTCATGTTACCACACAAAGAGATGTGAACCTACATCCAGAATTGTAGAGGGTTTGTGAGACGTCCAAGAGCACATATGGGGTGAGAGTGAGCCTCAGGATGTATACCTGTGCTCCTCCCCATAGGATCTCCTACGTTTCTGAACCACTTGCAGAACAGAATGGGTAGGCTCATGAGGAATGTGGAACCCATCCTGTATGGGGACAGGGTGGTTTTGCTTATTCTAGAGTTCCCCTGAAATACAGAGTGAATCAGGGTTCTGAGGTGTGTTTTCAAGTCTCTGACATTGAACTATCTCTGCATCCCTCCTGAGTCATCTCTGGGATTATCCGGAATAGCTGTGGTGTGTGTATTTGACACAGGATGAAGTTCACACGTGTTGAGGGTGTGATATGAGAAACACTGCGGTCTAAGTCAACATTCTCAAGAGTGAAAAGGTCATGTCCCCTTAGATTTTCCTGTATTTTCTTTTGTTTCTTTTTTTCTTTTATTTATTTATTTATTTATTTATTTATTTATTTATTTTTTATTTTTTCAGCATAACAGTATTCATTGTTTTTGCACAACACCCAGTGCTCCATGCAATATGTGCCCTCCCTATTACCCACCACCTGTTCCCCCAACCTCCCACCCTGACCCTTCAAAACCCTCAGGTTGTTTTTCAGAGTACATAGTCTTTTATGGTTCGCCTGCCCTTCCAATTTTTTTTTTTATAAACATATAATGTATTTTTATCCCCAGGGGTACAGGTCTGTGAATCGCCAGGTTTACACACTTCACAGCACTCACGATAGCACATACCCTCCCCAATGTCCATAACCCCCTCCCCCTCTCCCAACCCCACCCCCCCCCCACAACCCCCAGTTTCTTTTGTGAGATTGAGAGTCATTTATGGTTTGTCTCCCTCCCAATCCCATCTTGTTTCATTATTCTTCTCCTATCACACTAAGCCCCCGTGTTGCTTCTCCATGTCCTCATATCAGGGAGATCATATGATAGTTGTCTTTCTCCGATTGACTTATTTCACTAAGCATGATGCCCTCTAGTTCCATCCACATCGTCGCAAATGGCAAGATTTCATTTCTTTTGATGGCTGCATAGTATTCCATTGTATATATATATATACCATATCTTCTTTATCCATTCATCTGTTGATGGACGTCTAGGTTCTTTCCATAGTTTGGCTATTGTAGACGTTGCTGCTATAAACATTCGGGTACACGTGCCCCTTCGGATCACTATGTTTGTATCTTTAGGGTAAATACCCAGTAGTGCAATTGCTGGGTCATAGGGTAGTTCTATTTTCAACATTTTGAGGAACCTCCATGCTGTTTTCCAGAATGGTTGCACCAGCTTGCATTCCCATCAACAGTGTAGGAGCGTTTCCCTTTCTCTGCATCCTCGCCAGCATCTGTCATTTCCTGACTTGTTAATTTTAGCCATTCTGACTGGTGTGAGGTGATATCTCATTGTGGTTTTGATTTGTATTTCCCTGATGCCGAGTAACGTGGAGCACTTTTTCATGTGTCTGTTGGCCATCTGGATGTCTTCTTTGCAGAAATGTCTGTTCATGTCCTCTGCCCATTTCTTGATTGGATTGTTTGTTCTTTGGGTGTTGAGTTTGCTAAGTTCCTTATAGATTTTGGATACTAGCCCTTTATCTGATATGGCATTTGCAAATATCTTCTCCCATTCTGTCAGTTGTCTTTTGGTTTTGTTAACTGTTTCCTTTGCTGTGCAAAAGCTTTTGATCTTGATGAAATCCCAATAGTTCATTTTTGCCCTTGCTTCCCTTGCGTTTGGCGTTGTTCCTAGGAAGATGTTGCTGCGGCTGAGGTCAAAGAGGTTGCTCCCTGCGTTCTCCTCAAGGATTTTGATGGATTCCTTTCTCACATTGAGGTCCTTCATCCATTTGGAGTCTATTTTCGTGTGTGGTGTAAGGAAGTGGTCCAATTTCATTTTTCTGCATGTGGCTGTCCAATTTTCCCAGCACCATTTATTGAAGAGGCTGTCTTTTTTCCATTGGACATTCTTTCCTGCTTTGTCGAAGATTAGTTGACCATAGAGTTGAGGGTCTATTTCTGGGCTCTCTATTCTGTTCCATTGATCTATGTGTCTGTTTTTGTGCCAGTACCATGCTGTCTTGATGATGACAGCTTTGTAATAGAGCTTGAAGTCCGGAATTGTGATGCCACCAACTTTGCTTTCTTTTTCAATATTCCTTTGGCTATTCGAGGTCTTTTCTGGTTCCATATAAATTTGAGGATTATTTGTTCCATTTCTTTGAAAAAAATGGATGGTATTTTTATAGGGATTGCATTAAATGTGTAGATTGCTTTAGGTAGCATAGACATTTTCACAATATTTATTCTTCCAATCCAGGAGCATGGAAAGTTTTTCCATTTTTTTGTGTCTTCCTCAATTTCTTTCATGAGTACTTTGTAATTTTCTGTGTATAGATTCTTAGCCTCCTTGGTTAGGTTTATTCCTAGGTATCTTATAGTTTTGGGTGCAATTGTAAATGGGATTGACTCCTTAATTTCTCTTTCTTCTGTCTTGTTGTTGGTGTACAGAAATGCAACTGATTTCTGTGCATTGATTTTATATCCTGACACTTTACTGAATTCCTGTAGAAGTTCTAGCAGTTTTGGAGTGGAGTCTTTTGGGTTCTCCACATATAGTATCATATCATCTGCGAAGAGTGATAGATTGACTTCTTCTTTGCCTATTTGGATGCCTTTGATTTCTTTTTGTTGTCTGATTGCTGAGGCTAGGACTTCTAGTACTATGTTGAATAGCAGTGGTGATAATGGATATCCCTGCTGTGTTCTTGACCTTAGCGGAAAAGCTTTCAGTTTTTCTCCATTGAGACTGATATTTGCGGTGGGTTTTTCATAGATGGCTTTGATAATATTGAGGTATGTGCCCTCTATCCCTACACTTTGAAGAGTTTTGATCAGGAAGGGATGCTGTACTTTGTCAAATGAATTTTCAGCATCTATTGAGAGTATCGTATGGTTCTTGTTCTTTCTTTTATTAATGTGTTCTATCACATTGATTGATTTGCGGATGTTGAACCAACCCTGCAGCCCTGGAATAAATCCCACTTCAACGTGGTGAATAATCCTTTTAATGTACTGTTGAATCCTATTGGCTAGTATTTTGGCGAGAATTTTTGCGTCTGTGTTCATCAAGGATATGTAGTTCTCTTTTTTGGTGGAATCCTTGTCTGGTTTTGGGATCAAGGTGATGCTGGCCTCATAAAATGAGTTTGGAAGTTTTCCTTCCATTTCTATTTTTTGGAACAGTTTCAGGAGAATAGGAATTAGTTCTTCTTTAAAGGTTTGGTAGAATTCCCCTGGGAAGCCATCTGGCCCTGGGCTTTTGTTTGTTTGGAGATTTTTGATGATTGTTTCAATCTCCTTACTGGTAATGGGCCTGTTCAGGTTTTCTATTTCTTCCTGGTTCAGTTGTGGTAGTTTATATGTCTCTAGGAATGCATCCATTTCTTCCAGATTGTCAAATTTGTTGGCGTAGATTTGCTCATAGTATGTTCTTACAATTGTCTGTATTTCTTTGGTGTTAGTTGTGATCTCTCCTCTTTCATTCATGATTTTATTGATTTGGGTCCTTTCTCTTTTCTTTTTGATGAGTCTGGCCAGGGGATTATCAATCTTATTGATTCTTTCAAAGAACCAGCTCCTAGTTTCATTGATTTTTTCTATTTTTTTTTTTTTTTTTGGTTTCTATTTCATTGATTTCTGCTCTGATCTTTATGATTTCTCTTCTCCCGCTGGGTTTAGGGTTTCTTTCTTGTTCTTTCTCCAGCTCCTTTACCTGTAGGATTAGGTTGTGTACTTGAGACCTTTCTTGTTTCTTGAGAAAGGCTTTTTCCACTATATATTTTCCTCTCAGGACTGCCTTTGCTGTGTCCCACAGATTTTGAACCGTGTGTTTTCATTATCATTTGTTTCCATGAATTTTTTCAATTCTTCTTTAATTTCCTGGTTGACCCATTCATTCTTTAGAAGGATGCTCTTTAGTCTCCATGTATTTGGGTTCTTTCCAGCTTTCCTCTTGTGATTGAGTTCTAGCTTCAGAGCATTGTGGTCTGAAAATATTCAGGGAATCATCCTAATCTTTTGATACTGGTTGAGACCTGATTTGTGACCCAGGATGTGATCTATTCTGGAGAAGGTTCCATGTGCACTAGAGAAGAATGTGTATTCTGTTGCTTTGGGATGAAATGTTCTGAATATATCTGTGATGTCCATCTGGTCCAGTGTGTCATTTAAGGCCTTTATTTCCTTGTTGATCTTTTGCTTGGATGATCTGTCCATTTAATTGAGGGGAGTGTTAAAGTCCCCTACTATTATTGTATTATTATTGATGTGTATCTTTGATTTTGTTATTAATCGGTTTATATAGTTGGCTGCTCCCACGTTAGGGGCATAGATATTTAAAATTGTTAGATCTTCTTGTTGGACAGACCCTTTGAGTAGGATATAGTGTCCTTCCTCATCTATTATTATAGTCTTTGGCTTAAAATCTAATTGATCTGATATAAGGATTGCCACCCCAGCTTTCTTCTGATGCCCATTAGCATGGTAAATTGTTTTCCACCCCCTCACTTTAAATCTGGAGGTGTCTTCGCGTCTAAAATGGGTTTCTTATAGGCAACATACTGATGGGTTTTGTTTTTTATCCATTCTGATACCCTGTGTCTTTTGATTGGGACATTTAGCCCATTAACATTCAGGGTAACTATTGAGAGATATGAATTTAGTGCTATTATGAGACTGTAAGATGACTGTTACTGTATATTGTCTCTGTACCTTTCTGATCTACTACTTTTAGGCTCTCTCTTTGCTTAGAGGACCCCTTTCAATATTTCCTGTAGAGCTGGTTTGGTGTTTGCAAATTCTTTCAGTTTTTGTTTGTCCTGGAAACTTTTTACCTCTCCTTCTATTTTCAATGATAGCCTAGCTGGATAGAGTATTCTTGGCTGCATGTTTTTCTCATTTAGTGCTCTGAATATGTCATTCCAGCTCTTTCTGGCCTGCCAGGTCTCTGTGGATAAGTCTGCTGCCAATCTAATATTCTTACCATTGTATGTTATAGACTTCTTTTCCCGGGCTGCTTTCAGGATTTTCTCTTTGTCACTAAGACTTGTAAATTTTACTATTAGGTGATGGGGTGTGGACCTATTCTTGTTGACTTTGAGGGGGGTTCTCTGCATCTCCTGGATTTTGATGCTTGTTCCCTTTGCCATATTAGGGAAATTCTCTCCAATAATTCTCTCCAATAGACCTTCTGCTCCCCTCTCTGTTTCTTCTTCTTCTGGAATCCCAATTATTCTAATGTTGCTTCATCTTATGGTGTCTCTTATCTCTCGAATTCTCCCCTCGTGGTCCAGTAGCTGTTTGTCTCTCTTTTGCTCGGCTTCTTTATTCTCTATCATTTGGTCTTCTATATCACTAATTCTTTCTTCTGCCTCATTGATCCTAGCTGTGAGAGCCTCCATTTTTGATTGCACCTCATTAATAGCTTTTTTTATTTCAACTTGTTTAGATTTTAGTTCTTTAATTTCTCCAGGAAGGGCTTTTATATCTCCAGAGAGGGTTTCTCTAATATCTTCCATGCCTTTTTTGAGCCCGGCTAGAACATTCAGAATCGTCATTCTGAACTCTAGATCTGACTTATTACCAATGTCTGTGTTGATTAGGTCCTTAGCCTTCGGTACTGTCTCTTGTTCTTTTGTTTGTGGTGATTTTTTCCGCCTTGTCATTTTGTCCAGCTAAGAGGATATGAAGGATCAAATAAAATACTAAAAAGGTGGCAAAGACCCCAGAAAAATGCGCTGTAACCAAATCAGAAGAGACCCCAAATTGTGGGGGGGAGAAAGGGGATAAAAACAGGTTCAGAAAAAAAAGAAAAAAATTTAAAAAATAAAACAAATAAAGAAAAAATATATAAAAGAAAGAAAAAATATATATATATTTAGATAAACTAGTCAAAAACGTTAAAAAAGAAAAGGGTAAAAGTTTTAAAAAATTTAGCAGAAGAAGAAAAAAGAAAAAAAGAAAAAAATTGAAAAAAGAAAAAAAAAATGAAGTAGCCGCAAGACTAAAGAATCATGGGGAGAAAGCCATGAGTTCCGTGCTTTGCTTTCTCCTCCTCTGGAATTGCGCTGCAGTCTTAGGAATTGAACCTGCTTTCCTTGATAGATGAACTTCGTCCTGGCTGGATAGTTTGTTGATCTTCTGGGGGGAGGGACCTGTTGTAGTGACTCTCAAGTGTCTTTGCCCGAGGCGGGATTGCACCGCCCTTACCCACGGCCGGACTAAGTAATTGGCTCGGGTTCACTTTTGGGAGCTTCTGTTCCCTGAACGCTTTCCGTAGAGTTCCGGAGGATGGGAATGAAAATGGCAGCCACCTAGTCTCCCGCCAGGAGGAGCCAAGAGCCCCGGGCCCCACTCCTCAGTGTGCCCCCAGAGGACAGCACCCAATCACTCCCGTATCCCCAGTCTCTAGCCGCGCTCCGAGCTCAGCCAGCCCGTGACCAGTTCAAGGTAACCCCGAGCTGAGAGTTCAGTCCTCAGCTCTGTCTCTGTAGCTGGCTTCTCTGTTCTAATACCTGCGAGCTCTATGACACTCAGGCACCCCCGATCCTTCTGTGACCCTGCGGGACCTGGGGCCACGCTGACGCCGCGTGGGCTTCACCCTGGTTTAGCCTCTGGAACAATGTCCCTCAGTGGAACAGACTTTTAAAAGTCCTGATTTTGTGCTCTGTTCCTCTGCCGCTTGCCGGGAGCCGGCCCCTCCCCCCGTGGTCTATCTTCCCGTCGTTTTAGATTCACTTCTCCGCCAGTCCTACCTTTCAGAAAGTGGTTGATTTTCTGTTTCTAGAATTGCTGTTCTTCTCTTCAATCTCCCTTGGATTTGTAGGTGTTTGCAATGTTTAGATAAGCTATCGAGCTGATCTCCTGCTACCTGATGTAGTCTCAGCCTGCTACTTCTCCGTCATCTTGACTCCTCCCCCTCAGATTTTCCTGTATTTTCCCTGCAATTCCTCCTTCTTCTCTTCCTTTCTTCACCCTGTCCCCACATAACTATTGATCTTTCTCATGTTACCTTACACTTGGTTCAATTTTCTAGAATGTAAAAATGCTAGTTTTACTGTATGTCCTTTTATTTTTAGGGCTTATTTTTCTCAGCATCAATCCTTGGGAATATATCCATGTGGTTATGTGTATCAAAACTCATTAGTTTTATATATTGGCAGCATTTCAAAATGAACACAGGAGAATTTTATTTTTTCAGTAGTTTTTTAGGATTGGGATCATTTCCAGTTTCAGGTATTTCAATAAAGTTGCTTCCTAGCCTAGACTTGAAGGTGTAGTGTTCAGAGAATGTGTTATTTATACATTTTCCACAACAACAACTAACTGGAAGTAGTGTGGAGGTGCACATTTGCATCAATGTGGGAGTTTATCCAACTTGGGAGGGTTTTCTTATTATCTATTTGATTTTTTAATTAAATTAAATTTTTTTAGTGTTCCAGAATTCACACCCAGTGCTCCATGCAATATGTGCCCTCCTTCATACCGAGCATCAGAGTCACCTAACCTCCCACCCCCTCTGTTCCAAAACTCTCAGTTTGTTTCTCAGAATCCACAGTCTTTCATGGTTCATGTTCCCCTCCGATTTTCCCCAATTCACTCTTCTTTCCACCTCCTAATGACCTCCAAGTTGTTCCTTATGTTCGAAAAATAAGTGAAACCATATGATAAATGACTCTCTCTGCTTGACTTATTTCACTCAACATAATCTCCTCCAGTCTTTCCATGTTGATACAAAAGTTGGGTATTCTTCCTTTCTGAAGGAGGCATAATACTCCATAGTATATATGGACCACATCATCTTTATCCATTTATCTGTTGAATGGCATCTCAGTACTTTCCACAGTTTGGCAACTGTGTCCATTGCTGCTTTGAACACTGGGTTTATGTAGTTGTTTTTAGAAGCTCAGTTTCACAGGTGGGAATTAGTATTTATTTATTTATTCATTCCTTCAGAGTATTATGTTTAAGTATTTGTGTTAGAGTTAGGTTTATATTTCAGGATTAAGGGTTAGGGAGTAAGGGTTAGGGCTCAGGGCAAATGCCCAGTATTTTGAAGTTCAGAATGTCCCCAGAAAATAATACTCAACCTTTCGTAAGATGAGAATGGTCCTGGAAGAGATCTACTGAACTGAGTAAGAAGGGGATTTGGTGCTCTAAATATTTATTTTTTAAAATGTTGATTCTAGAGGTGGACAAGATGTCAGAGGAGTAGATGACCTTGTTTAAAATGGTCCACTGAACTGTGTTGGAGACATACCAGAGAACTCCTACAGAAGACAGGGTGAAAGAACAAGAGACCTACAACCCTTAGGTATCTATAAAACAGGTACATTTTGCTTGGGTTGTGGTCAGTAACTTGGGGTTTGTATATTCCCTCAACCACTCCTCAACAGAATGACTAGGAGGAGGAATAACCAACACAGGAAAAATTTGGAGACTGTGACCTCTGCCACAGAACTAATGGATATGGATATAAGCAAGATGTGAGAAATACACTTCAGTGTAACAGTTATACAGACAAGGCTAGGTTGGAGAGAACCATTAATGGCAACATAGATTCTCTAAGGGCAGAATTGAGAGATGATCTGGCAGAACTTAAAAATGCTATCATTGAGATCCATTCTAATCTAGATACTTTAAAAGCCAGGGTAAATGAGGCAGAAGAATGGATTAGTGATGTAGAAGACAAACTGATAGAAAAAGGAGGATCAGGAGGAGACCTGGAACACACAGCTTAGAATCCATGAAAACAGGGTTCAAGAAATAAATGACCCCATGAAACATATAGGCATTGTATGTATATACAATTATTGGGATCTCTTAGGGGGTGGAGAGAGAGAGAGGACTAGAATATATATTTCAGCCAATCCTAGCTGAGAACAACCCTAATCTGGGGAATGATATAAGCACTCATGTCCTAGAGACAGAGGGGACCCCTCCCAAAATCAAGGAAAATAAACCAATGCCATGGCAACTAGGAGTAAAGTATGCAAATCTTAGAAGCAAGGAAACCATCCTAAGGGCAGTTATGGGGAGGAGATTATTTATGCACAGAGGGAAGAGACTCAGAATAATGTCAGACCTGTCCACAGAGTCCTGGAAACCCAGAAAGGGCTGGTAGGATATATTCAGGGCATAAATGTAAAGAATGTGCAGCCAAGATTATTTTGGCAAGGTTCTCACCTAGAACGGATAGAGAGTCAAGGAACTTCTGAGACTGACAGAGACTGAAAGAATATGTAACCACTAAGCCAGAAATACAGGAAATATTAAGGGGTGTGTGTGTCCTAAATATGAGAAAGACACGAAGAGTGTTATAGAACAGAAATTTATAGAGACGATCTATGGGTACAAGGTCTTCACAAACAACATGATGACAGTAAAATCATATATTTCAATAATCACTCTCAACATGAACGTCCTAAATGCTCCCATAAAATGGCACAGGGTTGCAGACTAGATAAGAAGACAGGACCAATTGACAGGGTGTCTACAAGAGACTCATTCTGAACCTAAACATACGTCCAGACTGAAAGTGAAGGGATAGAGAGCCATCTTTAATGACAATGACTGCAAAGAAAGCTGGGGTAGCCATTCTCATATCAGACAAATTAGATTTTAAGCTAGACTGTAATTATAGATACAGAGGGACACTACATCGTGCTAAAATTTCTATCCACCAAGAAGATCTAACAATTGTAAACATCTATAACCCCAATTTGGGAGCAGTCGACAACATAAGCCAATTGTTAAGAGCAGCAAAAAGACATATTGTTAGTAATACCCAAATTGTAGGAGACCTCAACACCCCAGTATCAACAATAGACTCATCATCTAAGCAGAAAATCATCAAACAAGAGCTTTGAATGACCCACTAGACCAGTTGGACCTAACAGACATACACAGAACATTCCACCCTAAAAGAACAGAATACTCATTCTTCTCAAGCACTCATGGATGTTTCTCCAGAATAGACCACATACTGGGTCACAAATCGCGTCTCAACGGATACCAATAGACTGAGATTACTCCCTGAATATTCTCAGACCATAATGCTTTCAAAAGGAGCTCAATCACAAGGAAAAGCTTGGAAGGAATTCAAATTCTTGGAAGATAAAGACCATCCTACTCAAGAATGTTTGGATCAACCAGGAAGTCAAAGAAGAACTTAAACAATTCATTGAAACCAATGAGAATGAAAACACATCAGTCCAAAGCCATGGGACATGGCAAAGGTGGTCCTAAGGGGGAAATAAAGAGCCATCTAAGCCTCACTCACAAAAAAAAGAAAGAAAAATGAAAAATCATAAATACACCAACTACGTTACACCTTAAGGAACTGGAAATCAACAACAAATTAAGCCTAACCTATGCACTGGAATGGGAACAATTAAGATTAAAGCAGAGATCAGTGAATTAGAAACCAGAAATGCAGAGAACATATCAAAGAAAGTAGAAGCTGGGGGCGCCTGGGTGGCACAGTGTGTTAAAGCCTCTGCCTTCAGCTCAGGTCATGATCCCAGGGTCCTGGGATCAAACCCCACATCAGGCTCTCTGCTCAGCAGGGAGCCTGCTTCCTCCTCTCTCTCCCTGCCTGCCTCTCTGACTAGTTGCAATCTCTGTCTATCAAATAAATAAATAAAATCTTTAAAAAAAGAAAGTAGAAGTTGGTTCACTGAAAAAATTAATAAGAGCAATAAAACACTGGCCAGAATTATCCAAAGGAAAAGAGAACGGACCCAAATTATTAAATTATGAATGAAAGGGGAGAGATCATGACTAAACCAAGGAAATAGACACAATCATCAGAAATTATTATCATAAGCTATATGGCAATAAGGTAAGCAACCTAAAAGAAATGGTTGCATTTCTGCCAACCTATAAACTTCCAAGATTGAAACAGGAAGAAATTGACAACATGTATAGATCAATAACCAGTAACAAGATTGCAGCAATGATCACAAACCTCCCCAAAACAGGAGTCCAGGACATGCTGGTTTCTGTGGGGAATTCTACCAAATATTCAAAGAAGAAATAATACCTATTCTCCTGAACCTTTTTCAAAAAAATAGAAAGAGATGGAAACGTTCCAGACTCATTCTATGAGGCCAGAATTACCTTGAGCCCAAAACCAGGCAAAGACCTCATCAAAGGGGAGAATTTCAGACCAATATCCCTACTGGATATAGATGCCAAGATTCTCAACAAGATCCTAGCTAATAACATACAATAGTACATTAAAAGGATTATCCATGACAACCAGTGGGATTTTTTCCTGAGCTGCAAGATGCATTCAACACTTGCAAATCAGTCGATGTGATAGAACAAATGAGTAAGAGAGAAGAACAACATGTTCCTCTCAATTGATGCAGAAATAGCATTCAGTAAAATACAGCATCCTTTCCTGATTAAAACTCTTCAGAGTGTAAGGACAGAGGGAACATTCTTCAATTTCATAAATTCCGTCTATGAAAAACCCACAGCAAATGTCATCCTCAATGGGGAAAAGCTGAGAAATTTCCCCTTAAGATCAGGAACATGACAAGGATGCCCCCTCTCGCCACTATTGTTCAACATAGTGCTAGAAGTCTAGCAACAGCAATCAGAAAACAAAAAGAAATAAAAAACATGGTCAAAGAGTTAAGCTCTCTCTTTTAGCAGATGACATGATACTTTATGTGGAAAACCTAAAAGACTCCACCCGCAAACTGCTAGAACTCATACAACAATTCAGTAATTGGCAGGATACAAACCCAATACACAGAAATCAGTTGCTTTTATTCAAACTAACAATGAATCCTTGGAAAAAGAAGTTAGAGAATCGATTCCATTTACAATAGCACCAAAAATCTTAAGATACCTTGGAATAAACCTAACAAAAGAGGTAAAGGATCTGTACTCAAGGAAATACAGAACACTTATGAAAGAAATCAGAGAAGACAGAAAAAGATAGAAAATCATTTCATGCTCATGGTTCAGAAGAATAAATATCATTAATATATCTATGTCATACAATATATCTATTATATATCTATGGATCTCTATCATATCATATATGTATGTCATAATATGTGGTCAAGAGCGACCTATACTTTCAATGCCATCCTGATCTAAATACTATCAGCATTTTTCAAAGAGCTGGGAATAATAATCCTAAAATTTACACAGAACCAGAAAAGATCCTTAATCAAAAAGGAAATGTTGAAAAAGGAAAACAAAGCCGGGGGCATCACATTGCCTGAAGTCAAGCTTTACTACAAAGGTGTGATCACCAAGACAGTATGGTATTGGCATAAAAACAGACACATAGACCAGTGGAACAGAGTAGAGAGCCCAGATATGGACCCTCAACTCTATGCTCAAATAACCTTCAACAAAGCAGGAAAAAAATATCCAGTGCAAATAATACAGTCTCTTCAATAAATGGTGCTGGGAAAACTGGACAGCGATATGTAGAAGAATGAAACTCGACCATTCTCTTACACCATACACAGAGATAAGCTCTAAATGGATAAAAGACGTCAACATGAGGCAGGAATCTATCAAAATCCTAGAGGAGAACATGGGAAGTAACCTATTCAACATCAGCCACAACAACTGCTTTCAAGATATGTCTCCAAAGGCAAAGGAAGCAAAAACGAAAATGAACTTTTGGGACTTCATCAGGATCAAAAGCTTCTGCACAACCAAGGAAACAGTCAACAAAACAAAAAGGCAACCCACGGATTGGGAGAAAATATTTACAAATGACAGTACAGACAAAGGGCTGATATCCAAGATCTATAGAAAACTCCTCAAACTCAATACACACAAAAAAGATAATCATGTCAACAAATGGGCAGAGGATATAAACAGACACTTCTCCAAGGAAGACATTCAAATGGCTCACAGATAAATGAAAAAATGCTCATCATCACTAGCCATCAGGGAGATTCAAATCAAAACCACATTGAGATACCACCTTACACCAGTTAGAATGGCCAACATTAACAAGACAGTAAACAACATGTGTTGGAGAGGATGTGGAGAGAGGGGAACACTCTTACATGGTTGGTCAGAATGCAAGTTGGTGCAGCCACTTTGTAAAAGAGTGTGTAGATTCCTTAAGAAATTGAAAAAGAGTTATGCTATGACCCTGCAATTGCACTACTGGTTATTTACCTCAAGGATACAGATGTAGTGAAAAGAAAGGTCATCTGTACAACAATATTCATAACGTCCATGGTCACGGTCGCCAAACTGTGGAAATAACCAAGATGCCCTTCAACGGAAAAATGGATAAGGAAGATGTGGTCCATATACACGATGGATTATTATGCCTCCATCAGAAAGGATGAATATTGGGCGCCTGGGTGGCTCAGTGGGTTAAAGCCTCTGCCTTCGGCTCAGGTCATGATCCCAGGGTCCTGGGATCAAGCCCTGCATCGGCTCTCTACTCCATGGGAAGCCTGCTTCTTCCTCTCTCTCTGCCTGCCTGTGTGGCTAGTTGTGATTTCTCTCTGTCAAATAAATAAAATATTAAAAAAAGAAAGGATGAATACCCAACATTTGTAGCAACATGGACAGGACTGGAAGAGATTATGCTGAGCAAAATAAGTCAAGCAGAGAGAGTCAAGTATCATATGGTTTCACTTATTTGCGGAGCATAACAAAGAACATGAAGGACATGGGGAGATGGAGAGGAGAGGGAGTTGAGGGAAACTGGAAGGGGAGATGATCCATGAGAGACTATGAACTCTGAAAAACAACCTGACGGTTTTGAAGGGACGGGGGGTGGGAGGATGGGGAACGAGGTGGTGGGTAATAAGGAGGGTACGTATTGCATGGAGCACTGGGTGTGGTGCAAAAACAATGAATACTGTCACGCTGAAAATAAATAAATAAATAAATAAATAAATAAATAAATAAATAAATAAATAAATAATTACATAAATAAAAGAAGTATAGGTAGAAAAAAAAAGTCATAATCATCAAACTAAAAATGATTTCGTTAATGAAAGATGTCTCATTTAATGGTAAGTGACTAATCCATTTCCTTGGAAGCCATGGACAAGGTTCCATGATACCCTGTATCATTAATTTCACGGATAAAGAAGATGTAGTATATATATATACAATGGAATTTATTTCTCCATAAAAAATTTGCAAAGACATTGATGGAACTAGTAGGTATTATGCTAGAGTGAAATAAGTCGACCAGGGAGAGACAATTATCTACAACTGACACTACAGACAAAGGGCTCATATCCAAGATGTAGAAAGAACTCAAACTCAACACTCAAAAAAACAGATAGTCCCATCAAAAAATGGGCAGAAGACATGAACAGACACTTCTCCAAAGGAGACATACAAATAACCAGGAGGCACATGAAAAAGTTTTCATCATCATTAGCCTTCAGAGAAATTCAAATCAAAATTGGAAGGGGAGAGGAACCTTGAGAGACTATGGACTCTGAAAAACAATCTGAGGGTTTTGAAGGGGCTTGGAGTGGGAGGTTGTGGGAGCCAGGTGGTGGGTATTATGGAGGGCACATATGGTAAGTAGAACTGGGTGTGGTGCATAAACAATGAATTCTGTGATGCTGAAAAAAATTAATAAAAAAATAAATAAAGTACATACCAGTAACAACAACAACAACAAAACCACATTGAGATACTACTTTACACCAGTTAGAACGGCAAAAGTAACAATGCATATACAATGAATCTTGGAACACTGAAAAAAAAATGAAATAAAATTTAGAAAAAGAGAAGGCAAGAAACAACAAATGTTGGAGAAGTTGTGGAGAGAGGAGAAGCCTCTCACACTGTTGGGGAATGCAAGTTGATACAGCCACATTGGAAAAAAGTTGGTGTTCCTAAAAAAGATGAAAACAGAAATATTGTATGACCCAGTCATACTGTATATTGTATGCACCACTGGATATTTACCCCAAAGATATGAATTAGTGAAAAGAAGGGCCACATGAGCCCCAGTGTTCATAGCAGCAATGTCCACAATTGCCAAACTGTGGAAACAATTGAAATGCCCTTCAACAGAGAAATGGATAAGGAAGATGCAGTTCATATCTACAACAGAATATTACACATCCATCACAAAGGATACATACCCAACTTTTGTGTCAGCATGGATGGGACTGGAGGAATTTATACTGAGTGAAATAAGTTAAGTAGAGAAAGACCATTATAATAGGTTTCCCTTATTTGTGGAAGATAAGGAATAGCATGGAGGACATTAGGAGAAGGAAGGGAATAATGATGTTGTGGGAATCAGAGGGTGAAATGAACCACGAGAGACTATGGACACTGAGAAATACAGTGAGGGTTTTAGAGGGGAGGATGATGTGGATTGGGTTAGCCTGGGATGGATATTAAGGAGGGAACATCTTGCTTTTAGCCCTGGGTGTTATATGCAAACAATGAGTCTTGGAACACTACATCAAAAACTAATGATGTGCTGTGTGGTGACTAAAATAACATAACAATAAAAATATAAAATAAGTGTCTGGCCCTCAG
Organism: Meles meles; assembly: GCF_922984935.1. NCBI lineage: Eukaryota > Metazoa > Chordata > Mammalia > Carnivora > Mustelidae > Meles > Meles meles. The sequence continues at coordinate 151,967,191 of NC_060071.1, forward strand.
TCATGAGTGTCTTTATCTTTGTTGTACCTTTCACCTCCTCAATCCAGCACAGATGAGACTTCCACAGGGTTGCTGACACAGGCAAGATGTGGGTTCTCACATCGTGTCTCTTGCACAGTAATACATTGTCGTGTCCTCAGAGTTCAGGCTGCTGATCTGTAGATAGGCTGTGCTGACATAGGTGTCCATGGAGAAAACAAATAGACTGGAAAATCCCTGGGCATGTGTTGGATTCCCAGTGTTGGTGTTGATCCATCCCATGGACTGCAGGCTCTTTCCTGGTGCCTGTTGCACCCAGTTCATTGCATAGCTGGTGACGGTGTACCCAGATGCCTTGCAGGAGACCTTCATGGATTCCCCCAGCTTCCTCACCTCAGGCTCAGACTGCACCAGCTGCACCTGGGAGTGGACATCCGTGGAGAGGGCATAGGAGGGGATGAAGTCATGCTGCCTGGCCCTGGTCCCCTCCTCTGCCAAAGGACTGGGGGAATCCCTTACCTGTAGCCAATATCACCAGGAAGAGGATTCTCCAGCTCCAGTCCATGGTGAGGTGTTGTGCTCTCACGGTTTCTACAAAGGATTGTGTGCAGTTGTTGGGTGATGTTCTCAGGACCCAAACATGTGTATATTTAAGCGAGTACACCTTGGCTCATTTGCATTTCACAAAGCAGAATATTTCATATCAGGAAATGGCTCATTCAGAGAGAAGACACATCAGAGGGGAAACACATTCCTGGGATTCTGAGGTCCCACATCTGAACAACTCTTTGAGGATATACACCCTTGCCACATCCCGGACTCTGGGTTACCAGGGCTCTTTCCACTGAGAATGAGCCCAAGTACAGAGTTGTGGAGGCTACTGGGTAAGGCAATTTCCTTAGGAGCAGAAGCGAGTGCTGATCTGGGAACAGGGGACCAGGGACGGCAAACCTGATGTGTCAGTCCCTGTGGACCAGTGTCTGTGATGCCCTGTGCACCTCCCTTCTCAGGTGGAGAAGTGGGGTCTGGGGAAAGAAACACCTGAACCTGAGTCAGGTCACCTGGATGATGTGTCTGATAGACCCAAATGCACATATTTAATGAAATGCTGGTAAACCTAACATAACGATGTGTATGAAGATTACATATTCCAACAGCGTCTCTTCTAATCAGCTAATGTGTTCAAATGTAAGCATCAAGAGTCATCCCCCTATTTAAGATAAAATGTCATGATTATCAAACTAAAAACTATTTAATTAATGAAAGATGTCTCATTTAATGGTAAGTGAGTAAACCATTTCCTTGGAAGCCACGAACAAAGTTCAATGATACTCTGTATCATTATTTTCATGGATAAAGAAGATGTGGTGTATATATACAATGGAATTTACTTATCCATAAAAAAATTTGTAAAGACATTGATGGAACTGGAAGGTATTATGCGAGAGTGGAATAAGTCGACCAGGGAGAGAAAATTATCATATAATTTCACTCATTTGCAGAATTTAAGAAACAAAATACAATCATGGGTTAATGGAGGTAAAAATAAAATAAGAAGAAATCAGAGAGTGAGAAAAACCATGAGAGACTCTTAAGTCTAGGAAACAAACTGAAGTTTGCTAGAGGTGAGGGGCTGGTGCCTGGGGTAAGTGGGTGATGGACATGAAGCATGATGTGTGATGTAATGAGCTCTAGGTGTTATATGCAGCCAACGAGTAACTGAACTTTACTCCAAAACTAATGAGACACTATATGTTAATTAAATTAATTTAAATTAAATTGAAAAAACCCTTTTCATTTGGAGATGCAAAGTAACAAGTACTAAATATGTAACAACAAACGAAATCCCCATTATTCATGTGTGACCTGAGAAATCTGGTTTCTGGCCAGATCTGTCAAAGCCTTAAAGTCTGTAGTTTGCCCATAAGCTGAACAACGGAAAGTCACCAGCTCTTCTCAGACCCCTCAGAGATGTTGTGATAGGATATCTTTGTCTGATCAGGCGTCTGTGAAAAATACCACTGCCTCGGTAGCGTATAAACTGTAGAAATGAATTCCATCAGAGTCATGAAAGATTGAAGTTCAATGTTAAGTCATGCAGCACATCCAGTCTCCCTCACTCAGCCTGTGCTGGGAGGGGGTTAGTCCCATTGATCTCCAGAATGTTGTGGACAGTAGGTCCAGGCTTCTCCTTAGAGGCTCATATTGCTCTCAGGGTCATGACGAGGAGCTCCAGGATTATGCTGAGATGGCCAACCCATAACCACCCCTCATCAAATATTTCCACATACTTTCTGATTTCTCTGGAACAAGATCTCTCCTTCCTTACAGTAGGAACAGGTTGAGAATTTTCCAAAATTTTCAGTTCTGCTTCATACTGATTAATGATTATGTCTTCATATCATTTGTTCTTACAACACTTTTCCATGAGAATTCAAGAGAAACCTTCTGATGCTTTAAGCCTTTGGTCAGAAATTCCCTCAGTCTCTTACCAAGTTGCACTCTCCCAGGTGCTTCCTTTCTGATCTCAATGCAAGCAAGCTCTCTACCAGTCTACAGCATAGGTTACCTCCTCTCCATTTCACAAAGGCACATTCCTCACCTTGTCTGTGACATCATCAGAGTGGCCCGTAATGTTTATGTCTTACCACATAGAGTCCTTAAGCATTTAGATATTCTCTAGGAAGATTGGGGCTTTCATTGTAGGTCTCTTCTTTCCTTCTGGTGTCTCCCATGAATCACCATTTATGACCCCTTCCTGACAATGTAGAGGTCTTCTGCACACATCACAGAAGCCTGCTAGCCCTTACCCATCACTCAGATTCAAACGGCTTCCACGATTTAGGTCCTTGTTACAGCAGCTCCACATTTCTCAGGATGGTATAACAGAGAGCATAAATCAGGTAGTTTAGAAATAAATTTCTCACATTTCTGGAGCCTTTCAAGTGCATGATCAAGGTATTGGCATATTCGCTGTGTAGTGAGTGCCTCCATCTGGATCATTGGGCATGTCTTTAAACTGTGTCTTCATATGGTAAATGGACAGTTTTGAGGATCCTGTGGGATTCCATTCCATTCCATAACCTAACATTCATATTCCATTCATAACCTAACATTCTCCAAGAGCCCTTACTCCTTTTCCATCTCATTGGACATTACATTAGAACACTTGAATTTGCAGGGGACATGACATATATTCAGATCATAGTTCAGGGAAAACTGTGACCCAAAAATTGAGTTTACAAATGTGCATATGCAGGGAATCTCAATTTACCAGGGCATAATCCACCCACAGATATATCCACAGGACCCACAGGAAAGTAGAGAAATATCTACAGGACCCACAAAAAATAGGAAAATTGAAGGTAGATGGTGAATTTATGAAGGTTCAGTGTGGAGATATCTGAGTTGAAGCTCTTGTGGAATTGGTGACAACCTTAGGGGTGTCCTACAAGTTTGTGTTTTAGGTCCAGAAGCCCCACGTCATCCCCCCAGGAATGAAAGGATGAACATTTGCTGTGCTTCCAAGGTGGGGAAAGATCCTCTTTAGAAACTTGCCAGATAATTCAAGAACTGGGGGAAGGTAAATGCCAACATCCAGTTCATTCTAGATTTTGCATGGTGTAAGGGAAGCACCCTCTCCTCTCTCCTCATCTGAGGCCTTCCTCTGTCACCTCAGTGAGGTGTAACCTGAGATTCTCTTGTGAGGATGACATCAATGGTCTCAGGTAAGGGATAGAAAGACCAAACATATACTGGAAATACCCATCTATACCAACACCTTATCCACCTATGAAAGGGAACTTCTATAATAATAATTAGAAAAAGCAAAGAAAGCTAGAAAACCAGAAGTTATTTTTGAATTCTATATGGAATCCATCCCAAAATGAGACAAAAGCAGGGACTTGAGAGGAAATGTCAGTGTTGTCGCATCAGTAGTTGATTCATTATTTTTTTTCTGAATCGTATTTTGGGCTATAGTTCCCAGGTTAGCCCCACTTTAGGGTTCTGACACCATGGTAAACATTCGTTATTGAGCTTCACTCTACAACTAGTTCCTGCTGAGGGTCAGAGTCATGGGTCTCAGAGTCCAGGATAGGTTGAGGGAGAAGTTACAATAGCGCAGAGTGAGGTCATGGTGACTTTATGTGGGATAATTGAAGGATAGCAACAGATGAGAAAGGCCCCAGTCTCTACCAGCCAGATCTGATGATTCATGTAGGTTTCCTGTGTGGAAGCCAGCAAACATGTTTCAAACACATTCCCCAAGGCTGCTCCTATAGACTCTAGAACATGACCCAGCAGTACTGCGATAGGTTTTTGTCTCTGGTAGTCAACCTGCAGGTCACACTGCCTGTTTCATTGGGGGGAAATCAGAGAGTGTATCCCATCAGGTGGGCTGCCTTTCCACGCCTCCAGATGGACAGTTCCTGATCACCAGTCCACCCACTTGGATAATGAGCCATAGGATAAACTGTAACTAGGAGGACAAGGACACAGTTTGGGTAGATGTCCTGGGGGTATTTTCATAACCATGTGGAGGCATGTGTTCCCACTGAGGGCAGAGAACAGACACTAAGCTCTCAGAAAGCCTGGGCTGTGCAGGTGCTTCTCAGGGACGATGAGAATTCCTGCAGATCCTTTTTGGAGAAAGAAAAACAGGATATGGATAAGGTTGATGATGGAAAGTTCCCTAAGGAATGGTGAGATCTCATCCACACGTAGAAAATATTATCTCGTTCTGGTTGGCTGCATGGAGAATATGAGAAAATAGAGAATGAAGAAATAACCATATATATCCCTGAGTGAGTCTAGAGAGGCTAGTGGGAAACCACCCATCTCAATAGAAAGCTCCCCCCCCCCCCAACTGCCCCTGCTTCTGGGTCTGATTTTTGTCTGTTGTTCTTGAGTGTACCCTGCTGATATGAGCACCCCCTGGTGTCCTGAGCACCTCAAGAGAACTGAACTATCTGATCCTCTGTCCTAAGCACTCCCTGGTGCCCTGAGAGCCCCCTGGTGTTCTGAGTGACTCCTGGTGACTTGAGCACCTGTTGGGAACCTGAGCTCCCTCTGGTGACCAGAGGGCCTCCTGGGGCCTCGAGCACCCTCGCAGCCTAGCTACTCTTGTTTCCCTGAAGGAAAGTTTGTGTCTGGGCCCATCCCAAATGTGTACACACTGGGTACACACATTACAGTAACAAACAGTGGTGTCCTCAGCTCTCAGGCTCTTCATATGCAGAATCAGCATGTTATTGCCATTGTCTCAGGAGATTGTGAATTGGCCCTTCACGGTGTCTTCATGAAATATGTAACTACCATCACTCATAATGGCTGAGACCCACTGCAGCCCCTTCCCTAGAGCTTGGCAGACCCAACTCATGCTGTAGCCACTGAAAGTGAACCCAGAGGCTGAACAGTAGTTTCTCAGCGACCCCCCAGGCTTCACCAGGTCTCCCCCAGACTCCACCAGTTATACCTCCCAATGGACACCTGCAGACACAAGACATCCTGGTCAGGAAACTGTCCTTCACTCACTGCTTTTCTTACTCATATCCACTTTTTTATTCAATGTCTCTTGTTCTCTGTAAATTACCTTTGAAAAGAGTAACAAGGAAAACCCAGCCAAGAATAAACTCCACAATGAGCTGTCTGTGTTCTGTCCTGAACACTGAATGGAAAACTTGGGAATCCCAAGACTGGGGCTCCCATCCCAGCTGCAGGCTTGGGGCTGAGCTTGTTTAATCAGCAGAAGGTGAACTCTATTTGCATGACCCTTGACTATATTGCCAGCATGGTATCTATACTGACAGAGAGGACAGTGACCAAAGCAGGTATGAAGGCCTTTGATTTGGTGATGCTGACAGGATTTGGGAAAAGATGAAGTTTGATTATATGATTTTCAGAGTAACTGCTTGATTTCCAGTTACCAGTTTGATTTCACATAGTCACACATATCGGGGGTGTAGATATCATGTTTACCCTTAAAGTGACATAATCCTACACCCAGAATTGTGGAGGGTTTGTGAAGTGTCCAAGAACACTCAGGTGAGAGTGAGCCCTGGGATTTGGACCTGTGCTCCTCCAACAGGACCTAGTACCCACCTTGAGTCCCCTGCAGGACAGAGAGCACAGGCTCATGGGGAACGTTGGATCTGGCCTCTAGTGAGGACAAGATGACTTTGTTCTAGAATTTACCTGAGATACAGACTCAGGGTGCATGCAGGTGTTCTTCCTACTCTCTATGGTTTTACTGTCACTGTCTTCATCCCAAGTCATCCCTGGGAGTATTTGTAATAGTTTTGATGACTGTGTTTGACGCAGGATGAACTGCACACAGGCAGAGAGAGCGATATGAGAAACACAGGTATCAGAATCAACAGTATCCAGAAAAAGAAAATCCATTTTCCAGAAAATTTCCTGTATTGGCAATTCTTCCTTCCTCATTCCTTCTTCACTCTGTCCCCACATTACTATTGATCTTCATGTTACCTTACACTAGCTTTAATTTTCTAGAATATATAATTTTGTAATTGTATGAAATGTACCTTTTTTTCTAGGGCTTCCATTGCTGAGCCAAATACTTGACAATACCCCCATAATTATTAAGTTTTTTATGATGGGCAGCTTTCCAAAGATGACATAGAGTGCAATGTATCCACTTTTAAGCTGATGACTGGGATTGGAATTGTTCCCATGTTTCTGTATTTTATTTTCATTTATGTATGTATGTATGTATGTATTTATTTATTTATTTATTTTAGTTACCATACAGTACATCATTAGTTTTGATGTAGTGTTTCTGTATTTCAATAAACTCACTACTCAGATTGGAGTTGCAAGAGCTAAAGAAATAAATAGAACCAACTTCAGATCAACAAATTTCGTGTCAATATACCTTCTAATTCTGTTCATGAGACAAACAATAAACTTAAACTCTCAGGCGTGACAAGTACTCACAGGAGCTAAGAACCAGCGTCTTGGCATATTGTAAATGCAGATCCCTGATGACAAATAAACTGTCACAAGGTTTAGATAGAATATTTAATGGATTTCTTGTCATCATTTAGCTAAAGGTGTTATAGTGTGAGGTTCTCCAGGACCATATCATTAAATCAATCCTGTCCTCATGTATTCCTAACATGTACGATGGGGACAAATCATGAAAAGCCTCCCCACAGCCCGGTGGTCCTGAAAGGATGGGAGGAAGATGACTCAGAGCAGGAATGCATGGAGATGCATGCATCCTGTGTCCACCACAGGAGCCTCGCCAGACGGCAGAGGGCTATCAGACCCTGGGAGACACGCACCCCACCCCACCCCCCACCGAGAGGTGTGCACCAGCCCAGGACTCTTAGACCTGCGCAGTGCTATCAAAGCTGGAGATGCGTGCACCCCACATCCTCCCCTGGGAGAGGTGTGCGCCACCCGGCACACCCAGCATGGGCCACAGGGGAAACCTGTGTGTGATCACTACTTGGAACCTCTCTGGTGGTCTGGAGCTGCCAAGAGAGCTGCTGCTGCCGTGGTTTTGGGTACAAGGAGGAGATCCTCCATCCCCAGGAACCGCAACTCGGAACCGACTCTGCCAGCAGCTCTGCAGAGCATTCTGCGGCTTCTCTCCGAGAGGGATTTTGGGTGCAGTTTGTTTTCCTCTAAACCTCCAAAAACTGTCAAAAGCTGTCAAGGCGAGAGATAAACAAACAAACAACAACAACAACAACAACAAACGGAAGAAACAAACATAAAAAAGTCCAGAGAACAAAAGCCTGGAAAACCGGTTTCCTCAGAGCTCACCCCTTTGAGGGGGTGGGAGGACTTATCTCAAGGAACATCATTGAATGAAAACCCACGTGGCAGAACCCTCCTCCCAGAAAACCATCCACAAAGAAAAAAAAAAAGATGACAAAAGAACAACCACCACTATTTCTTAGATATAACTTTTATTTTTAACTTGTTCCCACTATTCTGGTTCATTTTTTTATATAGATAAATTTTTAACCTATTTACCATCACAGTGAGATGTCCAGTACATCAAATTCCATAATAACCTTCTAACCTGAACTTTTTGATACATACACCCGTGTTTTTCTTTGCTTTCTAATTTTTTTTAATTTTTAATTTTTTTAAAGTTTAGTTTACTTTAGTCTAGTTTAGTCTCTTTTTATTTTTATTTTCTAATATTCATATAGAGTTAAATTTCAAGGTAACCCCCTTTCCCCAATGAATGCTACCCTTATATGGAAACCAATTTTTAATCCCCTTTATCTTAGGAAAGTTGAGTCCTTTAACAAAGATATCAAGATACATGCAGGAAGAATCAAAATAAACTTCCGTGCCCACACCGAGAATTTATAACCACTGTCCCAGCTTTTTCTTCTGCCAGTGTTTCTGTGTATTTGTGTTTGTCCTGATAGAATATAAATCTTATACTTGGGGTTCTTTTTGATGAAATTATTCTTTTTTTTGCATATATATATATGTATATATATATATATATATTTTCTCTCTCTCTCATCATATATTTTTATCAGTCTTTTTGTTTGTCTGTTTTTGTTTGTATACTTCATATATTTACCTTGGGGCCCATTTGGGCTGAGGCTTCTCTCTTATCTTCCCTTTTTTTCCTCTCTCTCTCTCTCTATCTCTCTCTCTCTTTTTCTTTTTCTTTTCTCTTTTCTCTCATTTGGGGTGGAATCCTAATTGCTCAGAAGTGTTCCAGGGTGCACCTTACTGCACCACAGTCGATACATCATGCTACATCCATTCAGTCATTGTTCACCAAAATGACTAGGAGGAGGAATGCCCAGCAGAAGTAAAATTCAGAGGATGGGCTTTCTAGAGCAGAGGTAATGGCTAACGACATAGACAATATGTTGGAAAAGAAATTCATGTTAACAATTATCCAGGCAAAAGCTAGGTTGGAGAAAGCCATGGATGACCAAACGGAATTGGTTAGGGAAGAACTGAAAGCCACAAGGGATGATGTTCACAATCTTAGGGCAGAACTGAAAGCCAAAGGGATGATGTTCACAAAGCTCTCAATGAGTTCCAATATAATCTAAATTCTCTAAAAGCTAGGGTAACTGAGACAGAAGATAGAATTAGTGATTTGGAGGACAAACAGATAGAGAGAAAGGATGAGGAAGAAGCCTGGAACAAACAGCTCAGAAGCAACGAAAACAGAATCAGGGAAATAAATGATGCCATGAAACGTTCCAGAGTCAGAAATATTGGAATCCCTGAAGGGGAGGAGAAAGAGAGAAGTCTAGAAGATAGAGTGGAAGAAGTTGTCTATGAAAATTTTCCCAAACTTGCGAATGGAACAAGCGTTCATGTACTAGAGGCAGAACGATCTCCCCTCAAGATTATAGATCCTAAAAAAAACATCAAGACACCTGATACTAAAATCGAAAAATCATAATTGTAGATACAATCTCTTGAAAGCAGGTAGGACAAAGAGGCTCCTTACCTACAGAGGAAAGCCCATCAGAATAACGTCAGACCTATTACAGAGTCCTGGCAAGTCAGGAAGGGCTGGCAAGATATATTCAGTGTATTAAATGAGAAGAACATGCAGCTAAGAATACTTTATACAGCAGGACTGATATTCAGAATGGATGGCGAGATAAAGAGTTTCCAAGACCGGCAAGCCATAAAAGACTATGTAACCACCAAGCAAACACTGCAAGAAATATTAAGGGGAGTTCTATAAAAGAGAAAATATCCTAAAAATATCATTGAACAGAAATATGGAGACAACCTACAGAAAGAAAGACTTCAAAGGTAACAAGATATCAATAAAATCATATCTATAGATAATCACTGTCAATGTGAATGGCCTAAATGTGCCCATAAAACGACACAGGGTTGCAGATTGGATAAAAGGACAGGACCCATGCATATGTTGTCTTCAAGAGACCCATTTTGAACCTAAGGATACACCCAGACTGAAAGTGATGGGATGGAGTAGCATCTTTCATGCCAATAGGCCTCAAAAGAAGGCCGGGGTAGCGATTGTCATATCAGATAAATTATATTTTTTAACCTAAATACTCTAGTCAGAGATACAGAAGGACACTACATAATTCTTAAAGGGACTATCCACCAAGATGATCTAACAATTCTAAATATCTACGCCCCCAATATGGGAGGAGCCAATTACATAAGAAAACTATTAATAAAGATAAAGAGTCATATTGATATGAATACATTGATAGTAGGAGATCTTAATATGCCTCTCTCAGTAATAGATCTTCGAAGCAGAAACTTAATAAAAAACAAAAGCATTGAATGAAATATTGGACCAGATGGACCTCATAGATCTATACAGAACATTCCACCCTAAAACAACAGAATACTCACTCTTCTCAAGTGCACATGGAAGCTTCTCCAGAATAGACCACATACTGAGTCACAAAGCAGGACTCAACCAATATCAAAAGACTGACATTATTCCCTGCATATTCTCAGATCACAATGCTTTGAAACTGGAACTCAATCACAAGGAAAAGTTCAGAAGGAACTCAAAAACCTGGAAGCTAAAGACCACCTTGCTTAAGAATGCTTGGATCAACCAGGAGATCAAAGATGAACTTAAACAATTCATGGAAACCAATGAGAATGAAGAGACTTCGGTCGAAAACCTATGGGGGGGGCGCCTGGGTGGCTCAGCAGGTTGAGCCTCTGCCTTCGGCTCAGGTCATGATCCCAGGGTCCTGGGATCGAGCCCCACATCGGGCTCTCTGCTCTGCAGGGAGCCTGCTTCCTCCTCTCTCTCTGTCTGCCTCTCTGCCTAGTTGTGATCTCTCTCTGTCAAATAAATAAAATATTAAAAAAAAAAAAAGAAAACCTATGGGATACAGCAAAGGCTGTCCTAAGGGGGAAATACATAGCCATCCAAGCCTCCCTCAAAAAAATTGAAAAATCCACCACACACCAGCTCTCTCTACACCTTAAGGAACTGCAGAATCAACAACAAATCAAACAAAATTCACACACAAGAAGGGAAATAATCGAGATTAGAACAGAGATCAATGAGGTAGAAACCAGAGATACAGTAGAACGTGTCAATGAAACTAGAAGCTGGTTTTTTGAAGAATTAATAAGATCCATAAACCACTGGACACACTAATCCAAAAGAAAAGAGAGAATTCCAAGTTAATAAAATTATGATTGAAAAAGGAGAGATCACAACTAACACCAAGGAAGTAGAAACAATCATAAGAAATTAGTACCCACAGTTATATACCAATAAGCTAAGCAAACTAGATGAAATGGATGCATTCCTGGAAAACTATAAACTCCCAAAATTGAACCAGGAAGAAACTGACAACCTGAATAGACTGATATCTAGTAACGAGATTGAAGCAGTGATCAAAAACTTCCGAAAAAACAAGAGCCCAGGACCTGATGGATTCCTGGGGAATTCTACCAAACATTCAAAGAAGAAATAACACCAATTCTCCTGAAGCTGTTCCAAAAAATTGAAACAGAAGGAAAACTTCGAGACTCTTTTTATGAAGCCAGCATTACCCTGATCCCAAAACCAGGCAAAGACCCTACCAAAAAGGAGAATTTCAGACCAATATCACTGCTGAATAGGAGTGCTAAGATTCTCAACAAGATCCTAGCAAACAGGATCCAGCACCACGTTAAAATGTGGACAGGTCTGATGTTATTCTGATGGGCTTTCCTCTGTAGGTAAGGAGCCTCTTTGTCCTACCTGCTTTCAAGAGATTGTATCTAATTATGATTTTTCAATTTTACTATCAGGTGCCTTGATGTTTTTTTAGAATCGATAATCTTGAGGGGAGACTGTTTTGCCTCTAGTTCGTGAACACTGGTTCCATTCGCGAGTTTGGGAAAAGAAAATCTTCAACAAAACAGGAAAAAATATACAGTGGAAAAAAGACAGTCTCTTCAATAAATGGTACTGGGAAAACTGGACAGCTATATGTAGAAGAATGAAACTCGACCATTCTCTTACACCATACACAAAGATAAACTCGAAATGGATAATAGACCTCAACATGAGACAGGAATCCATCATAATCCTAGAAGGTAACATAGGCAGTAACCTCTTCAATATCAGCCACAGCAACTTTTTCAAGACATGTCTCCAAATGCAAAGGGAACAAAAGCGAAAATGAACTTTTGGGACTTCATCAAGATGAAAAGCTTCTGCACAGTAAAGGAAACAGCAACAAACAAAGAGGAACCATCGGAATGGGAGAAGATATTTGCAAATGATGGTACAGACAAAAGGTTGATATCCGTGGTACATATACACGATGGAGTATTATGACTCCATCAGAAAGGATAAATACCCAACTTTTGTAGCAACATGGGCGGGACTGGAAGAGATTATGCTGAGTGAAATAAGTCAAGCAGAGAGAGTCAAGTATCATATGGTTTCACTTATTTGTGGAGCATAACAAAGAACATGGAGGACATGGGGAGATGGAGAGGAGAGGGTGTTGAGGGAAACTGGAAGGGGAGATGAACCATGAGAGACTATGGACTCTGAAAACAACCCGAGAGTTTTGAAGGGGTGGAGTTAGGATGTTGGGGAACCAGGTGGTGTGTAATAGGGAGGGCACTTATTGCATAGAGCACTGGGTGTGGTGCAAACACAATGAATACTGTTACGCTGAAAAGAAATATAAAAAAAAAAGTGAAAAAAAAAGTTGACTTGGACCACCGGTGGAGGAGGGGCAGTGACACATGAGGGTCTCCCCTGACCCAGGTTCGTGGGAGCACCTGAGGCTAAGACAACGTCATCAAGTAAGAGTGCTTGTAGTCTGAAGCCTTCCACCACATTAACGACTGTCACCTGAGTAGAGAAGAAGAGTGTACTTGAGAGTAGAAGTAGATTCTATTTGGGGGGGCTCAAGGACATCACAGTGTTGATCATGGAACAGAAACAGGGGATCTCTGGATGAATCTGAACCCTTGTGTGGCTACAGCAGAGACACATTTCACTGCTGCTACCCAGACAGCCCGTTTCCCAGTGGAGCCAGGAAGATAGTCACACACTCCACAGCACAGGCGTCACAAAGAGAGGGTGTGATCATCTACACTAAGCATGAAACATAACAATATAATCTGAAGTGCCCTGTGCATAGTAGACATTCATGAAAACCCATCATAATTCCAGGGGCTCTGTACCATTGGCAAACCTCTATGTTCCACCGGCCCTCTATTCTCTTGTGGTTCAAGTCCTGGGTGTGCAAGTTTGGGGACAGCAGCTCCATGTACAAATCATGTGGAAATTTGTCAAAGCTGCGTCACCCCACTGTATTTGGTAATTCGAGCTGCTCCACTCATCATGAGTGGATTTAACTTCCCTGAAACACTTTCCCGACCAGGTATGTTCACGTGTAAAGGACATAATAGAATGGCAGAGCTGTCAGATTTTGTCATCGCTCCAATCAGTGTCATCACCCTGGGAACTTCCTGGGAGAACCCTCACCTCTCACTGACACATTTACACAAGTAACACCTTCTCTGGTCCTGAAACAACACTTCACACCTGTGTGACAGGTGTTAAGGTCACCCCCTTTAACCTGTGTCCTCATAACTGCACTCAGTGATTTAGATCAGTGCTCTGTGAAGGCGCTTCTCTCATTGTCTTCATGAACAGAGCTGTGGATGCAGGATCTTGTCCCCTGGCTCCCCTGTAGGTTTTTAATGTGAATTAAAAAATAAACACATTACCTGCCTGGTAGAGGGATTGAAGAATGTGAGAAGTTAGCAGATTCAGTTATGAGGACACATCTGGACCCTGTGTTAGGGCCTGGAAGAGTGGACTGACCAGCTCAGGGACGGTAGACGGGAAGAGATATCCAGAGCATCCAGGTCCAGGGGTGTTTCAAACTCACAATTTGTTCTCTGGATCCTTAATCTGCTCATACAGAGGTGAGTGTGCACCTTGACTCCCGTGTGTGTGTGGACTTCAATAAAGAGTAGCTGATATCACTGCTCAGAGGGAAGGACACAAACAGGAGTGTTTATATTTATGTGGGTGCAGGTGGGTTGCTATGGGGTTCTCATCCCCAGGATCACAATGGGCATGTGGGGGTGACAGGTGTTTGTGGTGTGGACATTGTCAATGACACTCTGGCTGGATACTAGGGTGTGTTTCCTGATTAGTTCAGAGACACATTAAGCAAAGGATTGCATTAACCTCTGAAAGGAGAACACAGGCAGTAACCTCTTAGATCCTCAACTGCAGAACTTCTTGCAAGATGTGTCTCTAAAGGCAAGGAAAACAAAGTGAAAGGAATTTTGGGACTTCACCAAGATAAAAATCTTCTTCAATGTAAAGGAAACAGTCAACAAAACTGAAAGGCAACCTATGGAATGGGAGAAGATATTTGCAAATGACACCTCAGACAAAGGTTTGATATCCAAGATCTATAAAGAACTTACCAGAGTGAGCACCCTAAAAACAAATAATGTAGTCAAAAAACGTGGAGAAGGCATGAATAGACAGTTCTACAGAGAGACATACGAATGGCCAACAGACACATGAAAAAATGATCCACATCTCTTGCCACCATGGAAATATAAATCAAAACCACAATAAGTCATTACCTTTCATGATTTAGAAAGAATAAAATTAAAAAGACAGGGAAAACAAATGTTGGGGAGGATGTGGAGAAAGGGGAGCCCTCTGACGCTGTTGGTGGGAATGCAAGTTGATACAGCCACCTTGGAAAACAGTGTGTAGATTCCCCAAAAACTTAAAAATAGAACTACCCTATGACTCAGCAATTGTACTACTGGATATTTTCCCCAAAGATACAGATGTAGTTAAAAAGGGGGCACATGAACCCCAATGTTCATAGGATTAATGTCCACTATAGTGAAACTGTGGAAGGAGCTGAGATGTCATTTCACATATGAATGGATAAATAAGATGTGGTCCAAACATACAATGGAATATTACTCAGTCACCAGAAAGGATGAATACCTACCATTTCATTGATTTGGATGGAAACAGAGGGTGTTATGTCAAGTAGAATAAGTCAAGCAGAAAAAAATAATTATCCTATGGTTTCACCTCTATGTGGAACATAAGGAATAGTGAGGAGGACCACAGAGAAAGTCAATTATAATACGGTTTTACTTACTTGTGGAGCATAAGGAATAACACAGAGGACATTAGGAGATTAAAGGAAAACTGAATTGCGGTAAATTGGAGGGGGATATGAAGCAGGAGCGATGGTGTACTCTGGGAAATAAACTGAGGGTTTTGCAGTGGAGGGGGTGGAGGGATGGGTGAGCATGGTGGTGGGTGTTAAGGAGGACACGTTAGGCATGGAACACTGGGTGTGGTGCATAACCAGTGAATCTTGGAACAGTGAAGAATAAAAAACCTCAGGGAGGGAGACAAACCATGAGAGACTCTGGATTCTGGGAAACAAACAAGGATTACAGAAGTGAGGGTGGTGGGGGATGGGGTAGCCAGGTGATGAGGATTAAGGAGGGCAGGTGATAAGATGTGCACTGGGTGTTATACACAAGTAGTGAATCTTTGAACACTACATCCGAAACTGATGATGGACTATATGTAAGCTATGTGAACATTAGAAAAGAATACAGGCTTTTTTTCCATGTTTTTAAAAAATTTCTTTTCAGTATTCCAGAATTCATTGTTCATGCACCAAGGAAATAAGGGCTTTGAATGACACACTGGACCAGATAGACTTCTTTGTGATTTATTTGGACCCTTTCTCTTTCATTTTGGTAAATTTACGTAGGGGATTCTCAGGTGTATTGTGGTTTTTTTTCCCCAAAGTATCACGTGACGTGATGAGCACAGCGTTTTATACTGAACAGATGGAGCATTGGATATTATATCAAAAGCCAATGATGTAATATAGCTTGGTTAATTGAATTAGAAAAAAAACATATGCAGAACCTTATTTCTTTGATCTGTTCTGTGTTTCTTAGTTTCTATATAATCACTTTCTGCTCTAATCTTGCTATTTCTTTCCTTCTGCTATATTTAGGATTCAGTTGCTGTTTCTCTAGCACCTTTAGGTGTAATGTTACGTTGTTTATTTGAGATTTTTCTTGAGGTGCTCCTGTATGGTGTGTATTTTTGTCTTAGGACCACCTTTGCTGCAGAGAAATGACAGGATGGTGATAATGGTTTTCTACTCTTTTCTTAAATTTAATTTTATTTTTTCAGTGGAGGTTTTATACTCGTCTGTGTGTGTGTGTGTGTGTGTGTGTGTGTGTGTGTGTGTGTGTGGTCTTCTGGCCCCGCTGGAGGTTCTTGTGATCCACAGTGAGTGCCACTGAAATTCTTATGAAGGTTTTGTTGACCTGCATCAGGATATTTGAATTTTTTTGGTATTTAAAACAAGAGGAAGCTAATGTAACTGACTCTTTGTTTTGGAAGATTAGTATATTTGTCTTCCTTAGAAACAACTAAGTTTCTAAGTCAGAGAGTTAATAGGTAAGCACAGAATAACGTCAAGTAGGTTCCCTTGGGGAAACTGCTCTATGGAGAGGAAACCCCAGACCCTGATAGGAAACGTGCCATAGACTCCATCTGCACCTGCTCCTGAGATTAAAGACAGAATTGGTGAGGAGTGTGCACCCTCTGCTGGTCTGATACTCTTGCAGTTTGAGATTTGTGTCTGGGCTCACACTGATGTCCCCTCACTGTGTCACTTGCACAGTAATACACGGCCGTGTCCTCGGCTCTCAGGCTGCTCATCTGCAGATACAGCGTGTTCTTGCCATTGTCTCTGGAGATGGTGAATCGGCCCTTCACAGAGTCTGTGTAGTATGTGCTACTTCCACCAGTATTAATATCTGCGACCCACTGCAGCCCCTTCCCTGGAGCCTGGCGGACCCAGCTCATCCATTAGCTACTGAAGGTGAATCCAGAGGCTGCACAGGAGAGTCACAGAGACCCCCCAGGCTTCACCAGGTCTCCCCCAGTCTCCACCAGCTGCACCTCACACTGGACACCTGCAGACACAAGACATCCCAGTTAGGAAACTGTCACACATCCATGGTTTCTCTCACTCATATCCACTCACATACTCAATGTCTGTTGTTCTCCAGAAATTACCTTTTAAAAGAGCAACAAGGAAAACCCAGCCATGCACAAACTCCATGGTGAGTTCTCCGTGTTCTGTCCTGATCAGTGAAAAGGACACCTGGAAATCCCAGGGCTGGGACTCCTCTCTGGGCTGCGCTGTTTTATTCAGTGGATGGAAAACCCTATTTGCATGTTCTCTGCGTATATAGTTAGCTCCAGATATAGGTTCAATTCTTAACAAGTTACAAACAAAGACTGCATTGTTTGTGGATCACTTTGGTTGGATGGCGCTTTGACAATATGCAGTATTCTTTTTTGTTTGTTTGTTTCTTTAAAAAATGCATTTATTGGGTGCCTGGGCATCTCAGTGGGTTAAAGCATCTGCCTTTGGCTTAGGTCATGATCCTGGATTCCCGGGATCGAGTCCCCCAGTGGGCTTTCTGTTGGGACGGGAGTCTCCTTCACCCCCCTCTCTCTGCCTGACTCTCTGACTACTTGAGATCTCTCTGTTCAATAAATAAATAAAATCTTTAAAAAATGCGTTAATTGGTAGGAAACGTTGTAACAGGACATCAGTAATATAAATTCACAGAGTTAGGAATTCTATCAGAGCCAAGTTTAAATATACCTTTAATATATGAAGGAATAAACTGCAAAATTACGAGGACAATCAGTTTCCAAGCTCACTTTTGCATCCCATTGTCCTGTGTGTCTGTTTTAATGACAGCAGCATACCGTTTTGATGACAACAGCTTTGTAATATAGCTTGAAATTGGAGTGTGGTGACTCCAGGTGGTTTAGTTGCCTCTTTGCTTTCTTTCTTTCTTTTCTTAAAATTTTTTATTTATTTTTTAAAATGTCCTTTCAGTGTTAAGAATTCATTGCTTCTGCACCACACTGAGTGGTCCATGCAATATGTGCCCTCCACAATAACCACCACCAGGTTCACCCAACCTCCCAACCCTCACCACTCCAAAACCCTCAGTTAGTTCCTCCAAGTCCACAGTCTCTCATGGTTCATCTCCCCCTCCAAACTCTCCCAACTCCTTTCTCCTCTCCAGCTTCCAATGTCCTCTGTGTTCTTTCTTTCATTTATTTTTAAAAGTTATTTATTTATTTACTTGGCAGAGAGAGACGCAATGAGAGAGGGAACGGAAGCAGAGGGAGTGGGAGAGGGAGAAGCAGGCTTCTGGCTGAGCAGGGAGCCTGATGTGGGGCTTGATACCAGGAGCCTGGAACCATGAACTAAGCTGAAGGCAGATGCTTAATGACTGCGCCACCCAGGTCCCCCACTCCGTGTTATTTATTATGCTCCACAAATAAGTGAAACCATATGATAATTGACTCTCTCTGCTTGAATTATTTCACTCAGCATAATCTCTTCCAGTCCCATCCGTGTTGCTAAAAAAGTTGGGTATTCTTCCTTTCTTATGGAGGAATAATACTCCATATTATATATGGACCACATCTTCCTTATCCTTTCATCTGTTGAAGGGCATCTTGGTTCTTTCCACAGTTTGGTGACTGTGGCCATTGGTGCTATGAACAGTGGGGTACAGATGGCCCTTTTCTTCATGACATCTGTATGTTGTTAATATTCTATTTTTTAAAATTTATCAACTTTTAAAATTTCTTTCCAGTGCAATTGCAGGTTCATAGGGGAGCTCTATTTTTAATTTCTTGAGGAATCTCCACACTGTTTCCAAAGTGGTTGTACCAACTTGCATTCCCACCAACACTGTAAGAGTGCTCCCCTTTCCCAACAACCTCTCCAACACTTGTTTACTGTCTTGTTAATTTTGGCCATTCTCAATGATGTAAGGTGGTTCTCAATGTGGTTTTAATTTGAATCTCCCATGTGGCTAGTGATGATGAAAATTATTCATCTGTCTGATCGCCAATTGTATGTCTTCATTGGAGAAGTGTCTGTTCATATCTTCTGCCCATTTTTGATATGATTATCTGTTTTGTGTGTGTTGAGTTTGAGGAGTTCTTTATAGATCCTGGATATCATCCTTTTGCCTGTACTGTCATTTGCAAATATCTTCTCCCATTGCGTGTGTTGCCTTTTTGTTTTGTTGACTGTTTCCTTTGCTGTGCAGAAGCTTTTGATCTTGATGAAGTTCCAAAAGTTCATTTTAGCTTTTGTTTCCTTTAGTTTTGGAGACATATCTTGAAAGAAAATCAACATTCGCAAATCAATCAATGTGATAGAATAAATCAATAAGAGAAGAGAGAAGAACCACATGGTCCTCGCAATTGATGCAGTAAAAGCATTTGACAAAATCCAGCATCTGTTCCTGATTAAAATGCTTCAAAGTATAGGGATAGAGGGAACATTCCTGAACTTCATAAAATCTATCTAACAAAGACCCACAGCAAATATCCTCAATGGGAAAAATCTTGCAGCCTTCCTGTTGAGATCAGGAACACAACAAGGATGCCCACTCTTACCATTCTTGTTCAACATAGTATTAGAAGTCCTAGCAACGGCAATCAGACAACAAAGAGAAATAAAATGTATCCAAATTGGCAAGGAAGAAGTCAAACTCTCTCTCTTCGCAGATGACATGATTCTTTATATGGAAAACCCCAAAGACTCCACCCCCAAACTACTAGAACTCATACAGCAATTCAGTAACGTGGCAGGATACAAAGTCAATGTACAGAAATCAGTGGCTTTCTTATACACTAACAATGAAAATACAGAAAGGGAAATTAGAGAATCGATTCCATTTACTATAGCACCGCAAACCATAAGACACCTGGGAATAAACCTAACCAAAGAGGTAAAGGACCTGTACTCGAGGAACTACAGAACACTCATGAAAGAAATTGAAGAAGACACAAAAAGATGGAAGACCGTTCCATGCTCTTGGATTGGAAGAATAAACATTGTTAAAATGTCTATACTGCCTAGAGCAATCTATACTTTTAATGCCTTTCCAATCAAAATTCCACCGGTATTTTTCAAAGAGCTGGAGCAAATAATCCTAAAATTTGTATGCAATCAGAAGAGACCCTGAATTGCTAAGAAAATGTTGAAAAACAAAAACAAAACTGGCGGCATCACGTTACCCAATTTCAAGCCTTACTACAAAGCTGTGATCACCAAGACAGTGTGGTACTGGCATAAAAGCAGACACATAGACCAGTGGAACAGAGTGGAGAGCCCAGATATGGACCCTCAACTCTATGGTGAAATAATCTTCGACAAAACAGGAAAAATATACAGTGGAATAAAGACAGTCTCTTCAATAAATGTTGCTGCGAAAACTGGACATCTATATGTAGAAGAATAAAACTCGACCATTCTCTTACACCATACACAAAGATAAACTCGAAATGGATAAAAGACCTCAACGTGAGACAGGAATCCACCAGAATCCTAGAGGAGAACATAGGCAGTAACCTCTTCGATTTCAGCCACAGTAACTTCTTTTGATCAGACTGATTTCTTATATTATGCTTTAAATCATTTTAATTTAAATTCAGTTCAATTAACATACAGTGCATTACCAGTTTTAGAGGTAGATTTAGTGATTCATCAGTTGTCTATAACAGCTAGCGCTCATGCCACGGAGTGCTCTCCTTAATGCCCTTTGACCAGTTACCCCATACCCCACAGCCACCTCTAGTTTAAACACAAAATTTTGAATATAATTTCAGTATTTGGATTGGGGAATGTTCATCCTAGAATTATAGCTCCATTTATTTGTTTTATCACAACTTTATCTGCTTAAATTCTTTTAAAAATTGTGTTCATTTAGCCTCCATATTGTACATATTCGTTTTTGTTGTAGTGTTCAACAATTCATTAATCGTGTATAACACCAACTGCTCTTCCCAGCATGTGCCCTCCTTATCACCCATCCCCAAGTTACCCCATCCTCTGACTCCCACACCTCAAAATCTCTGTCTCTTCCACAGAGAAACCTATTGATTTCTGATTTTATTTATTTGGTGCTTCCTCTTTTTCTTTTGAGAAATCTAGGTAGAGGTTTCTAAATCTTATTTTATTTTTTCCAAAGAACTAGAACCTTGGTTTTTTTAATCTGTTCTGCTGTTTTTTTTTTGTTTGTTTTGTTTTGTTTTTATATCATTTATTTCTCCTCTAGTCTTTAGTATTTCCTTCCTTCTGCTGTATTTGGGCTTCAGTCATTGCACTTTCTCCAGCTCCTTCAAGTGTAATGTTAGGTGGCGTGTTTTAGATTTTTCTTGCTTCTTGAGGTCTTCCTGTATGCTGTGCATTTCTGTATTAGGACCACCCATGCTAATTAGGTGAAAGTGATGAAGGTATTATACTTTTGTGTGAGTGTGTGTGTGTGTATGTGTGTGTGTGTTTGTTTAATGTTCAGGCTCCACATCCACACTGCACTTGGTGGGATTTCAGGACTTTATGATGTTGTCACTAACATTGATGCCCTGAGCTTTGTTTAAGACAGTGACACCCCCCCTCCAAAGACGCTTTCTTCTTTTACTTTGGATTGTTGATACCTCTGTGGCCTCATGTGCAGCATGGACTTTATGCTTTTTCTATCAAGTTCGTACTTTGAGCTGGGTGGACCTGTGATGCATACAGAATGCCTATGGGATTCCTGTAAAGACCCATTTGATGAGGATCAGGATATTCGTGATTCATGGGTATTTAGGGATAGGGATAAACAAAGTGAGTGACTCTGTATTTTGTGCATTTTAATATAATCGTTTTCCTATTAGAACAAATTTTTGAAGTCAGAGAGTGAAGTGGTAAGCACAAGTCATCACTAGCCATCAGGGATATTCAAATTAAAACCACATTGAAATACTACCTTACACCAGTTAGAATGGCCAAAATTAGCCAGACATGAAACAACGTGTGTTGGAGAGGATGTGGAGAAAGGGGAACCCTCTTACACTGTTGGTGAGAATGCAAGTTAGTGCCGCCACTCTGGAGAACAGTGTGGAGACTCCTGAAGAAATTAAGAATAGAGCTTCCCTATGACCCTGCAATTGCACTGCTGGGTATTTACCACAAAGATACAGAAGTAGTGAAAAGAAGAGCCATCTGTACCCCAATTTTTATAGCAACAATGGCCATGGTCACCAAACTGTGGAAAGAACCAAGATGTCCTTCAACAGATGAATGGATAAGGAAGAGGAGTTGAGGGAAACTGGAAGGGGAGGCGAACCATGAGAGACTATGGACTCTGAAAAACAACCTGAAGGTTTTGAAGGGGCGAGGGTGGGAAGTTGCGGGAGCCAGGTGGAGAGAATAATGGAAAGCACATATTGCATGGAGCACTGGGTGTGGTGCAAAAACAATGAATTCTGCTAAGCTTTAAAGAAATTTAAAAAAAATGAAAAGAATCATGTGTGCATAGAGGGCCCTTAGGGAAAGTGTTCTCTGGACAGGAATTGCCAGATCCTGACAGGAAACTTGCCCATAACCTCCATCTGCATCTTCTCCTGGGCTTAAAGACAGAATTGGTGAACAATGTGCACCCTCTGGTTCTCCCTATCCTCTCCTACAGTGAGGTTTCTGTCTGGGTTCACACCGATGTCCTCTCACTGTGTCGTTGCACATTGTCTTGGCTCTCGGGCTGTTCATCTACAGATACAGTGTATTGTTGCCATTGTCTCTGGAGATGGTGAATCAGCCTTTCAGAGTCTGTGTAGCTTTTGCTACTTCCATCATTGCTAATGCATGTGACCCACTGCAACCTCTTCCCTGGAGCCTGGCGGACCCAGCTCCTGTGGTAACTGCTGAAGGTGAATCCAGAGCATGTACAGGAGAGTCTCAAGATCCCCCATGCTTCACCATGTCTTCCCCAGACTCCACCAGCTGCACCTCACACTGGACACCTGAGGACGCAAGACATACTGGTCAGGAAATTCACACATCCATGGTTTCTTTCACTCATATCCACCCACGTCCTCAATGTCTCTTGCTCACCATGAATTTCCTTTTTTTTAAATTAATTTATTTTTTTTCAGCGTAACAGTATTCATTGATTTGCACAACACCCAGTGCTCCATGCAATACGTGCCCTCCCTATTACCCATCACCTGGCACCCCCAACCTCCCACTCCCGTCCCTTCAAAACCCTCAGGTTGTTTTTCAGAGTCCATAGTCTCTTATGGTTCGCCTCCCCTTCCAATTTTTTTAAAAAAATAAACATATAATGTATTTTATCCCCAGGGGTACAGGTCTGTGAATCGCCAGGTTTACACACTTCACAGCACTCATGATAGCACATACCCTCCCCAATGTCCATAACCCCCTCCCCCTCTCCCAACCCCACCTCCCCCCAGCAACCCCCAGTTTGTTTTCTGAGTTTAAGAGTCATTTATGGTTTATCTCCCTCCCAATCCCATCTTGTTTCATTTATTCTTCTCCTATCCCACTAACCACCCATGCTGTATTTCCACGTCCTCATATAAGGGAGATCATATGATAGATGTCTTTCCCTGATTGACTTACTTCACTAAGCATGATACCCTCTAGTTCCATCCACGTCGTTGCAAATGGCAATATTTCATTTCCTTTGATGGCTGCATAGTATTCCATTGTGTATATATACCACATCTTCTTTATCCATTCATCTGTTGATGGACATCTAGGTTCTTTCCATAGTTTGGCTTTGTAGACATTGCTGCTATAAACATTCGGGTACACATGCCCCTTCGGATCACTGCGTTTCTATCTTTAGGGTAAATACCCAGGAGTGCAATTGCTGGGTCATAGGGTAGTTCTATTTTCAACATTTTGAGGAACCTCCATGCTGTTTTCCAGAGTGGTTGCACCAGCTTGCAGTCCCACCAACAGTGGAGGAGGGTTCCCCTTTCTCCGCATCCTCGCCAGCATCTGTCATTTCCTGACTTGTTAATTTTAGCCATTCTGACTGGTGTGAGGTGATATCTCATTGTAGTTTTGATTTGTATTTCCCTGATGCCGAGTGACGTGGAGCACTTTTTCATGTGTCTGTTGACACAAAGAAATAGAAAAATGTTCCATGCTCCTGGATTGGAAGAATAAATATTGTGAAAATGTCTATGCTACCTAAAGCAATCTACACATTTAATGCAATCCCTATAAAAATACCATCCATTTTTTTCAAAGAAATGGAACAAATAATCCTAAAGTTTATGTGGAACCAGAAAAGACCTCAAATAGCCAAAGGAATATTGAAAAAGAAAGCTAAAGTTGGTGGCATCACAATTCTGGACTTTAAGCTCTATTACAAAGCTGTCATCATCAAGACAGCATGGTACTGGCACAAAAACAGACACAGATCCCCATGGAACAGAATAGAGAGCCCAGAAATAGACCCTCAACTCTATGGTCAATTAATCTTCGACAAAGCAGGAAGGAATGTCCAATGGAAAAAAGACAGCCTCTTCAATAAATGGTGCTGGGAAAATTGGACAGCCACATGCAGAAAAATGAAATTGGACCACTTTCTTACACCACACACGAAAATAGACTCCAAATGTTTGAAGGACCTCAATGTGAGAAAGGAATCCATCAAAATCCTTGGGAGAATGCAGGCAGAAACCTCTTCGACCTCAGCCGCCACAACATCTTCCTAGGAACACGCCAAAGGCAAGGGAAGCAAGGGAAAAATGAACTATTAGGATTTCATCAAGATCAAAAGCTTTTGCACAGCAAAGGAAACAGTTAACAAAACCAAAAGACAACTTACAGAATGAGAGACGATATTTTCAAACGACATATCAGATAAAGGGCTAGTATTCAAAATCTATAAGGAACTTAGCAAACTCAACACCCAAAGAACAAAGAATCCAATCAAGTAATGGGCAGAGGACATGAACAGACATTTCTGCAAAGAAGACATCCAGATGGCCAACAGACACATGAAAAAGTGCTCCTTTTTTTTTCTTTTAAATTTCTTTTCAGCATAACAGTGTTCATTGTTTTTGCACCACACCCAGTGCTCCATGCAACATGTGCCATCACTAATACCCACCACCTTCTTCCCCAAACTTCCAACCACCCACCCCTTCTAGACCCTCGGGTTGTTTTTCAGAGGGAAATTGGAAGCGGGGTGAACCATGAGAGACTATGGTGTGTAAATTACCTTTTAAAAGAGCAACAAGGAAATCCCAGCCAAGAACAGACTCCATAGTGAGTTGTCTGTGTTCTATCTTGAATACTGATTGGAGCACCTGCAAATCCTGGTGCTGGGGTTCCTTTCCCAGCTGCGCGGTCAGGGCTGGGCTGTTTTAATCAGCAGAGGGAAGGCCCTGTTTGCATGTTCTCTGAGTGTATAACAAATTTTCCAGGTAGCATCCTCATGATGGCAGTGACCTAGAGTAGTTGTGAGGGTCCTGGGGGAGTTTGGTCACCATGATATCTTTGATGAAGTCACACCCTTTTATTTTGTGATTTTGCTGGAGAAACTGATTAGCACCTATTGTTTTCCTTTTTTCACATATGAACCCCATCACCGTGATGTAGATACCAATTTTCCCCACTATTTTATAGGTCGATATGTACACACAGCAGCACAGAATGGTTCTGTGAATTTCCAGGTGAGCACAGCAGGTGAAATTGAGCCCCAGTGTCTAATTCTGTGCTCCTCACTATGGGAAATGTTTGCTCCCTTGAACCTCCTTCAGGACAGAGCTGGATATGAGATTCTTAGGCTTTCTGAATTTCTGTAAGTCCCAGTAGACGGATGTGTGGAGATCAGGTCTTTCTGTCATAGAAACTTGGAGACACTGAGAAACCTTGACAGAGACTCACAGAGCTTCTGGAGATGCTGTGGGTTATCAACAACCACAAGGGACATTTATACCTGTTCTCTCTGCACACATCAATGGAAAATTTAAATAAAGGTAAAGGAATGGAATTATTAGTTAAACAATTAATGTCAGAACACCTGAGCTCAGAAAGCATGCTGTTAGTTAAAGACAATTCTTCATTTCTGAAATGGAAATCATTGTACTTCTACACTCTTTTTTATTGCCATGATGATATAAACTATATCTATCCCAATGCTTTGCCCTTGGCAAGTTTGGTTTTTGTCATTTTGATGGTTTATTCCTAAAATGTAGGACTCTTCTCTATTTCCACAGGGTTATAAATTGTTTACTGTGTTTATGTCTGGGAGAAGTTAACAGAGCATTTAGCTGGAAGCCCTTGAGAGGAGACCAGCCCCAATCCAACTCTTGTCCTGGATCATGAGCTCTGTGGTTCTTGAGTCAGAGGGACTGTGAGTCATCTTGATGGTCCCAGTGCACCAGCAGGTGTCACAGACTGTTGCAGAGATAAAGGGACTCCTCTTTTCTCTTCCCCATTTACCCAACATGAGGAGTTACCCTCTCAGCGTAACCACTACAGATTGTCCTGTTGAAAGGATATGTCCTCATACTTACTTCCTTTACTTGAGCTTCTCACTGTCGTCCTTAGGCCATAATATCCAATATTTATTGTATTCAGAGATGAGCAGGAACCTTGGATCAAGTCCCTGCATTCTACCAGGTGCCCTCAGACCATGAGGTCTTTCCCTCCAGAGCATAAGGTGAGGGTCATCTGCTTGTCCTGGGAGGAATAGTCCTAGAAACCACGTCCCTATGTGTTTCCAGTTACATTTGATGTGAATCACTAATGAAATTGCCAGTGGTTTGAAATTGTGTTCAGCAGGTACTGGAATTTATTCATTCTGCCAGGTATGAGGTGACATATTTCCATGGTTTTGATTTGTGCTTCCCTGATGATGACTGATGTTGAGCGTCTCTTCATGTGTCTTATAGCCATCTGGATGTCTTCTTTCAATAAGTCTTTATTCCTTTCTTTGACCATTTCCTAACTGCATTCCTTGCGTGTTGAGTGTGGTAAAGTATTTATAGGTTATGGATATTAAATTTATCATAGATTTCTTTTGCAACTATCTTCTCCCATTTATGACTCATATGTGGAATTTATGAAGGAAAACAGATGAACACAAGGGAAGAGGGAAAAGAAAAAACATGAGGGAGGGAAACAACCACAAGTGACTCTTAGTAATAGAAAACAGACCGCAGCTTGATGGAGGGAGATGAGTGAGGACTGGGGAGATGGACGATGAGCATGAAAGAAGGCACCGGTTTCAATGAAAACTAGGTGTTGTATGTAAGGATGAATCAGCGAATTATACTCCAGAAACAAATATTACACTGTGTGGTAACTAATAAAATTTAAATTAAAAATAAAAAAATAAGAAAAAAGTAGCAGGTACTGGAATACATGGTTGGTGTCAGGCAGTGAGGAACAGGGGAACAACACATCGTAAACATGCATCCTCAAGCTTGGGCTTGTTCTCTGCAGAGGAATGGAGGTGCAAGCAATGTTCAGCTGACACTTTTCCATGCTTCCTGAGTCCTCAGATGCACCGCTGTGACCCAGCCTGGCCCAGGAGCTCAGGACGACCATACTTGGGCAGGATGTGGGATGCAAGGTGTTTGGACAGCTGCCAGTGAGGTGTGGGCACAGAATGAGTTAGGAAATGCCAACCCATATTGCACCATACAGAGAATTATGACTATTTTTGTCAAGTAATGTCCACAACCAGTCAGGAATCATAGGGATAAATGCAAAGAGTTGAGTCTCATTTCTCTAGATCCCAGTGATTATGACCTTTGAGACATAATTTCTATCTTTCAACCTAAATTAGAGAAACTATTCAAATTTCTCTGCAAGTTTAAAAACATTCACTAAATATCTGAGTGTAGGTTTTCTGTATTAGTTAGGAATGCCTGTATTTAATTGTTTTATTTTAGAAAAAATCACACTGCATAATATGTAGCATCTTAAATTTTTGAAGTGTAAAATGCAATGGCGACAAACATATACACCACATGATTTCACACTGAAGCATCTCCAACAGAGTCTCATTTCTTCCACCACACCTGACATGTGGACCAGCCCTGCCATGATCAGAGCCTCAGAGCTGGACCTTAGTCTTGTCCCTCACAGGATGTCATCTGCACCTTTTCAAGAGCTTCCTGGTGTTACTGGTTTAATTGAGTAGAGTTGAGATACATATAGTATGTTAATGTTTACCAGTTGTGTTGTTCTTTTCTTCTCTCACATACAAAGGACATAAACAAAAGGCCAATTATACAAAAGTTAAATTAAAGCAAATGAATAGTCAAGAAGCAAAATTTAAAAATTGGCAATCAACTCCCTAACCCTACAAGCTATAAAACCTTAAAAATCTAAGGATTAGTTATGTTTCCCAGTATGAGTCACTTTATAGTAATAGAAGTTCAGGAATTTGGATCTTGGTAGCTTGTTAACCATTCAGTTTCACAGAAGCGATAATAAGTAAATCCCTGAATAATATTAGCTTTGTTTAATGGAAAAATCCTTCTGTGGTATGTTGTGAAGTTCAGGAGAATGAACACAATCACTGCTTGCAGTTATTTTTTAAGTTTTTATTTAAATTACAGTTTTTTAACATAGGGCATATTTAACAAGACCCAAACCTTTGTAATCCACCTCCACCTGCCACTCCTCTGGTAACTGTCCATCTGTTATCTGTAGTTAGGATTGTGTTTTTGTTTTCTCTCTTTCTTTTCCCCCTTTCTTCATTTATTTTGTTTCTTAAATTCAACATATGAGTGAAATTATATAGTATTTGTCTTTCATTGACTAATGCACTTAGCATAAAACTCTCCAGCTTCATCCAAGTCATTGAAAATGTCAAGATTTCATTCTTTTTTATGAATGAGTAACATTCCACTCTCTCTACATATACCACATCTTCTTGATTATTCATCAATGAGTGGACACGTGGGCTGTTTCCATGGCTATTTTAAGTAATGCTGCTGTTAATATAGGGGTGTGCTGTACTCTGAGAACTAGTCTTTTTGTGCTGTTTGGGTGAATATTCACTCGTGTGATTGATGGATCATAGTGCAGTTCTACTTTTAAGTATTTGGGGAATCTACACCCTGTTTTCCAGAGTGGCTGCACCCTGCACACTCCACATCTCCTGAACAGGGATTTCTGCAGGGCCTCAGTTCTAAGAAACCGGTATCAGGTCCCATTTAACAAGCCCAGCAGAGAACACCTACTTAAAACTCCCACATTCTGACTGCTCACTGCCCACTGCAGCCAAGGAGGGACTCTGTAGACAACTGGCCTGAAGGCAAGTTCTGCTAAAACAGAACAGCAGAGAACAAAAAGTACACAGTACATACCAGTACACACCAGAGATCTCTCTGAAGCATCAAGCCCTCAACATAACTTGTTTTCATAACACACAGAAGAAGGTAGAATCTTAGAAAAAATGAGAAGATGGAGGAATTCAGTTTCAGGTGCAGTTCTGATCAACCTCAATTGAGGTTTTCTTAGATCAGGCCATTTGACCCCACAGGGTGGGCAAAGGACTTGTCATCTGTCTCCAGATCCAATAGTTTCCATTACTGAAAGGCTCCTGTGCATAAAGAACACTGCCATCCAGCCAAAGCATTCACTATTCAGCAATGTCCACTGCACTGGGATACTGAGTGCTGCTGACAATATCCCTGCTATTCACGTCCGTTTGGAGCACCTCCGACTTCCTGGTCAAAGTGACTGTCTCATTGCCGACAAATGTTTTCTTCTCTATGTGACTTGTTTTGTGAGATTATGTGCCTGGACCTCAGGCGGCAACTGTCACTTACTGCAAAATGATATAGTAATTGAACAGTATTGAAAGGGCTTTCTACATTAAAATAGCAGTTGGGTTCATAGGACCACTGGATCAAAGGAGGAAGGGAAATAAGGGTAAGATATTCTGAAATAAAACAGCAGAGTGCCATTTTTAGCCTCAATATATAAAGCACTGGGTACTTAGCACACCATCTTTGAAGCAAGAAAATATCAAAGATATTTAAAAAATAGAAGACACATTTCTTGGTCCCCTTAGAAAGTTGAGGTCACAGAGGAGTCCATCCCCACACTACAGAGAGGCACAGAAACGGGTGAGTCTACAAATCTTGCACAGAAACCTTGGATTTCCATAAGAGTCAGTGTGCTTCTAGTTGAGATTAGTATTGAGTCCCTTTCCGAGTGGAGGTGAGTATCCTCCAACCCACTGAGAACCTGAAGAGAACAAAGGCATAAAAGGAGGAAGGCACCCCTTTTATTTCAATCTCATTGCCTGAACTTCTCTTTTCTTTTAATTTCCTAGTCTTGGACTGAGCAATACACCAAGTGATCCCCTGGTTCTCCATCCAACAGCCTGAGAATGATTTACTCCACCATCCCCACCAGCTTGTAGAGGACGGAGCCTGGGACTACTGAGGCTCTCTTACCATGGGAATTAATTACATATGTTCTTTCTGCAGGTGAATTTTCAGCTGGAAACGAATAATAGTTCTACATTCTGTACATGCTTGTTGACATATGGTATTCTCAGTCGTTTTGTACTGTAGACATTCTTAGGAGAGGTGTAGCGGTATCTTCTGAGGATAAACATACTGATGTATACAATTACCTCTTTCTAGAAGAATAGGATATTATGCTGATACATGTTCCTTGAAGAACGTCAACGTTTAGTGCTATCATCATGGATATAGAGCATGTAGGGGTGGAGATTGTCATCCCATGCCCATTCTCATGTCCAGTTTTTGTCACACAAGTTTTTAGGAGCTGTGGTAGACCCCTATAGGAAAATCACAGTCTTGGACTTTAAAATTTTGAAGGAAAGCCTCACCAGTCTTTGCAGATCATGATTCTTCTTTTGAGAAATAGCTGGAAGCCTGTTCCTGGATCTTAGGAACTGCAGGTTCAAGCCCGAGTCACTAGGTTGTCATGGAAATTGAGCTGTCCATCTTGGAGTGGGTGTTATTTGAATGTCCCAGCCATAAAGTGGAGCATGTACTGTGATACTTGGTCAGCCAATGGAAGAAATGATGGTGTCTGAAGAGATCCTGAAGACACAAGCAAGTCACATTAAGAATTTTCCACATGCTTATGATCCCCAGACCTGCTATGCTGCTTTTTCTCTCTCAATCTTCACATTTGGCCTCACAGGGAGAGTCTTACAATTGCCCCAGAGGGGAAGAAAAAGTTGAACCTGGTTCACATTTGTTTCTGCATGATATTCAGACACAAGTCAAAGGTGAAACTCACTAGTGTTATCTCTACCTCCCTGGAGCACCATTTTATATGAGAGAAATTACCTCATGAAGACAGGATTACAGCATTAATTCAGTGGCAACATCTTGCAAATTTGAGGTAAAGTTGAGATCATTCTGGAATAAAGATATCAGTCACCCTGCCAGACAATGGCCAGGACAGCCTGAAGATTTGGCTGACAACAAGGAGAATACATCATTGGTATAGTATGAAAGTAGCTCTATATCCCAATTTTCAGTCTTTTCCTGTTACAGTAATGAGGACCTTAGCTATCACGCATACGTCCTCCTTTTTTTTTTAAAAAAATATGGGAATGTCTTTGTTTTGTTCTCTGTCCGTTTTCTTTGCCATGTAAATTAAGATGTATTAACTTTCTATCATTGCACATAAGAATTCTTTTTTTTTCTATTTTATTTTTTTTATTTGTTTATTTGTTTATTTACAGCATAACAGTGTTCATTGTTTTGGCATCACACCCAGTGCTCCATGCAGTACGTGCCCTCCCTATTACCCACCACCTGGTTCCTCAACCTCCCACCCCCCCGCCCCTTCAAAACCCTCTGGTTGTTTTTCAGAGTCCATAGTCTCTCATGGTTCATCTCCCCTTCCAGTTTCCCTCAACTCCCTCTCCTCTCCATCTCCCCATGCCCTCCATGTTATTTGTTATGCTCCACAAATAAGTGAGACCATATGATACTTGACGCTCTCTGCTTGACTTATTTCACTCAGCATAATTTCTTCCAGTCCTGTACATGTTGCTACAAAAGTTGGGTATTCATCCTTTCTGATGGAGGCATAATACTACATCGTGTATATGGACCGCATGTTCCTTATCTATTCATCCGTTGAAGGGCATCTTGGCACATAAGAATTCTTAATTTTCAAAAAAAAAGAATTCTTAACTTTCCGTCATAATATATCAATTGAGTGGTATTAATGAGAAGCGAAAACACCACTGAAGATCTTCACCTCCTCTTCTGGGGAAGTGTTTAGAGGGCTATTGGTGGTATGCAGGATACTTGTATCATATACGGTGAAATTGTGACTGTGCTATTTTCTTTGTTTGCAGAATGAGTGTGATTAAGGCAATGAATATGGATGCCCAGTTTACAGGAGGCGGATGACTGATGGTTCTCTCAATGTGTCAGAGTGACAGGGACATGGGTGCCCAGATTAAACGTTGTTTCTCTGGGGCTTTGTGAGGCTGGTTCTAGGAGATAGTGATGATTTTATCCATAGTCTCTGAGTACGTGGGCATCATCCAATCCACTAAGGTTCTGAGTAGAATAAAAGGCTGAGGGAGAAGGAATTCCCTCATATTTACTTCCTGTGTGCATGCTTGAGCAGGGACACTGGTCACCTCCTGCCCTTGGATGCACTTACAGCTTCAGGTCCCCAGGATCTCCAACTAGATCCCACTGAGAATCTGATGTGACTTACATCACTGGTCATCCTGGGTCTCCACCTGTGATAGCAGATCATGGGACTTCTCAGACTCTTCAGTGACGTATGCCAATGAGGTATGGGTTCTGTTCCTCAGGAGAACTATGACTAATACCTGGAGATTCTAGAATGTTCTTGTGTCTTACTGTAACTGACAAAATGTGTCAGGCATATGAAGGCCTAACAATCAAAGTTCTATGAAAGAAGTGTCATGTTGTGTGTTTGGGACAAGAGCTGGGTGAGGATAATGAGGAGTGAACAGATGATGAAGAAATCACCATATCTAAGAAGGGAGATACCCCTGGTCCTGGGACACCGATGGGGGAAGTCAGGTTCTGCTCATCGTGGGGGTGATTCTTAGAGCCTTGCAGAAGCAGGAGTGCAGATGAGAATCTCAGAATGACATCATATTTTCAAAACAGAGAGCAATAATGATTCTGTCAAAGGAACAGTCTAATGAATGAGTACATTTGAGGTGAAAAATTAAAAATTGACTTATGTATAGTATATGTATATATGGAAGTCAGTTACGGATAATCCCAAATACTGATACTTTGTCCATAATTCAGTATTATTATTTAGGAACTATTAATAGAAGTATTTTATTGAAGTATTTAATAAGAGTGCTTAATAGTATTAAAATATTTAATATTATTACTTCATTAAAATATTTAATAAATAGACTACCCTAGAGATTTTTTAAACTTTGCATTTATTTGTCATTATATGGCAAAATCCAACAGCTTTGTAGATAGAAATATCAATAAATATTCATAAAATCTGGAAGGATAAGAAGAAATAGTTGCCTATTATTATTTCTTTGGAATATATATTTTTCATCTTTTATTTCCAGAGAACATGTAAAATATATTTTAGTGTAAAAATTATTTCACCTTGAAACTCAATGATTATAGCATACAATACTAATAAAATATCAGAACCTGTAAAAATCCAGACCCTCCAAGCCTAGTACATATTTGTTTATTCATTCATTCATTCATTCATTCATTCATTTATTTATTTATTTTCAGCGTAACAGTATTCAATTTTTATGCACCACACCCAGTGCTCCATGCAATACTTGCCCTCCATAATACCCAGTACACATTTTAATAGTTGAGAAGGGAAACAATTCACCTTCTTC
This sequence comes from Meles meles, assembly GCF_922984935.1. Classification (NCBI taxonomy): domain Eukaryota; kingdom Metazoa; phylum Chordata; class Mammalia; order Carnivora; family Mustelidae; genus Meles; species Meles meles. The sequence goes on from NC_060071.1 coordinate 152,000,932, forward strand.
ACCTGTGGCTAGACCTACCCTCTATTTGGTGGGCCTGAGCGCCCCCTGGTGTCTTGAGTGCCCCTAGTGACCAGAGCGCCCCCTGCTGTCCTGACTGTTCTGCAGCCCAGCCTCTCCTGTGTCCCTGCAGGGAGGTTTGGGTCTGGGCTTACACTGACATGCCCTCACTCTGTCTCTGCACAGTAATACAGGGCCAGGATCTTGGTGGCACTGAGATCTCTCAGCTGCAAGAACTCGTTCTTGTGTGTGACTCTGGATATGGACATGTGGCTCTTGTTGGATGGAGTGTCATGTGTGTTTTACCTATGATTTATAAACCAATTCACTGCACCCAGTGATTTGGGGTTGGAGGATTCAGTTCCACATAAATTACTGCATGACACAGAGAATCCAGAAACAACATTGGTGAGGTGCAGGGTCTGTGAGCCCCTCACCAGTCATGAGCCTGACATCTGAAGCAGCACCTGGGACAGGACACCTGGGCACAAGGCCCAGTTACTCAGGACACTCACAACCATCCCAATGGTGCCATGTCTGACATCTGGACCATCTCCTTGGGGAGCTGTCACCAGACACAGAGAAGGGCCTAGAAACTCATATTCCTGTAGACCACAGCTCTGCCTTCCCCAGAGACCTCACGCTGTTTGAAGAGAGAGCTGTGAGCTCCCACACCTGAGAGTGGATTTTACTCTAGAGGTTGAGTAGAAGTTTGCATGTGTTGGAGGGAGACTGTCCTTGGAAGTCGACAGGGACAGAGTCAGGCTCCTCTGCACCTTCCAGGACCACCTGTGTGTATCTCCTTGTTGAACTACCAAGGCATGTTGTTCTGGGGTGGGTGAGCCCTTGGTCTATGAGCTGTGTTAGAAGCAGTTCAATAGATGACCTTACTTTCTGAGCATCAGAATAAATGTTGAATACATGAGTGATTCAAAATTCATTTTAACCTAAACTATATTTCAAAAAGATATTTAATGGGATCCACACTTTGTAGCTACAGCTTTCCAAATGAACAAGTACCTGCACAGCTGGGTGCATCTGGAGACCTTTAATCCCAGTGGTCTCTTCTGATGGGCTTTGTCTGCGAAGATGTCTGAAAAAGTGTAAGTGGTATCCTTGTCCTCAAGGGCATGGACATCAACACAAGGCACCTACTCTGTGTTTTGCAGTTACAGCTCCTATGCTTGGAGGGTGCCTCCCTTGTCCTGAGAAATCCACCTCACACAGGGGCTTGTTATCTCTGGAAGGGGGATCTTGCTTTAAAGAAAAGTGGGTAATTTTTCTCTTATGCAGCACAGAGATGGTTACTAATTCAGGTATGGATTTAATGACACTCAAATATTACCATGAAGGAAATGGTGTTAATGACCCAGACATTATTCGGATCTGAACATTAGAGGTCTAATAAGAGATTCTGGGGTTTATATTCATATTCCTGAAAGACTTGCAGCAAGAGGATAAATGCTGAGATAGATGAATAGACTTTAAATAGAGATCAGATGACTATAGAACAGAGAGATGAGAGATGGATACTCAGATAAGTTTATATTATTTTAAAAGACACTAGAGAGGAATTGTATCATTATGGACACATCAAATGGAATGTCCATAATTTTCAATGTTTTTAAAACCATATTTTCATGATGGAAGAATATTTTAGTGTCAACGTTGGGTTGACATCTAAATAATGGTATGTGTTAGATTTTATAATGAATAAGCACCTTTTCCACTTAGGGTGGTGATGCCTCCTTGTAGATATTGGTTGTTGTGCAATTCTGTGTAAGCTTTGGAGCAGATCTTCCCCGCTAACAGCCCGTGGAATATGCCTTTGAAATCATTACATAAGCAGGATCACATCTTTAAATGGAGAGGACATAAATAAGGTCATTTGTGTTATTTAGCATCTAGCAATGACTGAATCGATGAAGGCTCAGGGGTACCTGAACCGTTTCACCACAGTGTGAAGTTATAAGGGAAATTGAGACTCAGAGGCAGGAAAACAGAGGAGCCCTAAGCATGGATTTTTCCACAGTGATGGACACTGCAGAGCTCTGCAGGAACCAGTCACTTCCCAGGCTCTCTCTACAGCAGCATCTGGGGCTTGAACTCATGGTCATAGGGTCCTGAGGGCCCCAAGTAACCATATTCCTCCTCTCCTCCAGAGACACTACCTGTCATCCTATGGTCTTCCCAGGGTGTCCTGAGCTCTGGGATGTGCACCGGCATATTTGTTTCCAGAGTGGCTGCACCAGGTCGAATTCCCACCAACAATGCAAGAGGGTTCCCCTTCATCGCATCCTTGCCAACATTTGTTTTTTCCTGTCTTTTCATTGTATCCATTCTCACCTGTGTGAAGGCATATCATATTGTGGTTTTGATTTGTATTTCCCTGATGCTGAATTTTGTGGGGTATTTTTTTCATGTGTCTGTTGGCCATTTGTATGTCTCCTTTGGAGAAATGTTTGTTCTTTGTGTTCTCCCCATTTCTTGACTGGATTGATTGATTTTGGGGTGTTGAGTTTTGTAAGTTCTTTGTAAATTTAGGTATTAATCCTTTTCTTATTACGTTCAATTATCTAGCGTATAGTACATCATTAGATTTTCTTTTTACACTGTTGGTTTTTGATGTAGTGTTCCATGATTAACTAGTTGCATTAACCCCCAGTGTCCACTAGATCATGTGACCTCCTTAATATCCTTCACTGTCTTACCCCATCTCCCCATCTCCCTCCCTTCTGAACCCTCAACATGTTACTCCGTGTCCAGAGTCTCTTATGGATTGTCTCACTCTCTGATTTCTTCCCATTCAGTTTTCCCTCCATTCCCTTATTGTCCTCTGCACTATTCCTTATATTCCACATATGAATGAAACCGTGTGATAATTATCTTTCTCTGCCTGACTCATTTCACTTAGAATAATACCCTCCAGTTCCATCCATGTTGATGCAAATGTTAGGTATTCATCCTTTCTGGAGGCTGAGCAATATTCCATTGTATATACGAACTGCGTCTTCTTATCCATTAATTTGTTGAAGGACATCTGAGCTCCTGACACAGTTTGTCTATTGTAGACATTGCTGCTGTGAGGATTGGGGTGCATGTGCCCCTTCTTTTCACTACACCTGTACTATGGGGTAAATACCTAGTAGTGGAATTGCTGGGTTGTAGGGTAGGTCTATTTTTAACATCTTGAGGAAACTCCATATTGTTTTCCAGAGTAGCTTTACCAGCTTGCATTCCCAGTAACAGTGCAATAGGTTTACACTTTCTTTGCATCCCTGCTAAGCAATGTTTCCTGACTCAATAATTTTAGCCCTTCTGACTAGGGTGAGGTGGTATCTCATTGTAGTTTTGATTTCTTTTTTCCTGTTGCCAAGTGATATGGAATAGTTTTTCTTGAATCTCTTAGCCATTCGTCTGTCTTCTGCAGAGTAATATCTATTTGTGTATTCTACCCATTTCCTTCCTGGATTATTTGGGTGTTTTAAGGTGTTGAATTTGTTAAGTTCTTTATAGATCTTGGATACTAACCCTTTCTCTATAAGGCATTTGCAAATATCTTCTCTCACTCTGAGGTTGCCTTTTAGCTTCATAGACGGTTTCCTTTGCTGGGCAGCTTTTTATCTCGATAAAGTCCCAACCGTTCATTGTTCCTTTGTTTGTCTTTCCTTTGGAAATGTGACTGTCAAGAAGTCCCTGTGCCTAAGATCAAAATGGTTGCTGCCTGCATTCTTCTCTAAGATTTTGATGAATTCTTGACTCACATTTTGCCTTTTCATTCATTTTGAGTTCATCTTTGTGTATGGTGTAACAGAATGGTCCAGTTTCATTCTGCATGTTGCTTTCCAACTTTCCCAAACCATCTACTGAAGGGACTTTTTACATTGGATATTTTTTCCTGCTTTATTGAGAATGGGAAAACATGGAATGTTTTTTCCACTTCTTTGTGTCTTTCTCAATCTGTTTCATATGTGTTCTGTAGTTTCTAGAGTAAGATCCTTGACCTCTTTGTTTAGGTTTATTCATAGGTATCTTTTTTTTTCTTTCATGCAATTGTCAAGAGGATCAGTTGCTTAATTTCACTTCTTTGCCTCATTACTGGTGTATAGAAATGCAGTTGACTTCTGTTCATTGATTGTATATCCTGTCACTTTACTGAATTTCTGTATCAGTTCTAGTAATTTTTTTGCCCGAAGTTTTTGGGATTTCTGTACGGTTTCATGTCATCTGTGAAGCACAAGAGTTTGATTTCTTCTTTTCCATTTTGGATGCTTTTTATTTCTTTTTGTTTTCTGATTGCCAATGCTAGACTTCCAGTACTGTCTTGAAGATCAGTGGTGAGAATGGACATCCCTGTAGTGTTCCAGATCTTAGTGTACAGTGCCCAATATTTCCTTCTTAGAAGAGAATAATTTTAGAACCAGACACCTTCAGTTTGAAAGTGAGGGAACGGAGAACAATGGACACATGCTAGTGGACATCAAAAGAAAGCTGGGGTAGTCTTCCTTATATCAGACAAATGGTATTTAATCCAGTGATAGTACTAAGAGATGAAGGAGGGCACTGTATCATAAGAAAAGTGTTTATCCAACAAGAAGTTCTATAAATTTTAGAGACTTATGTCCCTACCTTGGGAGCAGTGAACTATATAAACTCATTAATATCAAAATGCAGAAACACATTGATAATAGTACAGTAATAGTAAGGATAATTAACACCCCACTCACAGCAAGGGACAGATTATGTAAACAAAGGATCAACAAGGAAACAAGGACTTTTCTATAATTATGTTCAATTTGTCAACTTCTGGTACATCATTTTTTAAAATTTACATATATGTTTTTTATTTCTTTTCAGCGTAAGAGTATTCATTGTTTTTGCAACACACCCAGTGCTCCATGCAACACATACCCTTCCTAATACCCACCAACTTGTTTCCCCAACCTCCCACCCCTCGCCCCATCTAGACCCTCAGGTTGATTTTCAGAGGCCATAGTCTCTCATGATTCACGTCCCCTTCCAATTTCCCTCAACTCCCTTCTCCTCTCCATCTCCCCTTGTCCTCCATGTTATTTGTTATGCTCCACAAATAAGTGAAACCATATGATAATTGACTCTCTCTGCTTGGCTTATTTCACTCAGCATAATCTCTTCCAGTCCAGTCCATGTTGCTACAAAAGTTGGTTATTCATCCTTTCTGATGCAGGCATCATACTCCATAGTGTATATGGACCACATCTTCCTTATCCATTCGTCTGTTGAAGGGCATCTTGGTTCTTTCCACAGTGTGGTGACAGTGGCCATTGCTGCAATAAACATTGGGGTACAGATGGCTCTTCTTTTCACTACATCTGTATCTTTGGGGTAAATACCAGCAGTGCAATTGCAGGGTCATAGGGAAGCTCTATTTTTAATTTCTTAAGGAATCTCCACACGGTTCTCCAGAGTGGCTGCACCAACTTGCATTCCCACCAACAGTGGAAGAGGGTTCCCCTTTTGCCACATCCACTCCAACACACGTTGTTTCCTGTCTTGCTAATTTTGGCCATTCTAACGGGTAAGGTGGTTTCTCAATGTGGTTTTCATTTGAAACTCCCTGATGGCTAGTGATGATGAGCATTTTTTCATGTGTCTGATAGCCATTTGTATGTCTTCATTGGAGAAGTGTCTGTTCATATCTTCTGCCAATTTTTTGATATGACTATCTGTTTTGTGTGTGTTGAGTTTGAGTTCTTTATAGGTCTTGGATATCAACCTTTTCTCTGTACTGTCATTTGCAAATATCTTCTCCCATTCTATGGGTTGCCTTTTTTGTTTTGTTGACTGTGTCCTTTGCTTAGCAGAAGATTTTGATCTTGATGAAGTCCCAAAAGTTCATTTTCACTTTTGTTTCCTTGGCCTTTGGAGACATATCTTGAAAGAAGTTGCTGTGGCTGATATCGAAGAGGTTACTGCCTATGTTCTCCTCTAGGATACTGATAGATTCCTGTCTCACGTTGAGGCCTTTTATCCATTTCGGGTTTATCTCTGTGTACAGTGTAAGAGAATGGTCGAGTTTCATTCTTCTTCATATAGCTGTCTAGTTTTCCGAGCACCATTTATTGAAGAGACTGTCTTTTCTCCACTGTATATTTTTTCCTGTTTTGTCAAAGATTATTTGACCATAGAGTTGAGGGTCCATATCTGGGCTCTCCACTCTGTTCCACTGGTCTATGTGTCTGCTTTTATGCCAGTACCATGCTGTCTTGGTGATCACAGCTTTGTAGTAAAGTTTGAAATCAGGTAACGTGATGCCGCCAGTTTTGTTTTCGTTTTTCAATTTTTCCTTAGCAATTTGTGGTCTCCTCTGAAATTCAAGTGTTCTAATGTAATGTCCAATGAGATGGAAAAGGAGTAAGGGCTCTGGGAGAATGTTAGGTTATGAATGGACTCAGAGCTGTTATGACCCCACAGAATCCTCAAAACCATCCATTTACCATATGAAGACACAGTTTAAAGACATGTCCAATGATCCAGGTGGAGGCACTCAGTACATAGCGAATATGCCAATACCTTGATTATGCACTTGGAAGGCTCAGGGAATGTGAGAAATTTATTTCTAAACTATCTGGCTTATGTTCTCTGTTATACCATCCTGAGAAGTGTGGAGCTGCTGTAACAAAGATGTAAATCATGGAAGCTGTTTGAATCTGAGTAATGGGTAAGGGATAGCAGGCTTCTGTGATGTGTGCTTAAGAACTCTACATTGTCCGGAATTGTCAGGAAGGGTCATAAATTGTGATTCACGAGAGACACCAGAAGTAAAGAAGAGACCTACAATGAAAGCCCCAATCTTCCTAGAAAGTATCTAAACGCTTAAGGACTGTATGTGGTATGACATAAACATTACAGGCCACTCAAAGCTGTCAAAGACAAGGTGAGGAATGTGCCTTTGTGAAATGGAGAGGAGGTGACCTATGCTGTAGACTGGTAGAGAGCTTGCTTGCATTGAGATCAGAAAGGAAGCACCTGGGAGAGTGCAACTTGGTAAGAGGATGAGGGAATTTCTGACCAAAGGCTTAAAGCATCAGAAAGTTTCTTTTGAATTCTCATGGTAAAGTGTTGTAAGAACAAATGATATGAAGACATAATCATTAATCAGTATGAAGCAGAACTGAAATTTTTGGAAAATTCTCAGCCTGTTCCTACTGGAAGGAAGGAGAGATCTTGTTCCAGAGAAATCAGGAATGATGTGGAAATACATGATGAGGGGATGTTTCTGGGTTGACCATCTCAACATAACCCTGGAGCTACTTGTCATGACCCTGAGAGCAATATGAGCCTCTAAGGAGAAGCCTGGACCTACTGTCCACGACATTTTGGAGATCAATGGGACTTTCCACCCTCCCAGCACAGGCTGAGCGAGAGGGCATGGAAGTGCTGCATGACTTGACATTGAACTTCCATCTTTCATGACTCTGATGGAATTCATTTCTACAGTTTATACGCTACCCAGGCAGTGGTATTTTTCACAGACGCCTGATCAGACAAAGATATCCTATCACAACGCCTCTGGTGGGTCTGAGAAGAGCTGGTGACTTCCCGTTGTTCAGCTTATGGGCAAACTATAGACTTCCGGGCTTTGACAGATCTGACCAGAAACCAGATTCCTAATGCCACACATGAATAATGGGGATTTGGTTTGTTGTTACATATTTAGTAATTGTTACTTTGCTTCTTCAAATGAAAAGGGTTTTTTCAATTTAATTTAAATTCACTTAATTAACATATACTCTTTCATTAGTTTTTGGAGTACAGTTCAGTCACTCATCGTTTGCATATAACACCTAGAGCTCATTATATCACAGAGCATGATTCATGTCCATCACCCACTTACCCAGACACCAGCCCCTCACCTCTAGCAACCCTCAGTTTCTTTCTTAGACTTAAGAGTCTCTCATGGTTTGTCTTACTCTCTGATTTCATCTTATTTTACTTTTCACTCCCTTCCCCAATGATCACGTTTTATTTCTTAAATTCTGCAAATGAGTGAAATTATATGATAATAGTCTCTCCCTGGTCGATTTATTTCACTCTAGCATAATACCTCCTAGTTCCATCAATATCTTTGCAAATTTTTAGTGGAGAAGTAAATTCCATTGTTTATATATACCACATCTTCTTTATCCATGAAAATAATGATACAGGGTATCATGGAAACTTGTTCATGGATTCCAAGGAAATGGTATAGTCACTTGAATGAGACATATTTCATTAATTAAATCATTTTTAGTTTGATGATCATGATGTTTTTTGTTTTGTTTTTTTTTATGTCCTTATGATATATTTTTTATTCATTTATTTGTTTATTTACAGCATAAGAGTGTTCATTGTTTTGGCATCACACCCAGTGCTCCATGCAGTACGTGCCCTCCCTATTACCCACCACCTGGTTCCTCAACCTCCCACCCGCCCGCCCCCCCCGCCCCTTCAAAACCCTCTGGTTGTTTTTCAGAGTCCATAGTCTCTCATGGTTCATCTCCCCTTCCAGTTTCCCTCAACTCCCTCTCCTCTCCATCTACCCATGCCCTCCATGTTATTTGTTATGCTCAACAAATAAGTGAGACCATATGATACTTGACTCTCTCTGCTTGACTTATTTCGCTCAGCATAATTTCTTCCAGTCCCGTCCATGTTGCTATAAAAGTTGGGTATTAATCCTTTCTGATGGAGGCATAATACTCCATTGTGTATATGGACCACATCTTCCTTATCCATTCATCCGTTGAAGGGCATCTTGGTTCTTTCCACAGTTTGGCGACCATCGCCATTGCTGCAATAAACATTGAGGTACACAACTTTTGTTGAATCATGTCATCTGTGAAGAGAGAGAGTTTGACTTCTTCCTTGCGAATCTGGATACCTTTTATTTCTCTTTGTTGCCTGATTGCCGTTGCTAGAACTTCTAATACTATGTTGAACAAGAGTGGTGAGAGTGGGCATCCTTGTCGTGTTCGTGATCTCAACGGGAAGGCTGCAAGCTTTTTCCCATTGAGGATGATATTTGCTGTGGGTCTTTCATAGATAGATTTTAGGAAGTTCAGGAATGTTCCCTCTATCCCTATACTTTGAAGCGTTTTCATCAGGAACGGATGCTAGATTTTGTCAAATGCTTTTTCTGCATCAATTGAGAGGACCATGTGGTTCTTCTCTCTTCTCTTATTGATTTGTTCTATCACATTGATTGATTTGCGAATGTTGAACCAACCTTGCAACCCAGGGATGAATCACACCGGGTCATGGTGGATAACCTTTTTTTTTTTCCCCATTTTATTTTTTTCAGCATAACAGTATTCATTGTTTTTGCACAATACCCAGTGCTCCATGCAAAACGTGCCCTCCCTATTACCCACCACCTGTTCCCCCAACCTCCCACCCCTGACCCTTCAAAACCCTCAGGTTGTTTTCCAGAGTCCATAGTCTCTTATGTTTCTCCTCCCCTCCCCAATGTCCATAGCCCCCTCCCCCTCTCCCAATCCCACCTCCCCCCAGCAACCCCCAGTTTGTTTTGTGAGATTAAGAGTCATTTATGGTTTGTCTCCCTCCCAATCCCATCTTGTTTCATTTATTCTTCTCCTATCCCCCTAACCCCCCATGTTGCTTCTCCATGTCCTCATATCAGGGAGATCATATGATAGTTGTCTTAATGTGCTGCTGGATCCTGTTTGCTAGGATCCTGTTGCGAATCTTTGCATCCATATTCATCAGTGATATTGGTCTGAAATTCTCCTTTTTGTTAGGGTCTTTGCCTGGTTTGGGGATCAGGGAAATGCTGGCTTCATAAAAAGAGTCTTGAAGTTTTCCTTCTGCTTCAATTTTTTGGAATAGCCTCAGGAGAATTGGTGTTATTTCTTCCTTGAAAGTTTGGTAGAGGGGCGCCTGGGTGGGTCAGCGGGTTAAAGTCTCTGCATTCGGCTCAGGTCATGATCCCAGGATCCTGGCATCGAGCCCCGCATCGGGTCTCTGCTTGGCTGGGAGCCTGCTTCCTCCTCTCTCTCTCTCTGCCTGCCTCTCTGTCTACTTGTAATCTCTATCTGTCAAAAAAATAAATCTTTAAAAAAAAAAAAGAAAAAAGAAAGTTTGGTAGAATTCCCCAGGGAATTCGTCAGGTCCTGGGCTCTTGTTTTTTGGGAGGTTTTTGATCACTGCTTCAATCTTGGTACTAGATATCAGTCTATTCTAGTTGTCAGTTTCTTCCTGGTTCAATTTTGGGAGTTTGTAGTTTTCCAGGAATGCATCCATTTCATCTAGGTTGCTTAGCTTATTGGCATATAACTGTTGGTAATAATTTCTGATGATTGTTTCTATTTCCTTGGTGTTAGTTGTGATCTCTCCCTTTTCATTCATAATTTTATTAATTTGGGCTTTCTCTCTTTTCTTTTGGATTCGTGTGGCCAATGGTTTATCGATCTATTGATTCTTTTTAAAAACCAGCTTCTAGTTTCATTGATATTTTTTACTGTATCTCTCGTTTCTACCTCATTGATCTCTGCTCTAATCTTGATTATTTCCTTTCTTTCATGTGGAGTTGGTTTGATTTGTTGTTGATTCTCCAGTTCTTTAAGGTGTAGAGACAGCTGGTGTATTCTGGATTTTTCCATGTTTTTGAGAGAGTCTTGAATGGCTATGTATTTCCGCCTTAGAACCACCTTTGCTCTATCCCATAGGTTTTGGACAGAAGTGTCTTCATTCTCATTGGTTTCCATGAATTGTTTAAGTTCATCTTTGATCTCCTGGTTGATCCAACCATTCTTAATCAAGGTGGTCTTTAGCTTCCAGGTATTTGAGTTCCTTCTGAACTTTTCCTTGTGATTGAGCTCCAGTTTCAAAGCATTGTGATCTGAGAATATGCAGGGAATAATGTCAGTCTTTTGGTATCGGTTGAGTCCTGCTTTGTGAACCAGTATGTGGTCTATTCTGGAGAAGGTTCCATGTGCACTTGAGAAGAATGAGTATTCTCTTGTTTTTGGGTGGAATGTTCTGTATATATCTATGAGGTCCATCAGGTCCAATGTGTGATTCAATGCTTTTGTTTCTTTATTAATTTTCTGCTTCTATGATCTGTCTATTTCTGAGTTAGATGCATTAAGATCTCCCACTATTATTGTGTTCGTATCAATATGACTCTTTATCTTGATTAATAGTTTTCTTATGTAATTGGGTGCTCCCATATTGGGGGCATAGATATTCACAATTGTTAAATCATCTTGGCGGATAGTCCCTTTAAGAATTATGTAGTGTCCTTCTGTATCTCTACTACAGTCTTTAGTTTAAAATCTAATTCATCTGATATGAGAATCACTACACCGGCCTTCTTTTGAGGCCCATTGGCATGAAAGATGCTTCTCCATCCCTTCACTTTCAGTCTGGGTGTATTCTTAGGTTCAAAATGGGTCTCTTATAGACAACATATGGATAGGTCCTGTCGTTTTATCCAATCTGCAACCTTGTGTCGTTTTATGGGCGCATTTAGGCCATTCACATTGAGAGTGATTATTGAGAGATAGAGATAGTGATTATTGAGAGATAGAGATGACATCCTGTTGCCTTTGAAGTCTTTCTGTCCGCAGGTTGTTTCTATATTTCTGTTCAATGATATTCTTGGGATTTTTTTCTCTTTTATAGGACCCCCCTTAATATTTCCCACAGTGTTGGCTTGGTGGTTGCATAGTCTTTTAAGCCTTTCCAGTCTTGGAAACTCTTTATCCATATTAAATGTCAGTATTGCTGGATAGAGTATTCTTGGTTGCATGTTCTTCTCATTTAGAACTCTGAATGTATTTTGCCAGCCCTTCCTGGCTTGCCAGATCTCTGTGGAAAGGGCTGACGTTATTCTGATGGGCTTTCCTCTGTATGTAAGGAGCTTCTTTGTCCTAGCTTCTTTTAAGAGTGTCTGTCATGAAACATAATTCCTCATTCTAACTATAAGGTGTCGTGAGGACTTTGAGAATCTAAAATCTTGGGAAGAAATCTCTCTGCCTCTAGTACATGAACGTTGATTCCATTCGTGAGATTGGGAAAATTTCCATCGACAACTTCTTCCACTATATCTTCTAGACTTCTTTCTTTTTCCTCCCCTTCAGCGATTCCAATAATTCTGACGTTGGAACGTTTCATGGCATCATTTATTTCCCTGATTCTGTTTTCTTGGCTTCTGAGATGTTTGTTCCAGGCTTCCTCCTGTTCCTTTCTCTCTATCTGTTTTGTCCTCCAGATCACTAATTCTATCTTCTGTCTCAGTTACCCAAGCCTTTACAGAATTTAGATTAGATTGGAACTCATTGAGAGCATTTTGACCATCATCCCTGGTGGCTTTCATTTCTGCCCTCACATTGTGAACCTCATCCCTGGAGTCTTTCAGTCCTGTCCTAATCAATTCTGTTTGGTCATCCATGGGTTTCTCCAACCTAGCTATTGCCTGGATAATTGTTAGTCTGAATTCCTTTTCTGACATATTGTCTATGTCGATAGCCATTAGCTCTGTTGCAGAAGGCCCATCCTCTGTATTTTTTTTTCTGTAGGGGATTCCTCTTCCTAGTCCTTTTGGTAAGAGATGACTGAAGAGATGCAGCAGGACTTATCGATTGTGGTGCAGTCAATGTGCACCCTGGAACGCTTCTGTGCAATCAGGATTCCCCACCCCAATGAGAGAAAAATGAAAAGAAAAAGAAATAGAGAAGAAGAAAGAAAAAAAAGGGAAAGGAAAAAAGGAAAAAGAGAGAGAGAGAGAGATAGGAAAAAGGGATGATAAAAGAGAAGGCTCAGCCCAAATGGGCCACAAGATAAGATTTATGAAGTATACAAACAAAAACAGGCAAACAAAAAGACTGATAAAAGCATATGACAAACACATTTATACCCCAATGTTTATTGCAGCAATGGCTACGGTCGCCAAACTGTGGAAAGAACCAAGATGCCCTTCAACGGATGAATGGATAAGGAAGATGTGGTCCATATACACTATGGAGTATTATGCCTCCATCAGAAAGGATGAATACCCAACTTTTGTAGCAACATGGACGGGACTGGAAGAGATTATGCTGAGCGAAATAAATCAAGCAGAGAGATTCAAGTACCATACGGTCTCACTTATTTGTGGAGCATAACAAAGAACATGGAGGACATGGGGAGATGGAGAGGAGAGGGAGTTGAGGGAAACTGGAAGGGGAGATGAACCATGAGAGTTTATGGACTCTGAAAAACAACCAGAGGGTTTTGAAGGGTGGGGATTGGTATTTTGAGGAACCAGGTGGTGGGTAATAGGGAGAGCACGTACTGCATGGAGCACTGGGTGTGATGTCAAAACAATGAACAGTGTTATGCTGTAAATAAACAAATAAAAAAAAAAAGTTTGATATCCAGGATCTATAAAGAACTCCTCAAACTCAACCCACACAAAACAGTTAATCATATCAAAAAATGGGCAGAAGATATGAACAGACACTTCTCCAATGAAGGCATAGAAATGGCTATCAGACACAGCAAAAAATGCTCATCATCACTACCCATCAGAGAGTTTCAAATGAAAACCACATTGCAATACCACCTGACACCAGTTAGAATGGCCAAAATTAGCAGGACTTGAAACAACGTGTGTTGGAGAGGATGTGGTGAAAAGGGAATGCTCTTCCACCATTTGTGGAAATGCAAGTTGGTGCAGCCTCTCTGGAGAACAGTGTGGAGATCATTTAAGAAATTAAGAATAGAGCTTCCGTATGACCCTGCAATTGCACTACGGGTTATTTACCGCAAAGATACAGATGTAGTGAACAGAAGGGCCATCTGTACTCCAATGTTCATAGCAGCAATGGCCATGGTCGCCAAACTGTGGAAAGAACCAAGATTCCCTTCAACAGATGAATGGACATGGAAGATGTGGTTCATACACTCTATGGAGTATGATGCCTCCATCAGAGGATGAATACCCAACTTTTGTATCAAAATGGATGGGACTGGAGGAGATTATGCTGAGTGAAATAAGTCAAGCAGAGGGAGTCAATTATCATATGGTTTCTCACTTGTTCAGCATCAGGTATAACACGGAGAACATGGGGAGATGGAGAGGAGAAGGGAGTCAGGGGAAATCAGAAGGGGAGATGAACCATGAGAGACTGGGACTCTGAAAAACAAACTGAGGGTTTTGGAGGATAGTGGGTTGGGACATTGGGTTAGCCTGGGCTGTGGGTATTATGGAGGGCACGTATTGCATGGAGCATTGGGTATGGGGCATAAACAATAAATTATGGAATGCTGAAAAGAAACTTTTTAAAAAGAAAAGGCATAACTAACATTAAAGCAGGACATAGGAGTGAGATAATAATCAGAAGGGACTGATATCTTTAAACAAACAGGAATAGGCTCTAGTGATCTCGCCCTCTCTAGGAGCACACTGAGGAAAAGCCATATGAGGACAGCAGGAAGGTGGCTTTCTGTAAGCCAAGAGAGGTCTCATCAGACCCCAGCTATGAAAGCATCATAATCTTGGACTTTCTAGCTTCCAGAATGGGAGAAAATAAACCTCTGTTGGCTTAGCAAAAATAGTAGTAGTAGTCATAGTAGTAGTAGTAGTAGTAGTTGTTGTTGTTGTTGTTATTGTTGTTATTATTATATTAGTAAATAAATTGAGAGGAGGTAAAATGATATTATTGGTATACTAGGCATCTTCCAATTATTTTATTATTTGATTATTTTTTTAGGTTATTTGTTTATTTATTTGATAGACAGAGATCACAAGTAGGCAGAGAGGCAGGCAGAGAGAGATAGAGAGAGAGAGGAGGAATCAGGCTCACTGAAGAGCAGAGAGCCCGATGCAGGGCTCGAACCCAGGACTCTGGGATCATGACCTGAGCCAAAAGCAGAGGCTTAACCCACCCTGCAAAAAGGTGCCCCAGGCATCTTCCATTTATTTAATTGATGAAGGTACAGGAATACCTGAACCATTTCTGCAGAGTGTGAAGTTGTTAGAAAAATTGAGACTCAGGGGCATTAAAGCATACATATGGACTTTAACATGGATTTGTTCACAACAATATAACTGCAGGACCCTACAGGACACCCCTCTCTTGTCATCCTACCTCTGTTCCTGCCACTGGTGCTGGGACCTGTGGTCAGAGGTTCCTGAGGGCCCCACGTAACAAGGTACCTCCTCCCTTTCAGGGCTGCTGCTATCACTACATGGTGGTCCGAGTGTCTCATTTAGCAGGTGTTCTGAGCTCTGGGATGTCGTGGACCAGAGCTCTGTGCTGGAATGTGACCATTGTCCCTCTATCATAACACAGTTCTTTCAACCTTTCCTCCAATAGCCTCTGCCCACCAGTCTTCATCCCTGCATCCACCATCTGTCCTCCTCCTTCTGGCCTCCTTCATTCACTTCATGAGGATTTACCAACAGTTCACTGTGCTTTTGTCTAATATCCTCATGAAAATTGTCAGTGACCAAAGGAACTGCATAGATAAAGCCTCACGGACTCTCTCCACCATTGTCCTGTATTCATTCCCTTGATGTCATTATGTCCTAACCCATCTCTTCTCCTGACCTTCTAGTCATGTATTAAAACCCCTGGTCTTCATGAGTAGAGCTAACTCTGCCCTCTTCAATATCTATCTGTCTCATCTATCCACTCTTCATAGTCATTGGACAACCAACTAGCTCAGAAAGAACTCAGTACAGGGTGTTAAGGCAAGTATTCTTGGATATAAATTTAGTACAATTAAACTAATAATCTTGGAAGTTAGAAGTTTACATAAGTAACAATATGGAAACCTGGACCTCATTTAATGTAAGATTCTGTGAGTTTACTCTCAGCTATGCACTACAGTCATGTGACCAGACCAAAATCAAGTTACAGGACAACTCAGGAACCGCAGCTTAAGGAAACGGTCATTCTTATGTCTGCCCAAACCCGTCCTTCCACATCAATTAGTTTTCTAGGCACTTGGCCTTGCAGATTGCATACTGTGCAGGTGGGACCATGCAGCATGTGGCGTCAGGCAGTGGCTTCTCCCATGTAGGGCCATGAATGTGAAAGTCATCCATGTTCAGGCTCATGGTTCTATTGTCTTCAACTAGTATTTGAGTGTCTAGCCATTCCCTATAAAAAGAAAGCTTAGTCGTGTTCATGATGTAGGACTTACAATGACAGTGCCTCTGAGCATCTGTGTGCATGTTTTGAGTGCACATGTGCTCTAACTTCACTTAGTTCTGTGGCTACAGTTGGTGTCACTGGTCATGTGGTCAAGTGTGTGACCACCCTCACAAAACAGTGGCCCACATTTTGAACAAGGTACCATTTTGCATTCCCACCAGCAGCACCTTGCTCTGTTCCAGTGCCCTTTTTATCCTGGAGAAGTTGTGAAATGCCTTTCCCTTCACCTCTGAATCTTCTCTGTGGCTGGCGCAGGGTAACATAGACCAATCTGAAGGAAGGACCTCGATCACTGAACTGGTGCATGTTGCGACACACGCTCCAAATATCCTCTGTAGGGCCCATGGCCGGCTGCCCCAAATGTACACCAGGTGCAAGATTCATTATTTTGCATGGAATGTAATTAGGAAATACCTGCTGCAAGGCCCCACATACCCTCCTCTGTGCCCCTTACAGCAGGAATAATTCTGCCACATAAAGAATAATTCCCATCCTGTAATAACAAGTTAAAACACATCCTTCTCACTAGAGAGAGACTTTCTATCTGAAGAAGCTGGAGAATCAGACCTTGCTAATCTTTTACTAATCTCCTACCTCAGGAGAAATTATGCCTAGAATTCTGCATGAAGTAAAGCTTCCAAATACCTGTTTTTATTTTCCTGTAAATTCCTGACAAATGTAACATCTCTTTGTCCAAACTCTGAAAAAAATAACTGCGTGCCTATTCATCTCTCTGGGTCTCAGTTTCACTACATGCCTTCTGTGCACATGTAATAAAATGTTGTTTTCTTTCTCCTGTTAATCTGTCTCGTGTCAATGTACCTCTTTGTCCACCAGAACCTGTGAGAGGAAATCCTTCCTCCCCTTCCCCTCACTAGACTCTGTGTTCAGCCACAATGTGTTTTTCAATGCAGACACCAGCACTAGACGTGAAACCCACAACCCTGTGTGCT
Source organism: Meles meles (assembly GCF_922984935.1). Classification (NCBI taxonomy): domain Eukaryota; kingdom Metazoa; phylum Chordata; class Mammalia; order Carnivora; family Mustelidae; genus Meles; species Meles meles. The sequence continues at coordinate 152,018,066 of NC_060071.1, forward strand.
GGTTTAAAGACCAGAAATCTGCGTTTCTGGCATGAGGGTTCTTGATTTTTAAAAGACCCGTTCTTAAAACAAAACAAAACAAAAAGACAAGCTCTTACATTGTCATGATGATAAGCTTGTATTTCCAGTGCATGTTGTGGATTCACTGGGTCAGCCACTGTCTGGAACACTAAGGTCCAAATAGAAAGAAGGGCTGGTTTTCCACCAGAGTTCTCTTCTTGTCCTCCTGTAGTGGTCTGAGTTGGTGCACAGGCCAACTGAGAACCCTCAATCCAAGACATTCCTGCATGGTGGTCACAGGATGTGGCCACACCTGAATGCAGGTGGTGTTGGGAAAGTACAAGCCTATGAGTTTCCTGGAAGGGGAAAGATATGGATATTGGTGTTGTTTCAGTATTTTCTGTATCATGTGTCTGTGAGGCAAATAGCACACATCTGGATATTCTGGTTCAAATTACAAGATTACCTCCACAAACAAAGCTATCCTAGCTAGAACCTAAAATGAAAATCCTGTTACAGAATTCATATGTTGTACATCTTTCATGAATTATGGGATAAAGTCTTATCCAATGTAAGTTCTGAAACAGTTAATAATGGATTCAAAATAATTTCTTAATCAATTATTGTTCAAGAAGTTGTGATATTTATTTCAGAGAAAAATCAATAGTCTTTTACGTCACTAATATGTTTTAATTTATAACTAGATAACAGTACAAATAATAAAAATAATGGGAAGTTGGCATTGTAAAATCTTGAATGAAAATCCCATGCAGATTGAGACTTAAGTTGTTTTTTTTTTATGTTATATATAGCACAGTACATTTATCTGTTAAATATAATTATGTGAATTATTTTTGGTTGCAAAATATATTACCAGTTATGCAAGTAATTCCATTAAGTCTTCTAGAATCTAAAAATATATGGATTTATATGTGTAATAATTCATCAGAGATTATCAGTAAATGAGTCATACCAAGGATATTACGGGAAGATGGATATTACAATTAGACCATGCATACAGCACATTTTCTTTTTATTTTATTTTATTTTTTATTTGTTTATTTACAGCATAAATGTGTTCATTGTTTTGGCATCACACCCAGTGCTCCATGCAGTACGTGCCCTCCTTATAACCCACCACCTGGTTCCTCAACCTCCCACCTCCGCCCTCCCCGCCCCTTCAAAACCCTCTGGTTGTTTTCAGAGTCCATAGTCTCTCATGGTTCATCTCCCCTTCCAGTTTCCCTCAACTCCCTCTCCTCTCCATCTCCCCATGTCCTCCATGTTCTTTGTTATGCTCCACAAATAAGAGAGACCATATGATACTTGACTCTCTCTGCTTGACTTATTTAGCTCAGCATAATCTCTTCCAGTCCCGTCCATGTTGCTACAAAAGTTGGGTATTCATCCTTTCTGATGGAGGCATAATACTCCATAGTGTATATGGACCACATCTTCCTTATCCATTCATCCGTTGAAGGGCATCTTGATTCTTTCCACAGTTTAGCGACCGTAGCCATTGCGTACAGCACATTTTCTGCCAATGCTTGGATATTAGAACAGAAGGAAATGTATATATAGCTTATAAGAAACACAGCCGAGGACAGCCTGCTGATTATGCACAGAAAAAACTGAGAGATGAGATTTGGGGAAGAATGGAGAATACTGAAGGTCCACAGTTGTTCAAGAGCACTCGGTGGTGACACAGGTAAGTGAGAGAGTCTGTGAGGTTCTGCACACCTGGGACTCCTTTTCCAGGTTCATCTGGGCCAGTGCACCCAACACAAAGGAGGCTCCCAGGGGGCAGATACATTAGATTAGTAACTGTTCTTAGTTATTCGTGAAATGTCTGTGATTCATGCACAGGACACCTGCCAACAGACAGAAGACCCCCTAGTGAGGTTCCCTCTTCTTAGGACCGACCATCCCAAGGAGCTTCATGCTGAGGTGAGGACTGTGAAAGATCCTGCTCCAACTGCAGGGGTACAAATTCACCTCAGACACAGAAGGTGGATTCCATGCACACACCCCTCAGATGTTACAAGAATAGAAGGACACAGAGTGGAAGGGTCATTCCTGTGACTCCTCTGATGTGTGGAGTTCAGTACTCATTTCATGGGAAATCAAGTGAGCAAATGGCCCAGAAGTTATTTATGAATTCTCTAGGGGAAATCCTGGCCAGTCCATGGGACAAAAGCAGGGTTATGGGAGGAAGTGACAGTATTGTCCCATACAGTAGCTGATACATTATTTTACTTCAGGATCATGGTTTGAGCCATAGATCCCCATTTCAGCCCCACTTTAGGGCTCTGCCATCATGGTAGACATTTGTTATTGAGCCTCTCTCCATATGGCACTTGGTGGAAATCTGGGCAGTATAACAGGGCTCCAGCTCCATGGGGCTCAGGGTCCAGGACAGATTGAGGGAGAAGTCAGAAGAAGGAGAGAGTGAGGTTGGAGTTGGTTTCTGATGGATATTCAAGGGACAGCACAGGGCGGGCAAGGATCTGGGGCCTGCCAACTGAATCTCAGGATTCACATGGATTCCCTGTGTGGAAGACAGGAAACACGTCTCAAACACAGTCACCAAGGATGCTTTCATGGAATCTCCCCACCAGAACAGGACCCAGAAGTACTGGGATGGATTTTCCTCTCCGAATTGTTATCCTAGCACTTTCTTGGGGAAATCTGAGAGCCCCTCATAGCAGGTGGGTTGCTTTTCCATCCAGGAAATGGAGCGGTGTCTACAGAGGGGCAGTTCCTCTGTACATGTTGGTGGACACAGGTGATCAGGGTGGACATGTGTCCACCCACATGTATGAGCCAGAGGATACGCTGGAGCCAGAAGGACAAGGACAGAACTGCTCAGTCATCTTAGGGGAAGCTCATAAACATGGCGGACAGTGTGTGCCCCCTGAGGGCAGAGAACCAGCACTCAGCATGCAGAAAGCCGGGGCTGTGCAGGTGCTTCTCAAGGACGATGGGAATTTGCAGCATGTCCTTCTGTGGAGAATGAAAATGGGACTTAGAAGAGGTTGATGAAGGGGAGTTCCCCAGAGACTGATGAGATCTCAGCTGTGTGGAGGCAAAGTCATATTCTTGTTGTTGGCCACACGGAGAACATTAGGTATTAGAGATGGAAGAAAAAAAATCCCTGTGGACAGCTGAGAGTCCAGAGAGGAAATCCCTGATCTCAAAAGGAAGCCCTACCCCACTGCACCTGCTCCTGGGTCTGATCTCTGCCCTGTGGATCCTGAGCACTCTCTGGTGCCCTGAGTGCCCCTGCAGCTCAGTACATCCTGTGTCAACAGGGAGGTTTCTGTCCTGACTCACATTGATGTCCCCTCACTGTGTCTCTCGCACAGTAATACATGGCTGTGTCCTCAGCTCTCAGGCTGTTCATCTGCAGATACAGCGTGTTCTTGCTGTTGTCTCTGGAGATGGTGAATCGGCCCTTCACAGAGTCTGCGTAGCTTGTGCTACTTCCACCACTGTTAATATATGCGACCCACTGCAGCCCCTTCCCTGGAGCCTGGCGGACCCAGTTCATGTCATAGCTACTGAAGGTGAATCCAGAGGCTGCACAGGAGAGTCTCAGGGACCCCCCAGGCTTCACCAGGTCTCCCCCAGACTCCACCAGCTGCACCTCACACTGGACACCTGCAGACACAAGACATCCTGGTCAGGAAATGGTCACACATCCACGGTTTCTCTCACTCATATCCACTCACATCCTCAACGTCTCTTGTTCACCATGAATTACCTTTTAAAAGAGCAACAAGCAAAACCCAGCCAAGCACAAAGTCCATGGTGAGTTGTCTGTGTTCTGTCCTGATCACTGAGTGAACACCTGGGTATCCCGGGCCTGGGGATCCTCTCCCAGCTGCAGAGTCTTGAATGTGTTGATTAAATCAGCAGAGGGAAGGCCCTATTTGCATGTCCTTTGGCTATATATTCAGCCTGGGGATCTATTCTGACAGAGAGGTAGTGACCCAAGCCGTTGTGAATGCCTTCAATTCAGTGCTAATGACCAATTTTGAAAAAATGGTTTTTTGTTATATAAACTTCCATGGGGTATACTTGGGTTTGTGAGGTATCCATGAACATATATGGGGTGAGATTGACCCCAGGATCTAGGTCAGTGCTTTCTGCACAGGAGCTACTGACCCCCACCCTGAATCATCTGCAGGACAGAGTGTTGGGCTATGAGGCATGTGGAACCCATCTTGTAATGGGGATGGATTGATTTTGCTTATTGTATACTTTACTATAAATTCAGAGAGAATCAACATGGTGTAGGCGTGTTTTCATGTCTTTAACATGCACTCTCTCTGCGTCCCTCCAGAATCACCTTTGTTATTACCTATCATAAGTTCAATGTGTATATTTGACATGAGATCAATGGCCCACATACAGCGTGAGTGATACATAAACACAGGTGTCACAATCAACATTATTGACAGTGAGTGCATCAATTCTTCCTAAAATTTCCAGCATTTCCCCCTGGAATTCCTTCTTCTCTTTCCCTTGTTTACCATATCTCCACATAACTATTGTTCCTTCTCAGGTCACTTTATACTAGCCTTAATTCTGTAGAATTCATAAATGGGTCATTGTACTCTGTGAACTATTTTTTGAGGCATCTTTGCCCCAGAATCGATCCTTGTGAATACAGTTGTGTTGCTGTCTGTATCAGGAATCACTGGTTTTAATGACGGACAGCTCTGAAGGCAGCAGTTGAAAGCACCAGCTGGAGGAAGATCTGAAAGAGCAGAAAGAAGCCACTTGCTTCAAGCCTCATCCACACACCCTCTTGACCCAGGAGTTCTTTGTTCCAAAAAAAGAGAAGAACTCCCTGTTTTTCAGGAATTGTTGCTGCTGGCTGTGGAGAAGAGAACTGAAGACAGAAAGAGGTGGACCAGAGAAGGTTGAGTTAGAAGCTCAGAAAGACCTGTCCATGGAAGATACAAACAAATCCAACACTCAGGCACCAGGCTGTGGATGCTATGTCAAGTGGCCAGCCTCTGACTATGCCCATACCTCCCACATGCTCCACTCAGTTCCACTGCTAACCTCAGTTGTGAGCTGCAGTCACCACCTGGGAACAGCAGCTGCTTTTTGCCTCAAACCAGGAGCCTTCTTTCCTTGTCTGCAGTGCATGGAGACTGGCCATTACTCATGAACTCTACTCTTTACATGTACCTGCTCTTGTGCATGGGGACAGAACAGCACCATATTCTTCCCAGGTCAGTTCTAGGCACCATATAAGGTGGTCAACCTATCAGACATTCTTTCCACTAGTTCATGCAGTGAACATTATGAAGAGACCATTGTAATCTCAGTGATGATGATAAAAAAAAGACATGATTTCCAGATCCCGATCATTCTGAAGACCCACAAATGAATACAAAATGCAGATCCTTTATTCTTTACCCAGAACTCTAGTGTACAGTTCTGCAACTGTCGTGTAATTCATTCACTAATATTTATTTGGTTCTAACTTCACAAACTGTAGCCCTGCCTGGTCTCTGTGAATACAGCAATGAACAGAAATAGAAGAACTTGCTTTCATGGGGCTTACCTTTGAGGAGGGATGACAGACCATAAGCCAGTAACAATCGTCTCTTTCTCCACATGGTAAAGGATTCTCTGACTGACTCTGGTGTGGAGAGTAGTTAGGAGTGGGATAGGGACATGGGAGCTTGGAATCTGGAAGGTGAGGAGATTCTTGCTGGTGTCCAAGTGAAAACTGTAAGGAGCTCAGTCCAGGGTGGCAGCAGTGAAGGGGTGAGAAATGGTTGGATTCTCAGTGTGTCTTGAGATTGGAACTGGCAAGAATTGCTGACTAATTGGCCATGGAGTGAGAGAAAGAGGCAGTTAAGGAGAGCACTCAGCTATCAGCCCGAGTTTGAGGTCTCCCTCCTTCATCATGTGAGAAGGGCGGTTCCACCCCAGTCCTCATATCTCTTTTGGATTCCTGGGAGGTTTGTTCACTGTGACTCATTATCTCTGGCTTTGTTCTTTCTCCTTCTGTCCATGTTTTGGCCCTTTCTCTCTGTCTGTCCTCTCTAACATTCTCATCCCCACCCTGCCCCTTGTATTAACAGTTCTCTGTTGCATCACTATCATTCATGTATTTCCATCTGGTTTAATTTTTGTAATATAATTTGCCCACTTTTAGTTTTGCTTCATTCAGGTAGGAGAATAAATGCAGCCCTTATCTTGAGGTTTCTGGAAATAGTGTCCTTGAGAAGTATGGATTGGGAGGATATTTTTACCCCATTCTCTCCATTCCAAACAACCACTTCTAGACAGAACCATGATGATATGGTCATGTGTGACAGTCCAGAGGGTTTACATTACTTCAGTGCAAATAGCTTTGAATTGAGTCACGGGTATCCACTGCCTCCTGCTTCCCAGAGTCCCTCTGCTTCTGAGTGACCATCTATGTCTCCTCATCATGGTCTGCCTAGAATGGGGTTCTCTCTCTCAGGACCATGTCAGGTTACCTTCAATTATGGTGCAGCCTCCCCTTCATTCTGAAGCTCAAAATCTGAACTTTTATCTTCCAGAGAATGTCAGAGTCTTCTCCTTTTAGGCCATATCCTCGAGGGAGCTTGTCCTGGCACACTCAGAAGACATTCTGAAATTTTCCTGAACAATAAACACATCCTCTGATAGGAATTTACTGACTTTTCCTGAGAAATACGTCTGTCACTCTAGCTTATCATTTTTGCAAAGCTCCTAGCTCATGCACATATGTAGATTGTTAGAATTCCCACAATTTCTTGGAAGGACCCTCTGTTGTTGCAAACCTGACTGCTGTTTTGTTCTATCGAGAGGTTTTCCACAGTGTTTCCCTGCAAAGTGGAACTTTGCTTGATAAACAGGTCTCCACTGGAGCTGATCCAGTGTTTAATGGAGAAGAGACCCGGACACCTTGTTGGAACACAAGATAAGATGTGACTGATTAATGTCAAAAGAATAATTACTGTGGAAGTGCAGAGATTCCTGTTGGAAGTGAGATTTCAGTTCTTAAATATGTTTCTTTCTTTTTTAAGAAAAAACTACCAAAATACAATGTGCTTGAAACAATATAATATAGACCTTAAAAAGGAATCACTGATTTTAATGATTAGCACCTGTCCAAAGAATGGACATAGCAGGATTTTATTTTTTTAAGAAGTTGTTTGGGGGTCGAATTGTTTCCAGTGTCTGATATTGCAATAAAGTTGCTTCCCCTCTAGATATGTAGCTGAGGAGCTCAGAAAATGTATTAGTTATATGCTTTCCACAACAACCATGAACCTGAAGAAGATGCAGAAGAATAAATTTGCATCATATGCGAGTTTCGCTGTTCTGTTCAGTTTCTACATTACATAGTTGTTTTTGAAAGCTCATTGTAAATTATGGAAATAGAAATAAAACATAATCAAAATTAGGAAGTTTCTGTGAAGATGTTATAAGGACATGTGTAATATGTTTATGTCATAAGTTTAAGGCATTTTTGGAAAATCTTGATGCCCATAACTATACTAAGGAGTAACCATGGAATAGAAATCCAGGGTATCATTTATAGCAATGGATTAAAGAATCAGCATATAATTCAAATCCCTGTCCATTAACGGACTTGGTGAGTCTATTTTTATGTGGCAATGATATCAGCCTTGTGGACACAATCTTATTTCTGATGTGGGATCTGTGTCCCTGTGGCAATGAAACAATTCTGGTTAGGGAGACAGGAGAAGGTCTGTTGGGACATACATTTTCTCCCAAAGTTATGTTCAGAAGAATCTCTCCCTTCTCCCAGTCCCTGTTTGGGTTTGCCTGTCACCTTTGGGAATGCTGCCACTATGTCCACCCATGATGGGGGTTACCTGGCATTTGGTAGTGCCATAAAATTAATTTTACATCAAGATACTGGAAAAGTCTGGTTATCATTTCCCTCAGATCATCTGCAGTCCCTCACCTCTTTGGGGTCACAGGTGATATCAAAACCTGTTAGTTAAATGTTCTGTTGTAGCACGGTGCAATGTAGAGACAAATTAGTTACAACCTTGATTCAGTACTTGGTAGGAAACTCATAGAGAGAGTCAGAATATTTCCTTCCCATGTATCATCATCAGCAACAAAGTCCTGGGGTATCTGGGAGGTGGTACGTTGTGAGAAACCAGTCTTCAGGGGCCCATAGAACACAGGTAGATGGACTTAATCCCATGTCCACCCTCCATGGCACGTGCATATGTTTTATTTCTTATACGTGCACTTTCCCACATTGTGAAGTCATTCCTGAAGCAAAGTCTCCATCCCTTCCTACAGATGAAAGTTTCTTGATTTGTCTTTCCATCCTGGGTGATACCATCTTTATATCCAATGGCTGAGGTTCACACCTGTCAGCTGACCCCGAGATCATGACCTGAGCCGAAGGCAGAGGCTTAACCCACTGAGCCACCCAGGCGCCCTATATGCCAGTACCATGCTGTCTTGTTGATCACAGCTTTGTAGTAAAGCTTGAAATCAGGTAACGTGATGCCGCCAGTGTTGTTTTTGTTTTTCAACATTTCCTTAGCAATTCGGGGTCTCTTCTGATTCCATACAAATTTTAGGATTATTTGCTCCAGCTCTTTGAAAAATACCGTGGAATTTTGATCGGAATGGTATAAAAAGTATAGATAGCTCTAGGCAGTATAGACATTTTAACAATGTTTATTCTTCCAATCCAAGAGCATAGAATGGTCTTCCAACTTTTTGTGTCTTCTTCAATTTCTTTCATGAGTGTTCTGTACTTCCTCGAGTACAGGTCCTTTAACTCTTTCATTGGTTTATTCTCAGGTATCTTATGGTTCTTGGTGCTATAGTAAATGGAATCGAGATACAGATGTAGTGAAAAGAAGGGCCATTTGTATCCCAATGTTTATAGCATCAATGGCCACATTCGCCAAACTGTGGAAAGAACCAAGATTCCCTTCAACAGACGAATGCATAAGGAAGATGTGGTACATATACATTATGGAGTATGATGCCTCCATCAGAAAGGATGAATACCCAACATTTGTAGCAACATGGTCTGGACAGGAAGAGATTATGCTGAGCGAAATAAATCAAGAAGGGAGAGCCAATTATCATATGTTTTCGCTTATTTGTGGAGCATAACAAATAACGTGGAGGACATGGGGAGCTGGAGAGGAGAAGAGAGTTGAGGGAAATTGGAAGGGGAGGTGAATCATGAAAGACTATGGACACTGTAAAAGATCCTGAGGGTTTTGAAGGGGTAGGGGGTGGGAGGATGGGGGAACCAGGTGTTGGGTGTTCGGGAGGGCACATATTGCATGGGGCACTGGGTGTGGTGCAAAAACAATGAATACTGTTACACTGAAAATAAATTAAAAAAAGTATTCATGCATCATCCCTCCTAAAGTAACAAAGACAGTCTGCCTGTCCACTGTGAGTTTTTGATGGATTCCTTTGACTTTCTTTTTAAAACGCTTTCATTTTTTCAGTGTTCCAAGTCCTTTGACTTTCAGTTTGTAAATTCAACCTAATTGGAGAGCAGTAAATAAATAAATAAATAATAAATAAATAAATAAATATTACCCTTCAACCTCTTTGAAGAGTTTACAGGGACTTTTGACAATAAACACAGCAGGGAAATTCAATTCCAATTCAATTTCAGGTTGCAGCTCTGATCTACCTCACTTTTAATTTTCTCAGCTCAGACCCTTTGACCTTGCTGAATGAGTACGGGACTTCTCTTCTGTCTCCATATCAACCAATTTCCATCCCTGAATTAATCTTGTGCATCAAGAAAACTGGAAACTGGTCATGCCATCCAAAATTCACTTGAGTTCACTGCATGGAGACATGGAGTGGTGCTAGTAATGTTCCTTCAATTCTTGTCCTTGGGGAGCACCCCTCACTACTTGCTCATAGCCCCGGGCTCACTGCCAGGACATATATTCTCTCTAAGTCTCCTAATGATTGAGGTTATGTAGGTGGACAATATATGTCAACCATTACTGAAAAACAATATAATAATTGCATAATATTTAATTGCACATTGAAAGAGCAATTAAACCATAAGACAACTGGATCCGAGCTAAGAGAGAAATAAATTACGATATTCTGAAATAAACACTGGATTTCAAGTTTGAGCTTTAGCATATACAGAAGAAGGAATTTATCACACCCACGTTGCTACAAAAAAAAATGTGGGATCAGGTAGTTAGGATGGCAGAGCAGATAGTGTTCCTTGGCTTGGATTTCTAGAACACAGCTAGGTAGTCATCAAGTCATTCTGATCAGCCAAGAAGTAAATAGGAGGTTAGAGAGAACAAAACCTGCAAGTCTTCAAATAGGAAATTGATCTCCTTTTGGAACGTAAGAGGTGCAGAGAGTTGTCTTGGGACAGGTATAGCTGTGGGGGTGACATCAGGATGGGGCCTGCTTCTGGAAGCTACCACGATGCATTGTAGAAGCAGAGCACAAAATCTGAACTTTTAGAAGTGTGCTACTGTGCGGATATGCCTGTCATAAAGGTGCTGAAGTGTCAAAATGGGGCAGAATTCCAGGGTCTGAGGTCTGCTGAGGCACAAAAAGAATGTGTGGTACCATTGTGATACACATATGCTAGGCAAGGACCCAGGAATCCGGTTGAGCAGCGAGTGTAAGTGCAGGCTTTCTGATCTGATTTTCCATAAACAGTGAACCACAATCTGGCCATGTGACCTCTTTCCTGAGACCTGTGTGCAAATGGAAATAGGTATGAGACCCTCCCCTGAGGAATAGCATGGGTCCACACCATAGGAGTCCGTAGGAGTTTTGAAACTCGATCATGTGCCTGAGATTCAAAGCTCAGACACAGGTAGGGTGAACATGTGTTTCATATGGAAACATTGGAGAGAAAGGGGGTGGTTGGTCTTCTGTGAGGGATCACTGAAGAGTTGGGTGTATGTGAAATTTCAACCTCTGCCTAGAGAGCAGATTCCATATGCAACCTACCCATCAGTGCCATCAGGAAGCAAAACAGTGGCACCTAGTGGAGGGCAGACACACCTACACCATCCCTGTCCCCTGCTCCCAAGTGTGCCTTTCCATGAGGACAAAACCCCTGAGAATACGTTGAGTGATTTCAAGCTTTACTACAAAGCTGTGATCAACAAGACAGCATGGTACTGGCATAAAAACAGACACATAAAAACAGACACATAGACCAGTGGAACAGAGTAGAGAGCCCAGATATGGACCCTAAAATCTATGGTCAAATAATCTTCGACAAAACAGGAAAAAATATGCAGTTGAAATAAGACAGTCTCTTCAATAAATGGTGCTGGGAAAAGTGGACTGCGATATGTAGAAGAATGAAACTCGATCAATCTCTTACACCGTACACAAAGATAAACTCGAAATGGATAAAAGACCTCAATGTGAGATAGGAATCCATCAGAATACTAGAGGATAACATAGGCAGTGACCTCTTCCATATCAGTCACAGCAACTTCTTTCAAGATATGTCTCCAAAGGCAAAGGAAACAAAAGCAAAAATGAACTTTTGGGACTTCATCAAGATCAAAAGCTTCTGCACAGCAAAGGAAACAGTCAACAAGACAAAGAGGCAACCCATGGAATGGGAGAAGATATTTGCAAATGACAGTACAGACAAAAGGGTGATATCCAGGATCTATAAAGAACTTCTCAAACTCAAGACACACAAAACAGATAATCATATCAAAAAAATGGGCAGAAGATATGTACAGACACTTCTCCAGTGAAGACATGTAAATGGCTCTCAGACACATGAAAAAATGTTCATCATCACTAGTCATCAGGGAGATTCAAATTAAAACAACATTGAGATACCACGTGACACCAGTTAGAATGGTCAAAATTAGCAAGATAGGAAACAACGTGTGTTTTTGGAGGTTGTGGGGAAAGGGGAACCCTCTTCCACTGTTGGTGGGAATGCAAGTTGGTGCAGCCACTTTGGAGAAGAGTGTGGAGATTCCTCAATAAATTAAAAATAGAGCTTCCCTATGACCCTGCAATTGCACTATGGTGTATTTACCCCAAAGATACAGATGTAGTGAAAAGAAGGGCCATCTGTACCCCAATGTTTATAGCAGCAATGGACACGGTCTCCAAAATGTAGAAAGAATCAAGATGCCCTTCAATGGACAAATGGATAAGGAAGATGTGGTCCATATACACAATGGAGTATTATGTCTCCATCAAAAAGGATGAATACCCGACTTTTGTAGTTACATGGATGGGACTGGAGGAGATTATGCTGAGCCAAATAAGTCGAGCAGAGAGAGTCAAGTATCATATGGTTTCACTTATTTGTGGAGCATAACAAAAAACTTATTTGTGGAGCATAACAAATAACATGGAGGACATGGTGAGATGGAGAGGAGAAGGGAGTTGAGGGAAATTGGAAGGGGAGGTGAACCATGAGAGACTGTGGACTCTGAAAAACAACCTGAGGGTTTTGAAGTGGCGGGGGGGTGGGAGGTTGGGGGAACCAGGTGGTGGGTAATAGGGAGGGCACATATTGCATGGAGCACTGGGTGTTGTGCAAAAACAATAAATAATGTTACACTCAAAAAATAAATAAATAAAAATTTAAAAAATAATAAATAAAATGTACACAGGCTGATAGCACTCAGAAACTCTGTAAATGTCTTGCAAATTTCCTGTAAATCTGAATCTATTCTAGAATAAACGTTTATTTTAAAAGAAAAAAAAAACCCTGAGAATAATCATAGCAGGCACCTCCCCCAGAAGATCCACAGAATGATTCCATCTCACCAAGTTTAATGATCATAAAATGTGGCACACTTTCAGTTTGCATGGAAGTGGGCTCAGATTATGTCTTTTGATGCTTTAGTTTTTTATTTTTATTTTTGATTTATTTTCTGATTCATTTTTCTTTACTTTTTATATACTTGTTCCTTACTTTTTTATTTTTTTGAAGATTTTATTTATTTATTTGACAGACAGAGAGAGATCACAAGTAGGCAGAGAGGCAGGCTCCCTACTGAGCAGAGAGCCTGATGTGGGGCTCAATCCCAGGACCTTGAGATCATGACCTGAGCCAAAGGCAGAGGCGTTAACCCACTGAGCCACCAAGGTGCCCCGTTCCTTACTTTTTTTAGGTTTAATTTTTATAAATAAACACACTATTTCTATTTTTACTTTTTTCATTTATATATATTTTATTTATTTGTGATCTATATTCTATTTAAGAAGCGTTCATTATGAAAAATCCTCAATTTATATGTCTTAATTTTTCCCTCTTCTTATTTTATTTTTCAGGAAATAAAATGAAAGGATGAACAGACCCTTCTCCAATGAAGACATACAAATGGCTATCAGACACATGAAAAAATGTCCACCATCATTAACCACCAGGGAGATTCAAATCAAAACCACATTGTGATACCACCTTACACCAGTTAGAAGGGCCAAAATGAACAAGACAGTAAACAACATGTGTTGGAGAGGATGTGGAGAAAGGGGAACCCTCTTACACTGTTGGTGGGAATGCAAGTTGTTGCAGCCACTTTTGAAAACAGTGTGGAGATTCCTTAAGAAATTGAAAATGGAGCTTCCCTATCACCCTGCAATTACACTATAGGGTATTTACCCCAAAGACACAGACATAGTGAAAAGAAAGACCATCTGTACCCCAGTGTTCATAGCAACAATGGACACAGTCACCAAACTGTGGAAAGAGCCAAGATGCCTTTCAACAGATGAATGGATAAAGGAGATATAGTCCATATGTACAATGAGTATTATGTCTCCATCATACAGAATAAATATCCAACTTATGCATCAACATGGATGGGACGGGAGGAGAAAATTCTGAGTGAAATAAGTCAAGCAGAGAGAGTCAATTATCATACGGTTTCACTTACTTGTGGAGTATAAGGAATAACACGGAGGATTTTGAGAGAAGGAGAGGAGAAGAGAATAAGGGGAAATCTGAGGGGGAGATGAATCCTGAGAAACTGTGGACTCTGAGAAACAAACTGAGGGTTTTGGAGTGGGTGGGGAGTCGGGATTAGGTGAGCCTGGTGGTGGGTATTCTGGAGGGCACGTATTTCAAGGATCCCTGTGTGTGGTGCATAAACGATAGGTGGAACACTGAAGAAAATAAAGCAAATTTTGAAAAAAGAAGATATTGAAAAGAAATGAAATGATGGAAAAATTCATCCTAGAAGAATGAATAAAATGTAGATCTCATTCTCAGGTGTTTAATCAATACAAATATAAATATGATGTCTGAACTAGAATTTAAAGTGATGATTTTAAGTATACTAGCTGGACTTGAAAAAAGATAGAAGACACTAAGAATTCCTTATTGCAGTGATATATGAACTAAAATTGAATCAGGCCCAAATTAAAAACAAGCAAACAAGCTCTAAAACCAAGACACAATCCCAAGTGGAGGCCAAAAAAATTAAGGATGGCTGGAGAGGAGCAAATTGGTGGTATACAAGATAAAATTATAGAAAATAATGACTGAGAAGATGATAGAAACCAAGATAATGGATGGCAAAGGTAGACTTAGGGAACTCAGTGTCTTATTAAAACATAATAATATTTGTATCGTAAGAGTCTCTGATGATGAACAGAGAAAAAGAGGGGTGTTAGGTTTATTCCATAAGATAGTAGCTGAAAAGTTCTGTAATATGCAGCAGTACACAGACATCAAAATACAGGAAGTACAGGGAACTCTTGTTAAATTCAACAAAAGTTGATGATCTCTAAAGCATATCATAATCAAACTCATAAAATACAACACAGAGAAGGAAAGAATCCCGAAAGGAACTAGGGAACAAAAGAGCTTAACCTTTAGGATTTTCAGTACAATACAAATCTGTAATGTGATGATCAGAATCAAATCGCACAGAGTCATCACATTCACATCTTCTGGAAAGTTTGGAAAATCATCACCATTAAATGAAAGTTCCAGAAATTCTAGGAAATCCTGACTCCCTTGTACCAAGGTTCTCCTTGTGTGTGTCCACTGCATCATTTCACAGAGCCCTGGGATAGTCAACTGGTTAGTCCTGTCTGTGGGAGGGAACATGTGACAAACCCACTCTGAACGTTATTGAAGGAACTTATCAGGTACTTTTCACAACAAAAGCAACAGAGAAACTCCAGAGCATCAGTGCTTGGGTTCATGGGTCACTAATGTCTTCATCTGTTCCAGCTGTTGTAACAAGGTACATAGACTGAGTGACTTTGAACAACACACACTAATTTCTCACAGGTCTGTAGTCTTGGAAGTCCCAGGTCAAGGTGTAGACAGATTTGGTGTCTGGAGAGCCTACACATCTTATAGTGTTCTTTCCCTGTCAACTCACTTGGGGTCAGGAGGCAAGGATCTTTCCCAGTCCTGGTGTGTAAAGGCACTAATACCATCATGAGATTGTCCTCTCCTGACCTAAGTGCTTCCCTAAGACCCCTCCTCCTCATCCCATCACATTGTCATTAGGATTCCCCTGTGATGGTAGAGGTCACACACACTGAGCTGACAGCAACAACTAAAGGATCAATTAGTTATTCCCTGCAGGTGGAAGGCCCCTCCAATCCAGCATCTCAACCTGAGGATTCTCATGGATCCAGTAGAAGCTTCTGGTCTCTTTGTGCACACAGGGGACAGAAGACATTCAGAACCAGCTGGTGACCTTGGGGAGTGTACAGACTCCACCCCAGATACTGAGTAGAACTCGGTCTATTTTATCTTGATTCTATTACTGTGCATTTCCATGGATCATTCTTCCCATTTTCCAAGGATTCATTTTCTATTTAGAATGACCATTTCTCTTTTTGTTCTCACAGTTTTAAAACTTGTTTAGTGGATTTAGTATCATGACATATGCGTTGATTATTGTCTGCTAGTTCCTTGGGCTTTGTTCGTCCCTCTTCTCCTCTCATCCTACACATGGGATCTCTAACAAGAATGTAAATCTTTTGATGCAGGTAAGAGACTGACTCCCCAGAAGCCCCCTCCCATAAGCAGTACTCAGTCAAGAGCACAGACACACAACAGACACCCTGAGCCTGTGTCCTTCCCTGGCTCTATCCAAGCACTTATGACTTTCTGAGAGGCCTGCCCTCCTCTCAACAGACTTGATGGTGCAGTTGATAATAGTTTTATATTCACGTGTGTGTGTGTCTGTGTGTGTGTGTGTGTGTGTGTGTGTGCGTGCGCATGCACGTGTGTAATCTTCAGACTCTGTATCCACATAACATCTTGGTGCAGGTTTCCTCTTCTTTCCCACGTTTTCATTAACATTGATACCGTGAGCATGGTTCAAGATAGAGGCTCTACCAGGGCTGTTAATTCTCATAGGTCCAGTAGAAGCTTCTGATCTTCGTGTGCACACAGGGGACACAAGACCTTCAGAACCAGCAGTGGACAGCTTTCCTTGCAGACACTGGGTAGAACACAGTCTACTTCTATCATTGCCTTTTTACTGTGGTGCTTCTATTATTATTATTCCAATTTTCAAAGTATTCATACCATTTTCCAATTTTCAAAGTATTCATACCATTTTCTACTTAGAATGGCCAGTTTCCTCTTTTGTTCTTTCAGTTTCACACATGTTTAGTGGAATTAGTCATCACATTATTGCCTGCTATGTCCTTGACCCTCATTCTTCTCTCTTGTCTTCCTGCCTCACAGATGAAGAATCTAACAAGAACACACCTGTTCTCCCTCCTTTGATGCAGATGAGATTATAACTCCACAAAAGCCCCTCCATGAACAGGACTCCATCCCAACCACTGAACCAAAACACAAAACCTGAGCCAGTGGCCCTCACTGGCTCCTTCTATGCTTTTATGTCTTGCTGAGAGACCAGCCCTACTCTCAACAGACACGACTGTGAAGGTAATGATGGTTTTATACACTTGTGTGTGTGCGTGTGTGCGTGTGTGTGATCTTCAAACTCCACATCCACATCATGTCCTGGTGGGAGTTCGTCACTTTCTCACGGTGCTACTAACATTGCTGTGAACATGGTTCAAGACAGTGACCCCGACCTGGGATATTTCATCTCTTGCTTTCGTTTGTTGATACCCTTGTAGCCTCCTGTTCAGCATGCACGTTATGCCGCTTCTGGTAACCTTGTACTTTGAGCTGGATGTTCCTGTGATGCACAATGAGTGCAGCTGTGACTCTTGAATGTATTCAGGTTATGTGCATGGAGACATTCGTAATTCATTCAAATTTAGGGCCAGGAAAAAACAAGTGCAAGTGACACTTTTGCACTTGTTACCATAATAGTTCAACTTTTCATTTTTTATGTCTGAGAATCAATAGGTAAGCACAGAACTGTGTGTCCAGAGACATTCCCTGGGAGAAACAGCTATAATAGAGGAAGGCCCAGATCCTGAAACCTGAGCGGAAACCTGCCCATAACCACCATCTTCATCTGCTCCTGGGGCTAAAGACAGAATTGGTGAGTAGTGTGTGCCCCTTGGTGGTTAGATCCCCTCCTATGGTGAGGTTTGTGTCTGGGCTCACACTGCAGTCCCCTCACTCTGTCATTCACATGGTATTATACAACCATATCCTCAGTTCTCAGGCTATTCTGCAGATACAACATGTTCTTGGCATCAGTTCGGGAGTTGGTGTATCAGCCCTTCACAGAGTCTAAATAGCTTGTGCAACTTCCATCATTGCTAACATGTGAGACACACTGCAGCACCTTCCCTGGAGTCTGGCATACCTAGCTCATGGCATTACTACTGAACATGAATCCAGAGGCTAAACAGGAGAGTCTCAGGGACCCCCACAGGCTCCACCAGGTCTCCACCAGACTCTACCAGCTACACCTCACACTGGACACCTGCAGACACAAGGCATCCTGGTCAAGAATCTGTCACATATTCACTGTTTCTCTCATGCCTATGCACTCACATTATCAATGTATTTTGTTCTCTGTGAATAACATGCGATGTAAGTACCCATGTATCACAGTTTTACAGGTGGATACATCCACACTGCAAGAGAGAGGGGCTTTGTGAGTGTCCAAGAGCACAAAGCAGGTGAGTGTGAGCTCATGTCTGGGCCTGTGCCCCGCATCATGGGACTGTTGTGTTTGCCCAAACCACCTGCAGGTCAGAGTTGATCATATGCCATGAGGTTTACAATGTTCCTGAGTTTCAAGATTCCTAAATAGACTGAAGGGTGGAAACCAACTCTTTCTGTCTCAGATTCTTGGAGATACTGACAATCCCAGAGAGAGACTCACAGAGTTGATGGAGACACTGTGGGTTTTCAACAACCACAATGAGCATTCAGATTTATACATGACTTTCTTTTTTAAAAAAAATTTAATTTCTTTTCAGAGTAACAGAATACACTGTTTATGCACCACACCCAGTGCTCCATGCAATATGTGCCCTCCATAATACCACCACCAGGCTCCCCCAACCTCCTACCCCCCGCCTCAAAACCTTCAGATTGTTTTTCAGAGTCCATAGTCTCTCAAGATTCGTCTCCCCTTCCAATTTACCTCAACTCCCTCCTCCTCTCCATATCCCTATATCCTCCATGTTCTTTGTTATGCTCCACAAATAAGTGAAACCATATGATAATTGACTTTCTCTGCTTGTCTTATTTCGCTCAGCATAATCTCTTCCAGTCCTGTCCATGTTGCTACAAAAGTTGGGTATTCATCCTTTCTGATGGAGGCATAATACTCCATGGTATATATGGACCACATCTTCCTTATCCATTCATCGGTTGAAGGGCATCTTGGTTCTTTCCACAGTTTGGAGACCGTGTCTATTGCTGCTATAAACATTGGGGTACAGATGGCCCTTCTTTTCACTACATCTGTATCTTTGGGGCTCATACCCAGTAGTGCAATTGCAGGAGCATAGGGAAACTCTATTTTTTATTGCTTAAGGAATCTCCACACTGTTCTCCAAATTGGCTTTCTAAACAAATCCGTGGAAGCTTCAATAAAAATAAAATGGTGGAGATACAACATCAATGTAGAGAAATCAGTGGCTTTCTTATACACTAACAATGAAAGTACAGAGAGGGAAATTAGAGAATCGATTCCATTTACTATAACACCAAGAACCATAAGATATCTAGGAATAAACCTAACCAAAGAGATAAAGGATCTGTACTCGAGGAACTACAGAACACTCATGAAAGAAATTGAAGAAGACACAAAAAGTTGGAAGACCATTCCATGCTCTTGGATTGGAAGAAAAACATTGTTAAAATGTCTATACTGCCTAGAGCAATCTATACTTTTAATGCCATTCTGATAAAAATTCCATGGTATTTTTCAAAGAGCTGGAGCAAATAATCCTAAAATTTGTATGGAATCAGAAGAGACCCCCGAATTGCTAAGGAAATGTAGAAAAAACAAAAGCAAAACTGGCGGCATCAGGTTACCCGATGTCAAGCTTTACTATAAAGCTGTGATCAATAAGACAGCATGGCACTGGCACATAGGGCGCCTGGGTGGCTCAGTGGGTTAAGCCTCTGCCTTCGGCTCAGGTCATGATATCGGGGTCCTGGGATCAAGGCCCGCATTGGACTCTCCGCTTGGTGGGGAGCCTGCTTCTCCCCCTCTCTCTCTCTCTCTGCTTACTTGTGATCTCTCTCTGTCAAATAAATAAAAATAAATAAAATCTTAAAAAAATAACACACACATAAACGAGTGGAACAGAGTAGAGAGCCCAGATATGGATCCTCAACTCTATGGTCAAATAATCTTCGAAAAATAGGAAAAAATATAACGTAGAAAAAAGACAGTCCCTTCATTAAATGGTTCTGGGAAAACTGGACAGCTGTATGTAGAAGAATGAAACTCGAGCATTCTCTTACACCGTACACAAAGATAAACTCGAAATGGATAAAAGACCTCAACGTGAGACAGGAATCCATCAGAATCGTAGAGGAGAACATAGGCAGTAACCTCTTCGATATCAGTCACAGCAACTTTTTTCAAGATATGTCTCCAAAGGCAAAAGAAACAAAAGCAAAAATGAACTTTTGGAACTTCATCAAGATCAAAAGCTTCTGCACAGCAAAGGAAACAGTCAACAAAACCAAAAAGCAACCCATGGAATTGCACAAGATATTTGCAAATGACAGTACAGACAAAAGCTTGATGTCTAGTATCTATAAAGAACTTCTCAAACTCAACACACACAAAACAGATAATCATATCAAAAAATGGGCAGAAGATATGAACAGACACTTCTCTAATGAAGACATGCAAATGGCTATCAGACACATGAAAAAATGTTCATCATCACTAGCCATCAGGGAGATTCAAATCAAAACCACATTGAGATATCACCTGACATATCACCTGACACCAATTAGAATGGCCAAAATTAGCAAGACAGGAAACAACATGTGTTGGAGAGGTTGTGGGGAAAGGGGAACCCTCTTCCACTGTTGGTGGGAATGCAAGTTGGTGCAGCCACTTTGGAGAACAGTGTGGAGATTCCTGAAGAAATTAAAAATAGAGCTTTCCTATGACCCTGCAATTGCACTGCTGGGTATTTGCCCCCAAGATACACAAATCGTGAATAGATGAGCCATCTGTACTCCAATGTTTATAGCAGCAATGGCCATGGTCGCCAAACTGTGGAAAGAACCAAGATGACCTTCAATGGACGAATGGATAAAGAAGATGTGGTCCATATACACGATGGAGTATAATGCCTCCATCAGAAAGGATGAATACCCAACTTATGTAGCAACATGGAGGGACTGGAAGAAATTATGCTGAGTGAAATAAGTCGCAGAGATCGTCAATTATCACATGGTTTCACTTATTTGTGAAGCATAACAAAGAACATGGAGGACATAGGGAGATGGAAAGGAGAAGGGAGTTGAGGGAAACTGGAAGGGGAGATGAACCATGAGAGATTGTGGACTCTGAAAAACAACCTGAGGGTTTTGAAAGGGTGGGGGTTGCGATATTGGGGAACCAGGTGTAGGGTAATTGGGAGAGCATGTATTGCATGGAGCACTGGGTGTGGTGCAAAAATAATGAGTACTGTTATGCTGAAAATAAATAAATTAAAAAAAAAGAATGTGAAAAAAACACTACATTAAAGCAAAAGTAGGGTTTCAGCATGGAATTTACCAAAGGAGATATTTTACTAGCAAAGCTCAATCTGTAGCTAGACATTGAATAGAATAAAGAAAATAGACTGGTAAAAATGAGAAGGTAAAGCATTAAATACGAACGAAAAACCAAAAGCAAATGTATGAAGAGTGAGAGAGGCAGAAGGCCCAACTCATGAAACCTTCAAACTTAATGTTTAAAGAGACTTCAAGAAATAAATTTGGTTCAGCTTACAATAAACAAAAACAACAACAACAACAACAAAACAAACAAACAAACAAACAAAAAATCTCTCCTCCGTGCTTATAAAGATAATCTCTTGATATTTTCTTCAGTTTTTTTTCCTTTGCACTTTGTGTTTATTGTTAGTCATATCATCAAACATTTTGGGATACCGATTTTTTTTCTACTGAACATTTTCTTATGTTACTCACACTTAGAAAGTCTTTTTTAATATAACAGATCATTTCTTAGATGTTAAACTTAGCTATTTCCCTCTGGCTAGACATCCCGATAATGTTCACAATATAATAAAGGACAATGTAATAAAAAAAAAACGGTGGAATTATTAGCAAATGATGAAACTCAGAACACCTGAGATCAGAATGTTTGCTGTTATTTAGGGAAATGTCCTCTCCTATGAAATGGAGATCATTGTACTTCTAATCTTACAGTTATTGCCATGATCATACAGTTAAATTTATCCCAGTTACCTAGCACTTTGCAAATTTGGGTATTAATATTATGATGATTGATTCCAAGAAAAGAAGGCACTTCCGTGTTTCAACTCATTTCTTTAAAAAAATGGATGGTATTTTGATAGGGATTGCATTAAATGTGTAGATTCCTTTAGGTAGCATAGACATTTTCACAATATTTATTCTTCCAGTCCAGGAGCATGGAACATTTTTCCATTTCTTTGTGTCTTCCTCAATTTCATTCATGAGTACTTTATAGCTTTCTGCATATAGATTCTTGGCCTTTTTGGTCAGGTTTATTGCTAGGTATCTTATAGTTTTGGGTGCAGTTGTAAATGGGATTGGCTCCTTAATTTCTCTTTCTTCTGTCTTCTTGTTGGTGTAGAGAAATGCAACTGCTTTCTGTGCGTTGATTTTATATCCTGACACTTTACTGAATTCCTGTACAAGTTCTAGCAGTTTTGGAGTGGAGTCTTTTGGGTTTTCCACATATAGTATCATATCATCTGTGAAGAGTGATAGAAATGGAACAAATATTCCTAAAGTTTATATGGAACCAGAAAAGACCTCGAATACCCAAAGGAATATTGAAGAACAAACCCAAAGTTGGTGGCATCACAATTCTGGACTTCAAGCTCTAATGCAAAGCTGTCATCATCAAGACAGCATCGTATTGCCACAAAAACAGACACATAGATCAATGGAACAGAATAGAGAGCCCAAAAATAGACCCTCAACTCTTTGTTCAACTAATCTTTGACAAAGCAGGGAAGAATGTGCAATGGAAAAAAGACAGCCTCTTCAATAAACGGTGCTTGGAAAATTGGACAGCCACATGCAGAAAAATGAAATTGGACCACTTCCTTACACCACACACGAAAATAGACTCAAAATCGATGAAGGACCTCAATGTGAGAAAGGAATCCATAAAAATCCTTGAGGAGAACACAGGCAGCAACCCCCTTGACCTCAACTGCAGCAACATCTTCCTAGGAACATTGGCAAAGGCAAGGGAAGCAAGGGCAATAATGAACTATTGGGATTTCATCAAGATCAAAAGCTTTTGCACAGCAAAGGAAACAATTAACAAAACCAAAAGAAAACATACAAAGTGGGAGAAGATATTTGCAAATGACATATCAGATAAAGGGCTAGTGTCCAAAATCTATAAGGAACTTAGCAAACTCAAAGAACAAATAATCCAATCAAGAAATGGGCAGAGGACATGAACAGACATTTCTTCAAAGAAGACATCCAGATGCCCAAGAGACACATGAAAAAGTGCTCCACGTCACTCAGCATCAGGGAAAGACAAATCAAAACCACAATGAGATATCATCTCACACCAGTTAGAATGGCTAAAATTAACAAGTCAGGAAATGTCAGATGCTGGCGAGGATGTGGAGAAAGGGGAACCTTCCTACACTGTTGGTGGGAAATGCAAGCCAGTGCAACCACTCTGGAAAACAGCATGGAGGTTCCTCAAAATGTTGAAAATAGAACTACCCTATGACCCAGCAATTGCACTCCTGGGTATTTACCCTAAAGATACAAACGTAGTGATCCGAAGGGTTACGTGCACTCAAATGTTTATAGCAGCAGTGTCTACAATCGCCAAACTATGGAAAGAACCTAGATGTCGATCAACAGATGAATGGATAAAGAAGAGGTAGTATATATACACAATGGAATACTATGCAGCCATCAAAAGAAATGGAATCTTCCCATTTGCGATGACGTGGATGGAACTAGAGGGTATCATGCTCAGTGAAATAAGTCATTCAGAGAAATATAACTATCATATGATCTCCCTGATATGAGGACGTGGAGATGCAACATTGGGGGGGGGTTAGGGGGATAGGAGAAGAATAAATGAAACAAAATTTGATTGGGAGCGAGAGAAACCATAAGTGACTCTTAATCTCACAAAACAAACTGAGGGTTTCTGGGGGGGATGGCAGAGGGGTAGTGGGGTTATGGACATTGGGGAGGGTATTGCTATGGTGAGTGTTGTAAAGTGTGTAAACCTGGTGATTCACAGACCTGTACCTCAGGGGAAAAATACATTATATGTTTATAAAAAAATAAGAAATAAATAAAAAATTTTAGAAAAAGAAATTATTATCAACAGTTATATGCCAATAAGTTAAGCAACCTAGATAAAATGGCTCCATTCCTGGAAAACTATAAACTCCCAAAATTGAGCCAGGAAGAAATCGATAACCTGAATAGACCAATATCTAGTAATAAGATTGAAGCAGTGACTAAAGCCTCCCAATAAACAAGAGACCAGGACATGATGGATTCCCTGGGGAATTCTACCAAACTTTCGAAAAAGAAATAACACCTATTATCTTGAAGCTGTTTCAAAAAATTGAAGCAGAAGGAAAACTTCCAGACTCTTTTTATGAAGTCAGCCTTACACTGATCTCCAAACCAGGCAAAGACCCTACCAAAAAGGAGAATTTCAGATCAATATCACTGATGAATATGGATGCTAAGATTCTCAACAAGATCCTAGCAAACAGGATCCAACAGTACAATAAAAAGATTATCCACCCTGACCAGGTGGGATTCATTCCTGGGTTGCAAGGTTGGTTCAACATTCGCAAATCAATCAATGTGATAGAACAAATCAATAAGAGAAGAGAGAAGAACCACATGGTCCTCTCAATTGATGCAGAAAAAGCATTTGACAAAATCCAGCATCCGTTCCTGATGAAAATGCTTCAAAGTATAGGGATATAGGGAACATTCCTGAACTTCATAAAATCTATCTATGAAAGACCCACAGCAAATATCATCCTCAATGGGAAAAAGCTTGTAGGCTTCCCGTTGAGATCTGGAACACGACAAGGATGCCCACTCTCACCACTCTTGTTCAACATTGAATTAGAAGTTCTAGCAACGGCAATCAGACAACAAAGAGAAATAAAAGGTATCCAAATTGGCAAGGAAGAAGTCAAACTCTCTCTCTTCGCAGATGACATGATTCTTTATATGGAAAACCCCAAAGACTCCACCCCCAAACTACTAGAACTCATACAGCAATTCAGTAACGTGGCAGGATACAAAGCCAATGTACAGAAATCAATGGCTTTCTTATACAATAACAATGAAAATACAAAAAGGGAAATTAGAGAATCAATTCCATTTACTATAGCACCACGAGCCATAAGACACCTGGGAATAAACCTAACCAAAGAGGTAAAGGATCTGTACTTGAGGAACTACCGAACACTCATGAAAGTAATTGAAGAAGACACAAAATGATGGAAGACCATTCTAGGCTCTTGGATCGGAAGAATAAACATTGTTAAAATGTCTATACTGCCTAGAGATATCATTACTTTTAATGCCATTCCGATCAAAATTCCACCGGTATTTTTCAAAGAGCTGGAGCAAAGAATCCTAAAATTTGTACTGAATCAGAAGAGACCCGATTTGTTAAGGAAATGTTGAAAAACAAAATAAAACTGGTGGCATCACGTCACCTGATTTCAAGGCTTAGTACAAAGCTGTGATCACCAGGACAGCATGGTACTGGCATAAAAACAGACACATAGACCAGTGGAACAGAGTAGAGAGCCCAGATATGGACCCTCAACTCTTTGGTCAAATAATCTTGGACAAAGCAGGAAAAAATGTCCAGTGGAAGAAAGATAGTCTCCTTAATAAATGGTGTTGGGAAAATTGGACAGCTATCTGTAGAATAATGAAACTCGACCATTCTCTTACACCATACACAAAGATAAACTCCAAATGTATAAAAGAACTCAACAAGAGGCAGGAATCCATCAGAATCATTTGGGAGTACATAGGCAATAACCTCTTTGATATCATCCACAGCTACTTCTTTCAAGATATTTCTCCAAAATCAAAGTTAACAAAAGCAAAAATGAATTTGGGGCTTCATGAAGATGAAAAGCTTCTGCTCAGCAAAGGAAACAGTCAACAAAACAAAGAGTCAACACATGAAATCAGAGAAGACATTCATAAATGATATTACAGACAAAGTGCTAATATCCAAGATCTATAGAGAATTCCTCAAACTGAACTGACACAAAACAGATAATCCTGTCAGAAATGGGCAGAAGACATGACCAGACACTTCTCCAATGAAGACATACAAATGGGTATCAGACACATGAAAAAATGTTCATCATCACTAGCCACCAGGGAGATTCAAATCAAAACCACATTGAGATATCACCTGACACCAGTTAGAATGACTAAAATTCACAAGAGAGTAGACAACGTGTATTCTAGAGGATGTGGAGAAAAGGGACCCCTCTTACTCTGTTGGTGGGAATGCAAGTTGGCGCAAACACTTTAGAATAGAGTGTGGAAATTCCTTACGATATTAAAAATGGAGCTATTCTCTGACTCTGCAATTGCTCTATTGGGTATTTACCCCAAGGATACTGATGTAATGAATGAAGGGCAATCTGTACCCAATGTTCATAGCAGCAATGACCACAGTCACCAAACTATGGAAGGAGCCAAGATTCCCTTCAATGGACCAATGGATAATGAAGATGTGGTCCATACACACTATGGAGTATTATGCCTCCATCAGAAAGGATGAATACCCAACTTTTGTGTCAACATGGGTGGGACTGGAAAAGATTATGCTGAGTGAAATAAGTCCAGCAGAGAGAGTCAATTATCATATGGTTTTGCTTATTTGTGGAGCATAAGGAATAACATGGAGGATTGGGGAACTGGAGAGTAGAAGGGAGTTGGGCAAAATTGGAGGGGGAGATGAGCCATGAGAAACTGTGGAGTCTGAGAGACAAACAGGTTTTTTGAAGGGAGGGGGCTGGGAGGTTAGTTGTGCCTGGTGGTCGGTATTAAGGAGGGCATGTATTGCACGGATCACTGGGTGTGGTGCATAAATAATGAATCTTGGAACACTGAAAAGAATTAAAATTAAAAACATTGAAAAAAATTAAAAAAATATATAAAATATATACAGAGTAGAAAATGAAAAAGAGGGCAAGTAAAAAGTGGCTGTAACTTTCATTTTGGACAAAATAGAGTGCTTCAGTTGTTCCTGGGTGAATTTTGATCTGTATGTTAGAGGACACTAAATCTCAAAATCACTAGAAAATTAAAAGATGGATATATAAGAAAGTAAAACTGAGTAGATTGAACAACTTGCTAAAATAAAGCATATAGGGTGCCTGGGTGGCTCAGTGGGTTAACTCGCTGCCTTCGGCTCAGGTCATGATCCCAGGGTGCTGGGATCGAGTCCCACATCGGGCTCTCTGCTCAGCAGGGAGCCTGTTTCCCTCTCTCTCTCTCTCTCTCTGCCTGCCTCTGTGTCTACTTGTGATCTCTCTCTGTCAAATAAATAAATAAAAAAATCTTTAAAAAAATAAAATAAAATAAAGCATATACCTCTTAAAAATACAGGTTTTTAAAAATACAAGTTAAAAATGGCCTATGAAAAATGAGCTGGTATAATAGACATCTTGTCAAACAGAGCCAATTTTTGTAGAGTCCACATATATATCCGTACATCTCAGGTTGATTCATGGATGTTCAAAATAGTTTTATAGATACACAGCTAAATTCAAGGGACCTGCTTAAACTGGTTCTCCTACACCTCCGCCAGCTTGCCTTGATTTCCCTGTTCCTGATTGATTTTTGGTATATGCTAGAAGACACTATATTTGAAAACGTTAAGGAAATCAGAACTTATTTTATATATAAATTGAATAGAGGGAAAAATGGGATAATGTGGGGCATAAATCTACAAAATGAAGATTTGAAATTTAGAAATTGAAGTTAGGAAATAAGTCTGCTTGAAATGGGAGCAGGGTAAAAGAGAAAAAGCAAGGAAAAGAGAAAAGAATATAGAAATATAAAATTTTATGCAGAATATAACCAAGTCGTAAGGAACACCCGGACTCCCCCACCACCTCAGGAAATCCTCCAGGTAAATCCATCTAAAAAGAAATAAAAAAATATATATATATAAAATGATAAATTGTAGAATAAATAAATAAATAAATAAATAAACTTATATTCAGTTAGCCACAACACAGTACATCACTAGTTTTTAATATTCTGTTCAACAATTCACTATTTGCCTGTAACACCCAGTGGTCACCAATCATGTGTCCTTATTGCCCATCACCGAGTTCCCCATCCTGCCCCTCCTACCCCTTCAAAACCCTGTTTGTCCCAAAGAGAAACATATTGATTTCTGATAACATTTATTTCTGGTTTTCTCTTTTCCTTTTGTTAAATCTAGGCAGAGGATTCTCAATTTTATTGCTTTTTTTCCCCGAAAAATAGACCTTGCTTTTTTGTTCTGTTCTGGGTTTGTTTTTTGTTTTGTTTTGTTTTTATATCATTTATTACTGCTCTCATCTTTACGATTTCCTTCCTTCTCCTGTATTTAGGCTTTAGTCATCGTAACTTCTCTATCTCCTTCAGGTGTAACATTACAGTGTTTCTTTCAGATTTTTCTTGCGTCTTGGGTATTCATGTATGATGTGTATTTTAGTCTTAAGACAACCTTTGCTTCAAAGAAATTAGTGCAAAGTGAAATAGGTTTCATATTCATGTGTGTGTGTGTGTGTGTGTGTGTGTGTGTGTTTATTCATGTGTGTTTGTAATGTCCAGACTACACATCACACTTGGAGTGGGTTCCACTGCTTTCCCATGTTGTCACTAACATTGATGCTGTGAGCATTGTTTAAGACAGTGATGCCCCAGGACGCCTGGGTGGCTCAGTGGGTTAAGCCGCTGCCTTCAGCTTGGGTCATGATCCCAGGGTCCTGGGATCGAGTCCCGCATGACCTCCTTGCTCGGCAGGGAGCCTGCTTCTCTCTCTGCCTCTCTGCCTGCCTGTGTGCTCTCTCTCTCTCTCTCTCTCTCTTCTTCTCTCTGACAAACAAATAAAATATTAAAAAAAGAAGACAGTGATGCCCCAACCAAGACCCTTCTTTTTTGCTTTGAATTGTTGATGACTCTGCGGCCTCATGTCCAGCGTGCACTTTATGCTGCCTGTAGCGAGTTTGCACTTTGAGCAGGGTGGACCTGTGATGCACAGTGAGAGCAACTGGGAGTCCTGTAAAGGCTCACTTGATGAGAACCAGGATATTTGTGTTTCTTTGGTAGTTAGGGATAGCAATAAACAACGTGAGTGACTCTGTATTTTGTGCATTTTAGTATAATTGTTTTCCCATTAGAGCAAATTTTCAAAGTCAGAGAGTGAAGAGGTATGCACAGAATCATGTGTGCAGAGAAGGTCCCTGAGGGAAAATATTCTCTGGAGAGGAATCGCTAGATCCTGATGGGAAACCTGCCCAAAACCTTCATCTGCATCTGCTCCTGGGGCTTAAAGACAGAATTAGTGAGTGGTGTGCACTCCCTGGTTGTCCAGATCCCTCCAACAGTGAGGTTTGTGTCTGGGCTCACACTGTTGTCCCCTCACTGTGTCCTTCGCACAGTAATACACGGCCGTGTCCTCGGCTCTCAGGCTGTTCATCTGCAGATACAGCGTGTTCTTGCCAATGTCTCTGGAAATGGTGAATCGGCCCTTCACAGAGTCTGCATAGTATGTGTAACTACCACCACTGCTAATATATGCGACCCACTGCAGCCCCTTCCCCGGAGCCTGGCGGACCCAGCTCATGGCATAGCTACTGAAGGTGAATCCAGAGGCCGCACAGGAGAGTCTCAGGGACCCTCCAGGCTTCACCAGGTCTCCCCCAGACTCCACCAGCTGCACATCACCCTGGACACCTGCAGACATAAGACATCCTGGTCAGGAAACTGTCACACATCCATGGTTTCTTTCACTCATAACCAGTCACGTCCTCAACGTCTCCTGTTCACCATGAATTACCTTTTAAAAGAGCAACAAGGAAAACCCAGCCAAGCACAAACTCCATTGTGAGTTGTCTGTGTCCTGTCCTGAGTACTGATTGGAACACCTGGGAATCCTGGTGCTGGGGCTCCTCTCCCAGCTGTAGAGTCAGGTTTGGGCTGTTTTTAACCAGCAGATGGAGGGCCCTATTTGCATGTTCTCTGACTATATGTTCAGCTTGGGATCTCTATGACCATAGAGGGCAATGGCCAGAAGAGATATGATTGCCTTTGTTTTGTGGGCATTGAACACTTAAGAATAGAATATGGTTTTCATTAATTAACTTACCAGAGTATATAGTTGGATATGTGCTTTCTTTTTACATATTCACACAAACGTTGTGGGATCGATTTCATGTTAGCCATAATGTAATGTAAACCTACAACCAGAAATTTAGAAGGTTTTGTGAAGTGTTCAAGAGCACACACAAGGTGAGAGTGAGCCCCAGTATGTGGACCTGTGCTCATCCCCACAGGACACACTGTCCCCTGACCTCCTGGAGGACAGAGTGAGCATGCTGGTGAGGAATGTGTAACCCCTCCTGTAATGGGGATGGGATCACTTTACCTCCTTTATCTTGCCATGAAATATAGAGAGCATCAGGGTTTGTGCAAGTGTATTTCTAACATTTCAATGTCTATGTTTTCCTCTCAAGTCATCTCTGGGATTATTTGTAAGAATATTGGTGAGTGTGCTTAAATGGAATGAAGAGCATATAGGCAGAGTGTGTGATAGTATAATCATGGGTGTCATTATCAACAGTATCCAGAGTGAACAAATCAATTCTCTATAAAAGTTCCTTTATTTTCTCTGGAATGTCTCCTTCCATTTCCCTTCTTTATGTACCCACACAACTATGGGCTTTTCTCATGTTACTTAGACTAATTTTAGTTTTGAAGAATTTATATTGTATGTAATTTTGTTTGTAGGACTTTTTTTTTTCTTTTGCTCTGCACAAATTCTTAAAAATTCAACCATGCTGCTGTCTATAGCAAGAATCATTTATGTTAATGTTTGGCAGTTACCCAAGGAGTGAACAGAGCATAATTTTATTTTACTGTATTTTTTAATTTGTTAAATTATGTTAATTAACATTTATAATTTGCCCCAGGGGTACAGGACAGAATCATCAGGCTTACACATTTCACAGCAGTCACCATAGTACATACCCACTCCAATGTCCATAACCCAACCACCCTATCCCTACTCCAATGCCCCCCAGCAAACCTCAGTTTGTTTTGTGTGATTAAGAGTCCCTTATGATTTGTCTCCCTCCTGATCCCATCTTGTTTCATTTTTTCCTTCCCTACCTCCAACCATCCCCTGTTCTGCCTTTCAAATTCCTCATATCAGGGAGATCATATGATAATTGTCTTTCTCTGATTGACTGCTTTCACTCAGCATAATATCTTTCACTTCCATCCCTTGGAATTGGCAAGATTTCATTTCTTCTGATGGCTGCTTGGTATTCCATTGTGTATATATATCAACATCTTCTTTATCCATTAATCTGTTGATGGACATCTATGTTCTTCCCATAGTTTGGCTATTGTGGACATTGCTGCTATAAATATTTGGGTGCACATGGTGCTTCAGATCACTGTATTTGTATCCTTAGGGTAAATACCCACTAGTGTTATTGGTGCACTAGAGGGTAGTAGGGCAATTTCTGCGTCCTAAGGTAGCTCTTTGTCCAACTTTTTGAGGAACCTCCATGCTGTTTTCCAGAGTGGTTGCACCAGCTTGCATTCCCATTGACAGTGTAGGAGGGTTCCCCTTTCTCTGCATCCTCACCAGCATCTGTCATTTCCTGACTTGTTAATTTTAGCCATTCTGACTAGTGTGAGGTAGTATCTCATTGTGGTTTTGATTTGTATTTCCCTGATCCTGAGTGATGTGGAGGACATTTTCATGTGACTGTTGGGCCACCTGGATGTCTTCTTTGTAGAAATGTCCATTCATGTCTCCTACCCATTTCTTGATTGGATTATTTATTCTTTAGGTGTTGAGTTTGATAACTTCTTTATAGATTTTGAATACTAGCCCTTTATCTGATATGTTATTTGTGAATATCTTCTCCCATTCTTTCAGTTGTCTTTTGGTTTTATTGACTTCTTCCTTTGCTGTCCATAAAGTTTGATCTTGATGAAGTTCCAATAGCTCAGTTTTGCCCTTGTTTCCCTTGCCTTTGCTAATGTTTCTAGGGTGACATAGCTGTGGCTGAGGTTGAAGAGGTTACTTCCTGTGTTCTTCTCAAGGATTTTGATAGATATCTGTCTCACATTGAGGTCTTTCATACACTTTGAGTCTATTTTTGTGTGTGGTGCAAGGAAATTGTCCAGTTTCATTCCTCTGTATGTGGCTGTCCAATTTTATTGTATTTTTAATTACTTATTTATTTAAAAATTTTGAATTTTATTTTATAGATTACATCTGTGGCAGAGAGTCTTGCCTCTGGATTTCTTCTGCTTTGAATTCTTCTCTCTAGTCATTTTGCCCAGAGAAGGATGGATGAATGAGTGAACAAAAGACAAATAGCAACCCAAACTCAAACAAAATACACAGTGGACAAGTATGAAGAGGTCAGAACCAAACAAACAAAAATACTGGGTGTGGAAGAGAGAATATAATCTCCCGGGTGGAAAAAAACAGGGAGATCCACTTGGTCCTGCGTGTATTTCAGTCTGTGTTAGATGTAACTAAATCGGGGAGTCAAGATGGCGGGGAAGTTGGAGGAGGCACCTTTTCCACCTGTGCCCTAAAGTGAGCTGATTACCTACCAAAGAACTCCGACCACCCATGAAACCAGCCTGAGATCAGAATTATACAAGTCTGGATCTCTACAGGAGCAGAAGAGGTCAGTGGCAGGTAAAGCCGAATGGGAGCATCGGACTGATATCGGAAGATAAACAAAAGGGGGAGGGAGCCACCAGAGGTGACCAATTGGAAAGTAATACCCCAATACGAGAGTGCCCTTCGTCTGGGGACCAGCATTAACTTGGAGTCTGCTTGAAAGCACTCAAAAAACAAAGAGCAAAGAATTGAGAGGGGAAATAGTGGGAACCTGGGCTGTTAGGGTCAGGGACCTAAGTCCCGGGACCCAGGACAGTCTCCCCTGGTGCTGAGCCGGAGAGAGTGCGGTGGAGAAATCAGGTCTCCATCCCTGAGCCGCCAGTGCACCTGACCTGCCAGCTCGCAGGAGAATGAGTGGGGTCTGGCTCCCCTGAGGGGCTGGGAGGCTGGCCAGATGGCAATCCTGAAACGAATGCCTCCACACCCTCCCTTGGGAGAGGTGCTCTTAGGCGCTAGTCTGGAGCTCTGGCATCCAGAAAAACCAGACATTCCCAGCCCCGGACAGCGGGAAAATCTCAGTGTGCGATCTCTGCTTGGAACCACTCTGGCAGTCTGGAGCAGCCTAGACAGCCACTGCTGCCCTGGTTTTGGGTACAACGAGGAGCTCCTGCACCCCCAGGGACAGTGACTCAGAACCGACTCTGCCAGCAGCTCTTGCAAAACATTCTGAGGCTTCTCTCTGAGAAGGAGGTCGGGGTGCAGTTTGTTCTCCTCTAAAACTCCAAAAACCATCAAAAGCTGTCAAGGCGAGAGAAAAGAGATGAAAGAACATAAAAACCCCCAGAGAACAAAAGCCTGAAAAAAAACAGTTTCCTCAGAGCCCACCCCCGTGAGGGGAGTGGGAGGACCTAACTCAGGGAACATCATTGTCTGAAAACCCACATGGCAGGCCCCACCCCCAGAAAACCCACCAGGAAGGAAAAAAAAAAAAGACTACAAGAGAACAACCACCACTACTTCATAAATACAACTTTTATTTTTAACTCTTTACCAATATTCTGGTTCTTTTATATTTATACCTACAGATATTTTTTTAACCTATTTACCATCACACTGAGTTATCCAGTACATCACATTCTTTAATAACCTTCGAACCTGAACTTTTTGATACATACACCCTTGTTTTTCTTTTGCTTTTCTATTTATTAACTCTTTTTAAATTTTAACTTAGTTTAGTCTAGTTTATTCTTTTTTAATTTTTATTTTCTGTTATACATATCGAATTAAACTTCAAGGTAATCCCATTTCCCCAATCAATGCTACCCCTATAGGCAAATCAGTTTATAATCCCCCTGTAACTTAGAAAAGTTGAGTCCCTCAACAAAAACATCAAGATACATTCAGGAAGAATCAATATAAACTTCCTCACCCACACTGAGACTTTATAACCACTCTCCCAATTTTTCCTTCTGTCAGAGTTTCTGTGAATTTGTGTTTGTCCTGATAATATATAAGTCTTATAGTTGGGATTCTTTTTGATGAGGTTCTTCCCTTTTTTTTTTTTTTGCTTATATAGATAAATTTTTTTCTCTTCTCATATAAATTTATCAGTCTTTTTGTTTGTCTGTTTTTGTTTGTATACTTCAAAAATCTTACCTTGGGGCCCATTTGGGCCGAGACTTCTCTTTTATCTTCCCTTTTTTTCCTATCTCTCTCTCTATCTTTTTTTTCCTTTTTCTTTTCCTTTTTTCTTTCCTCTTCTCTATTTCTTTTTCTTTTCTTTTCTCTCTCATTTGGATGGGGAACCCTGATTGCACAGAAGCATTCCAGGGTGCACCTTGACTGCACCACCATCAATAAGTCCAGCTGCATCTGTTCAGTCATCTCTTACCAAAATGACTAAGAGGAGGAATACCCAACAGAAGAAAAATACAGAGGATGGACCTTCTGCAACAGAGCTAATGGCTACCGACATAGACAATATGTCAGAAAAGGAATTCAGACTAACAATTATCCAGGCAATAGCTAGGTTGGAGAAAGCCATGGATGACCAAACAGAATTGATTAGGGCAGAACCGAAAGCCACCAGGGATGATGTTCAAAATGCTCTAAATCAGTTCCAATCTAATCTAAATTCTCTAAAA
The DNA here is from genome assembly GCF_922984935.1 of Meles meles. Lineage (NCBI taxonomy): Eukaryota > Metazoa > Chordata > Mammalia > Carnivora > Mustelidae > Meles > Meles meles. The sequence goes on from NC_060071.1 coordinate 152,052,714, forward strand.
GCTAGGGTAACTGAGACAGAAGATTGAATTAGTGATCTGGAGGACAAACAGATAGAGAGAAAGGATCAGGAGGAAGCCTGGAACAAACAGCTCAGAAGCCACGAAAACAGAATCAGGGAAATAAATGATGCCATGAAACGTTCCAATGTCAGAATTATTAGAATCCCTGAAGGGGAGGAAAAAGATAGAAGTCTAGAAGATACAGTGGAAGAAGTTGTCTATGAAAATTTTCCCAATCACACGAATGGAAACAATGTTCATGTACTAGAGGCAGAGAGATTTCCTCCCAAGATTTTAGATTCTCGAAAGTCCTCACGACACCTTATAGTTAAAATGAGGAATTATGTTTCACGACAGACCCTCTTAAAAGCAGCTAGGACAAAAAAGCTCCTTACGTACAGAGGAAAGCCCATTAGAATAACGTCAGACATTTACACAGAGATCTGGCAAGAAGACTGTTCCATGCTCTTGGATTGGAAGAATAAACATTGTTAAAATGTCTTTACTGCCTAGAGCAATCTATACTTTTAATGCCATTCCGATCAAAATTCCACCACTATTTTTCAAAGAGCTGGAGCAAATAATCCTAAAATTTGTATGGAGTCAGAAGAGACCCCGAATTGCTAAGGAAATGTTGAAAAACAAAAACAAAACTGGCGGCATCACGTTACCTGATTTCAAGCTTTACTACAAAGCTGTGATCACCAAGACAGCGTGGTACTGGCATAAAAACAGACACATAGACCAGTGGAACAGAGTGGAGAGCCCAGATATGGACCCTCAACTCTATGGTCAAATAATCTTCAACAAAACAGGAAAAAATATTCAATGGAAAAAAGACAGTCTCTTCAATAAATGGTGCTGGGAAAACTGGACAGCGATATGTAGAAGAATGAAACTCGACCATTCTCTTACACCGTTCACAAAGATAAACTCGAAATGGATAAAAGACCTCACCGTGAGACAGGAATCTATCAGAATCCTAGAGGAGAACATAGGCAGTAACCTCTTCGATATCAGCCACAGCAACTTCTTTCAAGATAAGTCTCCAAAGGCCAAGGAAACAAAAGCAAAAATGAAGTTTTGGGACTTCATCAAGATCAAATGCTTCTGCACAGCAAAGGAAACAGTCAACAAAACAAAGAGGCAACCCACGGAATGGGAGAAGATATTTGTAAATGACAGTACAGACAAAAGGTTGATATCCAGGATCTACAAAGAACTTCTCAAACTCAACACACACAAAACAGATAATCATATCAAAAAATGGGCAGAAGATATGAACAGACACTTCTCCAACGAAGACATACAAATGGCTATCAGACACATGAAAAAATGTTCATCATCACTAGCCATCAGGGAGATTCAAATTAAAACTACATTGAGATACCATCTAACACCAGTTAGAATGGCCAAAATTAGCAAGACAGGAAACAACGTGTGCTGGAGAGGATGTGGAGAAAGGGGAACCCTCTTACACTGTTGGTGGGAATGCAAGTTAGTGCAGCCACTTTGGAGAACAGTGTAGAGATTCCTGAAGAAATTAAAAATAGAGCTTCCCTATGACCCTGCAATTGCACTGCTGGGTATTTACCCCAAAGATACAGATGTAGTGAAAGAAGGGCCATTTGTACCCCAATGTTTATTGCAGCAATGGCTATGGTCGCCAAACTGTGGAAAGAACCAAGATGCCCTTCAACAGATGAATGGATAAGGAAGATGTGGTCCATACACACAATGGAGTATTATGCCTCCATCAGAAAGGACGAATACCCAACTTTTGTAGCAACATGGACAGGACTGGAAGAAATTATGCTGAGCGAAATAAGTCAAGCAGAGAGAGTCAAGTATCATATGGTCTCACTTATTTGTGGAGCATAACAAATAACATGGAGGACATGGGGAGATGGAGAGGAGAGGGATTTGAGGGAAACTGGAAGGGGAGATGAACCATGAGAGACTATGGACGCTGAAAAACAACCAGAGGGTTATGAAGGGGCGGCGGGAGGGGGTGGGGTGGGGCGGGAGGTTGAGGAACCAGGTGGTGGGTAATAGGGAGGGCACGTACTGCATGGAGCACTGGGTGTGATGCCAAAACAATGAACACTGTTATGCTGTAAATAAGCAAATAAAAATAAATTAATTAAAAAAAAAGAATAACGTCAGACCTTTCCACAGAGACCTGCAAGCCAGGAAGGGCTGGCAAAATATATTTAGAGTACTAAATGAGAAGAACATGCAACCAAGAATACTCTATCCAGCAAGACTGACATTTAAAATGGATGGAGAGATAAAGAGATTCCAAGACCGGCAAGGTTTAAAAGAATATGCAACCACCAAGCCAACACTGCAGGAAATATTAAGGGGGGTCCTATAAAAGAGAAAACATCCTAAGAATATCACTGGTCAGAAATATAGAAACAATATACAGACAGAAAGACTTCAAAGGCAACACAATGTCAATAAAAACCTATCTCTCAATAATCACTCTCAATGTGAATGGCCTAAAGGCACCCATAAAATGACACAGGGTTGCAGATTGGATAAAACGACAGGACCCATCCATATGTTGTCTACAAGAGACCCATTTTGAACCTAAGGATACACCCAGACTGAAAGTGAAGGGTTGGAGAAGCATCTTTCATGCCAATGGGCCTCAAAAAAAGGCCGGGGTGGCGATTCTCATATCAGATAAATTAGATTTTAAACTAAAGACTGTAGTCAGAGTTACAGAAGGACACTACATATTGCTTAAAGGGACTATCCGCCAAGATGATCTAACAATTGTGAATATCTATGCCCCCAATATGGGAGCACCCAATTACATAAGAAAACTATTAATCAAGATAAAGAGTCATATTGATATGAATACAATAATAGTAGGAGATCTTAATATGCCTCTCTCAGAAATAGACAGATCATCGAAGCAGAAAATTAATAAAGAAATAAGATCATTGAATGAAACATTGGACCAGCTGGGCCTCATAGACATATACAGAACATTCCACCCTAAAACAACAGAATACTCATTCTTCTCAAGTGCACATGGAACCTTCTCCAGAATAGACCACATGCTGGGTCACAAAGCAGGACTCAACAGATACCAATGGACTGACATGATTCCCTGCATATTCTCAGATCACAATGCTTTGAAACTGGAACTTAATCACAAGGAAAAGTTCAGGAGGAACTCAAACACCGGGAAGCTAAAGACCACCTTGCTTAAGAATGCTTGGATCAACCAGGAGATCAAAGATGAACTTAAACAATTCATGGAAACCAATGAGAATGAAGACACTTCGGTCCAAAACCTATGGGATACAGCAAAGTCAGTTCTAATGGGGAAATACATAGCTATCCAAGCCTCCCTAAAAATATTGAAATATCCAGAATACACCAGCTGTCTCTACACCTTAAAGAACTGGAGAATCAACAACAAATCAAACCAACTCCTCATGCAAGAAGGGAAATAATCAAGATTAGAGCAGAGATCAATGAGGTAGAAACCAGAGATACAGTAGAATGTATCAATAAAACTAAAAGCTGGGTATTTTGAAAGAATAAATAAGATCGATAAACCATTGACCACACTAATCCAAAAGAAAAGAGAGAAGCCCAAATTAATAAAATTACGAATGAAAAGGGAGAGATCACAACTAACACCAAGGAAATAGAAACAATCATCAGAAATTATTATCAACAGTTATATGCCAATAAGCTAAGCAACCTAGATGAAATGGATGCATTCCTGGAAAGCTACAAACTCCCAAAACTGAACCAGGAAGAAATTGACAACCTGAATAGAGTGATATCTAGTAATGAGATTGAAGCAGTGATCAAAAACCTCCCAAAAAACAAGAGCCCAGGACCTGACGGATTCCCTGGGGAATTCTACCAAACTTTCAAAGAAGAAATAACACCAATTCTCATGAAGCTATTCCAAAAAATTGAAGCAGAGGGAAAACTTCCAGACTCTTTTTATGAAGCCAGCATTACCCTGATTCCCAAGCCAGGCAAAGACCCTACCAAAAAGGAGAATTTCAGACCAATATCACTGATGAATATGGATGCAAAGATTCTCAACAAGACCTAGCAAACAGGATCCAGCAGCACATTCAAAAGATTATCCACCATGACCAGGTGGGATTCATCCCTGGGTTGCAAGGTTGGTTCAACATTCGCAAATCAATCAATGTGACAGAACAAATCAATAAGAGAAGAGAGAAGAACCACATGGACCTCTCAATTGATGCAGAAAAAGCATTTGACAAAATCCAGCATCCGTTCCTGATGAAAACGCCTAAAAGTAAAGGGATGGAGGGACCATTCCTGAACTTCATAAAATCTATCTATGAAAGACCCACAGCAAATATCATCCTCAATGGGAAAAAGCTTGCAGCCTTCCCGTTGAGATCAGGAACACGACAAGGATGCCCACCATCACCACTCTTGTTCTACATAGTATTAGAAGTTCTAGCAATGGCAATCAGACAACAAAGAGAAATAAAATCTATCCAAATTGGCAAGGAAGAAGTCAAACTCTCTCTCTTCACAGATGACATGATTCTTTATATGCAGACAATGTGTTATTTATACATTTTACACAACAACAACTAACCGGAAGTATTGTGGAGGTGCACATTTGCATCAATGTGGGTGTTTATCCGACTTGGGAGGGTTTTCTTATTATGTAATTGATTTTTTTAAGTTAAATTAAAATTTTTCAGTGTTCCAAAATTCACACCCAGTGAATGCAATATGTGCCCTCCTTAAAACCCAGCATCAGAGTCACCTAACCTCCCGCCCTCTCCATTCCCAAACCCTCAGTTTGTTTCTCAGAATCCACAGTCTTTCATGGTTCATATTCCCCTCTGATTTTCGCCAATTCACTCTTCCTTTCCTCCTCCTAATGACCTCCAAGTTGTTCCTTATGTTCCAAAAATAAGTGAAACCATATGATAATTGACTCTCTCTGCTTGACTTATTTCACTCAACATAATCTCCTCCAGTTTTTCCATGTTGACACAAATATTGGGTATTCTTCCTTTCTGAAGTAGGCATAATACTCCATAGTATATATGGACCACATCATCTTTATCCATTTATCTGTTGAATGACATCTCCGTACTTTCCACATTTTGGCAACTGTGGCTATTGCTGCTTTGAACACTGGGGTTATGTAGTTGTTTTTAGAAGCTCAGTTTCACAGATGGGAATTAGTATTTATTTATTTATTCATTTCCTTCTAAGTATTAGTGTTAGAGTTAGGTTTAGATTTCAGGATTAGGGGTTAGGGACTAAGGGTTAGGGCTCAGGGCAAGTGCCCTGTATTTTGAAGTTCAGAATATCCCCAGAAAATAAAACTCAACCTTTCGTAAGATGAGAATGGTCCTGGAAGAGATCTACTGAACTGAGTAAGAAGGGGATTTGGTGCTCTACATACTTGTTTTTTAAAATGTTGATTCTAGTGGTGGACAAGATGTCTGAGGAGTAGGGGACCTTATTTAAATTGGTTCCCTGAATTGTGTTGGAGACATACCAGAGATTTCTAAACACTCACAAAATCAATCTGAGATGTAAGAGGTTATATCAGCATTGATACCTACGGAATATCTCTGGTCGCTGTTTTTGAGATATGAAGTGCGGAGCCATTATTCTGTGGGTATATAACAGAAGATAAATGGAAGGTGGAGGAAGCTTCCAAGGTCCTGCAACCCTAGAGTGCAAAATTTTCCTGTGGTGATGGTTGTGCACAGACTTACAGACCAGTAGCAACAGAGAAAGGACTTTAGGGTAGCCCAATCTCTGAAACATGGAGCTGCAGTGTCTTGCATGAAAACGTGGGATTGCTGGTTGTTTGAGAAGCACAAAGGGCAGAGATGTGCCTGGACTTTGTAGCAAGGGCTGGGAATGCTTCTCTTTGGTGCACAAACCAAGACACTGTGGTTTTTAGCAGCACAGACAAAAATGGAGTCCGTGTGGTCTGAAGGACTTTCTGGAGAACAGATTGTGATTTCTCAGTTCTGACATAGAAGCCTGAATACAGTTATTTCTGCTCTGACTTTCCAAAAGGCACAGGAAGCCACCAGGGAAAATTTTGAGAGAACAAAAGACCCCCCAAACCGGCTTTCACTGAGCCCATCCACCCACAAGGGGCAGAGCAACCCTGCCCAATAAGGTTTGCCTGAGTAAAGCTGCAGCAGGCCCCTCCTCCAGAAGACAGGGTGAAAGAACAAGAGGCGTACAACCCTAAGGTCCCTATAAAATAGGTACATTTTGCTTGGGTTGTGGTCAGTAACTTGGGCTTTGTATATTCCCTCAAAAACTCCTCAACAGAATGACTAGGAGGATGAATAACCAACACAGGAAAAATTTGGAGACTGTGACCTCTGTCACAGAACTAATGGATATGGATATAAGCAACATGTCAGAAATACACTTCAGTGTAACAGTTATACAGACAATGGGTAGGTTGGAGAGAATGATTAATGGCAACATAGATTCTCTAAGGGCAGAAGTGAGCGATGATCTGGCAGAACTTAAAAATGCTATCAGTGAGATCCATTCTAATCTAGATACTTTAAAAGCCAGGGTAGATGAGGCAGAGGAATGGATTAGTGATGTAGAAGACAGACTGTAGAAAAGGAGGATAAGGAGGAGGCCTGGAACACACAGCTTAGAATCCATGAAAACAGGGTTCAAGAAATAAATGATCCCGTGAAACATACCTACGTATGTTTCATACATAGTATTGTATGTATATACAATTATTGGGATCTCTTACGGGGTGGAGAGAGAGAGAGAGGACTAGAATATATATTTGAGCCAATCCTAGCGGAGAACATCCCTAATCTGGGGAATGATATAAGTACTCGTGTCCTAGAGACAGAGGGGACCCCTCCCAAGTTCAAGGAAAATAAACCAATGCCACGGCAGCTAGTAGTAAAATACACAAATCTTAGAAGCAAGGAAACCATCCTAAGGGCAGTTATAGGGAAGATATTACTTATGTACAGAGGGAAGAGACTCAGAATAATGTCATAACTGTCCACAGAGTCCTGGCAACCAGAAAGAGCTGGTAGGATATATTCAGGGCATAAATGTAAAAAATGTGCAGCCAAGATTATTTTGACAAAGTTCTCACCTATAATGGATGGAGACTCAAGGAACTTCCAAGACTGACAGAGACTGAAAGAATATGTAACCACTAAGCCAGAACTACCGGAAATATTAAGGAGGGGGTGTCCTAAATATGAGAAAGATACAAAGAACTTTATAGAACAGAAATTTATAGAGACGATCTATGGATACAAGGTCTTCACATACAACGTGATGATAGTAAAATCATATCTTTCAATAATCACTCTCAACATGAACTCCTAAATGCTCCCATAAAATGGCACAGGGTTGCAGATTAGATAAGAAGACAGGTTCCATCTACATGGTGTCTACAAGAGACTCACTCTGAACGTAAACATACGTCTAGACTGAAAGTGAAGGGACGGAGAGCCATCTTTCATGACAATGACTGCAAAGAAAGCTGGAGTAGCCATTCTCATATGAGACAAATTAGATTTTAAGCTAGACTATAATTATAGATGCAGAGGGACACTACGTCGTGCTAAAAGTTTCTATCTATCAATAAGATCTAACAATTGTAAGCATCTATAACCCCAACATGGGAGCAGTCAACAACATAGGCCAACTGTTAACAGCAACAAAAAGACATATTGTTAGTAATACCCTAATTGTAGGAGACCTCAACACCCCAGTATCAACAATAGACTCATCATCTAAGCAGAAAATCATCAAACAAGAGCTTTGAATGACCCAATAGACCAGTTGGACCTCATAGACATACACAGAACATTCCACCCTAAAACATCAGAATACTCATTCTTCTCAAGCACTCATGGATGTTTCTCCAGAATAGACCACATACTGGGTCACGAATCAGGTCTCAACAGATACCAAAAGACTGAGATTACTCCCTGAATATTCTCAGACCATAATGCTTTCAAAAGGAGCTCAATCACAAGGAAATGTTTGGAAGGAATTCAAATTCTTGGAAGATAAAGACCATCCTACTCAAGAATGTTTGGATTAACAAGGAAGTCAAAGAAGAACTTAAACAATTCATGGAAACCAATGAGAATGAAAACACATCAGTCCAAAGCCTATGGGACATAGCAAAGGTGGTCCTAAGGGGGAAATACATAGCCATCTAAGCCTCACTCACAAAAAAAAAGAAAGTAAAAAGAAAAAATCCTAAATACACCAACTACGTTACACCTTAAGGAACTGGAGAATCAACAACAAATTAAGCTTAACCTATGCACTGGAATGGGAACAATTAAGATTAGAGCAGAGATCAATGAATTAGAAACCAGAAATACAGAGAACATATCAAAGAAAGTAGAAACTGGTTCACTGAAAGAATTAATAAGATCAATAAAACACTGGCCAGACGTATCCAAAGGAAAAGAGAAAGGACCCAAATTATTACATTGTGAATTTAAGGGGAGAGATCATGACTAAGACCAAGAAAATAGAAACAATCATCAAATATTGTTATCATCAGCTATATGTCAATAAGGTAAGCAAACTAAAAGAAATGGTTGCATTCCTTGCAACCTATAAACTTCCAAGACTGAAACAGGAAAAAATTGACAACATGTATAGATCAATAACCAGTAACAAGATTGCAGCAATGATCACAGACCTCCCCAAAACAGGAGTCCAGGACATGCTGGTTTCTGTGGGGAATTCTACCAAATATTCAAAGAAGAAATAATACCTATTCTCCTGAACCTTTTTCAAAATATAGAAAGAGATGGAAACGTTCCAGTCTCATTCCATGAGGCCAGCATTTCCTTGAGCCCAAAACCAGGCAAAGACCCCATCAAAGGGGAGAATTCCAGACCAATATCTCTACTGAATATAGATGCCGAGATTCTCAACAAGATCCTAGCTAATAACATACAATAATACATTAAAAGGATTATCCATGAAAACCAGTGGGATTTTTCCCTGAGCTGCAAGATCCATTCAACACTTGCAAATCAGTCGATGTGATAGAACAAATGAGTAAGAGAGAAGAACAACAAGTTCCTCTCAATTGATGCAGAAATAGCATTCGGTAAAATACAGCATCCTTTCCTGATTAAAACTCTTCAGAGTGTAGGGATAGAGGGAACGTTCCTCAATTTCATAAATTCCATCTATGAAAAACCCACAGCAAATGTCATCCTCAATGGGGAAAAGCTGAGAAATTTCCCCTTAAGATCAGGAACATGACAAGGATGCCCCCTCTCGCCACTATTGTTCAACATAGTACTAGAAGTCTAGCAACAGAAATCAGAAAACAAAAAGAAATACATGGTCAAAGATTTAAGCTCTCTCTTTTTGCATGTGACATGATACTTTATGTGGATAACCTAAAAGACTCCACCCCCAAACTGCTAGAACTCATACAGCAATTCAGGAACCGGCAGGATACAAACCCAATACACAGAAATCGGTTGCTTTTATACAAACTAACAATGAATCCATGGGAAAAGAAATTAGAGAATCGATTCCATTTACAATAGCACCAAAAATCTTAAGATAACTTGGAATAAACCTAACAAAAGAGGTAAAGGATCTGTACTCAAGGAACTACAGGACACTTATGACAGAAATCAGAGAAGACAGAAAAAGAGAAAAACATTTCATGCACATGGTTCAGAAGAATAAATATCATTAATATATCTATGTCATTGGGGTGCCTGGGTGGCTCAGTGGATTAAGCCACTGCCTTTGGCTCAGGTCGTGATCCCAGGGTCTTGGGATCGAGCCCCATATCGGGCTCTCTGTTCAGCGGGCAGCCTGCTTCCCCCTCTCTCTCTGCCTGCCTCTCTGCCTACTTGTGATCTCTCTCTCTGTAAAATAAATAAAATAAAAAAAATCTATGTCATATATCTATTATATATCTATATATGTCTATTATATCATATATCTATGTCATAATATGCAGTCAAGAGCGACCTATACTTTCAATGCCATCTTGATCTAAATACCATCAGCATTTTTCAAAGTGCTGGGAATAATAATCCTAAAATTTACACAGAACCAGTAAAGATCCTGAATCAAAAAGGAAATGTTGAAAAAGGAAAAGAAAGCTGGGGGCATCACGTTTCCTGATGTCAAGCTTTACTACAAAGCTGTGATCCAAGACAGTATGGTACTGGCACATAAACAGACACATAGACCAGTGGAACAGAGTAGAGAGCCCAGATATGGACCCTCAACTCTATGGTCAAATAACCTTCAACAAAACAGGAAAAAATATCCAGTGGAAAAAAGACAGTCTCTTCAATAAATGGTGCTGGGAAAACTGGACAGCTGTATGTAGAAGAATGAAACTCGACCATTCTTTTACACCATATACAGAGAAAAGCTCTAAATGGATAAAGACCTCAACATGAGGCAGGAATCTATCAAAATCCTAGAGGAGAACATGGGCAGTAACCTAATCGACATCAGCCACAGCAACTTCTTTCAAGATATGTCGCCAAAGACAAAGGAAACAAAAGTGAAAATGAACTTTTGGGACTTCATCAAGATCAAAAGCTTCTGCACAGCAAAGGCAACAGTCAACAAAACAAAAAGGCAACCCACATAATGGGAGAAAATATTTGCAAATGACAGTAGAGACAAAGGGCTGTTATTCAAGATCTATAGAAAACTCCTCAAACTCAATACACACAAAACAGATAATCATGTCAACAAATGGACAGAGGACACAAACAGACACTTCTCCAAGGAAGACATTCAAATGGCTAACAGATAAATGAAAAAATGTTTATCATTACAAGCCATCTGGGAGATTCAAATCTAAACCACATTGAGATACCACCTTACACCAGTTAGAATGGCCAAAATTAACAAGACAGTAAACAATGTGTGTTGGAGAGGATGTGGAGAAAGGGGAACCCTCTTCCACTGTTGGTGGGAATGCAAGTTGGTGCAGCCACTTTGTAAAAGAGTGTGGAGATTCCTTAAGAAATTGAAAATAGAGATACCCTATGACCCTGCAATTGCACTACTGTGTATTTACCTCAAGGATACAGCTGTAGTGAAAAGAAGGGTCATCTGTACAACAATATTCATAACAGCCATGGCCACAGTCGCCAAACTGTGGAAATAACCAAGATGCCCTTCCACGGACAAATGGATAAGGAAGATGTGGTCCATATACACGATGGAGAATTATGCCTCCAGCAGAAAGGATGAATATGGGGTGCCTGGGTGGCTCAGTGGGTTAAAGCCTCTGCCTTCAGCTCAGGTCATGATCCAGAGTCCTGGGATCGAGCCCCGCATCAGGCTCTCTACTCCGCAGGGAGCCTGCTTCTTCCTCTCTCTCTGCCTGCCTCTCTGCCTACTTGTGATTTCTCTCTGTCAAATAAATAAAATATTCAAAAAAAAAAAAGAAAGGATGAATACCCAACTTTTGTAGCAACATGGACGGGACTGGAAGAGATTATGCTGAGTGAAATAAATCAAGCAGATAGAGTCAAGTATCATAAGGTTTCATTTATTCGTGGAGCATAACAAAGAACATGGAGGATATAGGGAGACGGAGAGGAGAAGGGAGTTGAGGGAAACTGTAAGGGGAGATGAACCATTAGAGACTTTTGGACTCTGAAAAACAACCAGAGGGCTTTGAAGGGGTGGGTGGTGGGAGGTTGGGGAACCAGGTGGTGGGTAATAGGGAGGGCACGTATTGCATGGAGCACTGGGTGTGGTGCAAAAACAATGAATACTGTTATGCTGAAAATAAATAAATAAATAAATAAATATGAAAAAATAAAAAAAATTATAGGTAGAAAAAAAAGTCATGATCGTCAAACTAAAAATGATTTAGTTAATGAATGATGTCTCATTTAAAGGTAAATGAGTTAACCATTTCCTTGGAATCCATGAACAACGTTCCATCATACTCTGTATCATTGATTTCATGGATGAAGAAGATGTGGTATATATATACAATGGAATTTATTTCTCCATAAAAAACTTGCAAAGACATTGAAGGAACTAGAAGGTATTATGCTAGAGTGAAATAAGTTGACCAGGGAGAGACAATTATTTGCAACTGACACTACAGAAAAAGGGCTCATATCCAAGATGTAGAAAGAACTCAAACTCAACACTCAAAAAAATAGATAATCATGTCAAAAAATGGGCAGAAGACATGAAAATACACTTCTCCAAAGGAGACATACAAATAAACAAGAGGCACATGAAAAAGTTTTCTTCATCATTAGCCGTCAGAGAAATTCAAATAATATTGGAAGGGGAGAGGAACCTTGAGAGACTATGGACACTGGAAAATAATGTGAGGTTTTTTTTTTTTTAAAGATTTTATTTATTTATTTGACAGAGAGCGAGAGATCACAAGTAGGCAGAGAGGCAGGCAGAGAGAGGAGGAAGCAGGCTCCCTGCGGAGCAGAGAGCCCGATGCGGGGTTCGATCCCAGGACCCTGAGATCATGACCTGAGCCAAAGGCAGCGGCTTAATCCACTGAGACACCCAGGCACCCCCAATCTGAGGGTTTTGAAGGGGCTTGGAGTGGGAGGTTGGGGGAGCCAGGTGGTAGGTATTATGGAGGGGACATACGGTAAGGAGAAGTGGGTGTGGTTCATAAACAATGAATTCTGTGACGCTGAAAAAAATTAATAAAAAAATAAACAAAATACATGCCAGTAACAACAACAACAACAAAACCACATTGAGATACCACTTTACACCAGTTAGAATGGCAAAAGTAACAATGCATATACAATGAATCTTGTAACACCGAGAAAAATGAAATAAAATTTAAAAAAAGAGAAGGCAAGAAACAACAAATGTTGGAGAAGTTGTGGAGAGAGGAGAAGCCTCTTACACTGTTGGGCAATGCAAGTTGATACAGCCACATTGGAAAAAAGTTGGTGTTCCTAAAAAAGATGAAAACAGAACTATCGTATGACTCAGAAATTGCACCACTGGGTATTTACCCCAAAGATACGAATCAGTGAAAAGAAGGGCCACATGAGCGCCAGTGTTCATAGCAGCAATGTCCACAATTGCCAAATTGTAGAAACAATTGAAATGCCCTTCAACAGAGGAATGGATAAGGAAGATGCAGTTCATATCTACAACAGAATATTAATCATCCATCAAAAAGGATGAATACCCAACTTTTGTATCAGGATGGATGGCACTGGAGGAAATTATACTGAGTGAAATAAGTTATGTAGAGAAAGACCATTATCATAGGTTTCCCTTATTTATGGAAGATAAGGATAGCATGGAGGATATTAGGAGAAGGAAGGGAATAATGAAGTTGTTGGAATCAGAGGGTGAAATGAACCATGAGAGACTATGGACACTGAGAAATACAGTGAGGGTTTTAGAGGGGAGGATGGTGTGGATTGGGTTAGCAAGACACGTCTTGCATGGAGCCCTGGGTGTTATAGGCAAACAGTAAGTCTTGGAACACTACATCAAAAACTAATGATGTGCTGTATGGTGACTAAAATAACATAACAATAAAAAATAAAGAATAAATGCCTGGCACTCAGTCATAGAGTGTCTTTAGCTTTTTTGTCCCTGTCACCTCCTCAGCCCAGCACAGATGAGTCTTCCACAGGGTTTCTGACACAGACAGGATGTGGGTTCTCACATCGTGTCTCTTGCACAGTAATACATGGCCGTGTCCTCAGAGTTCAGGCTGCTGATCTGTAGATAGGCTGTGCTGACAGAGGTGTCCATGGAGAAAACAAATCGACCAGAGAAGCCCTGGGCATATGTTGGATTCCCAGTGTTGGTGTTGATCCATCCCATGGACTGCAGGCTCTTTCCTGGTACCTGTCACATCCACTTCATGGCATAGCTGGTGAAGGTGTACCAGATGCCTTGCAGGAGAACTTCATGGATTCCCCCAGCTTCCTCACCTCAGCCTCAGACTGCACCAGCTGCACCTGGGAGTGGACACCTGTGGAGAGGGCCTGGGAGGGGATGAAGTCATGCTCACTGGCCCTGGTCCCCTCCTCTGCCAAAGGACTGGGGGAATCCCTTCCCTGTAGCCAATACCACCAGGAAGAGGATTCTCCAGCTCCAGTCCATGGTGAGGTGTTGTGCTCTCACGGTTTCTACAAAGGGTTGTGTGCAGCTGTTGGGTGATATTCTCAGGGCCCAAACATGTGTATATTTAAGCAAGTACACCGTGGCTTATTTGCATTTTCACAAAGCAGAATATTTCATATCAGGAAATGGGACATTCAGAGAGAAGAAACATCAGAGGGGAAACACATTCCTGGGATGCTGAGGTCCCACATCTGAACAACTCTTTGAGGATATACACCTTTGCCCCATCCCGGATTCTGTGTTACCAGGGCTCTTTCCACTGAGAATGAGCCCAAGTACAGAGCTGTGGAAGCTAATGGGTAAGGCAATTTCCTTAGGAGCTGAAACGAGTGCTGATCTGGGAACAGGGGACCAGGGATGGCAATCCTGATGTGTCAGTCCCTGTGGACCAGTGTCTGTGATGCCCTGTGCACCCCCTTTCTCAGGTGGAGAAGTGAAGTCTTGGTAGAGAAACACCTGAACCTGAGTCATGTCACCTGAATGATGTGTCTGATAGACCCAAATGCACATAATGTAATGAAATGCTGGTAAACCAACATAACTATGTGTATAAAGATTACATATTCCAACAGATTCTCTTCTAATCAGGTAATGTTTTCAAATGTAAACATCAAGAAATCATCCCCCTATTTAAGATAAAACATCATGATAATCAAACTAAAAATGACTTAATTAATGAAAGATGTCTCATTTAATGGTAGGTGACTAAACCATTTCCTTGGAAGTCAAGAAAAAGGTTCCATGATACCCTGTATCATTATTTTCATGGATAAAGAAGATATGGTGTATATATACAATGGAATTTACTTCTCCATAAAAAAATTTGCAAAGACATTGATGGAACTAGGAGGTATTATGCTAGAGTGAAATAAGTTGACCAGGGAGAGACAATTATCATATAATTTCACTCATATGCGGAATTTAAGAAAAAAAATACGATCATGGGGGAATGGAGGTAAAAATAAAATGAGAAGAAATCAGAGAGTGAGGCAAACCATGAGAGACTCTTGAGTCTAGGAAACAAACTGAGGGTTGCTAGAGGTGAGGGGCTAGTGTCTGGGGTAAGTGGGTGATGGACATGAAGCATGCTCTGTGATGTAACGAGCTCTAGGTGTTATAAGCAACCGACGAGTAACTGAACTTTACTCCAAAACTAATGGTACACTATATATTAATTAAGTGAATTTAAATTAAATTGAAAAAACCCTTTTCATTTGGAGAAGCAAAGTAACAAGTACTAAATATGTAACAACAAATAAACCCCCATTATTCATGTGTGACCTGAGGAATCTGGTTTCTGGCCAGATCTGTCAAAGCCTGGAAGTCTGTAGTTTGCCCATAAGCTGAACAACTGAGTCACCAGCTCTTCTCAGACCCACCAGAGACGTTGTGATAGGATATCTTTGTCTGATCAGGCGTCTGTGAAAAATACCACTGCCTGGGTAGCGTATAAACTGTAGAAATGAATTCCATCAGAGTCATGAAAGATGGAAGTTCAATGTCAAGTCATGCAGCAAATCCAGGCCCCCTCACTCAACCTGTGCAGGGAGCAGGTTAGTCCCATTGATCTCCAAAATGTTGGACATTTAGGTCCAGGCTCTCTTTAGAGGCTCATATTGCTCTCAGGGCCTTGACGAGGAGTTCCCGGGTTATGCTGAGATGGTCAACCCATAACCACCTGCTCATCAAATATTTCCACATCCTTTCTGATTTCTCTGGAACAAGATCTCTCCTTCCTTCCAGTAGGAACAGGCTGAGAATTTTCCAAAATTTTCAGTTCTGCTTCATGCTGATTAATGTTTATGTCTTCATATCATTTGTTCTTACCACACTTTTCCATGAGAATTCAAGAGAAACCTTCTGATGCTTTATGCCTTTGGTCAGAAATTCCCTCAGCCTCTTACCAAGTTGCACAGTCCCAGGTTCTTCCTTTCTGATCTCAACACAAGCAAGCTCTCTACCCATCTACAGCATAGGTCACCTCCTCTCCATTTCACAAAGGCACATTCCTCACCTTGTCTGTGACAACATCGAGAGGCCCATAATGTTTGTCTTACCACAAACAGTCCATAAGCATTTACCACATACAGTCCTTAAGCATTTAGATATTCTCTAGGTAGATTGGGGCTTTCATTGTAGGTCTCCTCTTTCCTTCTGGTGTCTCCCATGAATCACCCTTTAAGACCCCTTCCTGACAATGTAGAGTTCTTCTGCACACATCACAGAAGCCTGCTAGCCCTTACCCATCACTCAGATTCAAACGGCTTCCATGATTTAGGTCCTTGTTACAGCAGCTCCACACTTCTCAGGATGGTATAACAGAGAGCATAAACCAGGTAGTTTAGAAATACATTTCTCACATTTCTGGAGCCTTCCAAGTGCATGATCAAGGTATTGGCATATTCGCTGTGTAGTGAGTGCCTCCATCTGGATCATTGGGCATGTCTTTAAACTGTGTCTTCATATGGTAAATGGACAGTTTTGAGGATCCTGTGGGATCATAACAGGTCTGATTCCATTCATAACCTAACATTCTCCCAGAGCCCTTACTCCTTTGCCATCTTATTGGATATTATATTAGAACACTTGAATTTGCAGTGGACACATATATTCAGATCATAGTTCAGGGAAAACTGTGACCCAAAAATTGAGTTTACAAATGTGCAAGGGAATCACAACTTACTAGGGCAAAATGCACCCACAGATATATCCACAGGACCCACAGGAAAGTAGAGAAATATCTACAGTACCCACAAGAAAATAGGAAAATTGAAAAGTAGATGGTGAATTGATGAAGGTTCAGTGTGGAGATGTCTGAGTTGAAGCTCTTGTGGAATTGGTGACAACCTTAGGGGTGTCCTACAAGTTTGTGTTTTAGGTCCAGAAGCCCCTCCTCATCCCCCCAGGAATGAAAGGATGAACATTTTCTGTGCTTCCAAGCGGGGAAAGATCCTCTTAAGAAACTTGCCAGATAATTCAAGAACTGGGGGAAGGTAAATGCCAACATCCAGTTCATTCTAGATTTTGCATGGTGTAAGGGAATCACCCCTTCTCTCTCCTCTCCTCTTCTCCTCTCTCCTCTTCTTAGGCCTTCCTGTGTCACCTCAGTGAGGTGTAACCTGAGATTCTCTTGTGAGGATGAAATCAATAGTCTCAGGCCAGGGAGAGAAAGACCAAGCAAAAACTACAAACACCTGTCGATACCCACATCTTATCCCCCTATGATAGGGATCTTCTATAATAATAACAAGAAAAAGCAAAGAGAGCTAGAAAACCAGAAGTTATTTTTGAATTCTATATGGAATCCAGCTCAGAATGAGACAAAAGCACGGACATGAGAGGAAATGTCAGTGTTGTCGCCTCAGTGGTTGATTCATTATTTTACTTCTGAATCGTATTTTGGGCTATAGTTCCAAGGTTAGCCCCACTTTAGGGTTCTGTCTTCACAGTAGACATTCGTTATTGAGCCTCACTCTACAACTGGCACCTGGTGGGATCAGGAAAGAGTGAGAGGACTCTAGCCATATGGGGCTAAGGATGAAGGACAGGTTGAGGCAGAAGTTACAATAGCGCATAGTGAGGACATGGTGACTTCCTGTGGGATAATTGAAGGATAGCACTGGATGGGAAAGGATCCAGTCTCTACCTACCAGATCTGATGATTCATGTGGGTTTCCAGTGTGGAAGCCAGGAAACACGTTTCAGACACATTCCCCAAGGCTGCTTTCATAGACTCCAGAAGGGGACCCAGCAGTACTGCAATAGGTTTTTATCTCTGGTTGCTAATCTGCAGGTCACATTGCCTATTTCATTGGGGGAAATCAGAGAGTGTATCCCATCAGGTGGGCTGCCTTTCCATGCAAGAGATAGAGCGATGCCTCCAGAAGGACAGTTCCTGATCACCAGTGTCCACCCATTTGGATAATGAGCTGTAGGATAAACTGTAGCTAGGAGGACAAGGACCCAGTTTGGGTAGATGTCCTGGGGGTATTTTCATAACCATGTGGAGGCAGTGTGTGCCCGCTGAGGGCAGAGAACAGGCACTAAGCTCTCAGAAAGCCTGGGATGTCCAGGTGCTTTTCAGGGTTGATGAGAATTTCTGAAGGTCCTTTTTGGAGAATGAAAAACTGGATATGGATTAGGTTGATGATGGAAAGTTCCCTAGGGAATGGTGAGATCTCATCCACACGTAGAAAATGTTGTCTCATTCTGGTTGGCTGCATGGAGAATATGAGAAATTAGAGAATGAAGAAATAACCATATATATCCCTGAGTGAATCTAGAGAGACTAGTGGGGAAACCACCTATCTCAAGAGAAATCCCCTCCCCCCCAACTACCCTTGCTCCTGGGTTTGATTTTTGTCTGTGGTTCTTGAGTTTACCCTGCTGATGTGAGCACCCCCCTAGTGTCCTGAGCACCTCAAGAGCACTGAACTCTCTGGTCCTTCTGTCCTAAGCACTCCCTGGTGCCCTGAGAGCCTCCTGGTGTTCTGAGTTACTCCTGATGACTTGTGCACCTGTTGGGAACCTGAGTTCCCTCTGGTGACCAGAGGGCCTCCTGGGGCCTTGAGCACCAGGGCAGCCCAGCAACTTTTGTGTCCCTGAAGGAAGGTTTGTGTCTGGGATCATCACAAGAGTGTACACACTGGTTACACACATTACAGTAACAAACAGTGGTATCCTCAGCTCTCAGGATGTTCATATGCAGAATTGGCATGTTCTTGCAATTGTTCAGGAGATTGTGAATTGGCCCTTCACAGTGTCTTCATGGTATATGTAACTACCACCACTCATAATGGCTGAGATCCACTGCACCCCCTTCCTTAGAGCCTGGCAGACCCAATTCATGCTGTAGCCACTGAAAGTGAACCCAGAGGCTTCACAGGAGTTTCTCAGCGACCCCCAGGCTTCACCGGGTCTCCCCCAGACTCCACCAGATATACTTCTCAATGGACACCTGCAGACACAAGACATCCTGGTCAGGAAACTGTCCTTCACTCACTGCTTTTCTTTTTCTTTCTTTTTTTTAAAGATTTTATTCATTTATTTGACAGAGAGAGATCATAAGTAGGCAGAGAGGCAGGCAGAGAGAGTGAGAGGGAAGCAGGCTCCCTGCCGAGCAGAGAGTCTGATGTGGGACTCAATCCCAGGACCCTGAGATCATGACCTGAGCCGAAGGCAGCGGCTTGAACCACTGAGCCACCTAGGCGCCCCTCACTCACTGCTTTTCTTACTCATATCCACTTTCTTTTTTTAATTATTTTTTTATTTTTTAATTTTTATTTATTTATTTATTTTTATTTGTTTATTTACAGCATAACAGTGTTCATTGTTTTGGCATCACACCCAGTGCTCCATGCAGTACGTGCCCTCCCTATTACCCACCACCTGGTTATTCAACCTCGCACCCCCCCCCTATTTGCAGATGACATGATTCTTTATATGGAAAACCCCAAAGACTCCACACCCAAACTACTAGAACTCATACAGCAATTCAGTAACGTGGCAGGATACAAAGTCAATGTACGGAAATCAGTGGCTTTCTTATACACTAACTATGAAAATACAGAAAGGGAAATTAGAGAATCGATTCCATTTACTATAGCACCAAGAACCATAAGATACTTGGGCATAAACCTAACCAAAGAAGTAAAGGACCTGTACTCGAGGAACTACAGAACACTCATGAAAGAAATTGAAGAAGACACAAAAAGATGGAAGACTGTTCCATGCTCTTGGATTGGAAGAATAAACTTTGTTAAAATGTCTATACTGCCAAGAGCAATCTATACTTTTAATGCCATTCCGATCAAAATTCCACCGATATTTTTCAAAGAGATGGAGCAAATAATCCTAAAATTTGTATGGATTCAGAAGAGACCCCGAATTGCTAAGGAAATGTTGAAAAACAAAAACAAACCTGGCGGCATCACGTTACCGGATTTCAAGTTTTGCTACAAAGCTGTGATCACCAAGACAGCGTGGTACTGGCATAAAAACAGACACACAGACCAGTGGAACAGAGTAGAAATCCCAGATATGGACCCTCAACTGTATGGTCAAATAATCTTCGACAAAACAGGAAAAAATATTCAATGGAAAAAAGACAGTCACTTCAATAAATGGTGTGGGATAACTGGACAGCGATATGTAGAAGAATGAAATTCGACCATTCTCTTACACCGTATGCAAAATAAACTCAAAATGGATAAAAGACCTCAACGTGAGACAGGAATCTATCAGAATCCTAGAGGAGAACATAGGCAGTAACCTCTTCGATAGCAACCACAGCGACTACTTTCAAGATATGTCTCCAAAGGCCAAGGAAACAAAAGCAAAAATGAACTTTTGGGACTTCATCAAGATCAAAAGCTTCTGCACAGCAAAGGAAACAGTTAACAAAACAAAAAGGCAACCCACGCAATGGGAGAAGATATTTGCAAATGACAGTATAGACAAAAGGTTGATATCCAGAATCTATAAAGAACTTCTCAAACTCAACACACACAAACCAGATAATCATATCAAAAAATGGGCAGAAGATATGAACAGACACTTCTCCAATGAAGACATACAAATGGCTATCAGACACATGAAAAAATGTTCATCATCACTAGCCATCAGGGAGATTCAAATTAAAACCACATTGAGATACCACCTGACACCAGTTAGAATGGCCAAAATTAGCAAGACAGGAAACAACGTGTGTTGGAGAGGATGTGGAGAAATGGGAACCCTCTTACACTGTTGGTGGGAATGCAAGTTAGTGCAGCCACTTTGGAGAACAGTGTGGAGATTCCTGAAGAAATTAAGAATAGAGCTTCCCTATGACCCTGCAATTGCACTGCTGGGTATTTACCCCAAAGATACAGATGTAGTGAAAAGAAGGGCCATTTGTACCCCAATGTTTATTACAGCAATGGCTACGGTCGCCAAACTGTGGAAAGAACCAAGATGCAGTTCAACGGATGAATGGATGAGGAAGATGTGGTCCATATACACAATGGAGTATTATGCCTCCACCAGAAAGGACGAATACCCAACTTTTGTAGCAACATGGACGGGACTGGAAGAAATTATGCTGAGCGAAATAAGTCAAGCAGAGAGAGTCAAGTATCATACGGTCTCACTTATTTTTGGAGCATAACAAATAACATGGAGGACATGGGGAGATGGAGAGGAGAGGGAGTTGAGGGAAACTGGAAGGGGAGATGATACACTTTCTTTTTTTTATTTATTTTTATTTGTTTATTTACAGCATAACAGTGTTCATTGTTTTGGCATCACACCCAGTGCTCCATGCAGTATGTGCCCTCCCTTTTACCCACCACCTGGTTCCTCAACCTCCCACCCCCCCACCGCCCCTTCATAACCCTCTGGTTGTTTTTCAGAGTCCATAGTCTCTCATGGTTCATCTCCACTTCCAGTTTCCCTCAACTCCTTCTCCTCTTCATCTCCCCATGTCCTCCATGTTATTTGTTATGCTCCACAAATAAGTGAGACCATATCCACTTTCTTATTCAATGTCTCTTGTTCTCTGTAAATTACCTTTGAAAAGAGTAACAAGGAAAATCCAGCCAAGAATAAACTGCATCATGAGCTGTCTGTGTTCTGTCCTGAACACTGAATGGAAAACCTGGGAATCCCGAGACTGGGGCTCCCATCCCAGCTGCAGGATTGGGGCTGGACTGGTTTAATCAGAAGTTGAACCCTATTTGCATGACCCTTGACTATATAGCCAGTATGGTATCTATACTGACAGAGAGGACAGTGACCAAATCAGGTATGACTGTCTTTGGTTTGGTGATACTGACAGGATTTGGGAAAAGATGAAGATTGATTATATGATTTTCAGAGTAACTGCTTGATTTCCATTTACCAGTTTGATTTCACATAGTCACACATATCTGGGGTGTAGATATCATGTTTCCCCTTAAAGTGACATAATCCTACACCCAGAATTGTGGAGGGTTTGTGAAGTGTCCAAGAACACTCAGGTTAGAGTGAGATCCGGGATTTGGACCTGTGCTCCTCCCACAGGACCTAGTACCCACCCTGAGTCCCCTGCAGGACAGGGAGTACAGGCTCATGGGAAATGTGGGATTCAGCCTATAGTGAAGACAAGATGACTTTGTTCTAGAGTATACTTTAGATACAGAATCAGGGTGCATGCTGGTGTTCTTCCTAGTCTCTATGGTTTCACTGTCACTGTCTTCATCCTAAGTCATCCCTGGGAGTATTTGTAATAGTTTTGATGACTGTGTTTGACGCAGGATGAACTGCACACAGGCAGAGAGAGCGATATGAGAAACACAGGTGTCAGAATCAACAGTATCCAGAAAAAGAAAATCCATTTTCCAGAAAATTTCCTGTATTGGCAATTCTTCCTTCCTCATTCCTTCTTCACTCTGCCCCACATTGCTCTTTATCTTCATGTTACCTTACACTAGCTTTAATTTTCTAGAATATATAATTTTGTAATTGTATGAAATGTACCTTTATTTCTAGGGCTTCTATTGCTGAGCCAAATACTTGACAATTCTCCCATATTTATTATGATTCTTTTATGATGGGCAGCTTTCCAAAGATGACATAGAGTGCAATGTGTCCACTTTTAAGCTGATGATTGGGCTTAGAATTGTTCCCATGTTTCTGTATTTTATTTATTTATTTATTTATTTATTTATTTATTTATTTATTTTAGTTACCATACAGTACATCATTAGTTTTGATGTAGTGTTTCTGTATTTCAACAAACTCACTTCTCAGATTGGAGTTGCAAGAACTAAAGAAATAAATAGAACAAACTTCAGATCAACAAATTTCGTGACAATATACCTTCTAATTATGTTCATGAAACAAACAATAATCTTAAACTCTCAGGCATGACAAGTACTCACAGGAGCTAAGAACCAGCGTCTTGGAGTATTGTGATTGCAGATCCCTGATGACAAATAAACTGTCACAAGGTTTAGATAGAATATTTAATGGATTTCTTGTCATCATGTGAGCTAAATGTGTTATAGTGTGAGGTTCTCCAAGACCATATCATTAAACCAATCCTATTGTCATGCATTCCTATCATGTACGATGGGGACAAGTCATGAAAAGCCTCCCCACACCCTGGTGTTCCTGGAAGGATCGGAGGAAGATGACCCACAACAGGAATGGATGGAGATCCATGCATCCTGTGTCCACCACAGAAATAAAGAATTTATGTGCAGAGGAAGCCCTCAGAAGCAGGATCTTGGTGCCACAGGTGGAGCTCCACAGGATCTGGAAGGGGAACAGATGTCGCAGTCTCAGTTCTGTTGAGGACCACACACACTTTTCACATGGAATGAAAGCCTTAGTCTTCAGGAAAAGGCAGGGAAACAGGAAGCTGAGGACACCCAGGGACCACTGGAGCTGTGGGAGGGTACAACTGGGAAGAACAGAATGACTGTGTATCCAGAGACAGGCAAGAATACATGGACTTGGCGGTTTGCAAGATGGTGGGGAAGCAGGAGAAGGTGCCGTTTTAACCTGTATCCTAAAGTGAGCTGATTACCTACCAAAGAATTCCAATCACCCATGAAATCAGCCTGAGATCAGAATTATACATGTCTGGATCTCTATGGGGGCAGAAGATGCCAGTGGGCAGGTAAAGCAGAGTGGGAATGTCGGACTGATATTGGAAGATAAACAAAAGTGGGAGGGAGCCACCAGAGGCGACCAATTGGAAAGTAATACCCCCATACAAGAGTGCCCTGCGACTGGGGAGTACTCAAAAAGAGCAAAGATTGCGGGGGGAAATTGTGGAATTCAGGGCTGTTAGGGACAGAGGCTTAAGTCCCCGGACCCAGGACAGCTTCCCCTGGTGCTGAGCCAGAGAGAGTGCGGTGGAGAAACCAGGTCTTGGTCCCTGAGCCCACAGAGCACCAGAGAATGTGTGGGGTCTGGCTCCTGGGCGGACCAGCCTGACTGGAGCAGCTGGGAGCCTTGCCAGATTGCAGGTGGCTATCAGACCCTGAGAGACACGCACCCATCCACCACCCCCCAAGAGGTGTGTACCAGCCCAGGGCTCTTATACCCGTGCAGAGCTATCAAAGCCGGAGACGTGTGGACCCCACACCATCCCCTGGGAGAGGTATGCGCCACCCAGCGCTTCCAGCATGGGCCAGAGGGGAAACCTCAGTGTGTGATCACTGCTTGGAACCTCTCTGGTGGTCTGGAGCTGCCAAGAGAGCTGCTGCTGCCATGGTTTTGGGTACAAGGAGGAGATCCTGCATCCCCAGGAACTGCGACTCGGAACCTACTCTGCCAGCAGCTCTGCAGAGCATTCTGAGGCTTCTCTCTGAGAGGGATTTCGGGTGCACTTTGCTTTCCTCTAAACCTCCAGAAACTGTCAAAAGCTGTCAAGGCGAGAGATAAAACAAACAAACAAACAACAACAACAACCGAACAAACAAACTTAAAAACCTCCAGAGGACAAAGCCTGGAAAACCGGTTTCCTCAGAGCTCCCCTTTTGAGGGGGGTGGGAGGACTTATCTCAAAGGAACATCATTGACTGAAAACCCACATTGCAGGACCCTCGCCCCAGAAAACCATCCAGGAAGAAAAAAAAAAAAAGATGACAACAAACAACCACCACTACTTCATAGATACAACTTTTATTTTTAACTCGTTCCCACTATTCTGGTTCAATTTTTTATATAGATAAAATTTTAACCTATTTACCATCCAAGTGAGCTGTCCAGTACATCAAATTCCATAATAACCTTCTAACCTGAACTTTTTGATACATACACCAGTGTTTTTCTTTTGCTTTTCTATTTTTTTAATTTTTTTTTAATTTTAGTTTAGTTTAGTCTAGTTTAGTCTCTTTTTATTTTATTTTCTAACATTCATATAGCGTTAAACTTCAAGGTAACCCCCTTTCCCGAATGAATGCTACCCTTATATGTAAACCAATTTTTAATCCCCTTTATCTTAGGAATGTTGAGTCCTTTAACAAAGATATCAAGATACATCCAGGAAGAATCAAAATAACCTTCCTCTACCACACTGAGAATTTATAACAACTGTCCAAGCTTTTTCTTCTGCCAGTGTATTCTGTGTATTTGTATTTGTCCTGATAGTATATAAATCTTATACTTGGGGTTCTTTTTGACGAAATTATTCATTTTTGCATATATATATATATATATATATATATATATATATATATATATACATTTTTTCTTTCTCTCTTATCATATATTTTTATCAGTCTTTTTGTTTGTCTGTTTTTGTTTGTATACTTCATAAATCTTACCTTGGGCTCATATGGGTTGAGAATTCTTTTTATCTTCCCTTTTTTTTCCTGTCTCTCTCTCTCTTTTTTTCTTTTTCTTTTCTCTTTTCTCTCATTTGGGGGGCAATCCTGATTGCTGAGAAGTGTTCCAGGGTGCACCTTACTGCACCACAGTCAATACATCATGCTACATCTTTTCAGTCATTGCTCACCAAAATGACTAAGAGGAGGAATGCCATACAGAAGAAAAATTCGGAGGATGGGCCTTCTGGAACAGATGTAATGGCTAATGACATAGACAATTTGTTGGAAAAGGAATTCAGGCTAACAATTATTCAGGCAATAGCTAGGTTGGAGAAAGCCATGGATGACCAAACGGAATTGATTAGGGAAGAACTCAAAGATACCAGGGAAGATGTTCACAATCTTAGGGCAGAACTGAAAGCCAAAGGGATAATGTTCACAAAGCTCTCAATGAGTTCCAATATAATCTAAATTCTCTAAAATCTAGGGTAACTGAGACAGAGAATAGAATTAGTGATCTGGAGGACAAACAGAGAGAGAGAAAGGATCAGGAGGAAGCCTGGAACAAACAGCTCAGAAGCCACAAAAACAGAATCAGGGAAATAAATGATGCCATGAAACATTCCAGTGTCAGAAATATTGGAATCCCTGAATGGGAGGAGAAAGAGAGAAGTCTAGAAGATATAGTGGAACAAGTTGTCTATGAAAATTTTCCAAAATTCGCAAATGGAACCAGCGTTCATGTACTAGAGGCAGAACGGTCTCCCCTCAAGATAATAGATTCTAAAAAGTAGACAAGGCACCTGATAGTAAAATTGAAAAATCATAATTGTAGATACAATCTCTTGAAAGCACCTAGGACAAAGAGGCTCCTTACCTACAGAGGAAAGCCCATCAGAATAACGTCAGACCTATCCACAGAGATCTCGCAAGGCAGGAAGGGCTGGCAAGATATATTCAGTGTATTAAATGAGAAGAACATGCATCCAAGAATACTTTATACAGCAGGACTGACATTCAGAATGGATGGCAAGATAAAGAGTTTCCAAGACTGGCAAGGTGTAAAAGACTATGTAACCACCAAGCCGACACTGCAAGAAATATTAAGGGGGGTTCAATAAAAGAAAAAATCCTAAAAATATCATTGAACAGAAATATGGAGACAACCTACAGAAAGAAAGACTTCAAAGGTAACAAGATGTTAATAAAAACGTATCTATCAATAATCACTCTCAATGTAAATGGCCTAAATGTGCCAATAAAATGACACAGGGTTGCAGATTTGATAAAATGACAGGACCCATCCATATGTTGTCTACAGGAGACCCGTTTTGAACCTAAGGATACACCCAGACTGAAAATGAAGGGATGGAGTAGAATTTTTCATGCCAATGGGCCTCAAAAGAAGGCGAGGGTAGTGATTCTCATATCAGAAAAATTAGATTTTAAACTAAAGACTGTAGTCAGAGATACAGAAGGACACTACATAACTCTTAAAGGGACTATCCCCCAAGACGATCTAACAATTGTAAATATCTATGCCCCCAATATGGGAGCAGCCAATTACATAACAAAACTATTAATCAAGATAAAGAGTCATATTGATACGAATACATTAACAGTAGACGATCTAAATACACCTCTCTCGGTAATAGACAGATCATTGAAGCAGAAAATTAATAAAGAAACAATAGCATTGAATGAAATACTGGACCAGATGGACCTCATAGATATATACAGACATTCCACCCTGAAACAACAGAATATTCATTCTTCTCAAGTGCACATGGAATCTTCTCCAGAATAGACCACATACTGGGTCACAAACCAGGATTCAACTGATACCATAAGACTGACATTATTCCCTGCATAATCTCAGATCACAATGCTTTGAAACTGGAGCTCAATCACAAGGAAAAGTTTAGAAGGAACTCAAACACCTGGAAGCTAAAGACCACCTTGCTTAAGAATGCTTGGATCAACCAGGAGATCAAAGATCAACTTAAACAATTCATGGAAACCAATGAGAATGAAAACAATTCAGTCGAATACCTATGGGATACAACAAAGGCAGTTCTAAGGGGGAAATACATAGTCATCCAAGCCTCCCTAAAAAAAATCAAAAAATCCACCACACACCAGCTCTCTCTACACCTTAAAGAACTGGAGAATCAACAACAAATCAAACCAAATCCACACACAAGAAGGGAAATAATCGAGATTAGAACAGAGATCAATGAGATAGAAACCAGAGATACAGTAGAACGTATCAATGAAACTAGAAGCTGGTTTTTTGAAGAATTAGTAAGATCAATAAACCACTGGCCACACTAATCCAAAAAAAGAGAGGAAGCTCAAGTTAATAAAATTATGAGTGAAAAGGGAGAGATCACAACTAACACCAAGGAAGTAGATACAATCATAAGAAATTATAACCAACAGTTATATGCCAATAAGCTAAGCAAAATAGATGAAATGGATGCATTCCTGGAAAACTATAAACTGCCAAAATTGAACCAGGAAGAAATTGACAACCTGAATAGCCTTATATCTAGTAACAAGATTGAAGCAGTGATCAAAAACTTCCGAAAAAACAAGAGCCCAGGACCTGATGGATTCCTGGGGAATTCAACCAAACATTCAAAGAAGAAATAACACCTATTCTCCTGAAGCTGTTCCAAAAAATTGAAGCAGAAGGAAAACTTCAAGACTCTTTTTATGAAGCCAGCCTTACCCTGATCCCCAATCCAGGCAAAGACCCTACCAAAAAGGAGAATTTCAGACCTGATGAATATGGATGCAAAGATTCCCAACAAGATCCTAGCAAACAGGATCCAGCAGCACATTCAAAACATTATCCACCATGACCAGGTGGGATTCATCCCTGGGTTGCAAGGTTGGTTCAACATTCGCAAATCAATCAATGTGATAGAACAAATCAATAAGAGAAGAGAGAAGAACCACATGGTCCTCTCAATTAATGCAGAAAATGCATTTGACCCAATCCAGCATCCGCTCCTGATTAAAAAGCTTCAAAGTATTGGGATAGAGGGAACATTCTTGAACTTCATAAAATCTATCTATGTAAGACCCACAGCAAATATCATCCTCAATGGGAAAAAGCTTGCAACTTTCCTGTTGAGAACAGGAATACAACAAGGATGCCCACTCTCACCACTCTTGTTCAATATAGTATTAGAAGTCCTAGCAACGACAATCAGACAACAAAGAGAAATAAAAGGTATCCAAATTGGCAATGAAGAATTCAAACTCTCTCTCTTTGCAGATGACATGATACTTTATATGGAAAACCCCAGAAGTTACACCCCAAACTCCTGGAACTCATACAGCAATTCAGTAACGTGACAGGATACAAAGTCAATGTACAGAAATCAGTGACTTTCTTATACACTAACAATGAAAATAAAGAAAGGCGAATTAGAGAATTGATTCCATTGACTATAGCACCAAGAATCATAAGATACCCGGGAATAAACCTAACCAAAGAGGTAAAGAATCTATACTCAAATAACTACAGAACACTCATGAAAGAAATTGAATAAGACACAAAAAGATGGAAGACCGTTCCATGCTCTTGGATCAGAAGAATAAGCATTGTTAAAAGGTCTATACTGCCTAGAGCAATCTATACTTTTAATGCCATTCTGATCAAAATTCCACCGGTATTTTTCAAAGAGCTGGGGCAAATAATCCTAAAATTTGTATGGCATCAGAAGAGACCCTGAATTGCTAAGAAAATGTTGGAAAACAAAAACCAAACTGGGACTCCATCAAGATCAAAAGCTTCTGAACAGCAAAGGAAGCAGTCAACAAAACAAAAAGGCAACCCATGGAATGGGAGAAGATATTTGCAAATGACAGTACAGACATAAGTTTGATATCCGTGGTACATATACACGATGGGGGATTATGCCTCCATTAGAAAGGATGAATACCCAACTTTTGTAGCATCATGGACGGGACTGGAAGAGATTATGCTGAGCGAAATAAGTCAAGCAGAGAGAGTCAAGTATCATATGGTTTCACTTATTTGTGGAGCATAACAAAGAACATGGAGGACATGGGGAGATGGAGAGGAGAGAGAGTTGAGGGAAACTGGAAGGGGAGATGAACCATGAGAGACT
Organism: Meles meles; assembly: GCF_922984935.1. Lineage (NCBI taxonomy): Eukaryota > Metazoa > Chordata > Mammalia > Carnivora > Mustelidae > Meles > Meles meles. Next base: position 152,082,328 of record NC_060071.1, read on the forward strand.
ATGTACTCTGAAAAACAACCAGAGGGTTTAGAAGGGGGGGAGGTTGGGGGAACCAGGTGGTGGGTAATAGGGAGAGCACATATTGCATGGAGCACTGTGTGTGGTTCAAAAAACAATGAATACTGTTACGCTGAAAAGAAATATTGAAAAAAGTGAAAAAAAAAGAATACATGGACTTGGACCACCGGTGGAGGAGGGACAGTGACACATGATGGCCTCCCCTGACCCAGGTTTGTGGGAGCACCTGAGGCTAAGATGACGTCATCAAGTCAGAGTGCTTGTAGTCTGAAGCCTTCCACCACATTAATGACTGTCACCTGATTAGTGAAGAGGAGTGTAGTGGACAGTGGAAGTAGATTCTACATGGGGGAGCTCAAGGAAATCACAGTGCTGATCACGGACAGAAACAGGGGATCTCTGGAGGAATCTGTACTCTTGTGTGGCTGAGACAGATTTCACTGCTGCTACCAGAAAGCCCGTTTCCCAGTGGAGCCAGGAAGAGAGTCACACACTCCACAGCACAGGCATCACAAAGAGAGGGTGTGATCATCTACACTAAGCATGAAACATAACAATATAATCCCAAGTGCTCTGTGCATAGTAGACATTCATGAAACCCCACCATAATTCCAGGGGCTCGTTACCATTGGCAAACCTCTCTGTTCCACCGACCCTCTATTCTCTTGTGGTTCAAGTCCTGGGTGTGCAAGTTTGGGGAAAGCATCTCCATGTACAAATCATGTGGAAATTTGTCAAAGCTGGGTCACTCCACTGTATTTGGTAATTCGAGCCGCTCCACTCATCATGAGTGGATTTAACTTCCCTGAAACACTTTCCCAACCAGGTATGTTCATGTGTAAAGGACATAATAGGATGGCAGAGCTGTCAGATTTTGTCATCGCTCCAATCAGTGTCACCACCCTGGGAACTTCCTGGGAGAACCGTCACTTCTCACTGACACATTTATAAAAGTAACACATTCTCTGGTCTGGCAATGACACTTCACACCTGTGTGACAGGTGTTAAGGTCACCCTCTTTAACCTGTGTCCTCATCACTGCACTCAGTGATTTAGATCAGTGCTCTGTGAAGGCACTTCTCTCGTTGCCTTCATGAACAGAGCTGTGGATGCAGGATCTTGTCCCCTGGATCCCCTGTAGTTTTTTATTGTGAATTACATAATAGACACATTACCTGCATGATAGAGCGATTTAAGAGTGTGAAAAGTTAGCAGATTCAGTTATGAAGACACATCTGGACTGACCAGCTTGGGGACTGTAGACAGGAAGAGACATCCAGAGCATCCAGGTCCAGGGGTGTCTCAAACTCACAATTTGTTCTCTGGGTCCTTAATCTGCTCAGACAGAGGTGAGTGTGCACCTTGGCTCCAGTGTGTGTGTGGACTTGGATAGAGAGTAGCTGATATCACTGCTCAGAGGGAAGGAAACAAACAGGAGTTTTTATATTTATGTGGGTGCAGGTGGGTTGCTATGGGGTTCTCATCCCCAGGAACAAAACAGCGGGCATGTGGGGTCACAGATGTTTGTGATCTGGAAATTGTCAATGACACTCTGGCTGGATACTAGGGTGTGTTTCCTGGTTAGTTCAGAGACCCATTAAGCAAAGGATTGCATTAACCTCTGAAAGGAGAACACAGGCAGTAACCTCTTAGGTCTTCAACTGCAGAACTTCTTGCAAGATGTGTCTCTAAAAGCAAGGAAAACAGAAAGTGAAAGGAATTTTGGGAATTCACCAAGATACAAATCTTCTGCAATGCAAAGGAAACAGTCAACAAAACTGAAGGCAACCTGTGGAATGGGAGAAGATATTTGCAAATGACACTGCAGACAAAGGTTTGATATCCAAGATCTATAAAGAACTTACCAGACTGAACACCCTAAAAACAATAATGCAGTCAAAAAACGTGGAGAAGGCACGAATAGACACTTCTCCAGAGAGACATACAAATGGCCAGCACACACATGAAAAAATGCTCCACATCTCTTGCCACCATGGAAATATAAATAAAAACCACAATAAGTCATCACCTTTCATGATTTAGAAAGAATAAAATTAACATGACAGGGAACAACAAATGCTGGGTAGGATGTGGAGAAAGGGGAGCCCTCTGACGCTGTTGGTGGGAATGCAATTTGATACAGCCACCTTGGAAAACAGTGTGTAGATTCCTCAAAACTTAAAAATAAAACTACCTTTGACCCAGCAATTGCACTACTGGGTATTTACCCCAAAGATACAGATGTAGTTAAAAAGGGGCACATGAACCCCAATGTTCATAGGATTAATTTCCACTATAGTGAAACTGTGGAAGGAGCTGAGATTTCCTTCCACATATGAATGGATAAAGAAGATGTGGTCCAAACATCCAATGGAATATTACTCAGTCACCAGAATGGATGAATACCTACCATTTCATCGACTTGGATGGAACCGGAGGGTGTTAGGTCAAGTAGAATAAGTCAAGCAGGAAAAGATAATTATCCTATGGTTTCATCTCTATGTGGAACATAAGGAATAGTGAGAAGGACGACAGAGAAAGTCAATTATCATACGGTTTTACTTACTTGTGGAGCATAAGGAACAACACAGAGGCCATTAGGAGATTAAAGGAAAACTGAATTGCTGTAAATTGGAGGGGATATGAAGCAGGAGCGATGATGTACTCTGAGAAACAAACAGGGTTTTGGAGTGGAGGGGGTGGAGGGATGGGTGAGCATGGTGGTGGGTATTAAGGAGGACACGTTAGGCATGGAGCACTGGTGTGGTGCATAAACAGTGAATCTTGGAACACTGAAGAATAAAAAACCTCAGGGAGGGAGACAAACCATGAGAGACTCCGGATTCTGGGAAACAAACAAGGATTACAGAAGTGAGGGTGGTGGGGGATGGGGTAGCCAGGCGATGAGGATTAAGGAGGGCAGGTGATACGATGAGCACTGGGTGTTATACACAACTAGTGAATCTTTGAACACTACATCAGAAACTGATGATGTACTATATGTTCGCTATGTGAACATTAAAAAAGAATACAGGCTTTTTTTTCATGTTTTTTAAAAATTTCTTTTCAGTGTTCCAGAATTCATTGTTCATGCACCAAGGAAATAAGGGCTTTGAATGAAACACTGGACCAGATACACTTCTTTGTGATTTATTTGGACCCTCTCTCTTTCATTTTTGTAAATTTAGGTAGAGGATTCTCAGGTGTATTGTGTTTTTTTCCCCCCAAAGTATCACGTGACGTGATGAGCACAACGTTTTATACTGAACAGATGGAGCATTGGATATTATATCAAAAGCCAATGATGTAATATACCTTGGCTAATTGAATTAGAAAAAAACATATGCAGATCCTGGTTTCTTTGATCTGTTCTGTGTTTCTTAGTTTCTATATAATCACATTCTACTCTAATCTTGCTATTTCCGTCCTTCTGCTATATTTAGGATTCAGTTGCTCTTTCTCTAGCACCTTTAGGTGTAATGTTAGGTTGTTTATTTGAGACTTTTCTTGCATCTTGAGGTGCTCCTGTATGGTGTGTATTTCTGTCTTAGGACCACCTTTGCTGCAGAGAAATGACAGGATGGTGATAATGGTTTTCTACTCTTTTCTTAAATTTAATTTTATTTTTTTCAGGGGAGGTTTTATACTTGTGTGTGTGTGTGTGTGTGTTTGTGTGTGTGAGTGTGTGTGTGTGTGTGTGTATGTGTGTGTGTGTGTGGTCTTCTGGCCCCGCTGGAAGTTCTTGTGATCCACAGTGAGTGCCACTGAAATTCTTATGAAGGTTTTGTTGACCTGCATCAGGATATTTGTAATTTTTTGGTATTTAAGACAAGAGGAAACTAGTGTAACTGACTCTTTTTTTTCTGGAAGGTTAGTATATTTGTCTTGCTGTTACAACTAAGTTTCTAAGTCAGAGAGTGAATAGGTAAGCACAAAATAACCTCAAGGCGGTTCCCTTGGGGAAACTGCTCTATGGAGAGGAAACCCCAGACCCTGACAGGAAACGTGCCATAGACTCCATCTGCACCTGCTCCTGGGATTAAAGACAGAATTGGTGAGGAGTGTGCACCCTCTGATGGTCTGATACACTTGTAGTTTGAGATTTGTGTCTGGGCTCACACTGAATTCCCCTCACTGTGTCTTTCGCACAGTAATACACGGCCGTGTCCTCGGCTCTCAGGCTGTTCATCTGCAGATACAGCATGTTCTTGCCATTGTCTCTGGAGATTGTGAATCGGCCCTTCACAGAGTCTGCATAGTATGTGCTACTTCCACCAGTATTAATGCTTGCGACCCACTGCAGCCCCTTCCCTGGAGCCTGGCGGACCCAGCTCATGGCATAGCTACTGAAGGTGAATCCAGAGGCTGCACAGGAGAGTCTCAGGGACCCTCCAGGCTTCACCAGGTCTCCCCCAGACTCCACCAGCTGCACCTCACACTGGACACCTGCAGACACAAGACATCCCTGTCAGGAATCCATCACACACCCATGGTTTCTCTCACTCATATCCACTCACATACTCAATGTCTCTTGTTCTCCAGAAATTACCTTTTAAAAGAGCAACAAGGAAAACCAAGCCATGCACAAACTCCATGGTGAGTTCTCTGTGTTCTGTCCTGATCACTGAATGAGGACACCTGGAAATCCCAGGGCTGGGACTCCTCTCTGGGCTACGCTGTTTTATTCAGTGGAGGGAAGACCCTATTTGCATGTTCTCTGAGTATATAGTTAGCTCCAGACGTAGGTTCAATTCTTAACAAGTTACAAAGATTGCATTGTTTTTGTGGATCACTTTGGTTAGATGGCGCTTTGACAATATGCTGTATTCCTTTTTGTTTGTTTCTTTAAAAAATGCATTTATTTGGTGCCTGGGCATCTCAGTGGGTTAAAACCTCTGCCTTTGGCTTAGGTCATGATCCTGGATTCCTGATATCGAGCCCCCCAGTGGACTTTCTGTTGGACGGGGGGTCTGCTTCACCCCCATCTTTCTGCCTGCCTCTCTGACTACTTGAGATCTCTCTCTGTCCAATAAATAAATAAAATCTTTAAAAAATGCATTAATTGGTAGGAAACATTGGATCAGGACATCAATAATATAAATTCCCATTCAGACTTAGGAAATTCTATCAGAGTCAAGTTTAAATATACCTTTAATATATGAATGAATAAACTTTGCAAAATTACGAGGACTATCAGTTTCCAAGCTCACTTTTGCATCCCATTGTCCTGTGTGTCTGTTTTTATGACAGCAGCTTTGTAATCTAGCTTGAAATTGGAGTGTGGTGACTCCAGGTGGTTTAGTTGCCTGTTTGCTTTCTTTCTTTCTTTTCTTAAAATTTTTTATTTATTTTTTAAAATGTCCTTTCAGTGTTCAGAATTCATTGCTTCTGCACCACACCGAGTGGTCCATGCAATATGTACCCTCCTCAATAACCACCACCAGGTTCACCCAACCTCCCACCCCTCACCCCTCCAAAACCCTCAGTTAGTTCCGCCAAGTCCACAGTCTCTCATGGTTAGTCTCCCCCTCCAATACTCCCAACTCTTTTCTCCTCTCCAGCTCCCCATGTCCTCTGTGTTCTTTCTTTCATTTATTTTTAAAAGTTATTTATTTATTTATTTGGCAGAGAAAGGCACAATGAAAGAGGGAACAGAAGCAGAGGGAGTGAGAGAGGGAGAAGCAGGTTTCTGGATGAGCAGGGAGCCCGATGTGGGGCTTGATCCCAGGAGCCTGGAATCATGAACTGAGCTGAAGGCAGATGCTTAATGACTGCGCCACCCAGCCCTCCCCCCTGTGTTATTTCTTATGCTTCACAAATAAGTGAAACGATATGATAACTGACTCTCTCTGCTTGAATTATTTCACACAGCATAATCTCTTCCAGTCCCGTCCATGTTGCTACAAAGTTGGGTATTCATCCTCTGATGGAGGCATAATACTCCATAGTATATATGGACCACATCTTCCTTATCCTTTCATCTGTTGAAGGGCATCTTGGTTCTTTCCACAGTTTGGCGACTGTGGCCATTGCTGCTATGAACAGTGGGGTTCAGTTGGCCCTTTTCTTCACTATATCTGTATGTTGTTAATCTTCTATTTTTTTAAAAAATTTATTTACTTTTAAAATTTCTTTCCAGTGCAATTGCAGGTTCATAGGGGAGCTCTATTTTTCGTTTCTTGAGGATTCTCCACACTGTTTCCAAGGTGCTTGTACCAATGTGCATTCCCACCAACAGTATAAGAGCGTTCCCCTTTCTCCACAACCTCCCCAACACTTGTTTACTGTCTTGTTAATTTTGGCCATTCTCACTGGTGTAAGATGGTTCTAAATGTGGTTTTGATTTGAATCTCCCTGATGGCTAATGATGATGAGTACTTTTACATGTGTCTGCTAGCCATTTGTATGTCTTCATTGGAGAAGTGTCTGTTTATATCTTCTGCCCATTTTTTGATATGATTATCTGTTTTGTGTGTGTTGAGTTTGAGAAGTTCTTTATAGATCCTGGATATCAGCCTTTTGTCTGTAGTATCATTTGCGAATTTCTTCTCCCATTCTGTCATTTGCCTCTTGGTATTGCTGACTGTTTCCTTTGCTGTACAGAAGATTTTTTTTTGTTTTTTTTTAATTTTTTTAAATTTCTTTTCAGCATAACAGTATTTGTTACGTATTGTTTTTGCATCACACCCAGTGCTCCATGCAATACGTGCCATCCCTATTACCCACCACCTGGTTCCTCCAACCTCCCACCCCCGCGCCTTCAAAACCCTCAGGTTGTTTTTCAGAATCCATCGTCTCTCATGTTTCATCTCCCCCTCCAATTTTCCTCAACTCCCTTCTCCTCTCCATCTCCCCGTGTCCTCCATGTTATTTGTTATGCTATAACAAATAAGTGAATCCATATGGTAATTGACAGAAGCTGTTGATATTGACAAAGTCTCAAGAGTTCATTTTCACTTTTGTTTCCTTTACCTTTGGAGACATGTTTTTGAAGAAGTTTCAGTGGTTGATGTTGAAGAGGTTACTACCTATGTTCTTCTCTATGATTCTGATGGATTCCTGCCTCACGTTGAGGTCTTTTATCTGGTTCGAGTTTATCTTTGTGTATGGTGTAAGACAATGGTCGAGTTTCATTCTTCTACACATAGCTGTCCAATTTTCCTAGCACCATTTATTGAAGAGACTGTCTTTTTGCACTGGATAGTTTTTCCTGCTTTGTTGAAGATTATTTGATCATAGAGTTGCAGGTCCATTACTGGGTTCTCTACTCTGTTCTACTGGTTTATGTGTCTTTTTTTGTGCCAGTATCATGCTGTCTTTGGGACAATAGGTTTGTAGTATATCTTAAAATCAGGAAACGTGATGCCTCCAGCTTGGGTTTTCTTTTTCAACATTTCCTTAGTAATTCAGGGTGTTTTCTGGTTCCTTACACTTTTTAGGATTGTTTTTTTCAGCACAAAGTAATGAAAAACTTCCATGCTCATGGATTAGAAGAATAAACGTTGTTAAAATATCTATACTGTCCAGGGCAATCTATATTTTCAGTGTGATCCTGATGAAAATTCAACTGGCATTTTTCAAAACAAGGACTTTCAATGTCACACTCGATCAGACTGATTTCTTTCTTTTTAACTTCTTAATTTTTATTTTATTTTTTTCTTTGCATTTTAAAAAAATTATTTATTTATTTTCAGTGTAACTTTACTCATTGTTTTTGCACCACACCCAGTGCTCCATGCAATACGTGCCCTCCTATTACCAACCACCTGGTTCCCCCAACCTCCCACCCCCCACACCTTCAAAGTGCTCAGGTTGCTTTTCAGAGTCCATAGTCTCTCATAGTTCATCTCCCCTTCCAATTTCCCACAACTCCCTTCTCCTCTCCATCTCCCCATGTCCTCCAGTTCTTTGTTATGCTCCACAAATAAGTGAAACCATATGATACTTGAATCTCTCTGCTTGACTTATGTCACTCAGCAAAATCACTTCCAGTCCCGTCCATGTTGCTACAAAAGTTGGGTATTCATCCTTTCTGATGGAGGCATCATACTCCATTGTGTATACGTACCACATCTTCCTTATCCATTTGTCCATTGAAGGGCATCTTGGTTCTTTCCACAGTTTGGTGACCGTGGCCATTGCTGCAATAAACATTGGGGTACACATGGCACTTCTTTTCACTACATCTGTATCTTTGGGGTAAATACCCAGCAGTGCAATTGCAGGGTCATAGGGAAGCACTGTTTTTAATATGTTGAGGAATCTCCACACTGTTCTCCAAAGTGGCTGTACCAACTTGCATTCCCACGAACAGTGTAAGAGAGTTCCCCTTTCTCCACAGCCTCTCCAACACATGTTTTTTCCTGTCTTGCTAATTTTGGCCATTCTAACTGGTGTCAGGTGGTATCTCAATGAGGTTTTAATTTGAATCTCCCTTATGACTAATGATGATGAACATTTTTTCATGTGTCTGATAGCCATTTGTATGTCCTCATTGGAGAAGTGTCTGTTCATATCTTCTGTCCATTTTTTGATATGATTATCTGTTTTGTGTGTGTTGAGTTTGAGGAGTTCTTTATAGATCCTGGATATCAACCTTTTGTCTGTACTGTCATTGCAAATATCTTCTCCCATTCCTTGGGTTGCCTCTTTGTTTTGTTGACTGTTTCCTTTGCTGTGCAGAAGCTTTTGATCTTGATGAAGTCTGAAAACTTCATTTTTGCTTTTGTTTTCTTGGCCTTTGGAGACATATCTTGAAAGAAGTTCAACATTCACAAATCAATCAATGTGATAAAACAAATCAATAAGAGAAGAGAGAAGAACCACATGGTCCTCTCAGTTGATGCAGAAAAAGCATTTGACAAAATCCAGCATCCGTTTCTGATTAAAATGCTTCAAAGTTTAGGGATATAGGAATCATTCCTGAACTTCATAAAATCTATGATAGACCCACAGCAAAGATCATCCTCAATGGGAAAAAGCTTGCAGCCTTCCTGTTGAGATCAGGAACACAACAAGGAAGCCCACTCTCACCACTCTTGTTCAACATACTATTAGAAGTCCTAGCAATGGCAATCAGAAAACAAAGAGAAATAAAAGGTATCCAAATTGGCAAGGAAGAAGTCAAACACTCTCTCTTCGCAGATGACATGATTCTTTATATGGAAAACCCCAAAGACTCCTCCTCCAAACTACTAGAATTCATACAACAATTCAGTAACGTGGCAGGGTACAAAGTCAATGTACAGCAATCAGTGGTTTTCTTATACACTAACAATGAAAATACAGAAAGGGAAATTAGAGAATCAGTTCCATTTACTATAGCACCAAGAACCATAAGATACCTGGGAATAAACCTAACCAAAGAGGTAAAGGATCTGTTCTCAAGGAACTACAGAACACTCATGAAAGAAATTGAAGAAGACACAAAAAGATGGAAGACCGTTCCATACTCTTGGATCGGAAGAATAAACATTGTTAAAATGTCTATACTGCCTAGAGAAATCTACACTTTTAATGCCATTCCAATCAAAATTCCACTGGTATTTTTCAAAGAGCTGGAGCAAATAATCCTAAAATTTGTATGGAATCAGAAGAGACCCCAAATTGCTAAGGAAATGTTGAAAAACAAAAAGAAAACTGTCGGCATCATGTTACCGGATTTCAAGCTTTACTACAAAGCTTTGATCACCAAGACAGCGTGGTACTGGCATAAAAACAGACAGATAGACCAGTGAAACAGAGTGGAGATCCCAGATATGGACCCTCAACTCTATGGTCAAATAATCTTCGACAAAACAGGAAAAAATATACAATGTAGAAAAGGCAGTCTCTTCAATAAATGGTGCTGGGAACACTGGACAGCTATATGTAGAAGAATGAATCTCTACCATTCTCTTACACCGTACACAATGGTAAACTTGAAATGGATAAAACACCTCAATGTGAGACAGGAATCTATCAGAATCCTAGAGTAGAACATAGGCCGTAATCTCTTCGATATCAGCCACAACAACTTCTTTCAATCAGACTGATTTCTTATATTATGCATTAAATCATTTTAATTTAGAGCGAAATAAGTCAAGCAGAGAGAGTCAAGTATCATATCGTTTCACTTATTTGTGGATCATAACAAAGAACATGGAGGACATAGGGAGATGGAGAGGAGAAGGGAGTTGAGCGAAACTTGAAGGGGAGATGAACCATGAGAGACTATGGACTCTGAAAAACAACCAGTTGGTTTTGAAAGGGCGGGGTGGGTGGGAGGTTGAGGAACCAGGTGATGGGTAATATGGAGGGCACGTACTGCATGGAGCATTGGGTGTGGTGCAAAAAAAATGAACACTGTTATACTGAAATAAAAAAATAAAAAAAAGAAAAAAATCATTTTAATTTAAATTCAGTTCAATTAACACACCGTGCATTACCCGTTTTAGAGGTAGATTTAGTGATTCATCAGTTGTCTATAACATCTAGTACTCATTCCACGATGTGGCCTCCTTAATGCCCTTTGGTCAGTTACCCCATACCCCACAGCCACCTCTAGTTTTAACAGAAAATTTTGAATGTAATGTCAGTATTTGGATTGGGGAATGTTCATCCTAGAATTATAGCTTTATTTATTTGTTTTATCACAACTTTATCTGCTTAAATTCTTTTAAAAATTATGTTCATTTAGCCTCCATATTGTACATATTCGTTTTTGTTGTAGTGTTCAGCAATTCATTAATTGTGTATAACACCCACCGCTCCTCTCAGCATGTGCCCTCCTTATCGCCCATCCCCAAGTTACCCCATCCCCTTACTCCCACCCTGTCTGTTCCACAGAGAAACCTACTGATTTCTGATTTTATTTATTTGGGGCTTTCTCTTTTCCTATTGAGAAATCTAGGCAGAGGTTTCTCAGTTTTATTTTATTTTTTTCCAAAGAACTAGAGCTTGGTTTTTTTTAATCTGTTCTGCTGTTTTTTGGGTTTTTTTTAATCATTTATTTCTGCTCTAGTCTTTCGTATTTCCTTCCTTCTGCTGTATTTAGGCTTCAGTCATTGCACTTTCTCCAGCTCCTTCAGGTGTAATGTTAGGTGGCGTCTTTTAGATTTTTCTTGCTTCTTGATGTCTTCTTGTATGCTGTGTATTTCTGTCGTAGGACCACCCATGCTAATTAGGTGAAAGTGATGAATGTTTTATACTTGTGTGTGTGTGTGTGTGTGTGTGTGTGTGTGTGTGTTTGTCTGTGTGTGTTTGTGTGTGTGTTTAATGTTCAGGCTCCACATACACACTGCACTTAGTGGGATTTCAGTACTTTTATGATGTTGTCACTAACATTGATGCCCTGAGCTTTGTTTAAGACAGTGGAACCCTCCCTCCAAAGACCCTTTCTTCTTTTACTTTGGGTTGTTGATGTCTCTGTGGCCTCTTGTGCAGCAAGTCCATAAAGAATGGACTTTATGCCCTTCTATCAAATTCGTACATTGAGCTGGGTGGACCTGTGATGCACTCTGAGTGCCTCTGGGATTCCTCTAAAGGCCTATTTGATGAGCATCAGGATATTCATGATTCATGGGTATTTAGGGACAGGGATAAACAAAGTGAGTGGCTCTGTATTTTGTGCATTTTAATATAATCGTTTTCCCATTAGAACAAGTTTTTGAAGGCAGAGAGTGAAGTGACAAGCCCAGGTCATCACTAGCCATCAGGGATATTCAAATTAAAACCACACTGAAATACTACCTTACACCAGTTAGAATGGCCAAAATTAGCAAGACATGAAACAATGTGTGTTGGAGAGGATATGGAGAAAGCGGAACTCTCTTACACTGTTGGTCGGGATGCAAGTTGTTGCCACACTTTGGAGAACAGTGTGGAGATTCCTCAAGAAATTAAAAACAGAGCTTCCCTATGACCTTGCAATTGCACTGCTGGGTATTTACCCCAAAGATACAGATGTAGTGAAAAGAAGTGCCATGTGTACCCCAATGTTTATTGCAGCAATGGCCACGGTCACCAAACTGTGGAAAGAACCAAGATGCCCTTCAATGGACGAATGGATAAGGAAGATGTGGTCCATATACACGATGGAGTATGATGCCTCCATCAGAAAGGTTGAATACCCAACTTTTGTATCAATGTGGACGGGACTGAAGAGATTATGCTGAGCGAAATAAGTCAGGCAGAGAGAGTCAAGTATCATATGGTCTCACTTATTTGTGGAGTGTAACAAATAACATGGAGGACATGGGGAGATGGAGAGGAGACGGCAGTTGAGAGAAATTGGAAGGGGAGATGAACCATGAGAGACTATGGACTCTGAAAAACAACCTGAGGGTTTTGAAGGGGCGGAGGTGGGAGGTTGGGGGAGCAAGGTGGAGAGAATTATGGAAAGCACGTATTGCATGGAGCGCTGGGTGTGGTGCAAAAACAATGAATTCTGCTACGCTGAAAAGAAATTTAAAAAAATTAAAAGAATCATGTGTGCAGAGAGGACCCTGAGGGAAAGTGTTCTCTGGACAGGAATCGCCAGATCCTGACAGGAAACTTGCCCATAACCTCCATCTGCATCTTCTCCTGGGCTTAAAGACAGAATTGGTGTGGATTGTGCACCCTCTGGTTGTCCCTATCCTCTCCCACAGTGAGGTTTCTGTCTGGGTTCACGCCGATGTCCCCTCACTGTGTCATTGCACAGTGTCTTGGCTCTCAGGCTGTTCATCTACAAATACAATGTATTGTTGTCATTGTCTCTGGAGATGGTGAATCAGTCTTTCACAGAGTCTTTGTAGCTTTTGCTACTTCCTTCATTGCTAATGCATGTGACACTGCAACCTCTTCCCTGGAGCCTGGTGGACTCAGCTCCTGTGGTAACTGCTGAAGGTGAATCCAGAGCCTGTACAGGAGAGTCTCAAGATCCCCCATACTTCACCATGTCTTCCCCAGACTCCACCAGCTGCACCTCACTGGACACCTGAGGACACAAGACATACTGGTCAGAAAATTCACATATCCATGGTTTCTTTCACTCATATCCACTCACGTCCTCAACATCTCTTGCTCACCATGAATTTCCTTTTTTTTCTTTTAAATTTCATTTCAGCATAACAGTATTCATTGTTTTTGCACCACACCCAGTGCTCCATGAAACACGTGCCCTCACTAATACCCACCACCTTGTTCCCCCAACCTCCAACCACCCGCCCCTTCTAGACCCTCAGGTTGTTTTTCAGAGGGAAATTGGAAGCGGTGTGAACCATGAAAGACTATGGACTGTAAATTACCTTTTAAAGGTAATAGTGAGTTGTCTGTGTTCTGTCTTGAATACTGATTGGAGCACCTGCAAATCCTGGTGCTGGGGTTCCACTCCGTACTGCATGGTCAGGGCTGGGTTGTTTTAATCAGCAGAGGGAAGGCCCTATTTGCGTATTCTCTGAGTATATAACAAATTTTCCAGGTAGCATCCTCATGATGGCAGTGACCTAGAGCAGTTCTGAGGGTCCTGGGGGAGTGTGGTCACCATGATATCTTTGATGAAGTCACACCCTTTTATTTTGTGATTTTGCTGGAGAAACTGAATAGCACCTATTGTTTTCATTTTTTCACATATGAACCCCATCACAGTGATGTAGATACCAGTTTTTCCACTATTTTATAGGTCGATATGTACACACAGCAGCACAGAATGGTTCTGCGAATTTCCAGGTGAGCACAGTAGGTGAAATTGAGCCAAGTGTCTAAGTTTGTGCTCCTCATCATGGGAAATTTTTGCTCCCTTGAATCTCCTTCAGGACAGAGCTGGATATGAGATTCTCAGGCTTTCTGAATTTCTGGAAGTCCCAGCAGATTGAAGTGTAGAGATCAGGTCTTTCTGTCATAGATACTCGGAGACACTGAGAAACCTTGAGAGAGACTCGCAGAGCTTCTAGAGATGCTGTGGGTTATCAACAACCACAAGGGACATTTACACCTGTTCTCTCTGCACACATCGATGGAAAATTTAAATAAAGGTAAAAGAATGGGATTATTAGTCAAGCAATTAATGACAGAACACCTGAGCTCAGAAAGCATCCTGTTAGTTAAAGACAATTCTTCAATTCTGAAATGGAAATCATTGTACTTCTACTCCCTTATTTATTGCCATGTTGATATAAACTATATCTATCCCAATGCTTCGCCCTTGGCAAGTTTGGTTTTTGTCATTTTGATGGTTTATTCCTAAAATGTAGGACTCTTCTCTATTTCCACAGGTTTACAAATTGTTTACTGTGTTTCAGTCTGGGAGAAGTTAACAGAGCATTTAGCTGGAAGCCCTGGAGAAGAGACCAGCCCCAATCCACCTCTTGTCCTGGATCATGAGCTCTGTGGTTCTTGAGTCAGAGGGACTGTGAGTCATCCTGACGGTCCCAGTGCACCAGGAGGTGTCATAGACACTTGCAGAGATACAGGGACTCCTCTTTCCTCTTCCCCATTTACCCAACATGCGAGGAGTTACCCTCTCAGCATAACCACTACAGATTGTCCTGTTGAAAGGATATGTCCTCATACTTACTTCCTTTACTTGAGCTCCTCACTGTCGTCCTTAGGCCATAATATCCAATATTTATTGTATTCAGAGATGAGCCGGAACCTTGGATCAAGTCCCTGCATTCTATCAGGTGCCCTCAGACCATGAGGTCTTTCCCTCCAGAGAGTAAGGTGAGGGTCATCTGCTTGTCCTGGGAGGACTAGTCCTAGAAACCACGTGCTGATATGTTTCCAGTTATATTTGATGTGAATCACTAATGAAATAGCCATTGGTTTGACAATTCTCTTCAGCAGGTATTGGATTTTAGTCATTCTTCCAGGTATGAGTTGACATCTTTCCATGGTTTTGATTTGTGCTTCCCTGATAATGACTGATGTTGAGCATCTCTTCATGTATCTGACAGCCATCTGGATGTTTTCTTTCAATAGTGTTTATTCCTTTCTTCTGACCATTTCCTAACTGCATTCCTTGTGTGTTGAGTGTGGTAAAGTCTTTATAGATTATGGATATTAAATTTATCATAGATTTCTTTTGCAAATATCTTCTCCCATTTGTGACTCATATGTGGAATTTATGAAGGAAAACAGATGAACACAAGGGAAGTGGGAAAAGAAAAAACATGAGGGAGGGAAACAACCACAAGTGACTTCTAGTTATAGAGAACAGACCGCAGGTTGATGGAGGGAGATGAGTGAGGACTGGGTAGATGGACGATGAGCATGAAAGAAGGCACTAGTTTCAATGAAAACTAGGTGTTGTATGTAAGAATGAATCCTCGAATTATACTCCAGAAACCAATATTACACTGTGTGGTAACTAATAAAATTTAAATTAAAAATAAAAAAATAAGAAAAAAGTAGCATGTACTGGAATACATGTTTGGTGTCAGGTAGTGAGGACCGGGGGAACAACACATTGTAAACATGCATCCTCGAGCTTGGGCTTGTTCCCTGCAGAGGAATGGGAGGTGCAAGGGAAGGTCAGCTGACACTTGTCCATGCTTCCTGAGTACTCAGATGCACCGCTGTGAATCAGCCTGTCCCAGGAGCTCAGGACGACCATACTTGGGCAGGATGAGGGATGCAAGTTGTTTGGACAGCTGCCAGTGAGGTGTGGGCACAGACGAGTTAGGAAATGCCAAACCATATGGCACCATACAGAGAATTATGACTATTTTAGTCAAGTAATGTCCACAACCATTCAGGAATCATAAGGATAAATGCAAAGAGTTGAGTCTCATTTCTCTAGATCCCAATGATTATGACCTTTGAGATATAATTTCTCTCTTTCAACCTAAATTAGAGAAACTATTCAAATTACTCTGCAAGTTTAAAAACATTCACTAAATATCTGAGTGCAGATTTTCTGTATTAATTAGGAATGCCTGTCTTTAATTGTTTTATTTTAGAATAAATCACACCGCATAATATGTAGCATCTTAAATTTTTGAAGTGTAAAATGCAATGGCGAATGGCATATACACCATATGATTTCACACTGAAGCATCTCCAACAGAGTCTCATTTCTTTCACCACACCTGACATGTGGACCAGCCCCGCCATGGTCAGGGCCTTAGGACTGGACCTTAGTCTTTCCCCACATAGGATGTCATCTGCACTTTCTCAAGAGCTTCCTGGTGTTACTGGTTTAATTGAGTAGAGTTGAGATACATATAGTATGTTAATGTTTACCAGTTGTGTTTTCTTTTCTTCTCTCACATACAAAGGACATAAACAGAAGGGCAATTATACAAAAGTTAAATTAAAGCAAATGAATAGTCAAGAAGCAAAATTTAAAAATAGGCAATCGACTCCCTAACCCTACAAGCTATAAAACCTTAAAAATCTAAGGATTAGTTATGTTTCCAGTATAAGTGACTTTATAGTAATAGAAGTTCAGGAATTTGGATCTTCAAATTTTAACCATTCAGTTTCACAGTAGCTATAATAAGTAAATCCCTGAATAATATTAGCTTAGTTTAATGGAAAAATCCTTCTGTGGTATGTTGTGACATTCAGAAGAATGAACACAATCACTGCTTGCAGTTATTTTTAAAGTTTTCATTTAAATTACAGTTATTTAACATAGGGCATATTTAACAAGACCCAAAACTACATAATCCACCTCCACCTGCTACTCCTCTGGTAACTGTCCATCTGTTATCTGTAGTTAAGAGTGTGCTTTTGTTTTCTCTCTTCCTTTCCCCCCCTTTCTTCATTCATTTTGTTTCTTAAATTCAACATATGAGTGAAATTATATGGTATTTGTCTTTCACTGACTAATGCACTTAGCATAAAACTCTCCAGCTCCATCCAAGTCATTGGAAATGTCAAGATTTCACTCTTTTTTATGAGTGAGTGATATTCCACTCCCTCTACATATACCACAACTTCTTGACCATTCATCAATGAGTGGACACGTGGGCTGTATCCATAGTTTGGCTATTGTAAGTAATGCTGCTGTTAATATAGGGGTGCACTGTACTCTGAGAACTAGTCTTTTTGTGCTGTTTGGGTGAATATCCAGTCGTGTGATGGCTGGATCATAATGTATTTCTACTTTTAAATATTTGGGGAATCTACACCCTGTTTTGCAGAGTGGCAGCACCCTGCACATTCCACATCTCCTGACCAGGGAATTCTGCAGGGCCTCAGTTCTAAGGAACTGGTATCAGGTCCCATTTAACAATCCCAGCAGAGCACACCTACTTAAAACTCCCACATTCTGGCTAAGGACCAAACACTGCCCACTGCAGCCAAGGAGGGGCTCTGTAGACAACTGGCCTGAAGGCAAGTTCTGCTAAAACAGAACAGCAGAGAACAAAATGTACACAGTACACACCAGAGATCTCTCTGAAGCTTCAAGCCCTCAACGTAACTTGCTTTTGTAACACACAGAAGAAGGTAGAATCTCAGAAAAAATGACAAGGTGGAGGAATTCAGTTTCAGGTGCAGTTCTGACCAACCTCAATTGACGTTTTCTTAGATCAGGCCCTTTGACCCCACAGGGTGGGCAAAGGACTTGTCATCTGTCTCCAGATCCAATAGTTTCCATTCCTGAAAGGCTCCTGTGCATCAAGAACACTGCCATCCAGCCAAAGCATTCACTATTCAGCAATGTCCACTGCACTGGGATACTGAGTGTTGCTGACAACATCCCTGCAATTCTCGTCCTTTTGGAGCACCTCTGACTTCCTGCTCAAAGTGACTATCTCATTGCCGACAAATATTTTCTTCTCTATGTGACTTCTTTTGTGAGATTATGTGCCTGGACCTCAGGTGGCAACTGTCACTTACTGTAAAATGATATAGTAATTGAACAACATTGAAAGGGCTTTCTACATTAAAACAGCAGTTGGGTTCATAGGAACACTGGATCAAAGGAGGAAGGGAAATAAGGGTAAGATATTCTGAAATAAAACAGCAGAGTGCCATTTTGAGCCTCAATATATAAAGCACTGGGTACTTGGCACACCATCTTTGAAGCAAGAAAATATCGAAGATATTAAAAAAATAGAAGACACATTTCTTGGTCCCCTTAGAAAGTTGAGGTCACAGAGGAGTCCATCCCCACACTACAGAGAGGCACAGAAACGGCTGAGTCTACAAGTCTTGCACAGAAACCTTGGATTTCCATAAGAGTCAGTGTGCTTCTAGTTGAGATTAGTATTGAGTCCCTTTCTGAGTGGAGGTGAGTATCCCCCAACCCAATGAGAACCTAGAGAACAAAGGCATAAGAAGGAGTAAGGCACCCCTTTTATTTCAATCTCATTGTCTGAACTTCTCATCCCTTCTTTTCCTTTCCTACTCTTGGACTGAGCAATACACCAAGTGATCCCCTGGCTCTCTTTCCAACAGCCTGAGAATGATTTACTCCACCATCTCCACCAGCTTGTAGAGGACAGAGCCTGGGTCTTCTCAGGCTCTCTTACCATGATATTTAATTACATATGTTCTTTCTGTAGGTGAAATTTCAGCTGGAAATGAATAATAGCTCTACATTCTGTACATGCTTGTTGACATATGGTATTCTCAGTCTTTTTGTACTGTAGACATTCTTAGTGGAGGTGTAGTGGTATCTTGTGAGGATGAACATACTGATGTATACAATTACCTCTTTCTAGAAGAATAGGATATTATGCTGATACATGTTCCTTAAAGAACTGCTAAGTTTAGTGCTACCATCATGGATATAGAGCATGTAGGCGTGGAGATTGTCACCCCATGCCCATTTCCATGTCCAGTTTGTGCCGCAGAAGTTGTTAGGAGCTGTGGCAAGCCCCTATAGGTAAATCACAGTCTTGGACTTTAAAATTTTGAAGGAAAGCCCCAGCAGTCTTTGCAGATCATGATTCTTCTTTTGATAGCTGGAAGCCTGTTCCTGTATCTTAGTAACTCTAGGTTCAAGCCTGAGTCACGAGGTTGCCATGGAAATTGAGCTGTCCATCTTGGAGTGGGTTTTATTTGAATGTCCAAGCCATAAAGTGGAGCATGTACTGTGATACTGGGTCAGCCAATGGAAGAAATGATGGTGTCTGAAGAGATCCTGAAGACACAAGCAAGTCACATGAAGTATTTTTCCACATGCTCACGATCCCCAGACCTGCTATACTGCTTTCTCTCTCTCAATCTTCACATTTGGCCTCATGGTGAGAGTCCTACAATTACCCCAGAGGGGAAGAAAAATTGAACCTGGTTCACATTGTTTCTGCATGATATTCAGACACCAGTTAAAGTGGAACTCACTCGTGTTATCATATTCTCTACCTCCCTGGAGCATCTGTTTTATATGAGAGAAATTCCCTCATGAAGACAGGATTACAGCATTAATTCAGTGGCAACATCTTGCAAATTTGAGGTAAAGTTGAGATCCTTCTGGAATAAAGATATTGGTCACCCTGCCAGACAATGGCCCAGGACAGCCTGAAGATTTGGCTGACAACACAGAGAATGTATCATTGGTATAGTATGAAAGCAGCTCTATATCCCAATTTTCAGTCTTTTCCAGTTACAGAAATGAGGACCTTAGCTATCACACATACGTCCTCCTTATTTTTTAAAAATATGGGTATGTCCTTGTTTTATTCCCTGTCCGTTTTCTTTGCCATGTAAATTAAGATGTATTGACTTTCTATCATTGCACATAAGAATTCTTAATTTTCTGTCATAATATATCAATTGAGGTGTATTAATGAGAAGAGAAAACACCACTGAAGATCTTCACCTCCCCTTCTGGGGATTGGTTTAGAGGGTTATTGGTTGTATGCACATACTTGTGTCATATATGGTGAAGTTGTGACTGTATTATTTTCTTTGTTTGCAGAATGAGTGTGATTAATGCAATGAATATGGATGCCCAGTTTATAGGAGGTGGATGACTGATGGTTCACTCAATGTGTCCAAGTGACAGGGACATGGGTGCCCAGATTAAACATTGTTTCTCTGGGGCTTTGTGAGGCTGTTTCTAGGAGACAGTGATGATTTTATCCATGGTCTCTGTGTATGTGGGCATCATCCAATGCATTAAAGTTCTGAGTAGAATAAAAGGCTGAGGGAGAAGGAATTTCCTCATGTTTACTTCCTGTGTGCATGCTTGAGCAGGGACATTGGTCACCTCCTGCCCTTGAATGCACTTACAGCTTCAGGTCCCCAGGATCTCCAACTAGATCTCACTGAGAATCTGATGAGACTTACATCACTGGCCATCCTGGGTCTCCACCTGTGATAGCAGATCATGGGACTTCTCAGACTTTTCAGTGATGTATGCCAATGAGGTATGGGTTCTGTTCCTCAGGAGAACTATGACTAATACATGGAGATTCTAAAATGTTCTTGTGTCTTACTGTAACTGACAAAATGTGTCAGGCATATGAAGGCCTAACAATCAAAGTTCTATGAATGAAGTGTCATGTTGTGTGTTTAGGACAAGAGCTGGGTGAGGATAATGAGGAGTGAAGAGATGATGAAGAAATCACCAGATCTAAGAAGGGAGATACCCCTGGTCCTGGGACACCAATGGGGGAAGACAGGTTCTGCTCATCCTGGGGGTGATACTTAGAGCCTTGCAGAAGCAGGAGTGCAGATGAGAATCTCAGGATGACATCATATTTTCAAAACAGAGAGCAATAATGATTCTGTCAAAGGAACAGTCTAATGATTCAGTACATTTGAAGTGAAAAATTAAAAATTGACTTATGTATAGTATATGTATATATGGAAGTCAGTTACAGATAATCCCAAATACTGATACTTTGCCCATAATTCAGTATTATTATTTAGGAACTATTTATAGAAGTATTTTATTGAAGTATTTAATAAGAGTGTTTAATAGTATTATATAGTATCAAAACATTTAATATCATTACTTCATTAAAATATTTAATAAACAGACTACCCTAGAGATTTTTAAACTATGCATTTATTTGTCATTATATGGTAAAATCCAACAGCTTTGTAGATAGAAATAGCAATAAATATTCATAAAATCTGGAAGGGTAAGAGGAAATAGTTGCATATTATTATTTCTTTGGAATATATATTTTCCATCTTTTATTTCCAGAGAACATGTAAAATATATTTTAGTGTAAAAATTATTTTTCCTTGAAACTCAATGATTATAACATACAACACTAATAAAATATCAGAACCTGTAAAAATCCAGACCCCCCCAAGCATAGTACATATTTATTTATTTATTTATTTACTTATTTTCAGCGTAGCAGTATTAATTTTTTATGCACCACACCCAGTGCTCCATGCAATACTTGCCCTCCATAATACCCAGTACATATTTTAATAGTTGAGATGGAAAACAATTCACCTTCTTCACCTGTATTTGGTGGGCTTGAGCGCCCCCTGGTGTCCTGAGTGCCCCTAGTGACCCGAACGCCCCCTGCTGTCCAGACTGTTCCTGGAGACCAGCCTCTCCTGTGTCCCTGCAGGGAGGTTTGGGTCTGGGCTCACACTGACATGCCCTCACTCTGTCTCTACACAGTAATACAGGGCCAGAACCTTGGTGTCACTGAGATCTCTCAGCTGCAAGAACTCATTCTTGGATGTGACTCTGGAGATGGACATGTGGCTCTTATTGAATGGAGTGTCATGTGTGCTTTACCTATGATTTATAAACCAATTCACTGCAGCCAGTCACGTGGGGTTGGTGGATTCAGTTCCATCCTAAATTATTGCATGACATGGAGAATCCAGAGACAACATTGGTGAGGTCCAGGGTCTGTGAGCCCCTCAGATGTCATGAGCCTGACATCTGAAGCAGCACTTAGGACAGGACACCTGGGCACAAGGCCCAGTCACTCAGGACACTCACAACCATCCCAATGGTGCCATGCCTGACATCTGGACCATCTCCTTGGGGAGCCGTCACCAGCCACAGAGAAGGGCCTAGAAACTCATATTGCTCCAGACCACAGCTCTGCCTTCCCAGAGACCTCACCCTGTCTGAAGAGATAACTGTGAGCTCCCACACCTGAGAGTAGATTTTACCCTAGAGGTTGAGCAGAAGTTTGCATGTGTGGGAAGGAGACTGTCCTTGGAAGTTGACAGGGACAGAATCAGGCTCCTCTGGACCTTCCAGGACCACCTGTGGGTACCTCTTTTTTGAACTCCCAAGGAATGTTGTTCTGGGGTGGGTGAGCCCTTGGTCTATGAGCTGTGTTAGAAGCAGTTCAATAGATGACTTTACTTTCTGAGCATCAGAATAAATGTTGAATACATGAGTGATTAAAAATTCATTTTAACCTAAACTATATTTCAAAAAGATATTTAATGGGATCCACACTTTGTAGCTACAGCTTTCCAAATGAACAACTACCTGCAAAACATGGGTTTATCTGGAGACCTTTGATCCCAGTGGTCTCTTCTGATGGGCTTAGTCTGCAAAGATGTCTGAAAAAGTGTAAGTAGTATCCTTGTCCTCAAGGGCATGGACACCAACACAAGGCACATACTCTGTGTTTTGCAGTTACGGTTCCTATGCTTGGAGGGTGTCTCCCTTGTCCTGAGAAATCCTCCTCACACAGGGGCTTGTTATCTCTGGAAGGAGCATCTTGCTTTAAAGAAAAGTGGGTAACTTTTCTCTTATGCAGCACAGATATGGTCACTAATTCATGTATGGAGTTAATGACACTCAAATACTACCCTGAAGGAAATGGTGTTAATGACCCAGACATTATTAGAATCTAAACATTAGAGGTCTAATAAGAGATTCTGGGGGTTATGTTCATATTCCTGAAAGACCTGCAGCAAGAGGATAAATGCTGAAATAGAGGAATATACTTCAAATAGAGATCAGATTCCTCTAGAACAGATAGATTAGAGATGGATACTCAGATAAGTTTATATTATTTTAAAAGACACTAGAGAGGAATTGTATTATTATGAACCCATCAAATGGAATGTCCATAATTTTCAATGTTTTTAAAACCACATTTTCATGATGAAAGAATATTTTGGTGTCAACATTGGGTTGACACCTAAGTAATGGTATGTGTTAGATCTTTTAATGAATAAGCACCTAAGTCTCCACTTAGGGTGGTGATGCTTCTTTGTAGATATTGGTTGTTGTGTAATTCTGTGTAAGCTCTGAAGATCTTCCCATATAACAGCCCGTGGAATATGCCTTTGAATCCTAAATGATTACATAAGCAGGATCACATCTTTAAATGGAGAGCACATAAATAAGTTCATTTGTGTTATTTAGCATCTTGCAATGACTGAATCGATGAAGGCTGAGGGGTACCTGAGCCATTTCCCCAGAGTGTGAGGTTATAAGGGATATTGAGACTCAGAGGCAGGAAAACGGAGGAGCCCTAAGCATGGATTTCTTCACAGCGATGGACACTGCAGAGAACTACAGGAACCCGTCACTTCCCAGGCTCTCTCTGCAGCTGCATCAGGGGCTGGAACTCATGGTCAGAGGGTCCTGAGGGCCACAAGTAACCAGATTCCTCCTCTCCTCCAGAGACACTACCTGTCATTCCATGGTCTTCCCAGGGTGTCCTGAGCTCTGGGATGTGCACCGACTTATTGTTTCCAGAGTGACTGCACCAGGTCGAGTTCCCACCAACCATGCAAGAGGGCTTCCCTTTCACTGCATCCTTGGCAATATTTGTTTTTTCCTGTCTTGTCATTGTAGCCATTCTCACCTGTGTGAAGTCATATCATATTGTATTTGACTTATTTCACTCAGCATAATTTCTTCCAGTCCCATTGATGTTGCTACAAAAGTTGGGTATTCATCCTTTCTGATGGAGACATCATACTCATCGTGTATATGGACCACATCTTCCTTATCCATTCGTCTGTTGAAGGGAATCTTGGTTCTTTCCACAGTTTGGCGACCGTGGCCTTTGCTGCTATAAACATTGGGGTAGATGGCCCTTCTTTTTACTACATCCGTATCTTTGGGGTAAATACCCAGCAGTGCAATTGCAGGGTCATAGGGAAACACTATTTTTAATTTCTTGAGGAATATCCACACTGTTCTCCAGAGTGACTGCACCAACTTGCATTCCCACCAACAGTGGAAGAGGGTTCCCCTTTCTCCACATCCTCTACAACACATGTTGCTTCCTGTATTGCTAATTGTTGCCAATCCAGCTGGTGTCAGGTGGTATCTCAATGTGTTTTTTTTTTTATTTGTTTATTTACAGCATAACAGTGTTCATTGTTTTGGCATCACACCCAGTGCTTCATGCAGTACGTGCCCTCCCTATTACCCACCACCTGGTTCCTCAACCTCCCACGCCCCGCCCCTTCAAAACCCTTTGGTTGTTTTTCAGAGTCCATAGTCTCTCATGGTTCATCTCCCCTTTCAGTTTCCATCAACCCCCTCTGCTCTCCATCTCCCCATGTCCTCCATGTTATTTGTTATGCTCCAAAAATAAGTGAGACCATATGATCCTTGACTCTCTCTGCTTGACTTATTTCGCTCTGCATAATCTCTTCCAGCCCCATCCACGTTGCTACAAAGGTTGGGAATTCATCCCTTCTGATGGAGGCATAATACTCCATTGTGTATATGGACCACATCTTCCTTATCCATTCATCCATTGAAGGGTATCTTGGTTCTTTCCACATTTTGGCGACCGTAGCCATTGCTGCAATAAACATTGGGGTACAGAGGCCCTTCTTTTCACTACATCTGTATCTTTGGGGTAAAAACCCAGTAGTGCAATTGCAGGGTCATAGGGAAGCTCTATTCTTAATTTCTTCAGGAATCTCCACACTGTTCTCCAAAGTGGGGCACTAACTTGCATTCCCACCAACAGTGTAAGAGGATTCCCCTTTCTCCACATGCTCTCCAACACACGTTGTTTCCTGTCTTGCTAATTTTGGCCATTCTAACTGGTGTCAGGTGGTATCTCAATGTGGTTTTAATTTAAATCTCCCTGATGGCTAGTGATGATGAACATTTTTTCATGTGTCTGATAGCCATTTGTATGTCTTCATTGGAGAAGTGTCTGTTCATATCTTCTGCCCATTTTTTGATATGATTTTCTGTTTTGTGTGTGTTGAGTTTGAGAAGTTCTTTATAGATCCTGGATCTCAACCTTTTGTCTGTACTGTCATTTGCAAATATCTTCTCTCATTCCGTGGGTTGCCTTTTTGTTTTGCTGACTGTTTCCTTTGCTGTGCAGAAACTTTTGATCTTGATGAAGTCTCAAACGTTCATTTTTGCTTTTGTTTCCTTGGCGTTTGGAGTCATCTTTTTTTTTTTTAAAGATTTTATTCATTTGACAGAGAGAAATGACAAGAGAGGCAGGCAGAGAGAGAGGAAGGAAAGCAGGTTATCTGCTGAGCAGAGAGCCCGATGCGGGACTCGATCCCAGGACCCTGAGATCATGACCTGAGCTGAAGGCAGTGGCTTAATCCACTGAGCCACCCAGGCGCCCCATGGAGACATATCTTGAAAGAAGTTGCTGTGGCTGATTTCGAAGAGGTTACTGCCTATGTTCTCCTCTAGGATTCTGATAGATTCCTGTCTCACGTTGAGGTCTTTTATCTATTTCGAGTTTATCTTTGTGTACGGTGTAAGAGAATGGTCGAGTTTCATTCTTCTACATATCGCTGTCCAGTTTTGCCAGCACCATTTATTGAAGGGACTGTCTTTTCTCCATTGTATATTTTTTCCTGTTTTGTCGAAGATTATTTGACCATAGAGCTGAGGGTCCATATCTGGGCTCTCTACTCTGTTCCACTGGTCTATGTGTCTGTTTTTATGCCAGTACTACGCTGTCTTGGTGATCACAGCTTTGTAGTAAAGCTTGAAATCAGGTAACGAGATGCCACGAGTAATGTTTGTTTTTCAACATTTCCTTAGCAATTCGGGGTCTCTTCTGATTCCATACAAATTTTAGCATTATTTGCTCCAGTTCTTTGAAAAATATCAGTGGAATTTTAATCGGAATGGCATTAAAAGTATAGAACATCATTTTCTGAAAACCCACGTGGCGGGTCACTCCCCCAGAAAACCAACCAGAAAGGAAGAAGAAAAAAATAAAAAGACTACAAGAGAACAACCACCACTACTTCATAAATATAACTTTTATTTTTAACTCTTTACCAATATTATGGTTCTTTTTTTTTAATACATACAGATAATTTTTAACCTATTTACCACCACACTGAGATGTCCAGTACCATCAAATTCTTTAATAACCTTCTAACCTGAACCTTTTGATACATACACCTGTGTTTTTCTTTTGCTTTTCTATTTTTTTAATTCTTTTTAAATTTTAACTTAGTTTAGTCTAGTTTATTCTTTTTTAATTTTTATTTTCTACTATACATATAGAGGTAAACTTCAAGGTAATCCCCTTTCCCCAATTAATGCTACCCCTATAGGCAAACCAATTTCTAATCCCCTTGTAACTTAGGAAAGTTGAGTCCCTTAACAAAAACATCAAGATACATTCAGGAAGAATCAAAATAACCTTCCTCACCCACACTGAGAATTTATAACCACTCTCCCAATTTTTCCTTCTGTCAGTGTTTCTGTGAATTTGTGTTTGTCCTGATAATATATAAATCTTATACTTGGGGTTCTTTCTGATGAGGTTCTTCCCTTTTTTCTGCTTATATATATATATACATTTTTTTCTCTTGTCATATGCTTTTATCAGTCTTTTTGTTTGTCTGTTTTTGTTTGTATACTTCACAAATTTTACTTTGTGGCCCATTTGGGCTGAGCCTTCTCTTTTATCTTCCCTTTTTTCCCTATCTTTCTCTCTCTCTTTCCCCCCCCTTTTTTCTTTCTTCTTCTCTATTTCTTTTTCTTTTCTTTTCTCTCTCATTTTGGTGGGGAATCCTGATTGCACAGAAGCATTCCAGGGTGCACCATGACTGCAACATAATCGATAAATCCAGCTGCATCTGTTCAGTCATCTCTTACCAAAATGTCTAGGAGGAGGAATACCCAACAGATGAAAAATATAGAGGATGGATCTTCTGCAACAGAGCTAATGTCTATAGACATAGACAATATGTCAGAAAAGGAATTCAGACTAACAATTATCCAGGCAATAGCTAGGTTGGAGAAAGCCATAGATGACCAAACAGAATTGATTAGGGCAGAAGAGAAAGCCACCAGGGATGATGTTCACAATGTTAGGGCAGAACTGAAAGCCACCAGGGATGATGTTCAAAATGCTCTCAAGGACTTCCAGTCTAATCTAAATTCTCTCAAAGCTAGGGTAACTGAGACAGAAGATAGAATTAGTGATCTGGGGGCGCCTGGGTGGTTCAGTGGGTTAAAGCCTCTGCCTTTCGCTCAGGTCATGATCCCAGGGTCCTGGGATCGAGCCCCGCATTGGGCTCTCTGCTCTGCGGGGAGCCTGCTTCCTCCTCTCTCTCTCTCTGCCTGCCTCTCTGCCTACTTGTGATCTCTGTCTGTCAAATGTATAAATAAAATCTTAAAAAAAAAGAATTAGTGATCTGGGAGACAAACAGATAGAGAGGAAGGATGAGGAGGAAGCCTGGAACAAACAGCTCAGAGCCATAAAAACAGAATCAGGGAAATAAATGATGCCATGAAACGTTCTAACGTCAGAATTATTGGAATCCCTGAAGGGGAGGAAAAAGAAAGAATTCTAGAAGATATAGTGGAAGAAGTTGTCTATGAAAATTTTCCCAATCTCACGAATGGAAAGAACGTTCATGTACTAGAAGCAGAGAGATTTCCCCCCAAGGTTTTAGATTCTCAAAAGTCCTCACGACACCTTATAGTTAAATGAGAAATTATGTTTCAAGACAGACCCTCTTAAAAGCAGGTGGACAAAGAACCTCCTTACATACAGAGGAAAGTCCATTAGAATAATGTCAGACCTCTCCACAGAGACCTGGCAAGCCAGGAAGGGCTCGCAAAATATATTCAGAATACTAAATGAGAAGAACTTGCAGCCAAGAATACTCGATCTAGCAAGACTGACATTTAAAATGCATGGAGAGATAAAGAATTTCCAAGACTGGCAAGGCTTAAAAGGCTGGGTAACCACCAAGCCGACAAGCAGGAAATATTAAGGGTGGTCCTATAAAAGAGAAAAAATCCTAAGAATATCATTGAACAGAAATATAGAAACAATCTACAGAGAGAAAGACTTCAAAGGCAACACGATGTCAATCACAACCTATCTCTCAATAATCACTCTCAATGTGAATGGCCTAAATGTTCCCATAATATGACACAGGGTTGCAGATTGGATAAAACGACAGGACCCATCCATATGTTGTCTGCAATAGACCCATTTTAAAACTAAGGATACACCCAGACTGAAAGTGAAGGGATGGAGAAGCATCTTTCATGCCAGTGGGTCTCAAAAGAAGGCCGGGGTAGTGATTCTCATATCAGATAAATTAGATTTTAAACTAAAGACTGTAGTCAGAGATACACAAGGACACTACATAATTCTTAAAGGGCCTATCCACCAAGATGATCTAACAATTGTGAATATCTATGCCCCCAATATGGGAGCACCCAATTACATAAGAAAACTATTAATCAAGATAAAGAGTCATATTGATATGAATACAATAATAGTAGGAGATCTTAATACGCCTCTCTCAGAAATAGACAGATTATCGAAGCAGGAAAGTAATAAATAAGTGCAGTGAATGAGACATTGGACCAGATGGACCTCATAGACATATACAGAACATTCCACCCTAAAACAACAGAATACTCATTCTTCTCAAGTGCACATGGAACCTTCTCCAGAATAGACCACATACTGGGTAACAAAGCAGGACTCAACCGATACCAAAACACTGAGATTATTCCCTGCATATTCTCAGATCACAATGTTTTGAATTGGAATTCAATCACAAGGAAAAGTTCAGAAGGAACTCAAACACCTGGAAGCTAAAGACCACCTTGCTTAAGAATGCTTGGATCAACCAGGAGATCAAAGATCAACTTAAACAATTCATGGAAACCAATGAGAATGCAGACACTTCACTCTAAAACCTACGGGATACAGCAAAGGCGGTTCTAAGGGGGAAATATATAGCCATCCAAGCCTCCCTCAAAAAAATTGAAAAATCCAGAATACACCAGCTGTCTCTACACCTTAAAGAACTGGAGAATCAACAACAAATCAAACCAACCCCACACACAAAAAGGGAAATAATCAAGATGAGAGCAGAGATCAGTGAGGTAGAAACCAGAGATACAGTGGAATGTATCAATGAAACTAGAAGCTGGTTTTATCAAAGAATCAATAAGATCAATAAACCATTGGCCACACTAATCCAAAAGAAAAGAGAGAAATCCCGAATTAATAAAATTATGAATGAAAAGGGAGAGATCACAACTAACACCAAGGAAATAGAAACAATCATCAGAAATTATTACCAACAGTTATATGCCAATAAGCTAAGCAACCTAGATGAAATGGAGGCATTCCTGGAAAACTACAAACTCCCAAAATTGAACCAGGAAGAAACTGACAACCTGAATAGACCAATATCTAGAAACGAGATTGAAGCAGTGATCAAAAACCTCCCAAAAAACAAGAGCCCAGGACCTGACGGATTCCCTGGGGAATTCTACCAAAGTTTCAAAGAAGAAATAACCCCAATTCTCCCGAAGCTGTTCCAAAAAATTGAAGCACAAGGAAATCTAACAGACTCTTTTTATGAAGGCAGCATTACCCTGATCCCCAAACCAGGCAAAGACCCTACCAAAAAGGAGAATTTCAGACCAATATCACTGATGAATATGGATGCAAAGATTCTCAACAAGATCCTAGCAAACAGGATCCAGCAGCACATTCAAAAGATTATCCACCATGACCAGGTGGGATTCATCCCTTAGTTGCAAGTTTGGTTCAACATTCGCAAATCAATCAATGTGATAGAACAATTCAATTAGAGAAGAGAGAAGAACCACATCGTCCTCTCAATTGATGCAGAAAAAGCATTGGACAAAATCCAGCATCCGTTCCTGATGAAAACGCTTCAAAGTATAGGGATAGAGGGAACGTTCCTGAACTTCATAAAATCTATCTATGAAAGACCCACAGCAAATATCATCCTCAATGGGAAAAAGCTTGCAGCCTTCCCGTTGAGACCAGGAACACGACAAGGATGCCCACTCTCACCACTCTTGTTCAACATAGTATTAGAAGTTCTAGCAATGGCAATCAGACAACAAAGAGAAATAAAAGGTATCCAAATTGGCAAGGAAGAAGTCAAACTCTCTCTCTTCGCAGATGACATGATTTTTTATTTGGAAAACCCCAAAGACTCCACCCCCAAACTACTAGAACTCATACAGCATTGCAGTAACGTGGCAGGATTAAAAGTCAATGTACAGAAATCAGTGGCTTTCTTATACACGAACAATGAAAATACAGAAAGGCAAATTAAAGAATCGATTCCATTTACTATAGCACCAAGAACGATAAGATACCTGGGAATAAACCTAACCAAAGAGGTAAAGGAACTGTACTCAAGGAACTAGAGAACACTCATGAAAGACATTGAAGAAGAAACAAAAAGTTGGAAGACTGTTTCATGCTCTTGGATTGGAAGAATAAACATTGTTAAAATGTCTATACTGCCTAGAGCAATCTATACTTTTAATGCCATTCCGATCAGAATTCTACCGGTATTTTTCAAAGATCTGGAGCAAATAATCCTAAAATTTGTATGGAATCAGAAGAGATCCCGAATTGCTAAGGAAATGTTCAAAAACAAAAACAAAACTGGCGGCATCATGTTACCCGATTTCAAGCTTTACTACAAAGCTGTGATCACCAAGACAGCGTGGTACTGGCATAAAAACAGACACATAGACCAGTGGAACAGAGTGGAGAGCTCAGATATGGACCCTCAACTCTATGGTCAAATAATCTTCGACCAAACAGGAAAAAAAATTCAATGGAAAAAAGACAGTCTCTTCAATAAATGGTGCTGGGATAACTGGACAGCTATATGTAGAAGAATGAAACTCGACCATTCTCTTACACCGTACACAAAGATAAACTCGAAATGGATAAAAGATCTCAACGTGAGGCAGGAATCTATCAGAATCCTAGAGGAGAACTTAGGCAGTATCCTCTTCGAAATCAGCCACAGCAACTTCTTTCAAGATATGTCTCCAAAGGCCAAGGAAACAAAAGCAAAAATGAACTTTTGGGACTTCATCAAGATCAAAAGCTTCTGCACAGCAAAGGAAACATTCAACAAAACTAAAAGGCAACCCACGCAATGGGAGAAGATATTTGCAAATGACAGTACAGACAAAAGGTTGATATCCAGGATCTATAAAGAACTTCTCAAACTCAACACACACAAACCAGATAATCATATCAAAAAATGGGCAGAAGATATGAACAGACACTTCTCCAACGAAGACATACAAATGGCTATCAGACACATGAAAAAATGTTCATCGTCACTAGCCATCATGGAGATTCAAATTAAAACAACATTGAGATACCACCTGACACCAGTTAGAATGGCCAAAATTAGCAAGACAGGAAACAACGTGTGTTGGAGAGCATGTGGAGAAAGGGGAACCCTCTTCCACTGTTGGTGGGAATGCAAGTTAGTGCAGCCACTTTGGAGAACAGTGTGGATATTCCTGAAGAAATTAAAAATAGAGCTTCCCTATGACCCTGCAATTGTACTGCTGGGTATTTACCCCAAAGATACAGATGTAGTGAAAAGAAGGGCCATCTGTACCCCAATGTTTATTGCAGCAATGGCTACGGTCGCCAAACTGTGGAAAGAACCAAGATGCAGTTCAACGGATGAATGGATAAGGAAGATGTGGTCCATATACACAATGGAGTATTATGCCTCCATCAGAAAGGATGAATACACAACTTTTGTAGCAACATGGATGGGACTGGAAGAGATTATGCTGAGCGAAATAAGTCAAGCAGAGAGAGTCAAGTATCATATGGTCTCACTTATTTGTGGAGCATAACAATTAACATGGAGGACATGGGGAGATGGAGAGGAGAGGGAGTTGATGGAAACTGGAAGGGGAGATGAACCATGAGAGACTATGGACTCTGAAAAACAACCAGAGGGTTTTGAAGGGGCGGGGCGTGGGAGGTTGAGGAACCAGGTGGTGGGTAATAGGGAGGGCACGTACTGCATGGAACACTGGGTGTGATGCCAAAACAATGAACACTGTTATGCTGTAAATAAACAAATAAAAAAAAGATATGTCTCCAAAGGCAAAGGAAACAAAAGTGTAAATGAACTTTGGGACTTCATCAAGATCAAAAGCTTCTGCACAACAAAGGAAATAGTCAACAAAACAAAAAGGCAACCCACGCAATTTGAGAAAATATTTGCAAATGACAGTACAGACAAAAGATTGATATCCAGGATCTATAAAGAACTCCTCAAACTCAACACACACAAAACAGATAATCATATCAAAAAAAATGGGCAGAAGATATGAACAGACACATCTCCAATGAAGACATACAAGTGGCTATCAGATACATGAAAAAATGTACATCATCACTAGCCATCAAGTAGATTCAAATTAAAATCACATCGAGATATCACCTAACACCAGTTATAATGGCCAAAATTAGCAAGACAGGAAAAAACGTGTGTTGCAGAGGATGTGGAGAAAGGGGAACCCTCTTATACTGTTGGTGGGAATGCAAGTTGGTGCAGCCAGTTTGGAGAACAGTGTGGAGATTCCTCAAGAAATTTAAAATAGCGCTTCCTTATGACTCTGCAATTGCACTACTGGATATTTACCCCAAAGATACAGATGTTGTGAAAAGAAGGGCCATCTGTACTCCAATGTTTATAGATGCAATGGCCATGGTCGCCAAACTGTGGAAAGAACCAAGATGCCCTTCACCGGATGAATGGATAAGGAAGATGTGGTCCATAAACACTATAGAGTATTATGCCTACAGCAGAAGTGATGAGCACCCAACTTTTGTAGCAACTGGACGGGACTGGAAGAGATTATGCTGAGTGAAATAAGTCAAGCAGAGAGAGTCAAGTGTCATATAGTTTCACTTATTTGTGGAGCATAACAAAAACATGGAGCACATGGGGAGTTGGAGAGGAGAAGGGAGTTGAGGGAAATTGGAAGGGGAGATGAACCATGAGAGACTTTGGACTCTGAAAAACAACCTGAGTGTTTTGAAGTTGTGTGTGTGGGAGGTTGGGGAACCAGGTGGTGGTAATAGGGAGGGCACATATTGTATGGAGCTGTGGGTGTTTTGCAAAAACAATGAATACTGGTACGCTGAAAATAAATAAATAAATAAATAAATAAATAAATAAATAAATAAATATTATAGAAAGTGCTCATACCACATAAGGGAAATTATCATTTTCTACATTACATAAAGATATTCATGTGCAGCCCGAGAAAAGAAGTCTGTAACATACAATGGTAAAAATATTTGATTGGCAGCAGACTTATCCACAGAGACCTGGCAGGCCAGAAAGAACTGGCATGATATGTACAGAGCACTAAACGGAAAAAACAAACAAACAAACAAACAAAAAAACCATGCAGCCAAGAATACTCTATCCAGCTAGGCTGTCATTGAAAATAGAAGGAGAGATTAAAAAAAAACTTCAAGGACACACAAAAACTGAAAGAATTTGCAAACACCAAATCAGCTCTACAGGAAATATGAAAGAGGTCCTCTAAGCAAAGAGAGAGCCTAAAAGTGTAGATCAGAAAGGAACAGAGACAATATTCAGTAACAGTCACCTTACAGGCAGTGCAATGGCACTAAATTCATATCTCTCAATAGTTACCCTGAATGTTAATGGGCTAAATGCCCCCAATCAAAAGACACAGGGTATCAGAATGGATAAAAAAACAAAACCTATCTATATGTTGCCTACAAGAAACTCATTTTAAACCCGAAGACACCTCCAGATTTAAAGTGTTGGGGTGGAAAACAATTTACCATGCTAAAGGACATCAGAAGAAAGCTGGGGTGGCAATCCTTATATCAGATCAATTAGATTTTAAGCCAAAGCCTATAATAAGAGATGAGGAAGGACACTATATCCTACTCAAATGGTCTGTCCAACAAGAAGATCTAACAATTTTAAATATCTATGCCCTTAACGTGAGAGCAGCCAACTATATAAGCCAATTAATAACAAAATCAAAAAAACACATCAATAATAGTACAATAATAGTAGGGTACTTTAACACTCCCCTTACTGAAATGGACAGATCATCCAAGCAAAAGATCAACAAGGAAATAAAGGCCTTAAATGACACATTAGACCAGAAGGACATCACAGATATATTCAGAACATTTCATCCCAAAACAACAGAATACACATTCTTCTCTAGTGCACATGGAACATTCTCCAGAATAGATCACATCCTGCGTCCTAAATCAGGTCTCAACCAGTATCAAAAGATTGGATCATTCCCTGCATATTTTCAGACCACAATCTCTGAAGGTAGAACTCAATCACAAGAAGAAATTTGGAAAGAACCCAAATACATGGAGACTAAACAGCATCCTTCTAAAGAATGAATGAGTCAACCAGGAAATTAAAGAAGAATGGAAAAAATTCATGGAAACAAATGATAATAAAAACACAACGGTTCAAAGTCTGTGGGACACAGCAAAGGCAGTCCAAGAGGAAAATATATAGTGGTACAAGCCTTTCTCAAGAAACAAGAAAGGTCTCAAGTACACAACCTTACCCTACACCTAAAGGAGCTGGAGAAGGAACAAGAAAGAAACCCTAAACCGAGCAGGAGAAGAGAAATCATAAACATCAGAGCAGAAATCAATGACATAGAAACAAACAAACAAACAAACAAAAAAACACAATAGAACAATTCAACGAAATTAGGAGCTGGTACTTTGAAAGAATTAATAAGATTGATAAACCCCTGGCCAGACTAATCAAAAAGAAAAGAGAAAGTACCCACATAAATAAAATCATGAATTTTATTCATTTGATCTCATTTATTCATTGTGATCTCAGGAGAGATCACAACTAACACCAAAGAAATACAGACAACTATAAGAACATACTATGAGCAACTCTACGACAACAAATTTGACAATCTGGAAGAAATGCATGCATTCCTAGAGACATATAAACTACCACAACTGAACCAGGAAGAAATAGAAAACCTGAACAGGCCCATAACCAGTAAGGAGATTGAAACAGTCATCCAAAATCTCCAAACAAACAAAAGCCCAGGGCTAGATGGCTTCCCATGGGAATTCTACCAAACATTTAAAGAAGAACTAATTCCTATTCTCCTGAAACTGTTCCAAAAAATAGAAATGGAAGGAAAACTTCCAAACTCATTTTATGAGGCCAGCATCACCTTGAACCCAAAACCAGACAAGGATCCCATCCAAAAAGAGAACTACAGACCAATATCCTTGATGAACACAGATGCAAAAATTCTCACGAAAATATTAGCCAATAGGATCCAACAGTACATTAAAAGGATTATTCACCACGACCAAGTGGGATTTATTCCAGGGCTACAAGCTTGGTTCAACATCCACAAATCAATTAATGTGATAGAACACATTAATAAAAGAAAGAACAAGAACCATATGATACTCTCAATAGATGCTGAAAAAGCATTTGACAAAGTACAGCATCCCTTCCTGATCAAAACTCTTCAAAGTGTAGGGATAGAGGTCACATAACTCAATATTATCAAAGCCATCTATGAAAAACCCACCACAAATATCATTATCAATGGAGAAAAACTGAAAGCTTTTCCGTTAAGGTCAGGAACACGGCAGGGATGTCCATTATCACCAATGCTATTCAACGTAGTACTAGAAGTCCTAGCCTCAGCAATCAGACAACAAAAGGAAATTAAAGGCATCCAAATAGGCAAAGAAGCAGTCAAACTATCACTCTTTGCAGATGATATGATACTATATGTGGAAAACCCAAAACCCTGCACTCCAAAACTTCTAGAACTTGTCCAGGAATTCAGTAAAGTGTCAGGATATAAAATCAATGCACAGAAATCAGTTTAATTTCTCTACACCAACAACAAGACAGAAGAAAGAGAAATTAAGGAGTCAATCCCATTTACAATTGCACCCAACACTATACGATACCTAGGAATAAACCTGACCAAAGAGGCTAAGAATCTATATGCAGAAAACTATAAAGTACTCATTAAAGAAATTGAGGAAGACACAAAGAAATGGAAAAATGTTCCATGCTCCTGGATCGGAAGAATAAATATTGTGAAAATGTCTATGCTACCTAAAGCAATCTACACATTTAATGCAATCCCTATCAAAATACCATCCATTTTTTTTTTCAAAGAAATGGATCAAATAATACTAACGTTTATATGGAACCAGAAAAGACCTCAAATAGCCCAAGGAATATTGAAAAAGAAAGCCAAAGTTGGTGGCATCACAATTCCAGACTTCAAGCTCTAATACAAAGCTGCCATCATTAAGACAGCACGGTACTGGCACAAAAACAAACACAAAGGTCAATGGAACAGAATAGAGAGCCCAGAAATAGACCCTCAACTCTGTGGTCAACTAATCTTTGACAAAGCAGGAAGGAATGTCCAATGGAAAATAGACAGCCTCTTCAATAAACGGTGCTGGGAAAATTGGACAGCCACATGCAGAAAAATGAAATTGGACCACTTCCTTACACCACACACGAAAATAGACTCAAAATGGTTGAAGGACCACAATGTGAGAAAGGAATCCATCCAAATCCTTGAAGGGAACACAGGTAGCAACCCTTTGACCTCAGCCACAGCAACATCTTCCTAGGAACATTGGCAAAGGCAAGGGAAGCAAGGGTAAAAATGAACTATTGGGATTTCATCAAGATAAAAAGAACTTTATTTTTTATGTGTTGAGTTTGGTAACTTCTTTATAGATTTTGAATACTAGCCCTTTATCTGATATGTTATTTGTGAATATCTTCTCCCATTCTGTCAGTTGTCTTTTTGGTTTTGTTGACTGCTTCCTTTGATGTCCAAAATGTTTGATCTTGATAAAGTTCCAATAGCTCAGTTTTGCCCTTGCTTCCCTTGCCTTTGCCGATGTTTCTAGGATGAAGTTGCTGTGGCTGAGGTTGAAAAGGTTGCTTCCTGTGTTCTTCCAAAGGATTTTGATGGATTTCTGTCTCACATTGAGGTCTTTCATCCACTTTGAGTCTATTTTTGTGTGTGGTGTAAGGAAATTGTCCAGGTTCATTCCTCTGTATGTGGCTGTTCAATTTTATTGTATTTTTAATTATTTATTTATTTAAAATTTTGAATTTTATTTTATAGATTACATCTGTGGCAGAGAGTTTTACCTCTGGATCTTTCTTCTGCTTTGAATTCTTCTCTCTCGCCATTTTGCCCAGAGAAGGATGGATGAATGAGTGAACAAAAGCACAAATATCAACCCAAACTCAAACAAAATACACAGTGGACAAGTCTGAAGAGGTCAGAACCAAGCAAACAAAAGTGCTGGGTGTGGAAGAGAGAATATAATCTCCCGGGTGGACAAAACAGGGAGATCCACTTGGTCCTGTGCATATTTTGGTCTGCGTGTTAGAAGAAACTAAATCCCAAAATTGTAAAGAAAGCAAAACTTATATATATAGAAAATAATTGAATACAGTGAAAGTAAGCCAAAAATGAAGAATATATGTATATAAAG
Source organism: Meles meles (assembly GCF_922984935.1). Classification (NCBI taxonomy): domain Eukaryota; kingdom Metazoa; phylum Chordata; class Mammalia; order Carnivora; family Mustelidae; genus Meles; species Meles meles. The sequence goes on from NC_060071.1 coordinate 152,120,010, forward strand.
TACGTTTTCAAATTCTAGTTAAAAAAGACTTCAAAACAGAGTTGTTAAAATAACAAAGTCATTGAACAGAAAATAAAAAAGAAAAGAAAAAGAAAATTTTCAACTGAAATAGCAATGAATCATGAGAAACATCCTCAAATTCTATGTAGTATTTTCCCCTAGAGCTGGAGTTGTGCAGTGCTGAGTGCTCTGTACACATGGTGTTCTGTGTTCTTCCAGCTGTTCTTCCAGGGGAGGGGCCTGATGCACTGATTCTCATGTGTCTTTGTGTCAGTGGAGTTGTACCACCCCTTGGCAGGGGTCGAGGTGAGTGTAAGCTGTTTCTAGTTTTTCTCTGTGGCTTTTGTTCCCTGAAGTCATTTGAGTCTCTTTAGAGGATGAGAATAAAAATTGCCATATGATGCGCTCCAGCCTGGAAGCTGAATGATCCCAGCTCCTTCCTACAGTTAACACTCAGGGATAAGAGGTCTTCCCTTTTGTGTGTGACACCGTCCAGACTCCTGTGGTGTGCATCTGCACCAATCCTCCTTGGTAGGTGGGGGGTCGTGCCTTCCTGTCCTTAAGATCCCCCACGGAGAGTGGTCACCTGGTCATGTGCACTCCTGAGCCACCCCTCCTGTGAGATGGAGGTGAGCCACCACTTTTTTTTTTGGTGGTTGCAACATTCCTCCCCCACTGAGATCTGTCACCCAGAGCTGGCAGGTCTCCGTGTTCTTAGCGAACTGAGCTGAGAGCCCCTTCCAAGTTCTCAGACCATAACCAGTTTCCCTGCTCCAAAGCTGAGGAACTCTGCAGGTTCAGGTTCCCATTTGTCTGTGTCTCCATGATTCTGAGACCACAAGTCCCACCTAATATTCTGCCCACCCCCTTTCACCAAAGAGCATGTTTCAAGCAGGAATTTCTCTCAGTGGAGCAGATTTCTAAAGGTTCTGGTTTTGCCATTAGCGGCTATATCACTTATGTTGGCTGGCTTTCTGAAGTTCCCTCCCCTGTTGTTATCTTCTGATATATCTCCTTTCTTTCATTTATTGGCCTTCCTTCCTTGAAAAAAGTGGTTCTCTTTCCATTTATAGAATTCCAGCATTTTTTCCCATACGTCTCAGGTTGAACTTTTAAGTGTTCCAAGTGATTAGATAGTTATCTGGCTAAATTCAGGGAAGCAGATGAAATGACGTCTCCGACTCTTTTACCATCTTGCTTGATCAGTGCATTTAAGAACTCTTAATTGTACATCATAATAGCTCAGTTACAGTTTATTGAGGAGAAGAGTAAACACCGCTCAAGAGCCTCATCTCATCCTCTGGAAAGAAATTTCATGTTTTGGTTATATGCAGGATATTTATTTCATCTAAGGTGAAAATATGACCATGTAATTTTCTCTATATTCAGAATGAGTTTGATTTAAGAAGATGCATACTGATGCCCACGTTTACAGAAGGTTGATGTGTGATGCTTAAGTTTATCTACCAAAGTGACTGGGTCATGGGTGCCCAGATTAAACATTGCTTCTGTGGGTGCCTATAATGCTGTTCCAGAAGAGAATGGTATTTGTAGCCATGGTCTCTGTGCCAGTGGGCATCATCCAATCCATTAATGTTCTGAATAGAAGGAAATGAAGAGGAGGAATTCCCTCATTCTTCTTTCCTGTATGCTTGATCTGGAACATGCTTGATCTGAAACAGGAATAGTCCTGTCTTTCTGCCTTTGGAGACAATTGCTCTTTCATATCTCCAAGTTCTCCAACTTATGCTATTTCAACAAAGCTAATATATTAGACCCATGCAATCCTTTCCCTGCTGTTTGGCAGACCCAGCTCATTCTGTGGATACTGAAGGTGAACCCACAGGTTGCACAAGAAAGTTTTTGGGACTCCAAGGATTTCACAAGTTCTCTCCAAGACTCCACCAACTGCATTTCACATGGATACCTGCAGTCACGAGATCTCCACTGTTTCTCTCACTCATATCCAGTCCCATACTCAATGTCTCTTGTTCAACATAAATTAACTTAAAATAGTAACTAGGGAAATCCAGCCAAGAACAAATTCCATGGTGAGTTGTTTGTGTTTGGTCTTGATCACTGCATGGAATCACCTTGGATTCCTGGGCCTGGGGCTGCACTCTCATTTCTAGGGTGAGGGCTGGGCTGCCTCAAACAGCAGAAGGAGGGCCCTATTTGCAGGTCCTCTGCCTATACAGCTAGCTTGGGATCTGTGTTTACAGAGTGGGCAGCGACGAGATCAGATGTGATTGCTTTTGACTCAGTGGTATTGACAACATTTGCAAAATAGGATTTTTGATAAAAGGTTTTTCCAGAGTATACATTTGGGGTTCATGTGCTATGTGGTTTTTGCATATTCACACAAGTCTTGGGGCATAGACATCATGTTACCACACAAAGAGATGTGAACCTACATCCAGAATTGTAGAGTGTTTGTGAGACGTCCAAGAGCACATGTGGGGTGAGAGTGAGCCTCAGGATGTATACCTGTGCTCCTCCCCATAGGATCTCCTATGTTTCTGAACCACTTGCGGAGCAGAATGGGTAGGCTCATGAGGAATGTGGAACCCATCCTGTATGGGGACAGAGTGGTTTTGCTTACTCTAGAGTTTCCCTGAAATACAGAGTGAATCAGGGTTCTGAGGTGTGTTTTCAAGTCTCTGACATTGCACTATCTCTGCATTCCTCCTGAGTCATCTCTGGGATTATCCAGAATAGCTGTGGTGTGTGTATTTGACACAGGATGAAGTTCACACGTTTTGAGTGTGTGATATGAGAAACACTGTGGTGTAAGTTAACATTCTCAAGAGTGAAAAGGTCATGTCCCCTTAGATTTTCCTGTATTTTCCCTGCAATTCCTCCTTCTTCTCTTCCTTTCTTCACCCTGTCCCCACATAACTATTGATCTTTCTCATGTTACCTTACACTAGGTTCGATTTTGTAGAATGTAAAAATGCTAGTTTTACTGTATGTCCTTTTATTTTTAGGGCTTATATTTCTCAGCATCAATCCTTGGGAATATATCCATGTGGTTGTGTGTATCAAAACTCATCAGTTTTATATATTGACAGCATTTCAGAATGAACACAGGAGAATTTTATTTTTTCAGTAGTTTTTTAGGATTGGGATCATTTCCAGTTTCAGGTATTTCAATAAAGTTGCTTCCTAGCCTAGACTTGAAGGTGTAGTGTTCAGAGAATGTGCTATTTATACATTTTCCACAACAACAACTAACTGGAAGTAGTGTGGAGGTGCACATTTGCATCAATGTGGGAGTTTATTCGACTTGGGAGGGTTTTCTTATTATGTATTTGATTTTTTTAAATTAAATTAAAAATTTTCAGTGTTCCAGAATTCACACCCAGTGCTCCATGCAATATGTGCCCTCCTTCATACCGAGCATCAGAGTCACCTAACCTCCCATCCCCTCCGTTCCCAAACTCTCAGTTTGTTTCTCAGAATCCACAGTCTTTCATGGTTCATGTTCCCCTCCGATTTTCCCCAATTCACTCTCCTTTCCACCTCCTAATGACCTCCAAGTTGTTCCTTATGTTTAAAAAATAAGTGAAACCATATGACAAATGAATCTCTCTGCTTGACTTATTTTACTCAACATAATCTCCTCCAGTATTTCCATGTTGATACAAAAGTTGGGTATTCTTCCTTTCTGAAGGAGGCATAATACTCCATAGTATATATGGACCACATCATCTTTCTCCATTTATCTGTTGAATGGCATCTCAGTACTTTCCACAGATTGGCAACTGTGTCCATTGCTGCTTTGAACACTGGGTTTATGTAGTTGTTTTTAGAAGCTCAGTTTCACAGATGAGAATTAGTATTTATTTATTTATTCATTTTCTTCAGAATGTTATGTTTAAGTATTTGTGTTAGAGTTAGGTTTAGATTTCAGGATTAAGGGTTAAGGACTAAGGGTTAGGGCTCAGGGCAAGTGCCCAGCATTTTGAAGTTCAGAATATCCCCAGAAAATAAAACTCAACCTTTCGTAAGATGAGAATGGTCCTGGAAGAGATCTACTGAACTGAGTAAGAAGGGGTTTGGTGCTCTACATACTTGTTTTTTAAAATGTTGATTCTAGAGGTGGACAAGATGTCAGAGGAGTAGATGACTTTATTTAAATTGGTTCCCTGAACTGTGTTGGAGACATACCAGAGAACTCCTCCAGAAGACAGGGTAAAAGAAGAAGAGGACTACAACCCTTAGGTCTCTATAAAACAGGTACATTTTGCTTGGGTTGTGGTCAGTAACTTGGGGTTTGTATATTCCCTCAACCACTCCTCAACAGAATGACTAGGAGGAGGAAGAACCAACACAGGAAAAATTTGGAGACTGTGACCTCTGCCACAGAACTAATGGGGATGGATATAAGCCAGATGTCAGAAATACACTTCAGTGTAACAGTTATACAGACAATGGCTAGGTTGAAGAGAACCATTAATGGCAACATAGATTCTCTAAGGGCAGAAGTGAGAGATGATCTGGCAGGACTTAAAAATGCTATCATTGATATCCATTCTAATCTAGATACTCTAAAAATCGGGGTAAATGAGGCAGAAGAATGGATTAGTGATGTAGAAGACAAACTGATAGAAAAAGGAGGATCAGGAGGAGGCCTGGAACACACAGCTTAGAATCTATGAAAACAGGGTTCATGATATAAATGACCCCATGAAACATATAGGCATTGTATGTATATACAATTATTAGGATCTCTTAGGGGGTGGAGAGAGAGAGAGAGAGAGAGGACTAGAATATATATTTCAGCCAATCCTAGCTGAGAACATCCTTAATCTGGGGAATGATATAAGCACTCAGGTCCTAGAGACAGAGGGGACCCCTCCCAAAATCAATGAAAATATACCAATGCCATGGCAACTAGTAGTAAAGTATGCAAATCTTAGAAGCAAGGAAACCATCCTAAGGGCAGTTATGGGGAAGAGATTACTTATGTACAGAGGGAAGAGACTCAGAATAATGTCAGACCTGTCCACAGAGTACTGGCAACCCAGAAAGGGCTAGTAGGATATATGCAGGGCATAAATGTAAAGAATGTGCAGCCAAGATTATTTGACAAGGTTCTCACCTAGAACGGATGGAGAGTCAAGGAACTTCCAAGACTGACAGAGACTGAAAGAATATGTAACCACTAAGCCAGAACTACAGGAAATATTAAGGGGTGTGTGTGTCCTAAATATGAGAAAGATACAAAGAGTGTTATAGAACAGAAATTTATAGAGATGATCTATGGGTACAAGGTCTTCACAAACAACATGATGACAGTAAAATTATATATATCAATAATCACTCTCTTTAGAACATGAACGTCCTAAATGCTCCCATAAAATGGACAGGGCTGCAGATTAGATAAGAAGACAGGACCATTTTAAGTTTATCTTTGTGTACGGTGTAAGAGAATGGTCAAGTTTCATTCTTCTACATATCGCTGTCCAGTTTTCCCAGCACCATTTATTGAAGAGACTGTCTTTTTTCCATTGAATATTTTTTCCTGTTTTGTCGAAGATTATTTCACCATAGAGTTGAGGGTCCATATCTGGGCTCTCCACGCTGTTCCACTGGTCTATGTGTCTGTTTTTATGCCAGTACCACGCTGTCTTGGTGATCACAGCTTTGTAGCAAAACTTGAAATCGGGTAACGTGATGCCGCCAGTTTTGTTTTTGTTTTTCAACATTTCCTTAGCAATTCGGGGTCTCTTCTGATTCCACACAAATTTTAGGATTATTTACTCCAGCTCTTTGAAAAATACCGGTGGAATTTTGATCGGAATGGCATTAAAAGTATAGATTGCTCTAGGCAGTATAGACATTTTAACAATGTTTATTCTTCCAATCCAAGAGCATGGAACAGTCTTCCATCTTTTTGTGTCTTCTTCAATGTCTTTCATGAGTGTTCTCTAGTTCCTCGAGTACAGGTCCTTTACCTCTTTGGTTAGGTTTATTCCCAGTATCTTATGGTTCTTGGTGCTATAGTAAATGGAATCGATTCTCTAATTTCCCTTTCTGTATTTTCATTGTTAGTGTATAAGAAAGCCATTGATTTCTGTACATTGACTTTGTATCCTGCCACGTTACTGAATTGCTGTATGAGTTCTAGTAGTTTGGGGGTGGAGTGGTTTGGGTTTTCCATATAAAGTATCATGTCATCTGCGAAGAGAGAGAGTTTGACTTCCTCCTTGCCAATTTGGATACCTTTTATTTCTCTTTGTTGTCTGATTGCCATTGCTAGGACTTCGAGTACTATGTTGAACAAGAGTGGTGAGAGTGGGCATCCTTGTCGTGTTCCTGATCTCAACGGGAAGGCTGCGAGCTGGAGAGGATGTGGAGAAAGGGGAACGCTCTTACACTGTTGGTGGGAATGCAAGTTGTTGTACCCACTTTGGAGAACAGTGTAGAGATTCCTGAAGAAATTAAGAATAGAGCTTCCCTATGACCCTGCAATTGCCCTGCTGGGTATTTACCCCAAAGATACAGATGTAGTGAACAGAAGGGCCATCTGTACCCCAATGTTTATTGCAGCAATGGCTACGGTCGCCAAACTGTGGAAAGAACCAAGATGCCCTTCAACGGATGAATGCATAAGGAAGATGTGGTACATATACACCATGGAGTATTATGCTTCCATTAGAAAGGATGAATACCCAACATTTGTAGCAACATGGACGGGACTGAAAGAGATTATGCTGAGCGAAATAATTCAAGGAGAGAGAGTCAAGTATCATATGTTCTCACTTATTTGTGGAGCATAACAAATAACATGGAGGACATGGGGAGATGGAGAGGAGAAAGGAGTTGAGGGAAACTGGAAGCAGAGATGAACCATGAGAGACTATGGACTCTGAAAAACAACCAGAGGGTTTTGAAGGGGTGGGGGTGGTGGTGGGAGGTTGAGGAACCACGTGTTGGGTAATAGGGAGGGCACGTACTGCATGGAGCACTGGGTATGATGCCAAAACAATGAACACTCTTATGCTGTAAATAAACAAATAAAGGAATTAAAAAAAAGGAAGACAGGACCAATCCACATGGTGTCTACAAGAGACTCATTCTGAACCTAAACATACGTCCAGACTGAACGTGAAGGGACGGAGAGCCATCTTTCATGACAATGACTGCAAAGAAAGCTGGGGTAGCCATTCTCATATCAGACAAATTAGATTTTAACCTAGACTGTAATTATAGATGCAGAGGGACACTACATCGTGCTAAAAGTTTCTATTCACCAAGAAGATATAACAATTGTAAACATTTATAACCCCAACATGGGAGCAGTTGACAATATAAGCCAACTGTTAACAGCAACAAAAAGACATATTGTTAGTAATACCCTAATTGTAGGAGACCTCAACACCCCAGTATCAACAATAGACTCATTATCTAAGCAGAAAATCATCAAACAAGAGTTTTGAATGACCCACTAGACCAGTTGGACCTCATAGACATACACAGAACATTCCACCCTAAAACAACAGAATACTCATTCTTCTCAAGCACTCATGGATGTTTCTCCAGAATAGACCATGTACTGGGTCACAAATTAGGTCTCAACGGATACCAAAAGACTGAGATTACTCCCTGAATATTCTCAGACCATAATGTTTTCAAAAGGAGCTCAATCACAAGGAAAAGTTTGGAAGGAATTCAAATTCTTGGAAGATAAAAACCATCCTACTCAAGAATGTTTGGATCAACCAGGAAGTCAAAGAAGAACTTAAACAATTCATGGAAACCAATGAAAATGAAAACACATCAGTCCAAAGCCATGGAACATGGCAAAGGTGGTCCTAAGGGGGAAATACATGGCCATCTAAGCCTCACTCACACACAAAAAAAAAAAGAAAGAAAAACGAAAAATCAGAAATACACCAACTACCTTACACCTTAAGGAACTGGAGAATCAACAACTAATTAAGCCTAACCTATGCACTAGAATGGGAACAATTAAGATTAGAGCAAAGATCAATGAATTAGAAACCAGAAATGCAGAGAACATATCAAAGAAAGTAGAAGCTGGGGGCGCCTGGGTGGCACAGTGTGTTAAATCCTCTGCCTTCAGCTCAGGTCATGATCCCAGGGTCCTGGGATCAAGCCCCACATCAGGCTCTCTGCTCAGCAGGGAGCCTGCTTCCTCCTCTCTCTCCCTGCCTGCCTCTCTGACTAGTTGCAATCTCTGTCTATCAAATAAATAAATAAAATCTTAAAAACAAGAAAGTAGAGGAACCAGGTGGTGGGTAATACGGAGGGCACGTACTGCATGGAGCACTGGGGAACCAGGTGGTGGGTAATAGGGAGGGCATGTACTGCATGGAGCACTGGGTGTGATGCCAAAACAATGAACACTGTTATGCTGTAAATAAACAAATAAACGAATAAAAAAAAGAAAGTAGAAACTGGTTCACTGAAAAAATTAATAAGAGCAATAAAACACTGGCCAGACTTATCCGAAGGAAAAGAGAACGGACCCAAATTATCAAATTATGAATTAAAGGGGAGAGATCATGACTAACACCAAGGGAATAGACACAATCATCAGAAATTATTATCATAAGCTATATGTCAATAAGGTAAGCAACCTAAAAGAAGTGGTTGCATTTTTGGCAACCTATAAACTTCCAAGATTGAAACAGGAAGAAATTGACCACATGTATAGATCAATAACCAGTAACAAGATTGCAGCAATGATTACAAACCTCCCCAAAACAGGAGCCCAGGACATGCTGGTTTCTGTGGGGAATTCTACCAAATATTCAAAGAAGAAATAATACCTATTCTCCTGAACCTTTTTCAAAAAATAGAAAGAGAAGGAAACGTTCCAGACTCATTCTATGAGGCCAGCATTACCTTGAGCCCAAAACCAGGCAAAGACCTCATCAAAGGGGAGAATTTCAGACCAATATTCCTACTGGATATAGATGCCAAGATTCTCAACAAGATCCTAGCTAATAACATACAATAGTACATTGAAAAGGATTATCCATGACAACCAGTGGGATTTCCCCTGAGCTGCAAGATGCATTCAACACTTGCAAATCAGTTGACATGATAGAACAAATTAGTAAGAGTGAAGAACAACATGTTCCTCTCAGTTGATGCAGAAATAGCATTCGGTAAAATACAGCATCCTTTCCTGATTAAAACTCTTCAGATTGTAGGGAAAGAGGAAACATTCTTCAATTTCATAAATTCCGTCTATGAAAAACCCACAGCAAATGTCATCCTCAATGGGGAAAAGCTGAGAAATTTCCCCTTAAGATCAGGAACATGACAAGGATGCCCCCTCTCGCCACTATTGTTCAACATAGTGCTAGAAGTCTAGCAACAGCCATCAGAAAACAAAAAGAAATAAAAAACATGGTCAAAGTATTAAGCTCTCCCTTTTAGCAGATGACATGGTACTTTATGTGGATAACCTAAAAAACTCCACCCCCAAACTGCTAGAACTCATACAACAATTCAGTAATCGGCAGGATACAAACCCAATACACAGAAATCAGTTGCTTTTATACAAACTAACATTGAATCCTTGGAAAAAGAAATTAGAGAATCGATTCCATTTACAATAGCACCAAAAATCTTAAGATACCTTGGAATAAACCTAACAAAAGAGGTAAAGGATCTGTACTCAAGGAACTACAGAACATTTATGAAAGAAATCAGAGAAGACAGAAAAAGATAGAAAAACATTTCATGCACATGGTTCAGAAGAATAAATATCATTAATATATCTATGTCATATAATATACTTATTATATATCTATGGATCTCTATCATATCATGTATGTATGTCATAATATGCTCTCAAGAGCGACCTATACTTTCAATGCCATCCTGATCTAAATACCATCAGTATTTTTCAAAGTGCTGGGAATAATAATCCTAAAATTTACACAGAACCAGAAAAGATCCTGAATCAAAAAGAAATGTTGAAAAAGGAAAAGAAAGCTCGGGGCATCACGTTGCCTGAAGTCAAGCTTTACTACAAAGGTGTGATCACCAAGACAGTATGGTATTGGCACAAAAACAGACACATAGACCAGTGGAACAGAGTAGAGAGCCCAGATATGGACCCTCAACTCTATGGTCAAATAATCTTCGACAAAACAGGAAAAAATATACAATGGAAAAAAGACAATCTCTTCAATAAATGGTGCTGGGAAAACTGGACAGCGATATGTAGAAGAATGAAATTCGACCATTCTCTTACACCATATACAGAGATAAGCTCTAAATGGATAAAAGATGTCAACATGAGGCAGGAATCTATCAAAATCCTAGAGGAGAACATGGGCAGTAACCTATTCAACATCAACCACAACAACTGCTTTCAAGGTATGTCTCCAAAGGCAAAGGAAGCAAAAACGAAAATGAACGTTTGGGACTTCATCAGGATCAAAAGCTTCTGCACAACCAAGGAAACAGTCAACAAAACAAAAAGGCAACCCACGGATTGGGAGAAAATATTGGCAAATGACAGTACAGACAAAGGACTGATATCCAAGATCTATAGAAAACTCCTCAAACTCAATACACACAAAACAGATAATCATGTCAACAAATGGGAAGAGGATATAAACAGACACTTCTCCAAGGAAGACATTGAAATGGCTCACATATAAATGAAAAAATGCTCATCATCACTAGCCATCAGGGAGAATCAAATCAAAACCACATTGAGATATCACCTTACACCAGTTAGAATGGCCAAAATTAACAAGACAGTAAACAACGTGTGTTGGAGAGGATATGGAGAGAGGGGAACCCTCTGCCACTGTTGGTGGGAGTGCAAGTTGGTGCAGCCACTTTGTAAAAGAGTGTGTAGATTCCTTAAGAAATTGAAAATAGAGATACCCTACGACCCTGCAATTGAACTACTGGTTATTTGCCTCAAGGATACAGATGTAGTGAAAAGAAGAGTCATCTGTACAACAATATTCATAACATCCATGGCCACAGTCACCAAACTGTGGAAATAACCAAGATGCCCTTCAACGGACAAATGGATAAGGAAGATGTGGTCCATATACACGATGGAGTATTATGCCTCCATCAGAAAGGATGAATATGGGGCGCCGGGGTGGCTCAGTGGGTTAAAGCCTCTGCCTTCTGCTCAGGTCATGATCCCAGGGTCCTGGGATCAAGCCCCGCATCGGGCTCTCTACTCAGCGGGAAGCCTGCTTCCTCCTCTCTCTCTGCCTGCCTGTCTGCCTAGTTGTGATTTCTCTCTGTCAAATAAATAAAATATTAAAAAAAAGAAAGTAGCATACCCAACTTTTGTAGCAACATGGAAGGGACTGGAAGAGATTATGCAGAGCTAAATAAGTCAAGCAGAGAGAGTCAAGTATCATATGGTCTCACTTATTTGTGGAGCATAAGAAAGAACATGGAGGATATGGGGAGATGGAGAAGAGAAGGGAGTTGTGGGAAATTGGAAGGGAAGATGATCCATGAGAGACTATGGACTCTGAAAACAACCAGAGGGTTTTGAAGGGGTGGGGGGTGGGAGGATGGGGAACCAAGTGGTGGGTAATAGGGAGGATACGTATTGCATGGAGCACTGGGCGTGGTGCAAAAACAATGAATACTGTTACGCTGAAAATAAATAAATAAATACATACATACATACATACATACATACATACATAAAAGAAGCACAGGTAGAAAAAAAGTCATAATCATCATACTAAAAATGATTTAGTTAATCAAAGATGTCTCATTTAATGGTAAGTTACTAAACCATTTCCTTGGAAGCCATGAGCAAGGTTCCATGATACCCTGTATCATTAATTTCATGGATAAGAAGATTTGGTATATATATACAATGGAATTTATTTCTCCATAAACAATTTGCAAAGACATTGATGGAACTAGGAGCTATTATGCTAGAGTGAAATAAGTCGACCAGGGAGAGACAATTATTTGCCACTGACACTACAGTCAAAGGGCTCATATCCAAGATGTAGAAAGAACTCAAACTCAACACTCACAAAAACAGATAGTCACATCAAAAAATGGGCAGAAGACATGAACAGACACTTCTCCAAAGGAGACATACAAATAACCAAGAATCACATGAAAAAGTTTTCATCATCATTAGCCTTCAGAGAAATTGAAATCAAAATTGGAAGGGGAGAGGAACCTTGAGAGACTATGGACTCTGAAAAAAAATCTGAGTGTTTTGAAGGGGCTTGGAGTGGGAGGTTGTGGGATCCAGGTGGTGGGTATTATGGAAGGCACATATGGTAAGGAGAACTGGGTGTGGTGCATAAACAATGAATTCTGTGATGCTGAAAAAAATTAATAAAAAATAAATAAAATACATACTAGTAACAACAACAACAAAACCACATTGAGATACTACTTTACACCAGTTAGAACGGCAAAAGTAACAATGCATATACAATGAATCTTGGAACACTGAAAAAAAATGAAATAAAATTTAAAAAAAGAGAAGGCAAGAAACAACAAATGTTGGAGAAGTTGTGGAGAGAGGAGAAGCCTCTCGCACTGTTGGGGAATGCAAGTTGATACAGCCACATTGGAAAAAAGTTGGTGTTCCTAAAAAAGATGAAAACAGAATTATTGTATGACCCAGAAATTGCACCACTGGGTATTTACCCCAAAGATACGAATTAGTGAAAAGAAGGGCCACATGAGACCCAGTGTTCATAGCAACAATGTCCACAATTTCCAATCTGTGGAAACAATTGAAATGCCCTTCAACAGAGGAATGGATAAGGAAGATGCAGTTCATATCTACAACAGAATATTAATCATCCATCAAAAAGGATGAATACCCAACTTTTGTGTCAGCATGGATGGGACTGGAGGAAATTATACTGAGTGAAATAAGTTAATTAGAGAAGGACGATTATCATAGGTTTCCTTTATTTGTGGAAGATAAGGAATAGCATGGAGGACATTAGGAGAAGGAAGGGAAAAATGATGTTGTGGGAATCAGAGGGTGATATGAACCACGAGAGACTATGGACACTGAGAAATACAGTGAGGGTTTTAGAGGGGAGGATGATGGGGATTGGGTTAGTCTAGGATGGGTATTAAGGAGGGCAAGTCTTGCATGGAGCCTTGGGTGTTATATGCAAACAATGAGTCTTGGAACACTACATCAAAAACTAATGATGGGCTGTATGGTGACTAAAATAACATAATAAAAAATAAAAAATAAGTACCTGGCCCTCAGTCATAGAGTGTCTTTAGCTTTTTTGTCCCTGTCACCTCCTCAGCCCAGCACAGATGAGCCTTCCACAGGGTTTCTGACACAGGCAGGATGTGGGTTCTCACATCGTGTCTCTTCCACAGTAATACATGGCCGTGTCCTCAGAGTTCAGGCTGCTGATCTGTAGATAGGCTGTGCTGACAGAGGTGTCCATGGAGAAAACAAATCGACCAGAGAAGCCCTGGGCATATGTTGGATTACCAGTGTTGGTGTTGATCCATCCCATGGACTGCAGGCTCTTTCCTGGTACCTGTCACATCCACTTCATGGCATAGCTGGTGAAGGTGTACCCAGATGCCTTGCAGGAGACCTTCACGGATTCCCCCCTCTTCCTCACCTTGGCCTCAGACTGCACCAGTTGCACCTGGGAATGGACACCTGTGGAGAGGGCATAGGAGGGGATGAAGTCATGCTAATTGGCCCTGGTACCCTCCTCTGCCAAAGGACTGGGGGAATCCCTTACCTGTAGCCAATACCACCGGGAAGAGGATTCTCGAGTTCCAGTCCATGGTGAGGTGGTGTGCTCTCACGGTTTCTACAAAGGATTGTGTGCAGCTGTTGGGTGATGTTGTCAGGGCCCAAACATGTGTATATTTAAGCAAGTACACCTTGGTTCGTTTGCATTTTCACAAAGCAGAATATTTCATATCAGGAAATGACTCATTCAGAGAGAAGACACATCAGAGGGGAAACACATTCCTGGGATGCTGAGGTACAACATCTGAACATCTCTTTGAGGATATACACCCTTCCCACATCCCGGACTCTGTGTTACCAGGGCTCTTTCCACTGAGAATGAGCCCAAGTACAGAGCTGTGGAGGCTACTGAGTAAGGCAATTTCCTTAGGAGCAGAAGCAAGTGCTGATCTGGGACCAGGGGACCAGGGATGGCAAACCTGATGTGTCAGTCCCTGTGGACCAGTGTCTGTGATGCCCTGTGCACCCCCTTTCTCAGGTGGAAAAGTGGGGTCTGGGTAGAGAAACACCTGAACCTGAATCAGATCACCTGGATGATGTGTCTGATAGACCCAAATGCACATATTGTAATGAAATGCTGGTAAACCTAACATACCTATGTGTATAAAGATTACATATTCCAACAGAGTCTCTTCTAATCAGGTAATGTGTTCAAATGTAAACATCAAGAAGTCATCCCCTATTTAAGATAAAAAGTCATGTTTATCAAACTAAAAATGATTTAATTAATGAAAGATGTCTCATTTAATGGTAGGTGACTAAACCATTTCTTTGGAAGCCACAAAGAAGGTTCAATGATACCCTGTATCATTATTTTCATGGATAAAGAAGATGTGGTGTATATATACAATGCTATTTACTTATCCATAAAAAAAATTGTAAAGACATTGATGGAACTGGAAGGTCTTATTCTAGAGTGGAATAAGTCGACCAGGGAGATACAATTTTCATATAATTTCACTCATTTGCGGAACTTAAAAAACAAAATATGATCATGGGGGAATGGAGGTAAAAATAAAATAAGAAGAAATCAGAGAGTGAGACAAACCATGAGAGACTCTTAAGTCTATGAAACAAACTGAGGGTTGCTAGAGGTGAGGGGCTGGTGCCTGGGGTAAGTGGGTGATGGACATGAAGCATGCTCTGTGATGTAATGAGCTCTAGGTGTAATATGCAACCGACGAGTAACTGAACTTTACTCCAAAACTAATGAGACACTATATGTTAATTAAGTGAATTTAAATTAAATTGAAAAAACCCTTTTCATTTGGAGATGCAAAGTAACAAGTACTAAATATGTAACAACAAACCAAATCCCCATTATTCATGTGTGACCTGAGGAATATGGTTTCTGGCCACATTTGTCAAAGCCTGGAAGTCTGTAGTTTGCCCATAAGCTGAACAACTGAAAGTCACCAGTTATTCTCAGACCCACCAGAGATGTTATGATAGGATATCTTTGACTGATCAGGCGTCTGTGAAAAATACCACTGCCTGGGTAGCGTATAAACCGTAGAAATTAATTACATCAGAGTCATGAAAGATTGAAGTTCAATGTCAAGTCATGCAGCAAATCCAGGCTCCCTCACTCAGCCTGTGCTGGGAGGGGGTTAGTCCCATTGATCTCCAAAATGTTGTGGACAGCAGGTCCAGGCTTCTCCTTAGAGGCTCATATTGCTCTAAGGGCCTTGATGAGGAGCTCTGGGGTTATGCTGAGATGGTCAACCCATAACCACCTGCTCATCAGATATTTCCACATCCTTTCTGATTTCTCTGGAAGATCTCTCCTTCCTTCCAGTAGGAACAGGTTGAGAATTTTCCAAAATTTTCAGTTCTGCTTCATACTGATTAATGATTATGTCTTCATATCATTTGTTCTTACAACACTTTACCATGAGAATTCAAGAGAAACCTTCTGATGCTTTAAGCCTTTGGTCAGAAATTCCCTCAGCCTCTTACCAAGTTGCACTCTCCCAAGTTCTTCCTTTCTGATCTCAATGCAAGCAAGCTCTCTACCTGTCTACAGCATAGGTCACCTACTTTCTATTTCACAAAGGCACATTCCTTACCTTGTCTGTGACAACATCGAGTGGCCCATAATGTTTATGTCTTACCACATACAGTCCATAAGCATTTACCACATACAGTCCTTAAGCATTTAGATACTCTCAAGGAAGATTGGGGCTTTCATTGTAGGTCTCTTCTTTCCGTCTGGTGTCTCCCATGAATCACCCTTTACGACCCCTTCCTGACAATGTAGAGTTCTTCTGCACACATCACAGAAGCCTGCTAGCCATGAGCCATCACTCAGATTCAAACGGCTTCCATGATTTAGGTCCTTGTTACAGCAGCTCCACACTTCTCAGATGGTATAACAGAGAGCATAAACCAGGTAGTTTAGAAATAAATTCATCATATTTCTGTAGCCTTCCAAGTGCATGATCAAGGTATTGGCATATTCGCTGTGTAGTGAGTGCCTCCATCTGGATCATTGGGCATGTCTTTAAACTGTGTCTTCATATGGTAAATGGACAGTTTTGAGGATCCTGTGGGACCAAAACAGCTCTGATTCTATTCATAACCTAATATTCTCCCAGAGCCATTACTCCTTTTCCATCTCATTGGATATTACATTAGAACACTTGAATTTGCAGGAGACACATATATTCAGATCATAGTTCAGGGAAAAATGTGACCCAAAAATTGAGTTTACAAATTTGCATATGCAGGGAATCTCAATTTACCAGGGCAAAATCCACCCACAGATATATCCACAGGACCCACAGGAAAGTAGAGAAATATCTACAGGACCCACAAGAAAATAGGAAAATTGAAGGTAGATGGTGAATTGATGAAGGTTTAGTGTGGAGATGTCTGAGTTGAAGCTCTTGTGGAATTGGTGACAACCTTAGGGGTGTCCTACAAGTTTGTGTTTTAGGTCCAGAAGCCCCTCCTCATCCCCCCAGGAATGAAAGGATGAACATTTGCTGTCCTTCCAAGGTGGGGAAAGATCCTCTTAAGAAACTTGCCAGATAATTCAATAACTGGGGAAAGGTAAATGCCAACATCCAGTTCATTCTAGATTTTGCGTGATGTAAGGGAAGCACCCCCTCTTCTGTCCTCATATGAGGCCTTCCTGTGTCACCTCAGTGAGGTGTAACCTGAGATTCTCTTGTGAAGACGACATCAATGGTCTCAGGTCAGGGATAGAAAGACCAAACATAGACTGTAAATACCCATCTATACCAACACCTTATCCACCTATGAAAGGGATCTTCTATAATAATAACAAGAAAAAGCAAAGAAAGCTAGAAAAACAGAAGTTACTTTTGAATTCTATATGGAATTCAGCTCAAAATGAGACAAAAGCAGGGACATGAGAGGAAATTTCAGTGTTGTCGCATCAGTAGTTGATTCATTATTTTTCTTCTGAATCATATTTTGGGCTATAGTTCCCAGGTTAACCCCACTTTAGGGTTCTGACATCATGGTAGACATTCGTTTTTGAGCTTCACTCTACAACTGGCACCTGCTGAGGGTCAGAAAAGAGTGACAGGACTCTAGCTCCATGGGTCTCAGAGTCCAGGATAGGTTGAGGAGAAGTTACAATAGCGCAGAGTGAGGTCATGGTGACTTTCTGTGGGGTAATTGAAGGATAGCAACAGATGAGCAAGGACCCAGTCTCTACCAGCCAGATCTGATGATTCATGTGGGTTTCCTGTGTGGAAGCCAGGAAACACATTTCGGACACATTCCCCAAGGCTGCTTCTATAGACTCCAGAACAGGACCCAGCAATACTGCGATAGGTTCTTGTCTCTGGTTGTCAACCTGCAGGTCACACTGCCTGTTTCAATGGGGGGAAATCAGAGAGTGTATCCCATCAGGTGGGCTGCCTTTCCATGCAAGAGATAAAGAGATGCCTCCAGAAGGACAGTTCCTGATCACCAGTGTCCACCCACTTGGATAATGAGCCTTAAGATAAACTGTAACTAGGAGGACAAGGACCCAGTTTGGGTAGATGTCCTGGGGGTATTTTCATAACCATGTGGAGGCAGTGTGTGCCCGCTGAGGGCAGAGAACAGGCACTAAGCTCTCAGAAAGCCTGGGTTGCGCAGGTGCTTCTCAGGGATGATGAGAATTCCTGCAGATCCTTTTTGGAGAAAGAAAAACAGAATATGGATGAGGTTGATGATGGAAAGTTCCCTAAGGAATGGTGAGATCTCATCCACACGTAGAAAATGTTATCTCGTTCTGGTTGGCTACATGGAGAATATGAGAAATTAGAGAATGAAGAAATAACCATATATATCCCTGAGTGAGTCTAGAGAGGCTAGTGGGGAAACCACCTATCTCAAGAGAAAGCCCCTCCCCCCCCAACTGCCCCTGCTCCTGGGTCTGATTTTTGTCTATGGTTCTTGAGTGTGCCCTGCTGATATGAGAACCCCCTGGTGTCCTGAGCACCTCAAGAGAACTGAACTATCTGATCCTTCTGCCCTAAGCATTCCCTGGTGCCCTGAGAGCCCACTGGTGTTCTGAGTGACTCCTGGTGACTTGAGCACCTGTTGGGGACCTGAGCTCCCTCTGGTGACCAGGGGGCCTCCTGGGGACTCAAGCACCCCAACAGCCCAGCTACTTTTGTGTCCCTGCAGGAAGGTTTGTGTCTGGGCCCATCCCAAGAGTGTACACACTGGGTACACACATTACAGTAACAAACAGTGGTGTCCTCAGCTCTCAGGCTGTTCATATGCAGAATCAGCATGTTCTTGCCATTGTCTCAGGAGATTGTGAATTGGTCCTTCATGGTGTCTTCATGAAATATGTAACTACCATCACTCATAATGGCTGAGACCCACTGCAGCCCCTTCCCTAGAGCTTGGCAGACCCAATTCATGCTGTAGCCACTGAAAGTGAACCCAGAGGCTGAACAGTAGTTTCTCAGCGACCCCCCAGGCTTCACTAGGTCTCCCCCAGACTCCACCAGGTATACCTCCCAATGGACACCTGCAGACACAAGACATCCTGGTCAGGAAACTGTCCTTCACTCACTGCTTTTCTTACTCATATCCACTTTCTTATTCAATGTCTCTTGTTCTCTGTAAATTACCTTTGAAAAGAGTAATAAGGAAAACCCAGCCAAGAATAAACTGCATCATGAGCTGTCTGTGTTCTGTCCTGAACACTGAATGGAAAACCTGGGAATCCCGAGACTGGGGTTCCCATCCCAGCTGCAGGCTTGGGGCTGAGCTGGTTTAATCAGCAGAAGGTGAACCCTATTTGCATGACCCTTGACTATATAGCCAGTATGGTATCTGTACTGACAGAGAGGACAGTGACCAAAGCAGGTACGACTGCCTTTGATTTGGTGATACTGACAGGATTTGGGAAAAGATGAAGTTTGATTATATGATTTTCAGAGTAACTGCGTGATTTCCATTTACCAGTTTGATTTCACATAGTCACACATATTGGGGGTGTAGATATCATGTTTCCCCTTAAAGTGACATAATCCTACACCCAGAATAGTGGAGGGTTTGTGAAGTGTCCAAGAACACTCAGGTGAGAGTGAGACCTGGGGTTTGGATCTGTGCTCCTCCAACAGGACCTAGTACCCACACTGAGTCCCCTGCAGGACAGAGAGCACAGGCTCATGGGGAACGTTGGATCTGGCCTCTAGTGAGGACAAGATGACTTTGTTCTAGAATTTACCTGAGATACCGACTCAAGGTGCATGCAGGTGTTCTTCCTACTATCTATGGTTTCACTGTCACTGTCTTCATCCCAAGTCATCCCTGGGAGTATTTGTAATAGTTTTGATGACTGTGTTTGAGGCAGGATGAACTGCACACAGGCAGAAGTGCGATATGAGAAACACATGTGTCAGAAACAACAGTATCTAGAAAAAGAAAATCAATTTTCCAGAAAATTTCCTGTATTGGCAATTCTTCCTTCCTCATTCCTTCTTCACTCTGTCCCCACATTACTATTGATCTTCATGTTACCTTACACTAGCTTTAATTTTCTAGAATATATAATTTTGTAATTGTATGAAATGTTCCTTTATTTCTAGGGCTTCCATTGCCGAGCCAAATACTTGACAATACCCCCATATTTATTAAGTTTTTTTATGATGGGCAGCTTTCCAAAGATGACATAGAGTGCAATGTATCCACTTTTAAGCTGATGATTGGGCTTGGAATTGTTCCCATGTTTCTGTATTTTATTTTCATTTATGTATTTATTTATGTATTTATTTATTTATCCATTTATTTTAGTTACCATACAGTACATCATTAGTTTTGATGTAGTGTTTCTGTATTTCAATAAACTCACTACTCAGATTGGAGCTGCAAGAGCTAAAGAAATAAATAGAACAAACTTCAGATCAACAAATTTTGTGTCAATATACCTTCTAATTCTGTTCATGAGATAAACAATAAACTTAAACTCTCAGGCGTGACAAGTACTCACAGGAGCTAAGAACCAGTGTCTTGGCATATTGTGAATGCAGATCCCTGATGACAAATAAACTGTCACAAGGTTTAGATAGAATATTTAATGGATTTCTTGTCATCATGTAGCTAAAGTTGTTATAGTGTGAGGTTCTCCAGGACCATACCATTAAATCAATCCTGTCCTCATGCATTCCTAACATGTACGATGGGGACAAATCATGAAAAGCCTCCCCACACCCCGGTGGTCCTGGCAGGATGGGAGGAAGATGACTCAGAGCAGGAATGCACTGAGATGCATGCGTCCTGTGTCCACCACAGGATCCTCGCCAGACGGCAGAGGGCTATCAGACCCTGGGAGATATGCACCCCACCCCACCCCCCACCGAGAGTTGTGCACCTGCCCAGGGCTCTTAGACCTGCGCAGTGCTATCAAAGCTGGAGATGCATGCACCCCACATCCTCCCCTGGGAGAGGTGTGCACCACCCGGCACACCCAGCATGGGCCACAGGGGAAACTTGTGTGTGATCACTGCTTGGAACATCTCTGGTGGTCTGGAGCTGCCAAGAGAGCTGCTGCTGCCGTGGTTTTGGGTACCAGGAGGAGATCCTGCATCCCCAGGAACCACGACTTGGAACCTACTCTGCCATAAGCTCTGCAGAGCATTCTGAGGCTTCTCTCCAGGAGGGATTTCAGGTGCAGTTTGCTTTCCTCTAAACCTCCAAAAACCGTCAAAAGATGTCAAGGCGAGAGATAAAACAAACACACACAACAACAACAACAACAACAACAACAACAAAGTGAACAAACAAACATAAAAAAGTCCAGAGAACAAAAGCCTGGAAAGCCGGTTTCCTCAGAGCTCACCCCTTTGAGGGGGGTGGGAGGACTTATCTCAAGGAACATCATTGAATGAAAACCCACGTGGCAGAACCATCCTCCCAGAAAACCATCCATGAAGAAAAAAAAAAAAAAGATGACAAAAGAACAATCAGCACTATTTCATAGATATAACTTTTATTTTTAACTTGTTCCCACTATTCTGGTTCATTTTTTTTATATAGATAAATTTTTAACCTATTTACCATCACAGTGAGATGTCCAGTACATCAAATTCCACAATAACCTTCTAACCTGAACTTTTTGATACATACACCCGTGTTTTTCTTTTGCTTTCTATTTTTTTTTTTGAATTTTGGGAGAATTCGAGAGATAAGTGACACCATAAGACGAAACAACATTAGAATAATTGGGATTCCAGAAGAAGAAGAAAGAGAGAGGGGAGCAGAAGGTTTATTGGAGAGAATTTGCCTAATATGGCAAAGGGAACAAGCATCAAAATCCAGGAGATGCAAAGAACCCCCCTCAAAGTCAACAAGAATAGGTCCACACCCTGTCACCTAATAGTAAAATTTACAAGTCTTAGTGACAAAGAGAAAATCCTGAAAGCAGCCCGAGAAAAGAAGTCTGTAACATACAATGGTAAAAATATTAGATTGGCAGCAGTCTTATCCACAGAGACCTGGAAGGCCAGGAAGAGCTGGCATGATATATTCAGAGCACTAAACGAGAAAAACATGCAGCCAAGAATACTCTATCCAGCTAGGCTATCATTGAAAATAGAAGGAGAGATCAAAAGTTTCCAGGACAAACAAAAACTGAAAGAATTTGCAAACACCAAACCAGCTCTCCAGGAAATATTGAAAGGGGTCCTCTAAGCAAAGAGAGAGCCTAAAAGTAGTTGATCAGAAAGGTACAGAGACAATATACAGTAACAGTCACCTTACAGGCTAATAATGGCACTAAATTCATATCTCAATAGTTACCCTGAATGTTAATGGGCTAAATGCCCCAATCAAAAGACACAGGGTATCAGAATGGATAAAAAAACAAAACCCATCAGTATGTTGCCTACAAGAAACTCATTTTAGATGCGAAGACACCTCCATATTTAAAGTGAGGGGGTGAAAAAAAATTACCATACTAATGGGCATCAGAAGAAAGCTGGGGTGGCAATCCTTATATCAGATCAATTAGATTTTAAGCCAAAGACTATAATAAGAGATGAGGAAGGACACTATATCCTACTCAAAGGGTCTGTCCAACAAGAAGATATAACAATTTTAAATATCTATGCCCCTAACGTGGGAGTAGCCAACTATAGCAACCAATTAATAACAAAATCAAATAAACACATCAATAATAATACAATAATAGTAGGGGACTCGAACACTCCCCTCACTGAAATGGACAGATCATCCAAGCAAAAGATCAACAAGGAAATAAAGGCCTTAAATGACACACTGGACCAGATGGACATCACAGATATATTCAGAACATTTCATCCCAAAGCAACAGAATACACATTCTTCTCTAGTGCACATGGAACCTTCTCCAAAATAGATCACATCCTGGGTCACAAATCAGGTCTCAACCAGTATCAAAAGATTAGGATTATTCCCTGCATATTTTCAGACCACAATGCTCTGAAGCTAGAACTCAATCACAAGACGAAAGCTGGAAAGAACCAAAATACATGGAGACTAAACAGCATCCTTCTAAAGAATGAATGGGTGAACCAGGAAATTAAAGAAGAATTGAAAAAATTCATGGAAACAAATGATAATGAAAACACAACAGTTCAAAATCTGTGGGACACAGCAAAGGCAGTCCTGAGTGAATTTTTAATTTTTTTTAAAGTTTAGTTTAGTTTAGTCTAGTTTAGTCTCTTTTTATTTTTATTTTCTAATATTCATATAGAGTTAAATTTCAAGGTAACCCCCTTTCCCCAATGAATGCTTCCCTTATATGTAAACCAATTTTTAATCCCCTTTATCTTAGGAAAGTTGAGTCCTTTAACAAAGATATCAAGATACATCCAGGAAGAATCAAAATAACCTTCCTTGCCCACACCGAGAATTTATAACCACTGTTCCAGCTTTTTCTTCTGCCAGTGTTTCTGTGTATTTGTGTTTGTCCTGATAGTATATAAATCTTATACTTGGGGTTCTTTTCGATGAAATTATTCTTTTTTTTTTTGCTTTTATATATATAAAATAAATATATAAATCTATATATTTATATATATAAATATATATATAACTATATATCTCATCATATATTTTTTATCAGTCTTTTTGTTTGTTTTTGTTTGTATACTTCATAAATCTTACCTTGGGGCCCATTTGGGCTGAGCCTTAACTCTTATCTTCTCTTTTTTTCCTCTCTCTCTCTCTTTTTCTTTTCTCTTTTCTCTCATTTGGGGGGGAATCCTGATTGCTCAGAAGTGTTCCTGGGTGCACCTTACTGCACCACAGTCGATACATCATGCTACATCAATTCAGTCATTGCTCACCAAAATGACTAGGAGGAGGAATGCCCAACAGAAGAAAAATTCAGAGGATGGGCCTTCTAGAGCAGAGGTAATGGCTAATGACATAGACAATATGTTGGAAAAGAAATTCATGCTAACATTTATCCAGGCAATAGCTAGGTTGGAGAAAGCCATGGATGACCAAACGGAATTGATTAGGGAAGAACTGAAAGTCACAAGGGATGATGTTCACAATCTTAGGGCAGAACTGAAAGCCAAAGGGATGATGTTCACAAAGCTCTCAGTGAGTTCCAATATAATCTAAATTCTCTAAAATCTAGGGTAACTGAGACAGAGAATAGAATTAGTGATCTGGAGGACAAACAGATAGAGAGAAAGGATCAGGAGGAAGCCTGGAACAGACAGCTCGAAAGCCACGAAAACAGAATCAGGGAAATAAATGATGCCATGAAACGTTCCAGTGTCAGAAATATTGGAATCCCTGAAGGGGAGGAGAAAGAGAGAAGTCTAGAAGATATAGTGGAACAAGTTGTCTATGAAAATTTCCCCAAACTCGCGAATGGAACAAGCGTTCATGTACTAGAGGCAGAACGTTCTCCCCTCAAGATTATAGATTTTAAAAAAAAATCAAGGCACCTGATAGTAAAATTGAAAAATCATAATTGTAGATACAATCTCTTGAAAGCAGATAGGACAAAGAGGCCACTTACCTACAAAGGAAAGTCCATCAGAATAACATCAGACCTATCCACAGAGACCTGGCAAGTCAGGAAGGGCTGGCAAGATATATTCAGTGTATTAATTGAGAAGAACATGCAGCCAAGAATACTTTATACAGCAGGACTGATATGCAGAATGGATGGCAAGATAAAGAGTTTCCAAGACTGGCAAGGCATAAAAGACTATGTAGCCACCAAGCCGACACAGCAAGAAATATTAAGGGGGGTTCTATAAAAGAGAAAATATCCTAAAAATATCATTGAACAGAAATATGGAGACAACCTACAGAAAGAAAGACTTCAAAGGTAACAAGATGTCAATAAAAACATATCTATCGAAAATCACTGTCAATGTGAATGGCATAAATGTGCCCATGAAATGACACAGGGTTGCAGATTTGATAAAACGACAGGACCCATGCATATATTGTCTACAAGAGACACATTTTTGAACCTAAGGATACACCCAGACTGAAAGTGATGGGATGGAGTAGCATCTTTCATGCCAATAGGCCTCAAAAGAAGGCTGGGGTAGCGATTGTCATATCAGATAAATTATATATATATATTAAGATTTATTTATTTGACAGATAGAGATTACAAGTAGGCAGAGAGGTAGGCAGAGAGAGAGAGAGAGAGAGAGAGTAGGAAGCAGGCTTCCCGCTAAGCAGAGAGCCCGATGCGGAACTTGATCCCAGGACCCTGGGATCATGACCTGAGCTGAAAGCAGAGGCTTTAACCCGCTGAGCCACCCAGGTGCCCCAGATAAATTATATTTTTTAACCTAAAGACTGTAGTCAGAGATACAGAAGGACACTACATCATTCTTAAAGGGACTATCCACCAAGATGATCTAACAATTCTAAATATCTACACCCCCAATATGAGAGCAGCCAATTACATAAGAAAACTATTAATAAATATAAAGAGTCATATTGATATGAATACATTGATAGTAGGAGATCTTAATATGCCTCTCTCAGTAATAGATCATCTAAGCAGAAAATTAATAAAGAAACAAGAGCATTGAATGAAATATTGGACCAGATGGACCTCATAGACATATACAGCACATTCCACCCTAAAACAACAGAATACTCACTGTTCTCAAGTGCACATGGAACCTTCACCAGAATAGACCACATACTGGGTCACAAAGCAGGATTCAACTAATACCATAAAACTGACATTATTCCCTGCATATTCTCAGATCATAATGCTTTGAAACTGGAACTCAATCACAAGGAAAAGTTCAGAAGGAACTCAAACACTTGGAAGCTAAAGACCACCTTGCTTAAGAATGTTTGGATCAACCAGGAGATCAAAGAAGAACTTAAACAATTCATGGAAACCAATGAGAATGAAGACACTTTGGTCGAAAACCTATGGGATACAGCAAAGGCTGTCCTAAGGGGGAAATACATAACCACCCAAGCCTCCCTCAAAAAATTGAAATATCCACCACACACCAGCTCTCTCTACACCATAAAGAACTGCAGAATCAACAACAAATCAAACCAAATCCACACACAAGAAGGGAAATAATCGAGATGAGAACAGAGATCAATGAGGTAGAAACCAGAGATACACTAGAATGTATCAATGAAACTAGAAGCTGGTTTTTTGAAGATTTAATAAGATTGATAAACCACTGGCCACACTAATCCGAAAGAAAAGAGAGAATCCCAAGTTAATAAAATTATGATTGAAAGGGAGAGATCACAACTAACACCAAGGAAATAGAAACAATCATAAGAAATTAGTAACCACAGTTATAGGCCAATATGCTAAGCAAACTAGATTAAGTGGATGCATTCCTGGAAAACTATAAACTCCCAAAATTGAACCAGGAAGAAATTGACAACCTGAATAGACTGATATCTAGTAATGAGATTGAAGCAGTGATCAAAAACTTCCAAAAAAACAAGAGCCCAGGACATGACGGATTCCTGGGGAATTCTACCAAACATTCAAAGAAGAAATAACACCTATTCTCCTGAAGATGTTTCAACAAATTGAAGCAGAAGGAAAACTTCCAGACTCTTTTTATGAAGCCAGCATTACCCTGTTCCCCAAACCAGGCAAAGACCCTACCAAAAAGGAGAATTTCAGACCAATATCACTGCTGAATAGGAGTGCTAAGATTCTCAACAAGATCCTAGCAAACAGGATCCAGCACCACGTTAAAATGTGGACAGGTCTGATGTTATTCTGATGGACTTTCCTCTGTAGGTAAGGAGCCTCTTTGTCCTACCTGCTTTCAAGAGATTGTATCTACAATTATGATTTTTTAATTTTACTATCAGGTACCTTGATTTTTTTTTTTTTAGAATCTATAACCTTGAGGGGAGACCGTTCTGCCTCTAGTTCATGAACGCTGGTTCCATTCACGAGTTTGGGAAAAAAAAATAATCTTCAACAAAACAGGAAAAAATATACAGTGGAAAAAAGACAGTCTCTTCAATAAATGGTGCTCGGAAAACTGGACAGCGATATGTAGAAGAATGAAACTCGACCATTCTCTTACACCATACACAAAGATAAACTCGAAATGGATAAAAGACCTCAACATGAGACAGGAATCCATCAGAATCCTAGAGGAGAACATAGGCAGTAACCACTTCGATATCAGCCATAGCAACTTCTTTAGAGATATGTCTCCAAAGGCAAAGTGAACAAAAGCGAAAATGAACTTTTGGGACTTCATCAAGATGAAAAGCTTCTGCACAGTAAAGGAAACGGTCAACAAAACAAAGAGGCAACCCAAGAAATGGGAGAAGATATTTGCAATTGAAAGTACAGACAAAAGGTTGATATCCATGGTGCATATACACAATGGAGTATTATTCCTCCATAAGAAAGGATGAATACCCAACTTTTGTAGCAACATGGATGGGACTGGAAGCAATTATGCTGAGTGAAATAAGTCAAGCAGAGAGAGTCAAGTATCATATGGTTTCACTTATTTGTGGAGCATAACAAAGAACATGGAGGACATGGGGAGGTGGAGAGAAGAAAGGAGTTGAGGGAAACTGGAAGCAGAGATGAACCATGAGAGACTATGGACTTTGAAAACAACCAGAGAGATTTGAAGGGGTGCGGTTAGGATGTTGGGGAACCAGGTGGTGTGTAATAGGGAGGGCACGTATTGCATGGAGCACTGGGTGTGGTGCAAACACAATGAATAATGTTACGCTGAAAAGAAATATAAAATAAAGTGAAAAAAAATAAATATAAAAAAAAGTGAAAAAAAAAAGTGGACTTGGACCACTGGTGGAGGAGGGACAGTGACACATAAGGGGCCTCCCCTGACCCAGGTTTGTGGGAGCACCTGAGGCTAAGACAACGTCACCAAGTCAGAATTCTTGTAGTCTGAAGCCTTCCACCACATTAACGACTGTCAGCTGAGTAGAGAAGAAGAGTGTACTGGAGAGTAGAAGTAGACTCTATTTGGGGGAGCTCAAGGACATCACAGTGCTGATCATGGAACAGAAACAGGGATCTCTGGAGGAATCTGTACTCTTGTGTGGCTAAAGCAGAGACACATTACACTGCTGCTACCCAGACAGCCTGTTTCCCAGTGGAGCCAGGAAGAGAGTCACACACTCCACAGCACAGGTGTCACAAAGAGTGGGTGTGATCATCTACACTAAGCATGAAACATAACGATATAATCCCAAGTGCCCTGTGCATAGTAGACATTCATGAAACCCCACCATAATTCCAGGGGCTCGTTAACATTGGCAAACCTCTCTGTTCCACCTGACCCTCTATTCTCTTGTGGTTCAAGTCCTGGGTGTGCAAGTTTGGGTCAGCAGCTCCATGTACAAATCATGTGGA
This sequence comes from Meles meles, assembly GCF_922984935.1. NCBI lineage: Eukaryota > Metazoa > Chordata > Mammalia > Carnivora > Mustelidae > Meles > Meles meles. The sequence goes on from NC_060071.1 coordinate 152,148,101, forward strand.
AATTTGTCAAAGCTGGGTCACTCCACTGTATTTGGTAATATCCAGAGCATCCAGGTCCAGGGGTGTTTCAAACTCACAATTTGTTCTCTGGTCCTTAATCTGCTCAGACAGAGGTGAGTGTGCACCTTGGCCCCAGTGTGTGTGTGGACTTTGACAGAGAGTAGCTGATATCACTACTCAGAGGGAAGGACACAAACAGGAGTGTTTATATTTATGTGGGTGCTGGTGGGTTGCTATAGTGTTCTCATCCCCAGGAACAAAACAACGTGCATGTGGGGGTAACAGGTGTTTGTGATGTGGATATTGTCAATGACACTCTGGCTGGATACTAGGGTGTGTTTCCTGGTTAGTTCAGAGACTCATTAAGCAAAGGATTGCATTAACCTCTGAAAGGAGAACACCTCTTAGATCCTCAACTGCAGAACTTCTTGCAAGATGTGTCTCTAAAAGCAAGGAAAACAAAGTGAAAGGAATTTGGGGACTTCACCAAGATAAAAATCTTCTTCAATGCAAAGGAAACAGTCAACAAAATTGAAAGGCAACCTAGGGAATGGGAGAAGATATTTGCAAATGACACCTCAGACAAAGGTTTGATATCCAAGATCTATAAAGAACTTACCAGACTGAACACCCTAAAAACAAATAATGCAATCAAAAAACGTGGAGAAGGCATGAATAGACACTTCTCCAGAGAGACATACAAATGGCCAACAGACACATGAAAAAATGCTCCACATCTCTTGCCATCATGGAAATATAAATCAAAACCACAATAAATCATCATCTTTCATGATTTAGAAAGAATAAAATTAACAAGACAGGGAACAACAAATGTTGGGTAGGATGTGGAGAAAGGGGAGCCCTCTTACGCTGTTGGTGGGAATGCAAGTTGATACAGCCACCTTGGAAAACAGTGTGTAGATTCCCCAAAAACTTAAAAATAGAACTACCCTCTCACTCAGCAATTGTACTACTGGGTATTTACCGCAAAGATACAGATGTAGTTAAAAAGGGGGCACATGAACCCCAATGTTCATAGGATTAATATCCACTATAGTGAAACTGTGGAAGGAGCTGATATGTCCTTCCACATATGAATGGATAAAGAAGATGTGGTCCAAACATACAATGGAATATTTCTCAGTCACCAGAAAGGATGAATACCTACCATTTCATTGACTTGGATGGAACCGGAGGGTGTTATGTCAAGTATAATAAGTCAAGCAGAAAAAGATAATTATCCTATGGTTTCATCTCTATGTGGAACATAAGGAATAGTGAGGAAGACCACAGAGAAAGTCAATTATCATACGGTTTTACTTACTTGTGGAGCATAAGGAATAACACAGAGAACATTAGGAGATTAAAGGAAAACTGAATTGCTGTAAATTGGAGGGGGATATGAAGCAGGAGCGACTGTGTACTCTGAGAAATAAACTGAGGGTTTTGGAGTGGAGGATTGGGTGAGTCTGGTGGTGGGTGTTAAGGAGGACACGTTAGGCATGGATCACTGGGTGTGGTGCATAAACAGTGAATCTTGGAACACTGAAGAATAAAAAACCTCAGGGAGGGAGACAAACCATGAGAGACTCCGGATTCTGGGAAACAAACAAGGATTACAGAAGTGAGGGTGGTGGGGGATGGGGTAGCCTGGTGATGGGGATTAAGGAGGGCAGGTGATACGATGAGCACTGGGTGTTATACACAACTAGTGAATCTTTGAACACTACACCAGGAACTGATGATGTACTATATGTTTGCTGTGTGAACATTAAAAAAGAATACAGGCTTTTTTTTTTCCATGTTTTTTTAAAAAATTTCTTTTCAGTGTTCGAGAATTCATTGTTCATGTACCAAGGAAATAAGGGCTTTGAATGACACACTGGACCAGATAGACTTCTTTGTGATTTATTTGGACCCTTTCTCTTTCATTTTGTTAAATTTACGTAGAGGATTCTTAGGTGTATTGTGGTTTTCTCCCCCCAAAGTATCACGTGATGTGATGAGCACAGCGTTTTATACTGAACAGATGGAGCATTGGATATTATATCAAAAGTCAATGATGTCGAGGGGAGTCAAGATGGCAGGGAAATAGGAGGAGGCACCATTTCAACCTGTACCCTAAAGTGAGCTGATTACCTACCAAAGAACTCCGACCACCCATGAAATCAGCCTGAGATCAGAATTATACACATCTGGATCTCTACAGGAGCAGAAGACGCCAGTGGCAGGTAAAGCAGACTGGGAATGTCCTACTGATATCGGAAGATAAACAAAAGGGGGAGGGAGCCACCAGAGGTGACTGATCAGAAAGTAACACCCCAACACGAGAGTGCTCTGCATCTGGGGACCAGCATTAACTTGGAGTCTGGTTGAAAGTACTCAAAAAACAAACAGCAAAGGATCGCGGAGGGTAATAGTGGGAACCTGGGCAGTTAGGGTCAGGGATCTAAGTCCCAGGACCCAGGACAGCCTCCCCTGGCACAGAGCCAGAGAGAGTGCGGTGGAGAAATCAGGTCTCTGTCCCTGAGCCCCAGTGCACCTGAATGCCAGCCCACCCGAGAACAAGTGGGGTCTGGCTCCCCTGAGGGGCTGGGAGCCTGGCCAGAGGGCAATCCTGAAACACAGGCATCCCACACCCTCCCTTGGGATAGGTGCTCATAGGCGCTAGCCTGGAGCTCTGGCAGCTGGAAAAACCAGACATTCCCAGCCCTGGACAGCGGGAAAATCTCAGTGTGCGATCTCTGCTCGGAACCTCTCTGGCGGTCTGGAGCTGCCTAGACAGCCACCGCTGCCCTGGTTTTGGGTACAACGAGGAGCTCCTGCATCCCCAGGGACAGTGACTCAGAACCGACTATGCCAGCAGCTTTTGAAAAACAGTCTGAGGCTTCTCTCTGAGAGGGAGGTTGGGGTGCTGTTTGCTCTCCTCTAAACCTCCAAAAACCATCAAAAGCTGTCAAGACGAGAGAAAGCAGATGAAAGAACATAAAAACCCCCAGAGAACAAAAGGCTGAAAAAAACAGTTTCCTGAAAAAAAAAAGAGCTCACCCCCTTGAGGGGAGCGGGAGGACCTAACTCAGGGAACATCATTGTCTGAAAACCCACGTGGCAGGCCCCTCCCCCAGAAAACCAACCAGGAAGGGAGAAAAAAAAAAAAAAGACTACAAGAGAACAATCACCACTACTTCATAAATACAACTTTTATTTTTAACTCTTTACCAATATTCTGGTTCTTTTTTTTATACATACAGATAATTTTTTATCCTATTTACCATCACACTGAGATGTCCAGTACATCAAATTCTTTAATAACCTTCTAACCTAAACTTTTTGATACATACACTCGTGTTTTTCTTTTGTTTTTCTATTTTTTTAAATTCTTTTTTAATTTTAACTTAGTTTAGTCTAGTTTATTCTTTTTTAATTTTTATTTTCTACTATGCATATAGAGTTAAACTTCAAGGTAAACCCCTTTACCCAGTCAATGCTACCCCTATAGGCAAACCAGTTTCTAATCCCCCTGTAACTTAGGAAAGTTGAGTCCCTTAACAAAAACATTAAGATACATTCAGGAAGAATCAAGATAACATTCCTTGCCCACACTGAGAATTTATAACCACTCTCCCAATTCTTCATTCTGTCAGTGTTTGTGTGAATTTGTGTTTGTCCTGATAATATATAAACCTTATACTTGGGGTTCTTTCTGATGAGGTTCTTCCCCCTTTTTTTTTTTGCTTATATATACATATTTTTTTCTCTTGTCATATACTTTTATCACTCTTTTTGTCTGTCTGTTTTTGTTTGTATACTCCACAAATCTTACCTTGTGGCCCATTCGTTCTGAGCCTTCTCTTTTATCTTCCCTTTTTTCCCTATCTCTCTCTCTCTCTTTTTTTTTCCTTTTTTCTTCCCCCCCCTTTTTTTCTTTCTTCTTCTCTATTTCCTTTTCTTTTCGTTTCTCTCATTTGGGTGGGGAATCCTGATTGCACAGAAGCGTTCCAGGGTGCACATTGACTGCACCACAATCAATAAGTCCAGCTGCTTCTGTTTAGTCATCTCTTACCAAAATGACTAGGAGGAGGAATACCCAACAGAAGAAAAATACAGAGGATGGGCCTTCTGCAACAGAGCTAATGGCTATCGACATAGACAATATGTCAGAAAAGGAATTCAGACTAACAATTATCCAGGCAATAGCGAGGTTGGAGAAATCCTTGGATGACCAAACAGAATTGATTAGGGCAGAACTGAAAGCCACCAGGGATGATGTTCACAATGTTAGGGCAGAACTGAAAGCCACCAGGGATGATGTTCAAAATGCTCTCAATGAGTTCCAATCCAATCTAAATTCTCTAAAAGCTAGGGTAACTGAGACAGAAGATAGAATTAGTGATCTGGAGGACAAACAGATAGAGAGAAAGGATCAGGAGGAAGCCTGGAACAAACAGCTCAGAAGCCACGAAAACAGAATCAGGGAAATAAACGATGCCATGAAACGTTCCAATGTCAGAATTTTTGGAAGTCCTGAAGGGGAAGAAAAAGAAAGAAATCTAGAAGATATAGTGGAAGAAGTTGTCTATGAAAATTTTCCCAATCTCACGAATGGAAACAATGTTCATGTACTAGAGGCAGAAAGATTTCCTCCCAAGATTTTAGATTTTCAAAAGTCCTCACGGCACCTTATCGTTAGAATGGGGAATTTTGTTTCAAGAGAGACCCTCTTAAAAGCAGCTAGGACAAAGAAGCTTCTTACGTACAGAGGAAAGCCCATTAGAATAACGTCAGACCTTTCCACAGAGACCTGGAAAGCCAGGAAGGGCTGGAAAAATATATTCAGAGTACTAAATGAGAAGAACATGCAACCAAGAATACTCTATCCAGCAAGACTGGCATTTAAAATGGATGGAGAGATAAAGAGTTTCGAAGACTGGCAAGGCTTAAAAGACTATGCAACCACCAAGCCAACACTGCAGGAAATATTAAGGTGGGTCTTATAAGAGAGAAAAAAATCCTAAGAATATCATTGAACAGAAATATAGAAACAATCTATAGACAGAAAGACTTCAAAGGCAACATGATGTCAATAAAAACATATTTCTCAATAATCACTCTCAATGTGAATGGCCTAATGCGCCCATAAAACGACACAGGGTTGCAGATTGGATAAAACGACAGGACCCATCCATATGTTGTCTACAAGAGATCCGTTTTGAACCTAAGGATACACCCAGACTGAAAGTGAAGGGATGGAGAAGCATCTTTCATGCCAATGGGTCTCAAAAGAAGGCCTGAGTAGCGATTCTCATATCAGATAAATTAGATTTTAAACTAAAGACTGTAGTCAGAGATACAGAAGGACACTACATAATTCTTAAAGGGACTATCCGCCAAGACGATCTAACAATTGTGAATATCTATGCCCCCAATATGGGAGCACCCAATTCCATAAGAAAACTATTAAACAAGATAAAGAGTCATATTGATACGAATACAATAATAATAGGAGATGTTAATACACATCTCTCAGAAATAGACAGATCATCGAAGCAGAAAATAAATAAAGAAATAAGAGCATTGAATGAAACATTGGACCAGATGGACCTCATCGACGTATACAGAACATTCCACCCTAAAACAACAGAATATTCATTCTTCTCAAGTGCACATGGAACCTTCTCCAGAATAGACCACATATTGGGTCACAAAGCAGGACTCAACCGATACCAAAAGACTGACATTATTCCCTGCATATTCTCAATCCCAATGCTTTGAAACTGGAGCTCAATCACAAGGAAAAGTTCAGAAGGAACTCAAACACCTGGAAGCTAAAGACCACCTTGCTTAAGAATGCTTGGATCAACCAGGAGATCAAAGACGAACTTAAACAATTCATGGAAACCAATGAGAATGAAGACACCTCGGTCCAAAACCTATGGGATACAGCAAAGGCGGTTCTAAGGGGGAAATACATAGCCATCCAAGCCTCCCTCAAAAACATTGAAAAATCCAGAATACACCAGCTGTCTCTACACCTTAAAGAACTGGAGAATCAACAACAAATCAAACCAATTCCACACGCAAGAAGGGAAATAATCAAGATTAGAGCAGAGATCAATGAGGTAGAAACGAGAGATACAGTAGAACATATCAATGAAACTAGAAGCTGGTTTTTTGAAAGAATCAATAAGATCGATAAACCATTGGCCACACTAATCCAAAGGAAAAGAGAGAAAGCCCAAATTAATAAAATTATGAATGAAAAGGGAGAGATCACAACTAACACCAAGGAAATAGAAACAATCATCAGAAATTATTACCAACAGTTATATGCCAATAAGCTAAGCAACCTAGATGAAAGGGATGCATTCCTGGAAAGCTACAAACTCCCAAAATTGAACCAGGAAGAAATTGACAACCTGAATAGACCGATACCTAGTAATGAGATTGAAGCAGTGATCAAAAACCTCCCAAAAAACAAGAGCCCAGGAACTGACGGATTCCCTGGGGAATTCTACCAAGCTTTCAAAGAAGAAATAACACCAATTCTCCTGAAGCTGTTCCAAAAAATTGAACCAGAAGGAAAACTTCCAGACTCTTTTTATGAAGCCAGCATTACCCTGATCCCCAAACCAGGCAAGGACCCTACCAAAAAGGAGAATTTCAGACCAATATCACTGATGAATATGGATGCAAAGATTCTCAAGAAGATCCTAGCAAACAAGATCCAGCAGCACATTCAAAAGATTATCCCACCAGGTGGAATTCATCCCTGGGTTGCAAGGTTTGTTCAACATTCACAAATCAATCAATGTGATAGAACAAATCAATAAGAGAAGAGAGAAGAACCACATCGTCCTCTCAATTGATGCAGAAAAAGCATTTGACAAAATCCAGCATCCGTTCCTGATGAAAACGCTTCAAAGTATAGGGATAGAGGGAACATTCCTGAACTTCATAAAATCTATGAAAGACCCACAGCAAATATCATCTTCAGTGGGAAAAAGCTTGCAGCCTTCCCGTTGAGATCAGGAACACGACAAGGATGCCCACTCTCACCACTCTTGTTCAACATAGTATTAGAAGTTCTAGCAACGGCAATCAGACAACAAAGAGAAATAAAAGGTATCCAAATTGGCAAGGAAGAAGTCAAACTCTCTCTGTTCACAGATGACATGATTCTTTATATGGAAAACCCCAAAGACTCCACCCCCAAACTACTAGAACTCATACAGCAATTCTGTAACATGGCAGGATACAAAGTCAATGTACAGAAATCAGTGGCTTTCTTATACACCAACAATGAAAATACAGAAAGGGAAATTAGAGAATCGATTCCATTTACTATAGCACCAAGAACCATAAGATACCTGGGCATAATCCTAACCAAGAAGTAAAGGACCTGTACTCGAGGAACTACAGAACACTCATGAAAGAAATTGAAGAAGACACAAAAAGATGGAAGACTGTTCCATGCTCTTGGATTGGAAGAATAAACATTGTTAAAATGTGTATACTGCCTAGAGCAATCTATACTTTTAATGCCATTCCGATCAAAATTACACCAATATTTTTCAAAGAGCTGGAGCAAATAATCCTAAAATTTGTATGGAGCCAGAAGAGACCCCAAATTGCTAAGGAAATGTTGAAAAACAAAAACAAAACTGGCGGCATCACATTACCCGATTCCAAGCTTTACTACAAAGCTGTGATCACCAAGACAGCGTGGTACTGGCATAAAAACAGACACATAGACCAGTGGAACAGAGTGGAGAGCCCAGATATGGACCCTCAACTCTATGGTCAAATAATCTTCGACAAAACAGGAAAAAATATTCAATGGAAAAAAGACAGTCTCTTCAATAAATGGTGCTGGGAAAACTGGACAGCGATATGTAGAAGAATGAAACTCGACCATTCTCTTACACCGTACACAAAGATAAACTTGAAATGGATAAAAGACCTCAATGTGAGACAGGAATCTATCAGAATCCTAGAGGAGAGCATAGGCAGTAACCTCTTCGATATCAGCCACAGCATCTTCTTTCAAGATATGTCTCCAAAGGCCAAGGAAACAAAAGCAAAAATGAACTTTTGGGACTTCATCAAGATCAAAAGCTTCTGCACAGCAAAGGAAACAGTCAACAAAACAAAAAGGCAACCCACGGAATGGGAGAACATATTTGCAAATGACAGTACAGACAAAAGGTTGATATCCAGGATTTATAAAGAACTTCTCAAACTCAACACACACAAAACAGATAATCATATCAAAAAATCGGCAGAAGATATGGACAGACACTTCTCCAATGAAGACATACAAATGGCTATCAGACACATGAAAAAATGTTCATTATCACTAGCCATCAGGGAGATTCAAGTTAAAACAACATTGAGATACCACCTAACACCAGTTAGAATGGACAAAATTAGCAAGACAGGAAAAAACGTGTGTTGGAGAGGATGTGGAGAAATGTGAACCCTCTTACACTGTTGGTGGGAATGCGAGTTAGTGCAGCCGCTTTGGAGAACAGTGTGGAGATTCCTGAAGAAATTAAAAATAGAGCTTCCCTATGACCCTGCAATTGCACTGCTGGGTATTTACCCCAAAGATACAGATGTAGTGAAAAGAAGGGCCATTTGTACTCCAATGTTTATTGCAGCAATGGCTATGGTCACCAAACTGTGGAAAGAACCAAGATGCCCTTCAACGGAAGAATGGATAAGGAAGATGTAGTCCATATACACAATCGAGTATTATGCCTCCATCAGAAAGGACGAATACCCAACTTTTGTAGCAACATGGACGGGACTGGAAGAAATTATGCTGAGCGAAATAAGTCAAGCAGAGAGAGTCAAGTATCATATGGTCTCCCTTATTTGTGGAGCATAACAAATAACATGGAGGACATGGGGAGATGGAGAGGAGAGGAAGTTGAGGGAAACTGGAAGGGGAGATGAACCATGAGAGACTATGGACTCTGAAAAACAACCAGAGTGTTTTGAAGGGGCGGGGTGGTGGGAGGTTGAGGAACCAGGTGGTGGGTAATAGGGAGGGCACATACTGCATGGAGCACTGGGTGTGATGCCAAAACAATGAACACTGTTATGCTGTAAATAAACAAATAAAAATAAATATATTTTAAAAAGCCAATGATGTAATATAGCTTGGTTAATTGAATTAGAAAAAAAAAACATATGCAGAAGCTGGTTTCTTTGATCTGTTCTGTGTTTCTTAGTTTCTATATAATCACTTTCTGCTCTAATTTTGCTATTTCTTTCCTTCTGCTATATTTAGTATTCAGCAGTTGTTCTTTCTCTATCACCTTTAGGTGTAATGTTAGGTTGTTTATTTGAGATTTTACTTGCATCTTAAGGTGCTCCTGTATGTTGTGTATTTCTGTCTTAGGATCACCTTTGCTGCAGAGAAATGACAGGATGGTGATAATGGTTTTCTACTCTTTTCTTAAATTTAATTTTATTTTTTCAGTGGACGTTTTATACTCGTGTGTGTGTGTGTGTGTGTGTGTGTGTGTGTGTGTGTGTGTGTGGTCTTCTGGCCCCGCTGGAGGTTCTTGTGATCCCCAGTGAGTGCCACTGAAATTCTTATGAAGGTTTTGTTGATCTGCATCAGGATATTTGCAAGTTTTTGGTATTTAATACAAGAGGAAGCTAATGTAACTGACTTTTTTTTTTTGGAAGGTTAGTATATTTGTCTTTCTGTTACAACTAAGTTTCTAAGTCAGAGAGTGAATAGGTAAGCACAGAATAACGTCAAGGAGGTTCCCTTGGGGAAACTGCTCTATGGAGAGGAAACCCCAGACCCTGACAGGAAACGTGCCATAGACTCCATCTGCACCTGCTCCTGAGATTAAAGACAGAATTGGTGAGGAGTGTGCACCCTCTGCTGGTCTGTTATTCTTGTAGTTTGAGATTTGTGTCTGGGCTCACACTGATGTCCCCTCACTGTGTCTCTCACACAGTAATACACAGCCGTGTCCTCAGCTCTCAGGCTGTTCATCTGCAGATACAGCGTGTTCTTGCCGTTGTCTCTGGAGATGGTGAATTGGCCCTTCACAGAGTCTGCGTAGTATGTGCTACTTCCACTAGTGCTAATACGTGCAACCCACTGCAGCCCCTTCCCTGGAGCCTTGCGGACCCAGCTCATGGCATAGCTACTGAAGGTGAATCCAGAGGCTGCACAGGAGAGTCTCAGAGACCCCCCAGGCTTCATCAGGTCTCCCCCACTCTCCACCAGCTGCACCTCACACTGGACACCTGCAGACACAAGACATCACAGTCAGGGATGCATCACACACCCATGGTTTCTCTCACTTATATCCACTCACATACTCAATGTCTCTTGTTCTCCAGAAATTACCTTTTAAAAGAGCAACAAGGAAAACCCAGCCACGCACAAACTCCATCGTGAGTTCTCCGTGTTCTGTCCTGCTCAGTGAAGAGGACACTTGGAAATCCCAGTGCTGGGACTCCTCTCTGGACTGGGCTGTTTTATTCAGTGGAGGGAAAACTGTATTTGCATGTTTTCTGAGTATATAGTTAGCTCCAGACATAGGTTCAATTCTTAACAAGTTACAAACAAAGACAGCATTTTTTGTGGATCACTTTGGTTGGATGGCGCTTTGACAATATGCAGTATTCTTTTTTGGTTTGCTTGTTTCTTTAAAAAATGCATTTATTGGGTGCATGGGCATCTCAGTGGGTTAAAGCCTCTGCGTTTGGCTTAGGTCATGATCCTGGATTCCCGGGATCGAGCCCCCCAATGGGCTTTCTGTTGGGATGGAGAGTCTGCTTCACCCCCCTCTCTCTGCCTGACTCTCTGACTTCTTGAGATCTATCTCTGTCCAATAAATAAATAAATAAAATCTTTAAAAAATGCATTAGTTGGTAGGAAACGTTGGAACAGGACATCAATAATATAAATTCACAGAGTTAGGAATTCTATCAGAGTCAAGTTTAAATATACCTTTAATATATGAATGAATAAACTTTGCAAAATTATGAGGACTATCAGTTTCCAAGTTCACTTTCGCATCCCATTGTCCTGTGTGTCTGTTTTTATGATAGCAGCATAAGGTTTTGATGACAACAGCTTTGTAATCTAGCTTGAAATTGCAGTGTGGTGACTCCAGGTGGTTTAGTTGCCTGTTTGCTTTCTTTCTTTCTTTCCTTAAATTTTTTTATTTATTTTTTAAAATGTCCTTTCAGTGTTAAGAATTCATTGCTTCTGCACCACACCGAGTGGTCCATGCAATATATGCCCTCCACAATAACTACCACCAGGTTCACCCAACCTCCCACCCCTCTCCCCTCCAAAACCCTCAGTTAGTTCCTCCAAGTCCACAGTCTCTCATGGTTCATCCCCCCCTCCAAACTCTCCCAACTCCTTTCTCCTCTCCAGCTCCCCATGTCCTCTGTGTTCTTTCTTTCATTTATTTTTAAAATTTATTTATTTATTTACTTGGCAGAGAGAGACACAATGAGAGAGGGAACAGTAGCAGAGGGAGTGGGAGAGGGAGAAGCAGGCTTCTGGCTGAGCAGGGAGCCCGATGTGGGGCTTGATCCCAGGAGCTTGGAATCATGAACTGAGCTGAAGGCAGATGCTTAATGACTGTGCCACCCAGGTCCCCCCCTCCATGTTATTTCTTATGTTTCACAAATAAGTGAAACCATATGATAATGGACTCTCTCTGCTTGAATTATTTCACTCAGCATAATCTCTTCCAGTCCCGTCCATGTGGCTACAAAAGTTGGGTATTCTTCCTTTATGATGGAGGCATAATACTCCATATTATATATGGACCACATCTTCCTTATCCTTTCATCCATTGAAGGGCATCTTGGTTCTTTCCACCAAGTTATGGCGACTGTGGCCATTGCTGCTATGAACAGTGGGGTACAGATGGCCCTTTTCTTCACTACATCTGCATGTTGTTAATATTCTATTTTTTTAATTTATTAACTTTCAAATTTTCTTTCAAGTGCAATTACAAGTTTTTTTTTTAATTTCTTGACGAATCTCCACACATTTTCCAAAGTGGTTGTACCAACTTGCATTCCCACCAACAGTGTAAGAGCATTCCCCTTTCTCCACAACCTCTCCAACACTTGTTTACTGTCTTGTTAATTTTGGCCATTCTCACTGGTGTAAGGTGGTTCTCAATGTGGTTTTATTTTGAATCTCCCGTGTGGCTAGTGATGATGAACATTTTTTCATCTGTCTGATAGCCAATTGTATGTCTTCATTGGAGAAGTGTCTGTTCATATCTTCTGCCCATTTTTTGATATGATTATCTGTTTTGTGTGTGTTGAGTTTGAGGAATTCTTTACAGATCCTGGATATCAACCTTTTGTCTGTACTGTCATTTGCAAATATCTTCTCCCATTCCGTTGGTTGCCTTTGTGTTTAGTTGACTGTTTCCTTTGCTGTGCAGAAGCTTTTGATCTTGATGAAGTCCCAAAAGTTCATTTTCGCTTCCGTTTCCTTTGCTTTTGGAGACATATCTTGAAAGAAGTTCAACATTTGCAAATCAATCAATGTGACAGAACAAATCAATAAGAGAAGAGAAAAGAACCACATGGTCCTCTCAATTGATGCAGTAAAAGCATTTGACAAAATACAACATCTGTTCCTTTATATACTTATATAAAGTATAAAGTACTTTATACTTTATAAAGTATAAAGTAATTATACTTTAAAATGCTTTATAAAGTATAAAGTATATTATACTTTAAAATTTAAAAATTTAAAATTTTTAAAATACTTTAAAATTTAAAAATTTATAAAACTATAAAGTATAAAGTAATTATACTTTAAAATGCTTCAAAGTATAGGGATAGAGGAAACATTCCTGAACTTCGTAAAATCTATCTATGAAAGACCCACAGCAAATATCCTCAATGGGAAAAAGCTTGCAGCCTTCCCATTGAGATCAGGAATACGAAAAGTTTGCCCACTCTCACCACTCTTGTTCAACATAGTATTAGAAGTCCTAACAATGGCAATCAGACAACAAAGAGAAATAAAAGGTATCCAAATTGGCAAGGAAGAAATCAAACTCTCTCTCTTCACAGATGACATGATTCTTTATATGGAAAACCCTAAAGACTCCGCCCCCAAACTATTATAACTCATACAGCAATTCAGTAACGTGGCAGGATACAAAGTCAAAGTACAGAAATCTGTGGCTTTCTTATACACTACCAATGAAAATACAGAAAGGGAAATTAGAGAATCGATCCCATTTACTATAGCACCACGAACCATTAAACACCTGGGAATAAACCTAACCAAAGAGGTAAAGGATCTGTTCTAGAGGAATTCCAGAATACTCATGAAAGATATTGAAGAAGACACAAAAAGATGGAAGACCATTCCATGCTCTTGGATCGGAAGAATAAACATTGTGAAAATGTCTATACTGCCTAGAGCAATCTATACTTTTAATGCCATTCTGATCAAAATTCCACCGGTATTTTTCAAAGAGCTGGAGCAAATAATCCTAAAATTTGTATGGAATCAGAAGAGACCCTGAATTGCTAAGGAAATGTTGAAAAACAAAAACAAAACTGGCGGCATCATGTTACCTGATTTCAAGGTTTACTACAAAGCTGTGATCACCAAGACAGCGTGGTACTGGCATAAAAACAGACACATAGACCAGTGGAACAGAGTGGAGAGCCCAGATATGGACCCTCAAATCTATGGTCAAATAATCTTCAACAAAACAGGAAAAATATACAGTGGGAAAAAGACAGTCTCTTCAATAAATGTTGCTGCGAAAACTGGACATCTATATGTAGAAGAATGAAACTCGACCATTCTCTTACACCGTACACAAAGATAAACTGGAAATATATAAAAGACCTCAACGTGAGACAGGAATCCATCAGAATCCTAGAGGAGAACATAGGCAGTAACCTCTTCGATATCAGCCACAGCAACTTCTTTTGATCAGACTGATTTCTTATATTATGCTTTAAATTATTTTAATTTAAATTCAGTTCAATTAACACACAGTGCATTACCAGTTTTAGAGGTAGATTTAGTCATTCATCAGTTGTCTATAACAGCTAGCGCTCATTCCACGAAGTGCCCTCCTTAATGCCCTTTGGCCAGTTACCCCATACCCCACAGCCACCTCTAGTTTAAACACAAAATTTTGAATATAATTTCAGTATTTGGATTGGGGAATGTTCATCCTAGAATTATAGCTCCATTTATTTGTTTTATCACAACTTTATCTGCTTAAATTCTTTTAAAAATTGTGTTCATTTAGCCTCCATATTGTACATATTCGTTTTTGTTGTAGTGTTCAACAATTCATAAATCGTGTATAACTCCCACCGCTCTTCCCAGCATGTGCCCTCCTTATCACCCATCCCCAAGTTACCCCATCCGTTGACTCCCACCCCTCAAAATCTCTGTCTGTTCCATAGAGAAACCTATTGATTTCTGATTTTATTTATTTGGTGCTTTCTCTTTTTCTTTTGAGAAATCTAGGTAGAGGTTTCTCAATCTTATTTTATTTTTTCCAAAGAACTAGACCTTGGTTTTTAAAATCTGTTCTGCTGTTTTTTGGTTTTTATATCATTTATTTCTCCTCTAGTCTTTAGTATTTCCTTCCTTCTGCTGTATTTAGGCTTCAGTCATTGCACTTTCTCCAGCTCCTTCAGGTATAATGTTAGGTGGCGTCTTTTAGATTTTTCTTGCTTCTTGAGGTCTTCTTGTATGCAGTGTATTTCTGTATTGGGACCACCCATGCTAATTAGGTGAAAGTGATGAAGGTTTTATACTTTTGTGTGAGTGTGTGTGTGTGTGTGTGTGTGTGTGTGTGTGTTTAATGTTCAGGCTCCACATCCACACTGCACTTAGTGGGATTTCAGTACTTTATGATGTTGTCACTAACATTGATGCCCTGAACTTTGTTTAAGACAGTGACACCCCCCCTCCAAAGACGCTTTCTTCTTTTACTTTGGATTGTTGATGCCTCTGTGGCCTCATGTGCAGCATGGACATTTTGCTCTTTCTATAAAGTTCGTACTTTGAGCTGGGTGGACCTGTGATGCATACAGAGTGCCTATCGGATTCCTGTAAAGGCCCATTTGATGAGGATCAGGATATTCGTGATTCATGGGTATTTAGGGACAGGGATAAAAAAAGTGAGTGACTCTGTATTTTTTGCGTTTTAATATAATCGTTTTCCCATTAGAACAAATTTTTGAAGTCAGAGAGTGAAGTGGTAAGCACAGGTCATCACTAGCCATCAGGGATATTCAAATTAAAACCACATTGAAATACTACCTTACACCAGTTAGAATGGCCAAAAGTAGCCAGACATGAAACAACGTGTGTTGGAGAGGATGTGGAGAAAGGGGAACCCTCTTACACTGTTGGTGGGAATGCAAGTTGTTGCCACACTTTGGAGAACAGTGTGAAGATTGCTCAAGAAATTAAAAAGAGAGCTTCCCTATGACCCTGCATTTGCACTACTGGGTATTTACCACAAAGATACAGAAGTAGTGAAAGAAGAGCCATCTGTACCCCAATGTTTATAGAAACAATGGCCACGGTCACCAAACTGTGGAAAGAACCAAGATTCCCTTCAACAGATGAATGGATAAGGAAGATGTGGTACATATACACGATGGAGTACTATGCCTCCATCAGAAAGGATGAATATCCAACTTTTGTATCAACGTGGATGGGACTGGAAGAGATTATGCTGAGTGAAATAAGTCAAGCAGAGAGAGTCAAGTATCATATGGTTTCATTTATTTGTGAAGCATAACAAAGAACATGGAGGATATGGGGAGATGGAGAGGAGACGGGAGTTGAGGGAAATTGGATGGGGAGGCAAACCATGAGAGACTATGGACTCTGAAAAACAACCCGAGGGTTTAGAAGGGGCAGGGGTGGGAAGTTGTGGGAGCCAGGTGGAGAGAATTATGGAAAGCACGTATTGCATGGAGCACTGAGTGTGGTGTAAAAACAATGAATTCTGCTACGCTGAAAAGAAATTAAAAAAGAATTAAAAGAATCATGTGTGCCAGAGAGGGCCCTGAGGGAAAGTGTTTTCTGGACAGGAATTGCCAGATCCTGACAGGAAACTTGCCCATAACCTCCATATGCATCCTATCCTGAGCTTAAAGACAAAGTTGGGAGGAGTGTGCACCCTCTGGTTGTCCCTATCCTCTCCTACAGTGAGGTTTCTGTCTGGGTTCACACCGATGTCCCCTCACTGTGTTGTTGCACATTGTCTTGGCTCTCAGGCTGTTCTTCTACAGATACAATGTATTGTTGCCATTGTCTCTGGAGATGGTGAATCAGCCTTTCAGAGTCTGTGTAGCTTTTGCCACTTCCATCATTGCTAATGCATGCGATCCACTGCAACCTCTTCCCTGGAGCCTGGCGGACCCAGCTCCTGTGGTAACTGCTGAAGGTGAATCCAGAGCATGTACAGGAGAGTCTCAAGATCCCCCATGCTTCACCATGTCTTCCCCAGACTCCACCAGCTGCACCTCACACTGGACACCAGGGACACAAGACATACTGGTCAGGAAATTCAAAAATCCATGGTTTCTTTCACTCATATCCACTCAGGTCCTCCTGCTTACCATGAATTTCCTTTTTTTTCTTTTTTTTTAAATTTATATATTTTTTTCAGCGTAACAGTATTCATTGTTTTTGCACAACACCCAGTGCTCCATGCAATACGTGTCCTCCCTATTACCCATCACCTGGTTCCCCCAATCTCCCACCCCCACCCCTTTAAAACCCTCAGGTTGTTTTTCAGAGTCCATAGTCTCTTATGGTTCGCCTCCACTTCCAATTTTTTTTTTAAATAAACATATAATGTATTTTTATCCCCAGGGGTACAGGTCTGTGAATAGCCAGGTTTACACACTTCACAGCACTCATGATAGCACATACCCTCCCCAATGTCCATAACCACCTCCCCGTCTCCCAACCCCACCTCCTCCCAGCAAACCCCAGTTTGTTTTCTGAGTTTAAGAGTCATTTATGGTTTGTGTCCCTCCAAATCCCATCTTGTTTCATTTATTCTTCTCCTATCCCCCTAACCCCCATGTTGCATTTCCACGTCCTCATATCAGGGAGATCATATGACAGTTGTCTTTCTCCGATTGACTTATTTCACTAAGCATGATACCCTCTAGTTCCATCCACGTCATTGCAAATGGCAAGATTTCATTTCTTTTGATGGCTGCATAGTATTCCATTGTGTATATATACCACCTCTTCTTTATCCATTCATCTGTTGATGGACATCTAGGTTCTTTCCATAGTTTGGCTATTGTAGACATTGCTGCTATAAACATTCGGGTACATGTGCCCCTTCGGATCACTGCGTTTGTATCTTTAGGATAAATACCCAGTAATGCAATTGCTGGGTCATGGGGTATTTCTATTTTCAACATTTTGAGAAAACTCCATGCTGTTTTCCAGAGTGGTTGCACCAGCTTGCATTCCCACCAACAGTGTAGGAGGGTTCCCTTTCTCCACATCCTCGCCAGCATCTGTCATTTCCTTACTTGTTAATTTTAGCCATTCTGACTGGTGTGAGGTGATATCTCATTGTGGTTTTGATTTGTATTTCCCTGATGCCGAGTGATGTGGAGCACTTTTTCATGTGTCTATTGACACAAATAAATGGAAAAATGTTCCATACTCCTGGATTGGAAAAATAAATATTGTGAAAATGTCTATGCTACCTAAAGCAATCTACACATTTAATGCAATCCCTATCAAAATATCATCCATTTTTTTTTCAAAGAAATGGAATAAATAATCCAAAAGTTTATATGGAACCAGAAAAGACCTCGAATAGCCAAAGGAATATTGAAAAAGAAAGCCAAAGTGGGTGGCATCACAATTCCGGACTTAAGCTCTATTACAAAGCTGTCATCATCAAGACAGCATGGTACTGGCACAAAAACAGACACATAGATCAATGGAACAGAATAGAGAGCCCAGAAATAGACCCTCAACTCTATGGTCAACTAGTCTTCAACAAAGCAAGAAAGAATGTCCAATGGAAAAAAGACAGCCTCTTCAATAAATGGTGCTGGGAAAATTGGACAGCCACATGCAGAAAAATGAAATTGGACCACTTTCTTACACCACACACGAAAATAGACTCAAAATGGATGAAGGACCTCAATGTGAGAAAGGAATCCATCAAAATCCTTGAGGAGAATGCAGGCAGCAACCTCTTTGACCTCAGCTGCAGCAACATCTTCCTAGGAACATCGGCAAAGGCAAGTGAAGCAAGGGCAAAAATGAACTATTGGGATTTCATCAAGATCAAAAGCTTTTGCACAGCAAAGGAAACAGCAAAACCAAAAGACAACTGACAGAATGGGAGACGATATTTGCAAACGACATATCAGATAAAAGGCTAGTATCCAAAATCTATAAGGAACTTAGCAAACTCAACACCCAAAGAACAAACAATCCAATCAAGAAATGGGCAGAGGACATGAACAGACATTTCTTCAAAGAAGACATTCAGATGGCCAACAGACACATGAAAAAGTGCTCCTTTTTTTCTTTTAAATTTCTTTTCAGCATAACAGTGTTCATTGTTTTTACACCACACCCAGTTCTCCATGCAACACGTGCCCTCACTAATACCCACCACCTTCTTCCCCCAACTTCCAACCACCCGCCCCTTCTAGACTCTCAGGTTGTTTTTCAGAGGGAAATTGGAAGCGGGGTGAACTATGAGAGACTATGGAGTGTAAATCACCTTTTAAAAGAGCAACAAGGAAAACCCAGCCAAGAACAGACTCCATAGTGAGTTGTCTGTGTTCTGTCTTGAATACTGATTGGAGCACCTGGAAATCCTGGTGCTGGGGTTCCTCTCCCAGCTGCATGGTCAGGGCTGGGCTGTTTTAATCAGCAGATGGAGGGCCCTATTTGCATGTTATTTGAGTATATAACAAATTTTCCAAGTAGCATCCTCATGATGGCAGTGACCTAGAGCAGTTGTGAGGGTCCTGGTGGAGTTTGGTCATCATGATATCTTTGATGAAGTAACACCCTTCTATTTTGTGATTTTGCTGGAGAAACTGATTAGCACCTATTATTTTCCTTTTTTTCACATATGAACCCCATCACCGTGATGTAGATACCAGTTTTCCCACTATTTTATAGGTCGATATATACACAGAATGCAGCACAGAATGGTTCTGTGAATTTCCTGGTGAGCACAGCAGGTGAAATTGAGCCCCAGTGTCTAATTCTGTGCTCCTCACCATGGGAAATGAATGCTCCCTTGAACCTCCTTCAGGACAGAGCTGGATATGAGATTCTCAGGCTTTCTGAATTTCTGTAAGTCCCAGTAGACGGATGTGTGGAGATCAGGTCTTTCTGTTATAGAAACTCGGAGACACTGAGAAACCTTGACAGAGACTCACAGAGCTTCTGGAGATGCTGTGGGTTATCAACAACCACAAGGGACATTTACACCTGTTCTCTCTGCACACATCAATGGAAAATTTAAATAAAGGTAAAAGAATGGAATTATTAGTTAAACAATTAATGTCAGAACACCTGAGCTCATAAAGCATGCTGTTAGGTAAAGACAATTCTTCATTTCTGAAATGGAAATAATTGTACTTCTACACACTTATTTATTGCCATGATGATATAAACTATATCTATCCCACTGCTTTGCCCTTGGCAAGTTTGGTTTTTGTCATTTTGATGGTTTATTACTAAAACGTAAGACTCTTCTATATTTTCACAGGGTTATAAATTGTTTACTGTGTTTCTCTCTGGGAGAAGTTAACAGAGCATTTAGCTTGAAGCCCTGGAAAGGAAACCAGCCCCAATCCACCTCTTGTCCTGTATCATGAGCTCTGTGGTTCTTGAGTAAGAGGGACTGTGAGTCATCCTGATGGTCCCAGTTCACCAGCAGGTGTCACAGACAGTTGCAGAGATACAGGGACTCCTCTTTTCTCTTCCCCATTTACCCAACATGCGAGGAGTTACCCTCTCAGCGTAACCACTACAGATTGTCCTGTTGAAAGGATATGTCCTCATACTTACTTCCTTTACTTGAGCTCCTCACTGTCGTCCTTAGGCCATAATATCCAATATTTATTGTAATCAGAGATAAGCAGGAACCTTGGATCAAGTCCCTGCATTCTACCAGGTGCCCTCAGACCGTGAGGTCTTTCCCTCCAGAGAGTAAGGTGAGGGTCATCTGCTTGTCCTGGGAGGAATAGTCCTAGAAACCACGTCCCTATGTGTTTCCAGTTACATTTGATGTGAATCACTAATGAAATTGCCATTGGTTTGAAATTGTGTTCAGCAGGTACTGGAATTTATTCATTCTGCCAGGTATGAGGTGACATATTTCCATGGTTTTGATTTGTGCTTCCCTGATGATGACTGATGTTGAGCATCTCTTCATGTATCTGACAGCCATCTGGATGTCTTCTTTCAATAAGTCTTTATTCCTTTCTTCTGACCATTTCCTAACTGCATTCCTTGCGTGTTGAGTGTGGTAAAGTATTTATAGGTTATGGATATTAAATTTATCATAGATTTCTTTTGCAACTATCTTCTCCCATTTATGACTCATATGTGGAATTTATGAAGGAAAACAGATGAACACAAGGGAAGAGGGAAAAGAAAAAATAAATGAGGGAGGGAAACAACCACAAGTGACTCTTAGTAATAGAGAACAGACCGCAGGTTGATGGAGGGAGATGAGTGAGGACTGGGGAGATGGACAATGAGCATTAAAGAAGGCACCAGTTTCAATGAAAACTAGGTGTTGTATGTAAGGATGAATCAGCGAATTATACTACAGAAAAAAATATTACACTGTGTGGTAACTAATTAAATTTAAATTAAAAATAAAAAGAATAAGAAAAAAATAGCAGGTACTGGAATACATGGTTGGTGTCAGGCAGTGAGGAACAGGGGAACAACACATCGTAAACATGCATCCTCGAGTTTGGGCTTGTTCTCTGCAGAGGAATGGAGGTGCAAGTGAAGTTCTACTGACACTTTTCCATGCTTGCTGAGTCCTCAGATGCACCGCTGTGAACCAGCCTGGCCCAGGAGCTCAGGACGACCATACTTGGGCAGGATGTGGGATGCAAGGTGTTTGGACAGATGCCAGTGAGCTGTGGGCACAGACGAGTTAGGAAATGCCAACCCATATTGCACCATACAGAGAATTATGACTATTTTAGTCAAGTAATGTCCACAACCAGTCAGGAATCTTAGGGATAAATGCAAAGAGTTGAGTCTCATTTCTCTAGATGCCAATGATTATGACCTTTGAGATATAATTTCTCTCTTTCAACCTAAATTAGAGAAACTATTCAAATTTCTCTGCAAGTTTAAAAACATTCACTAAATATCTGAGTGTAGATTTTCTGTATTAGTTGGGAATGCCTGTATTTAATTGTTTCATTTTAGAAAAAATCACACCGCATAATATGTAGCATCTTAAATTTTTGAAGTGTAAAATGCAATGGCGAATGGCATATACACTACATGATTTCACACTGAAGCATCTCCAACAGAGTCTCATTTCTTCCACCACGCCTGACATGTGGACCAGCCCTGCCATGATCAGAGCCTCAGAGCTGGACCTTAGTCTTGCCCCTCATACGATGTCATCTGCACCTTTTCAAGAGCTTCCTGGTGTTACTGGTTTAATTGAGTAGAGTTGAGATACATACAGCATGCTAATGTTTACCAGTTGTTTTGTTCTTTTCTTCTGTCACATACAAAGGACATAAACAGAAGGGCAATTATACAAAAGTTAAATTAAAGCAAGTGAATAGTCAAGAAGCAAAATTTAAAAATATGCAATCAACTCCCTAACCCTACAAGCTATAAAACCTTAGAAATCTTTGGATTAGTTATTTAATTAGTTATTAGTTTCCCAGTATGCGTCACTTTATAGTAATAGAAGTTCAGGAATTTGGATCTTGGCAGCTTGTTAACCATTCAGTTTCACAGAAGCTATAATAAGTAAATCCCTGGATAATATTAGCTTTGTTTAATGGAAAGATCCTTCTGTGGTATGTTGTGAAGTTCAGGAGAATGAACACAATCCCTGTTTGCAGTTATTTTTTTTTAGTTTTTATTTAAATTACAGTTATTTAATATAGGGCACTTTTTAATATTTTATTTATTTATTTGACAGAGAGATCATAAGTAGGCAGAGAGGCAGGCAGAGAGAGAGGGAAGAAGCAGGCTGCCGGCTGAGCAGAGAGCCTGATGCGGGGCTAGATCCCAGGACCCTGAGATCATGACCTGAGCCGAAGGCAGGGGCTTAACCACTGAGCCACCCAGGTGCCCCAATATAGGGCATTTTTAACAAGACCCAAACCTACATAATCCACCTCCACTTGCCATGCCTCTGGTAACTGTCCATCTGTTATCTGTAGTTAGGAGTATGTTTTTGTTTTCTCTCTTTCTTTTTCCCCCTTTCTTAATTTATTTTGTTTCTTAAGTTCAACATATTAGTGAAATTATATGGTATTTGTCTTTCACTGACTAATGCACTTAGCATAAACCTCTCCAGCTCCATCCAAGTCATTGGAAATGTCAAGATTTCATTCTTTTTTATGAGTGAGTAACTTTCCACTCTCTCTACATATACCACATCTTCTTGATCATTCATCAATGAGTGGACACATGGGCTGTTTCCATAGTTTGGCTATTGTAAGTAATGCTGCTGTTAATATAGGGGTGTGCTGTACTCTGAGAACTAGTCTTTTTGTGCTGTTTGGGTGAATATCCAGTCGTGTGATTGCTGGATCATAGTGTAGTTCTACTTTCAAGTATTTGGGGAATCTACACCCTGTTTTCCAGAGTGGCTTCTCCCTGCACACTCCACATCTCCTGACCAGGGAATTCTGCAGGGCCTCAGTTCTAAGGAACCGGTATCAGGTCCCATTTAACAAGCCCAGCAGAGCACACCTACTTAAAACGCCCACATTCTGACTGCCCACTGCCCACTGCAGCCAAGAGGGACTCTGTAGACAACTGGCCTGAAGGCAAGTTCTGCTAAAACAGAACAGCAGAGAACAAAAAGTACACAGTATATACCAGTATACATCAGAGATCTCTCTGAAGCATCAAGCCCTCAACATAACTTGCTTTCATAACACAGAAGAAGGTAGAATCTTAGAAAAAATGACAAGATGGAGGAATTCAGTTTCAGGGCAGTTCTGATCAACCTCAATTAGGTTTTCTTAGATCAGGCCCTTTGACCCCACAGGGTGGGCAAAGGACTTGTCATCTGTCTCCAGATCCAGTAGTATCCATTCCTGAAGGGCGCCTGTGCACCAAGAACACTGCCATCCAGGCAAAGCATTCACTATTCAGCAATTTCCACTGCACTGGGATACTGAGTGTTGCTGACAATATCCCTGCTATTCTCGTCCTTTTGGAGCACCTCTGACTTCCTGCTCAAAGTGACTGTCTCATTGCCAACAAATGTTTTCTTCTCTATGTGACTTGTTTTGTGAGATTATGTGCCTGGACCTCAGGTGGCAACTGTCACTTACTGCAAAATGATATAGTAATTGAACAATATTGAAAGGGCTACATTGTTTCTACATTAAAACAGCAGTTGGGTTCATAGGACCACTGGATCAAAGGAGGAAGGGAAATAAGGGTAAGATATTCTGAAATAAAACAGCAGAGTGCCATTTTGAGCCTCAATATATAAAGCACTGGGTACTTGGCACACCATCTTTGAAGCAAGAAAATATCGAAGATATTAAAAAAATAGAAGACACATTTCCTGGTCCCCTTTGAAAGTTGAGGTCACAGAGGAGTCCATCCCCACACTACAGAGAGGCACAGAAACGGCTGAGTCTACATGTCTTGCACAGAAACCTTGGATTTCCATAAGAGTCAGTGTGCTTCTAGTTGAGATTAGTATTGAGTCCCTTTCCAAGTGGAAGTGAGTGTCCCCCAACCCACTGAGAACCTGCAGAGAACAAAGGCATAAGAAGGAGGAAGGCACCCCTTTTATTTCAATTTAATTGCCTGAGCTGCTCATCTCTTCTTTTCCTTTCCTATTCTTGGACTCAGCAATACACCAAGTGATCCCCTGGTTCTCCATCCAACAGCCTGAGAATGATTTACTCCACCATCTCCACCAGCTTGTGAAGGACGGAGCCTGGGACTTCTCAGGCTCTCTTACCATGGGATTTAATTACATATGTTCTTTTTGCAGGTGAAATTTCAGCTGGAAACGAATAATAGTTCTACATTCTGTACATGCTTGTTGACATATGGTATTCTCAGTCTTTTTGTACTGTAGACATTCTTAGTGGAGGTGTAGCGGTATCTTGTGAGGATGAACATACTGATGTATACAATTACCTCTTTCTAGAAGAATAGGACATTATGCTGATACATGTTCCTTGAAGAACTGCAAAGTTTAGTGCTATCATCATGGATATAGAGCACGTAGGGGTGGAGATTGTCACCACATGCCCATTCTCATGTCCAGTTTTTGTCGCACAAGTTTTTAGGAGCTATGGCAGACCCCTATAGGAAAATCACAGTCTTGGACTTTAAAATTTTGAAGGAAAGCCCCGCCAGTCTTTGCAGATCATGATTCTTCTTTTGAGAAATAGCTGGAAGCCTGTTCCTGGATCTTAGGAACTACAGGTTCAAGCCCGAGTCACTAGGTTGTCATGGAAATTGAGCTGTCCATCTTGGAGTGGGTGTTATTTGAATGTCCCAGCCATAAAGTGGAGCATGTACTGTGATACTGGGTCAGCCAATGGAAGAAATGATGGTGTCTGAAGAGATCCTGAAGACACAAGCAAGTCACATGAAGTATTTTCCACATGCTTATGATCCCCAGACCTGCTATGCTGCTTTCTCTCTCTCAATCTTCACATTTGGCCTCACAGGGAGAGTCTTACAATTGCCCCAGAGGGGAAGAAAAATTGAACCTGGTTCACATTTGTTTCTGCATGATATTCAGACACCAGTTAAAGGTGAAACTCACTAGTGTTATCTCTACCTCCTTGGAGCACCATTTTATATGAGAGAAATTACCTCATGAAGACAGGATTACAGCATTAATTCAGTGGCAACATCTTGCAAATTTGAGATAAAGTTGAGATCCTCTGGTATAAAGATATCGTCACCCTGCCAGACAATGGCCAGGGCATCCAGAAGATCTGGCTGACAACAAAGAGAATACATCATTGGTATAGTATGAAAGCAGCTCTATATCCCAATTTTCAGTCTTTTCCAGTTACAGAAATGAGGACCTTAGCTATCACGCACACGTCCTCCTTATTTTTTTAAAAATATGGGTATGTCTTTGTTTTGTTCCCTGTCCGTTTTCTTTGCCATGTAAATTAAGATGTATTGACTTTCTATCACTGCACATAACAATTCTTAATTTCCGTCATAATATATCAATTGAGGGGTATTAATGAGAAGAGAAAACACTACTGAAGATCTTCACCTCCTCTTCTGGGGAAGTGTTTAGAGGGCTATTGGTGGTATGCAGGATCCTTGCATCATATATGGTGAAATTGTGACTGTGTTATTTTCTTTGTTTGCAGAATGAGTGTGATTAAGGCAATGAATATGGATGCCCAGTTTACAGGAGGTGGATGACTGATGGTTCACTCAATGTGTCCAAGTGACAGGGACATGGGTGCCCAGATTAAACGTTGTTTCTCTGGGGCTTTGTGAGGCTGGTTCTAGGATATATGATGATTTTATCCAAAGTCTCTGTGTACGTGGGCATCATCTAATCCACTAAGGTTCTGAGTAGAATAAAAGGCCGAGGGAGAAGGAATTCCCTCATGTTTACTTCCTGTGTGCATGCTTGAGCAGGGACACTGGTCACCTCCTGCCCTTGGATGCACTTAGAGCTTCAGGTCCCCAGGATCTCCAACTAGATCCCACTGAGAATCTGATGAGACTTACATCACTGGCCATCCTGGGTCTCCACCTGTGATAGAAGATCATGGGACTTCTCAGACTCTTCAGTGACATACGCCAATGAGGTATGGGTTCTGTTCCTCAGGGGAACTATGACTAATACATGGAGATTCAGAAATCACCAGATCTAAGAAGGGAGATACCCCTGGTCCTGGGACACCGATGGGGGAAGTCAGGTTCTGCTCATCGTGGTGATGATTCCTAGAGCCTTGCAGAAGCAAGAGTGCAGATGAGAATCTCAGGATGACATCATATTTTCAAAACAGAGAGCATTAATGATTCTGTCAAAGGAACAGTCTAATGAATCAGTACATTTGAGGTGAAAAATTAAAAATTGACTTATGTATAGTATATGTATATATGGAAGTCAGTTACGGATAATCCCAAATACTGATACTTTGTCCATAATTGAGTACTATTATTTAGGAACTATTTATAGAAGTATTTTATTGAAGTATTTAATAAGAGTGTTTAATAGTATTAAATAGTATTAAAATATTTAATATTATTACTTCATTAAAATATTTAATAAATAGACTACCCTAGAGATTTTTTAAACTATGCATTTATTTGTCATTATATGGTAAAATCCAACAGCTTTGTAGATAGAAATATCAATAAATATTCATAAATTCTGGAAGGATAAGAAGAAATAGTTGCATATTATTATTTCTTTGGAATATATATTTTTCATCTTTTATTTCCAGAGAACATGTAAAATATATTTTAGTGTAAAAATTATTTCACCTTGAAACTCAATGATTATAACATACAATACTAATAAAATATCAGAACCTGTAAAAATCCAGACCCTCCAAGCCTAGTACATATTTATTTATTTATTTATTTATTTATTTATTTATTTATTTGCTTATTTTCAGCATAACAGTATTCATTTTTTCTTTTTTACAGTATTCATTTTTTATGCACCACACCCAGTGCTCCATGCAATACTTGCCCTCCATAATACCCAGTACACATTTTAATAGTTGAGAAGGAAAAAAATTCATCTTCTTTTCCTGTGGCTAGACCTACCCTCTATTTGGTGGGCTTGAGTGCCCCTAGTGACCAGAGCGCCCCCTGCTGTCCTGACTGTTCTGCAGCCCAGCCTCTTCTGTGTCCCTGCAGGGAGGTTTGGGTCTGGGCTCACACTGACATGCCCTCACTCTGTCTCTACACAGTAATACAGGGCCAGGACCTTGGTGGCACTGAGATCAGTCGCTGCAAGAACTCATTCTTATGTGTGACTCTGGAGATGGACATGTGGCTCTTGTTGGATCGAGTGTCATGTGTGCCTTACCTATGATTTATAAAACAATTCACTGCACCCAGTCACGTGGGTTTGGAGGATTCAATTCCACCAGAAATTACTGCATGACACGGACAATCCAGAGACAACATTGGTGAGGTGCAGGGTCTGTGAGCCCCTCACCAGCCATGAGCCTGACATCTGAAGCAGTACCTGGGACAGGACACCTGGGCACAAGGCCCAGTCACTCAGGACACTCACAACCATCCCAGTGGTGCCATGCCTGACATCTGGACCATCTCCTTCGGGAGCCGTCACCAGCCAAGAGAAGGGCCTAGAAACTCATATTCCTCCAGACCACAGCTCTGCCTTCCCCAGAGACCTCACCCTGTCTGAAGAGAGAGCTGTGAGCTCCCATGCCTGAGAGTGGATTTTACCCTAGAGGTTGAGGAGAAGTTTGCATGTGTGTGAAGGAGACTGTCCTTGGAAGTCGACAGGGATAGAGTCAGGCTCCTCTGGACCTTCCAGGACCACCTGTGGGTATTTCCTTGTTGAACTCCCAAGGCATGTTGTTCTGGGGTGGGTGAGCCCTTGGTCTATGAGCTGTGTTAGAAGCAGTTCAATAGATGACCTTACTTTCTGAGCATCAGAATAAATGTTGAATACATGAGTGATTCAAAATTCATTTTAACCTAAACTATATTTCAAAAAGATATTTAATGGGATCCACACTTTGTAGCTACAGCTTTCCAAATGAACAAGTACCTGCACAGCACGGGCCCATCTGGAGTCCTTTGATCCCAGTGGTCTCTTCTGATGGGCTTTGTCTGCGATGGTGTCTGAAAAAGTTTAAGTGGTATCCTTGTCCTCAAGTGCATGGACACCAACACAAGGCACCTACTCTGTGTTATGCAGTTACGGTTCCTATGCTTGGAGGGTGCCTCCCTTGTCCTGAGAAATCTACCTCACACAGGGGCTTGTTATCTCTGGAAGGGGCATCTTGCTTTAAGGGAAAATGGGTAACTTTTCTCTTATTCAGCACAGGGATGGTCACTAATTCAGGTATGGATTTAATGACACTCAAATACTACCCTGAAGGAAATGGTGTTAATGACCCAGACATTATCTGGATCTAAACATTAGAGGTCTAATAAGATATTCTGGGGGTTATGTTAATATTCCTGAAAGACTTGCAGCAAGAGGATAAATGCTGAGATAGATGAATAGACTTCAAATGCCTATGAATAGACTTCAAATGCCTATAGAACAGATAGATGACAGATGGATACTTAGATAAGTTTATATTATTTGAAAAGACACTAGATAGGAATTGTATCATTATGGACACATCAAATGGAATGTCCATAATTTTCAATGTTTTTGAAACCATATTTTCATGATGAAAGAATATTTTGGTGTCAACGTTGGGTTGACACCTAAATAATGGTATGTGTTAGAATTTTTAATGAATAAGCACCGTTTCCACTTAGGGTGGTGATGCCTCTTTGTAGATATTTGTTGTTGTGTAATTCTGTGTGAGCTCTGAAGCAGATCTTCCCCTATAAAAGCCTGTGGAATATGCCTTTGAGTCCTAAATCATTACATAAGCAGGATCACATCTTTAAATGGAGAGGACATAAATAAGTTCTTTTGTGTTATTTAGCATCTTGCAATGACTGAATCGATGAAGGCTCGGGGTACTTGAACCATTTTACCACAGTGTGAGGTTATAAGTGATATTGAGACTCAGAGGCAGGAAAACAGAGGAGCCCTAAGCATGAATTTGTTCACAGTGATAGACACTGCAGAGCCCTACAGGAACCCATCACTTCCCAGGCTCTCTCTACAGCAGCATCTGGGGCTTGGACTCATGGTCATAGGGTCCTGAGGGCCCCAAGTATATTCCTCCTCTCCTCCAGCCATTGCTGCAATAAACATTGGAGTACAGATGGCCCTTCATTTCACTACATCTGTATCTTTGGGGTAAATACCCAGCAGTGCAATTGCAGGGTCCTAGGGAAGCTCTATTCTTAATTTCTTCAGGAATCTCCACACTGTTCTCCAGAGTGGCTGCACCAACTTGCATTCCCACCAACAGTGTAAGAGGGTTCCCCTTTCTCCACATCTGCTCCAACACACGTTGTTTCCTGTCTTGCTAATTTTGGCCATTCTAACTGGGGTAAGGTGGTTTCTCAATGTGATTTTCATTTGAATCTCCCTGATGGCTAGTGATGAGGAGCATTTTTTTATGTGTCTGATAGTCATTTGTATGTCTTCATTGGAGAAGTGTCTGTTCATATCTTCTGCCCATTTTTTGATATATCTATCTGTTTTGTGTGTGTTGAGTTTGAGGAATTCTTATAGATCCTGGATGTCAACCTTTTATCTCTACTGTCATTTGCAATTATCTTCTCCCATTGCGTGGATTGCCTTTTTGTTTTGTTGAATGTTTCCTTTGCTGAGTAGTAGCTTTTGATCTTGATGAAGTCCCAAAATTTCATTTTCGCTTTTGTTTCTTTTGCCTTTGGAGACATATCTTGAAAGAAGTTCCTGTGCCTGATATCGAAGAGGTTACTACCTATGTTCTCCTCTTGCAATCTGATGGATTCCTGTCTCACATTGAGGTCTTTCATCCATTTTGAGTTTATCGTTGCATATTGTGTAAGAGAATGGTCGAGTTTCATTCTTCTTCATATTGCTATCTAGTTTTCCGAGCACCATTTATTGAAGAGACTGTCTTTTTCCACTGTACATTTTTTTCCTGTTTTGTCGAAGATTATTTGACCATAGAGTTGAGGGTCCATATCTGGGCTCTCCACTCTATTCCACTGGTCTGTGTGTCTGCTTTTATGCAAGTACCATGCTGTCTTGGTGATCACAGCTTTGTAGTAAAGTTTGAAATCAGGTAACGTGATGCCGCCAGTTTTGTTTTCGTTTTTCAATATTTCCTTAGCAATTCGGGGTCTCCTCTGAAATTCAAGTGTTCTAATGTAATGTCCAATGAGATGGCCAAGGACTAAGGGCTCTGGCAGAATGTTAGGTTATGAATGGAATCAGAGGTTTTATGACCTCACAGAATCCACAAAATCATCCATTTACCATATGAAGACACAGTTTAAAGACATGCCCAATGATCCAGATGGAGGTACTCACTACTCAGCGAATATGCCAATACCTTGATCATGCACTTGGAAGGCTCCAGGAATGTGAGAAATTTATTTCTAAACTACCTGTTTTATGCTTTCTGTGATACCATACTGAGAAGTGTGGAGCTGCTGTAACAAAGATGTAAATCATGGAAGCTGTTTCAATCTGAGTAATGGGTAAGGGCTAGAAGGCTTCTGTGATGTGTGTAGAAGAACTCTACATTGTCAGGAATTGTCAGGAAGGGGTCATAAATGGTGATTCATGGGAGACACAAGAAGGAAAGAAGAGACCTTCGATGAAAGCTCCAATCTTCCTAGAGAGTATCTAAATGCTTAAGGACTGTATGTGGTATGACATAAACATTACGGGCCACTCGATTATGTCACAGACAAGGTGAGGAATGTGCTTTGTGAAATGGAGAGGAGGTGGCCTATGCCTTAGGCTGATAGAGAGCTTGCTTGCATTGAGATCAGAAAGGAAGAACGTGGGAGAGTGCAACCTTGTAAGAGGCTGAGGGAATTTCTGACCAAAGGCTAAAAGCATCAGAAGGTTTCTCTTGAATTCTCATGGTAAAGTGTTGTAAGAACAAATGATATGAATACATAATCATTAATCAGTATGAAGCAGAACTGAAAATTTTGGAAAATTCTCAGCCTGTTCCTACTGGAAGGAAGGAGAGATCTTGTTCCGGAGAAATCAGGAATGATGTGGAAATACTTGATGAGGGGGTGTTTCTGGGTTGACCATCTCAGCATAACCCTGGAGCTTCTCGTCATGACCCTGAGATCAATATGAGCCTCTAAGGCGAAGCCTGGGGCTACTGTCCATGACATTTTGGAGATCAATGGGACTATCCCCCCTCCCAGCACAGGCTGAGAGAGAGGGCATGGAAGTGCTGCATGACTTGACATTGAACTTCCATCTTTCATGACTCTGATGGAATTCATTTCTACAGTTTATATGCTACCCAGGCAGTGGTATTTTTCACAGACGCCTGATCAGACAAAGATATCCTATCACAACGTCTCTGGTGGGTCTGAGAAGAGCTGGTGACTTCCCGTTGTTCAGCTTATGGGCAAACTATAGACTTACAGGTTTTGACAGATGTGGCCAGAAACCAGATTCCTCATGCTACACATGAATAATGGGGATTTGGTTTGTTGTTACATAATTAGTAATTGTTACTTTGCTTCTTCAAATGAAAAGGGTTTTTTCAATTTAATTTAAATTCACTTAATTAATATATACTGTTTCATTAGTTTTGGAGTAAAGTTCAGTCACTTATCAGTTGCATATAACACCTAGAGCTCGTTACATCACAGAGCATGCTTCATGTCCATCACCCAATTACCCAGACACAAGCTCCTCTCCTCTAGCAAACCTGCTTGTTTCCTAGACTTAAAAGTTTCTCATGGTTGGTCTCACTCTCTGATTTCATCTTATTTTACTTTTCCCTCCCTTCCCCAATGATCATGTTTTATTTCTTAAATTCTGCATATGAGTGAAATTATATGGTAATTGTCTCTCCCTGGTCGACTTATTTCACTCTAGCATAATACCTCCTAGTTCCATCAATATCTTTGCAAATTTTTTATGGAGAAGTAAATTCCATTGTTTATATATACCACATCTTCTTTATCCATGAAAATAATGATACAGGATATCATGGAACCTCGTTCATGGATTCCAAGGAAATGGTTTAGTCACTTACCATTAAATGAGACATCTTTCATTAATTAAATCATTTTTAGTTTGATGATCATGCCGTTTTATCTTAAATAGGGAGATGACTTCTTGATGTTTAGATTGGAACACATTACCTGATTAGAAGAGACTCTGTTGGAATATGTAATTTTTATACACATCGTTATGTTAGGTTTACCAGCATTTCATTACATTATGTGCATTTGGGTCTATCAGACACATCATCCAGGTGTCCTGACTCAGGTTCAGGTGTTTCTCTACCCAGACCCCACTTGTCCACCTGAGAAGGGAGGTGCGCAGGGCATCACAGACACTGGTCCACAGGGACTGACACATCAGGTTTGCTCTCCCTGGTCCCCTGTTCCCAGATCAGCAATCGCTTCTGCTCCTAAGGAAATTGCCTTACCGAGTAGCTTCCACAGCTCTGTACTCGGGCTCATTCTCAGTGGAAAAAGCCCTGGTAACACAGAGTCCGGGATGTGGCACGGGTGTATATCCTCAAAGAGATGTTCAGATGTGGGACCTCAGCATCCCAGGAATGTGTTTCCCCTCTGAAGTGTCTTCTCTCTGAATGAGTCATTTCCTGATATCAAATATTCTGCTTTGTGAATATGCAAATGAACCAAGGTGTACTCGCTTAAATAGACACATGTTTGGGCCCTGACAACATCACCCAACAGCTGCACACAACCCTTTGTAGAAACCGTGAGAGCACAGCACCTCACCATGGACTGGAGCTGGAGAATCCTCTTCTTGGTGGCATTGGCTACAGGTAAGGGATTCCCCCAGTTGTTTGGCAGAGGAGGGGACCAGGGCCAGTCAGCATGACTTCATTCCTTCCTATTCCTTCTCCACAGGTGTCCACTCCCAGGTGCAGCTGGTAGAGTCTGAGGATGAGGTGAGGAAACTGGGGGAATCCGTGAAGGTCTCCTGCAAAGCATCTGGTTACACCTTCACCAGCTATGGAATGAACTGGGTGTGACAGGCACGAGGAAAGGGCCTTCAGCCCATGGGATGGCTCACCACAAACACTAGGAATCCAACATATGCCCAGGGCTTCTCTGGTCGATTTGTTTTCTCCATGGATACCTCTGTCAGCACAGCCTATCTGTCTATCAGCAGCCTGATCTCTGAGGACATGGTCGTGTATTACTGTGCAAGAGACAAGATGTGGGAACCCACATCCTGCCTGTGTCAGAAGCCTTGTGGAAGGCTCATCTGTGCTGGGCTGATGAGGTGACAGTTACAAAAATCCTAAAGACACTCTATGACTAAGGGCCAGGAACTTACTTTTAATTTTTATTATGTTATTTTAGTCACCATACAGCACCTCATTAGTTTCTTTTTTTTTTTTAATTTTCAGTGTAACAGTACTCATTGCTTTTGCACCACACCCAGTGCTCCATACATTACCTGCCCTCTCTATTACCCTCCATGTGATTCCCAAACCTCCCAACCCGCCCCTTCAAAACCCTCAGGTTGATTTTCAGAGTCCATAGTCTCTCGTGGTTCATCTCCCCTTCCAATTTACCTCAACTCCCTTCTCCTCTCCATCTCCCCATGTCCTCCATGTTCTTTGTTATGCTCCAGAAATAAGTGAAACCATATGATACTTGACTCTCTCTGCTCGACTTACTTCATTCAGCATAATCTCTTCCAATCCCGTCCATGTTGCTACAAAAGTTGGTTATTCATCCTTTCTGATGGAGGCATCATACTCCATAGTGTATAAGGATCACATCTTCCTTATCCATTCGTCCATTGAAGGGCATCTTGGTACTTTCCACAGTTTGGCGACCGTGGTCATTGCTGCTATAAACATTGGGGTTCAGATGACCCTTCTTCTCACTACACCTGTATCTTTGTGGTAAATACCCAGTAGTGCATTTGCAGTGTCATAGGGAAACTCTATTTTTTTCATTTCTTGAGGAATCTCCACACTGTTCTTCAGAGTGGCTGCACCAACTTGTATTCCTACCAACAGTGGAAGAGGGTTCCCCTTTCTCCACATCCTCTCCAAAACATGTTTTTTCCTGTCTTGCTAATTTTGGCCATTCTAACTGGTGTAAGGTGGTATCTCAATGTGGTTTTCATTTGAATCTCTGATGACTAGTGATGAGGAGCATTTTTTCATGTGTCTGATAGCCATTTGTATGTCTTCATTGGACAAGTGTCTGTTCATTTCTTCTGCGCATTTTTTGATATGATTATTTATTTTGTGTGTGTTGAGTTTGAGGAGTTCTTTTTTTAAAGATTTTATTTATTTATTTGACAGATAGATATCACAAGTAGGGAGAGAG
Organism: Meles meles; assembly: GCF_922984935.1. Lineage (NCBI taxonomy): Eukaryota > Metazoa > Chordata > Mammalia > Carnivora > Mustelidae > Meles > Meles meles. The sequence continues at coordinate 152,182,500 of NC_060071.1, forward strand.
GCAGGCAGAGGGAGAGAGAGGAGGAAGCAGGCTCCTTGCCAAGCAGAGAGCCCGACGCGGGGCTCGATCCCAGGACCCTGAGATCATGACCCGAGTGAAAGGCAGAGGCTTTAACCCACTGAGCCACCCAGGCGCCCCTGAGGAGTTCTTTATAGATCCTGGATATCAACCTTTTGTCTGTACTGTCATTTGCAAATATCTTCTCCCATTGCATGGATTGTCTTTTTGTTTTGTTGACTGTTTCCTTTGCTGTGCAGAATCTTTTGATCTTGATGAAGTCCCAAAAGTTCATTTCTGCTTTTGTTTCCTTGGCCTTTGGAGACATATCTTGAAAGAAGTTGCTGTGGCTGATATCGAAGAGCTTACTGCCTATGTTCTCCTCTAGGATTCTGATGGATTCCTGTCTCAGGTTGAGGTCTTTTATCCATTTCCAGTTTATCTTTGTGTACAGTGTAAATCAGAGCTTACTGCCTATGTTCTCCTCTAGGATTCTTATGGATTCCTGTCTCAGGTTGAGGTCTTTTATCCATTTCCAGTTTATCTCTGTGTACAGTGTAAGAGAATGGACGAGTTTCATTCTTCTATATATCGCTGTCCAGCTTGCCCAGCACAATTTTTGAAGAGACTTTCTTTTTTCCACTGTATATTTTTTCCTCTTCTGTCAAAGATTATTTGACCATAGATTTGAGGGTTCATATCTGGGCTTTCCACTCTGTTCCACTGGTCTATGTGTCTGTTTTTATGCCAGTACCACGCTGTCTTGGTGATCACAGCTTTGTAGTAAAGCTTGAAATCAGGTAACGTGATGCCGCCAGTTTTGTTTTTGTTTTTCAACATTTCCTTAGCAATTCGGGGTCTCTTCTGATAACATACAAATTGTAGGATTATTTGCTCCAGTTCTTTGAAAAATACCGGTGGAATTTTGATCGGAATGGCATTAAAAGTATAGATTGCTCTAGGCAGTATAGACATTTTAACAATGTTTATTCTTCCGATACAAGAGCATGGAACAGTCTTCCATCTTTTTGTGTCTTCTTCAATTTCTTTCATGAGTGTTCTGTTGTTCCTCGAGTACAGATCCTTTACCTCTTTGGTTACGTTTATTCCCAGGTATCCTGTGGTTCTTGGTGCTGTAGTAAATGGAATTGATTCTCTAATTTCCCTTTCTGTATTTTCATTGTTAGTGTATAAGAAAGCCACTGATTTCTGTACATTGACTTTGTATCCTGCCACATTACTGAATTGCTGTATGAGTTCTAGTAGTTTGGGGGTGGAGTCTTTGGGGTTTTCCATATAAAGAATCATGTCATCTGCGAAGAGAGAGAGTTTGACGTCTTCATTGCCATTTTGGATACCTTTTATTTCTCTTTGTTGTCTGATTGCCACTGCTAGGACTTCTAATACTATGTTGAGCAAGAGTGGTGAGAGTGGGCATCCTTGTCATGTTCTTGATCTCAGTGGGAAGCCTGCAAGCTTTTTCCCATTGAGGATGATATTTGCTGTGGTCTGTCACAGATAGATTTTACGAAGTTCAGGAATGTTCCCTCTATCCCTACACTTTGAAGTGTTTTAAACATGAACGGATGCTGGATTTTATGAAATGCTTTTTCTGCATCAATTGAAGGACCTTGTGGTTCTTCTCTCTTCTCTTATTGATGTGTTCTATCACATTGATTTTTTTTGCGAATGTTGAATCATTCTTATAACCTAGGGCTGAATCCCACCTGGTCATGGTGGATAATCTTTTTAATGTGGTGTTGGATCCTATTTGCATGGATCTTGTTGGGAGCCTTAGTGACCATATTCTTTAGTGCTATTGGTCTGAATTTTTCCTTTTTGGTGGGGTCTTTGCCTGGTTTTGGGATCAGTGTAAATTCTGGCTTCATAAAAAGAGTCTGGAAGTTTTCCTTCTGCTTCAATTTGTTGAAACAGCGTCAGGAGAATTGGTGTTATTTCTTTGAAAGTTTGGTAGAATTCTCCAGGAAATCGTCAGGTCCTCTACTTTTGTTTTGGGGAGGGTTTTGATCACTGCTTCAATCTCCTTACCAGATATCGGTCTATTCAGGGTGTCAATTTCTTCCTGGTTCAATTTTAGGAGTTTATAGTTTTCCAGGAATGAATCCACTTCATCTACATTGCTTAGCTTATTGGCATATAACTGTTGATAATAACTTCTGATGATTGTTTCAATTTCCTTGGTGTTAGTTGTGATCTCTCCCTTTTCATTCATAATTTTATTAATTTAGCTTTCTGACTTGTCTTTTGGTTTAGTGTGGCCAATGTTTTATTGAACTTATTGATTCATTCAACAAACCAGCTTCTAATTTCATTGATATGTTCTACTGTATCTCTCTTTTCTACCTCATTGATCTCTGCTCTAATCTTGATTATTTCCCTTCTTAAGTGTGGAGTTATTTTAATTTGTTGATGGTTCTCCAGTTCTTTAAGGTGTAGAGACAGCTAATTTATTCTGGATTTTTCAATTTTTTTGAGGGAGGCTTGGATGGCTATGTATTTCCCCCTTAGGACAGCCTTTACTGTATCCCATAGGTTTTGGGCCGAAGTGTCTTCATTCTCATTGGTTTCCATGAATTATTTAAATTCATATTTGATCTCCTGGTTGATCCAAGCATTCTTTTTTTTTCCATTTTATTTATTTTTTCAGCGTAACAGTATTCATTCTTTTTGCACAACACCCAGTGCTCCATGCAAAACGTGCCATCCCCATTACCAACCACCTGTAACCCCAACCTCCCACCCCTGACCCTTCAAAACCCTCAGGTTGTTTTTCAGAGTCCATAGTCTCTTATGGTTCGCCTCTCCTCCCCAATGTCCATAGCCCGCTCCCCCTCTCCCAATCCCAACTCTCCCCAGCAACCCCCAGTTTGTTCTGTGAGATTAAGAGTCATTTATGGTTTGTCTCCCTCCCAATCCCATCTTGTTTCATTTATTCTTCTCCTATCCCCCTACCCCCCCATGTTGCTTCTCCATGTCCTCATATCAGGGAGATCATATGATAGTTGTCCTTCTCCGATTGACTTACTTCACTAAGCATGATACGCTCTAGTTCCATCCACGTCGTCGCAAATGGCAAGATTTCATTTCTTTTGATGGCTGCATAGTATTCCATTGTGTATATATACCACATCTTCTTTATCCATTCATCTGTTGATGGACATCTAGGTTCTTTCCATAGTTTGGCTATTGTAGACATTGCTGCTATAAACATTCGGGTACACGTGCCCCTTCGGATCACTACATTTGATTCTTTAGGGTAAATACCCAGTAGTGCAATTGCTGGGTCATAGGGTAGTTCTATTTTCAACATTTTGAGGAACCTCCATGCTGTTTTCCAGAGTGGTTGCACCAGCTTGCATTCCCACCAACAGTGGAGGAGGCTTCCCCTTTCTCCGCATCCTCTCCAGCATCTGTCATTTCCTGACTTGTTAATTTTAGCCATTCTGACTTGTGTGAGGTGATATCTCATTGTGGTTTTGATTTGTATTCCCCTGATGCCGAGTGACGTGGAGCACTTTTTCATGTGTCTGCTGGCCATCTGGATGTCTTCTTTGAAGAAATGTCTGTTCATGTCCTCTGCCCATTTCTTGATTGGATTGTTTGTTCTTTGGGTGTTGAGTTTGCTAAGTTCCTTATAGATTTTGGATACTAGCCCTTTATGTGATATGTCGTTTGCAAATATCTTCTCCCATTCTGTCAGTTGTCTTTTGGTTTTGTTAACTGTTTCCTTTGCTGTGCAAAAGCTTTTGATCTTGATGAAATCCCAATAGTTCATTTTTGCCCTTGCTTCCCTTGCCTTTGCCGTTGTTCCTAGGAAGATGTTGCTGCGGCTGAGGTCGAAGAGGTTGCTGCCTGCATTCTCCTCAAGGATTTTGATGGATTCCTTTCTCACATTGAGGTCCTTCATCCATTTGGAGTCTATTTTCGTGTGTGGTGTAAGGAAGTGGTCCAATTTCATTTTTCTGCATGTGGCTGTCCAATTTTCCCAGCACCATTTATTGAAGAGGCTGTCTTTTTTCCATTGGACATTCTTTCCTGCTTTGTCGAAGATGAGTTGACCATAGAGTTGAGGGTCGATTTCTGGGCTCTCTATTCTGTTCCACTGATCTATGTGTCTGTTTTTGTGCCAGTACCATGCTGTCTTGATGATGACAGCTTTGTAATAGAGCTTGAAGTCCGGAATTGTGATGCCACCAACTTTGGCTTTCTTTTTCAATATTCCTTTGGCTATTTGAGGTCTTTTCTGGTTCCATATAAATTTTAAGATTATTTGTTCCATTTCTTTGAAAAAAATGGATGGTATTTTGATAGGGATTGCATTAAATGTGTAGATTGCTTTAGGTAACATAGACATTTTCACAATATTTATTCTTCCAATCCAGGAGCATGGAACATTTTTCCATTTTTTTGTGTCTTCCTCAATTTCTTTCATGAGTACTTTATAATTTTCTGTGTATAGATTCTTAGTCTCTTTGGTTAGGTTTATTCCTAGGTATCTTATAGTTTTGGGTACAATTGTAAATGGGATTGACTCCTTAATTTCTCTTTCTTCTGTCTTGTTGTTGGTGTACAGAAATGCAACTGAATTCTGTGCATTGATTTTATATCCTGACACTTTACTGAATTCCTGTACAAGTTCTAGCAGTTTTGGAGTGGAGTCTTTTGGGTTTTCCACATACAGTATCATATCATCTGCAAAGAGTGATAGTTTGACTTCTTCTTTACCAATTTGGATGCCTTTAATTTCTTTTTGTTGTCTGATTGCTGAGGCTAGGACTTCTAGTACTATGTTGAATAGCAGTGGTGATAATGGACATCCCTGCCGTGTTCCTGACCTTAACGGAAAAGCTTTCAGTTTTTCTCCATTGAGAATGATATTTGCGGTGGGTTTTTCATAGATGGCTTTGATAATATTGAGGTATGTGCCCTCTATCCCTACACTTTGAAGAGTTTTGATCAGGAAGGGATGCTGTACTTTGTCAAATGCTTTCTCAGCATCTATTGAGAGTATCATATGGTTCTTGTTCTTTCTTTTATTAATGTGTTCTATCACATTGATTGATTTGCGGATGTTTAACCAACCCTGCAGCCCTGGAATAAATCCCACTTCATCGTGGTGAATAATCCTTTTAATGTACTGTTGAATCCTATTGGCTAGTATTTTGGCAAGAATTTTTGCGTCTGTGTTCATCAAGGATATTGGTCTGTAGTTCTCTTTTTTGGTGGGATCCTTGTCTGGTTTTGGGATCAAGGTGATGCTGGCCTCATAAAATGAGTTTGGAAGTTTTCCTTCCATTTCTATTTTTTGGAACAGTTTCAGGAGCATAGGAATGAGTTCTTCTTTAAATGTTTGGTAGAATTCCCCTGGAAAGCCGTCTGGCCCTGGGCTTTGGTTTGTTTGGAGGTTTTGGATGATTGCTTCAATCTCCTTACTGGTTATGGGCCTGTTCAGGTTTTCTATTTCTTCCTGGTTCAGTTGTGGTAGTTTATATGTCTCTAGGAATGCATCCATTTCTTCCAGATTGTCCAATTTGTTGGCGTAGAGTTGCTCATAGTATGGTCCTATAATTATCTGTATTTCTTTGGTGTTAGTTGTGATCTCTCCTCTTTCATTCATGATTTTATTGATTTGTGTCCTTTCTCTTTTCTTTTTGATAAGTCTGGCCAGGGGATTATCAATCTTATTGATTCTTAAAAGAACCAGCTCCTAGTTTCATTGATTTGTTCTATTGTTTTTTTGGCTTCTATTTCATTGATTTCTGCTCTGATCTTTATGATTTCTCTTCTCCCACTGGGTTTAGGGCTTCTTTCTTGTTCTTTCTCCAGCTCCTTTACGTGTAGGGTTCGGTTGTGTACTTGAGACCTTTCTTGTTTCTTGAGAAAGGCTTGTACCGCTATATATTTTCCTCTCAAGACTGCCTTTGCTGTGTCCCACAGATTTTGAACTGTTGTGTTTTCATTATCATTTGTTTCCATGAATTTTTACAATTCTTCTTTAATTTCCTGGTTGACCCATTCATTCTTTAGAAGGATGCTGTTTAGTCTCCATGTATTTGGGTTCTTTCCAGCTTTCCTCTTGTGATTGAGTTCTAGCTTCAGAGCATTGTGGTCTGAAAATATGCAGGGAATAATCCTAATCTTTTGATACCGGTTGAGACCTGATTTGTGACCCAGGATGTGATCTATTCTGGAGAAGGTTCTATGTGCACTAGAGAAGAATGTGTATTCTGTTGCTTTGGGATGAAATGTTCTGAATATATCTGTGATGTCCATCTGGTCCAGTGTGTCATTTAAGGCCTTTATTTCCTTGTTGATCTTTGGCTTGGATGATCTGTCCATTTCAGTGAGGGGAGTGTTAAATCCCCTGCTATTATTGTATTATTATTGATGTGTTTCTTTGATTTTGTTATTAATTGGTTGATATAGTTGGCTGCTCCCATGTTAGGGGCATGGATATTTAAAATTGTTATATCTTCTTGTTGGACAGACCCTTTGAGTAGGATATAGTGTCCTTCCTCATCTCTTATTATAGTCTTTGGCTTAAAATCTAATTGATCTGATATAAGGATTGCCACCCCAGCTTTCTTCTGATGCCCATTCGCATGGTAAATTGTTTTCCACCCCCTCACTTTAAATCTGGAGGTGTCTTCGCGTCTAAAATGAGTTTCTTGTAGGCAACATACTGATGGGTTTTGTTTTTTTATCCATTCTGATACCCTGTGTCTTTTGATTGGGGCACTTAGCCCATTAACATTCAGGGTAACTATTGAGAGATATGAATTTAGTGCCATTATTAGCCTGTAAGGTGACTGTTACTGTATATTGTCTCTGTACCTTTCTGATCTACTACTTTTAGGCTCTCTCTTTGCTTAGAGGACCCCTTTCAATATTTCCTGGAGAGCTGGTTTGGTGTTTGCAAATTCTTTCAGTTTTTGTGTGTCCTGGAAGCTTTTGATCTCTCCTTCTATTTTCAATGATAGCCTAGCTGGATAGAGTATTCTTGGCTGCATGTTTTTCTCGTTTAGTGCTCTGAATATATCATGCCAGCTCTTTCTGGCCTGCCAGGTCTCTGTGGATAAGTCTGCGGCCAATCTAGTATTTTTACCATTGTATGTTACAGACTTCTTTTCTCGGGCTGCTTTCAGGATTTTCTCTTTGTCACTAAGACTTGTAAATTTTACTGTTAGGTGACGGGGTGTGGACTTATTCTTGTTGACTTTGAGGGGGGTTCTCTGCATCTCCTGGATTTTAATGCTTGTTCCCTTTGCCATATTAGGGAAATTCTCTCCAATGATTCTCTCCAATAGACCTTCTGCTCCCCTCTCTCTTTCTTCTTCTTCTGGAATCCCAATTATTCTAATGTTGTTTCGTCTTATGATGTCACTTATCTCTCAAATTCTCCCCTCATGGTCCAGTAGCTGTTTGTCCCTCTTTTGCTCGGCTTCCTTATTCTCTGTCATTTGGTCTTCTATATCACTAATTCTTTCTTCTGCCTCATTTATCCTAGCAGTGAGAGCCTCCATTTTTGATTGCACCTCATTAATAGCTTTTTTGATTTCAACTTGGTTAGATTTTAGTTCTTTAATTTCTCCAGAAAGGGCTTTAATATCTCCAGAGAGGGTTTCTCTAATATCTTCCATGCCTTTTTCGAGCCCGGCTAGAATGTTCAGAATCGTCATTCTGAACTCTTGATCTGACATATTACCAATGTCTGTGTTGATTAGGTCCCTAGCCTTCGGTACTGTGTCTTGTTCTTTTGTTTGTGGTGATTTTTTCCACCTTGTCATTTTGTCCAGATAAGAGGATATGAAGGAGCAAATAAACTACTAAAAGGGTGGCAAAGACCCCAGAAAAATGCTCTGTAACCAAATCAGAAGAGACCCCAAATTGTGGGGGGGAGAAAGGGGATAAAAACAGGTTCTGAAAAAAAAAGAAAAAAAAAAAGAAAAAATTTAAAAAATAAAACAAATAAAAAATATAAAAAAAGAAAAATATATATATTTAGATGAACTAGTCAAAAAACGTTAAAAAAGAAAAGAGTAAAAGTTTTAAAAAATTTAGCAGAAGAAGAAAAAAGAAAAAAGAAAAAAATTGAAAAAAGTAAAAAAAATTGAAGTAGCCGCAAGACTAAAGAATCATGGGGAGAAAGCCATGAGTTCCATGCTTTGCTTTCTCCTCCTCTGGAATTGCTCTGCTGTCTTAGGAATTGAACCTGCTTTCTCCTTGATAGATGAACTTCGTCCTGGCTGGATATTTTGTTGATCTTCTGGGGGAGGGGCCTGTTGTAGTGACTCTGAAGTGTCTTTGCCCGAGGCGGGATTGCACCACCCTTACCGGCGGCCGGACTAAGTAATCGGCTCGGGTTCGCTTTTCGGAGCTTCTGTTCCCTGAATGCTTTCCGTAGAGTTCCAGAGGACGGGAATGAACATGGCAGCCTCCTAGTCTCCTGCCCGGAGCAGCCGAGAGCCTGGGTCCCCACTCCTCAGTGCGCCCCCAGAGGACAGCACCCAATCACTCCCGTATCCCCAGCCTCTAGCCGCGCTCCGAGCTCACCCAGCCCACGACCAGTTCAAGGTAACCCCGATCTGAGAGTTCAATCCTTGGCTCTGTCTCTGCAGCCGGCTTCTCCGTTCTAATACCTGCGAGTTCTCTGACACTCTGACACCCCCGATCCTTCTGTGACCCTGCGGGGCCTGGGCCCACGCTGACCCCGCGTGGGCTTCACCCTGGTTTAGCCTCTGGAGCAATGTCCCTCAGTGGAACAGACTTTTAAAAGTCCTGATTTTGTGCTCCGTTGCTCCGCCGCTTGCTGGGAGCCGGCCCCTCCCCCTGCGGTCTATCTTCCCGTCGTTTTAGATTCACTTCTCCGCCAGTCCTACCTTTCAGAAAGTGGTTGATTTTCTTTTTCTAGAGTTGCTGTTCTTCTTCTCTTCACTCTCCCGTTGGATTTGTAGGTGTTTGCAATGTTTACATAAGCTATCGAGCTGATCTCCTGCTACCTGATGTAGTCTCAGGTTGCTACTTCTCTGCCATCCTGACTCCCCCCCCCCCCGATCCAAGCATTCTTAAGCAAGGTGGTCTTTAGCTTCCAGGTCTTTGTTTTCCTTCCAAACTTTTCCCTGAGATTGAGCTCCAGTTTCAAAGCATTATGATCTGAGAATATACAGGGAATAATCTCAGTCTTTTGGTATCAGTTGAGCCCTGATTTGTGATCCTATATGTGGGCTATTCTGGAGAAGGTTCCATGTGCCCTTGAGAAGAATGTGTATTCTATTGTTTTAGGGTGAAATGTTCTGTATATATCTATGAGGTCCATCTGGTCCAATGTGTCATTCAATGCTCTTGTTTCTTTATTGATATTCTGCTTGGGTGATCTGTTTATTACTGAGAGAGGTGTGTTAAGATCTCCTACTATTAATGTATTCATAGCAATATGACTCTTTATCTTCATATCAATATGACTCTATCTAGATTTCTTATGTAATTGCCTTCTCCCATATTGGGTGCATAGATATTTACAATTGTTAAATCATCTTGGTGGATAGTCACTCTAAGAATGATGTAGTGTTCTTCTGTATCTCTGACTACAGTCTTTTTTTTTTAAAGATTTTATTTATTTATTTGACAGAGAGAAATCACAAGAGAGGCAGGCAGAGAGAGAGGAAGGGAAGCAGGCTCTCTGCTGAGCAGGGAGCCCGATGTGGGACTCGATCCCAGAACCCTGAGATCATGACCTGAGCTGAAGGCAGCAGCTTAATCCACTGAGCCACCGAGGTGCCCCCTGACTACAGTATTTAGTTTAAAATCTAATTTATATGCTATGAGAATCGCTACCCTGGCCTTGTTTTGCGACCCATTGGCATGAAATATATTTCTTCATCCCTTCACTCTCAGTCTGGGTGGATAATTATGTTGTAAATGGGTCTTTTGCAGACAACATATGGAGGGGTCCTGTCGTTTTATCCAATCTGCAATCCTGTGTCGCTTCATGGGCACATGAGTGATTATTGATAGATACTTTTTTATTGACATCGTGCTACCTTTGAAGCCTTTCTTTCTGTAGATTGTCTCTCTATTTCTGTTCAGTGATATTCTTAGGATATTTCCTCTTTTATAGAACCCCCTTTAATATTTCCTGCAGGGTCAGCTTCATGGTCACATACTCTTTTAAACCTTGCTGGTTTTGGAAAATCTTTATCTCTCCATCTATTTTGAATATCAGTCTTGTTGGGTAAAGTATTCTTGGATGCATGTTCTTCTCATTTAGTGCCTTGAATATATCTTGCCAGCTCTTTTTGGCTTTTTGTGTTTCTGACACTGGAACGTTTCATGGCATCATTTATTTCCCTGATTTTGTTTTCCTGGCTTCTAAGCTGTTTGTTCCAGGCTTCCTCCTGATCCTTTCTCTCTATCTGTTTGCCCTCCAGATCACTAACTTTATCTTCTGTTTTAGTTACCCTAGCTTTTAGCGAATTTAGATTAGATTGGAACTCATTGAGAGCTTTGTGAACATTATCCCTTTAGCTCTCAGTTCTGCCCTAACTTTGTGAACATCATCCCTGGTGGCTTTCAGTTCTGCCCTAATCAATTCCATTTTTTTTTTTTTTTTGCTTTTTAAACCTTTTTTAAAATTTATTTATTTTTTCAGTGTAACAGTATTCATTGTTTTTGCACAACACCCAGTGCTGCATGCAAAACGTGCCCTCCCTATTACCCACCACCTGTTCCCCCAACCTCCCACCCCTGACCCTTCAAAACCCTCAGGTTTTTTTTCAGAATCCATAGTCTTTTATGGTTCGCCTCTCCTTCCAATTTTTTTTTATAAACATATAATGTATTTTTATCCCCAGGGGTACAGGTCTGTGAATCGCCAGGTTTACACACTTCACAGCACTCACGATAGCACATACCATCCCCAATGTCCGTAACCCCCTTCCCCTCTCCCAACCCCACCTCCCCCCAGCAACCCCCAGTTTGTATTGTGAGATTAAGAGTCATTTATGGTTTGTCTCCCTCCCAATCCCATCTTGTTTCATGTCCGATGGAAAAAAGACAGCCTCTTCAATAAATGGTGCTGGGAAAATTGGACAGCCACATGCAGAATAATGAAATTGGACCACTTCCTTACACCACACACGAAAATAGACTCAAAATGGATGAAGGACCTCAATGTGAGAAAAGAATCCATCAAAATCCTTGAGGAGAACACAGGCAGCAACCCCTTCTTCCCACTGGCGTCTTCTGCTCCCGCAGAGATCCAGATGTGTATAATTCTATTCTCAGGCTTATTTCATAGGCGATCGAAGTTCTTTAGTAGGTCACCAGCTCACTTTAGGCTACAGGTTGAAACGGCGCCTCCTCCTACATCTCCGCCATCTTGTGTTCCCCCTACATCATTATTTTTGATGCGGTGTTCAAAAATTCATTATTTTCATGTAACACACAGTGATCACCCATCATGTGTCCTTATTGCCCATCGCCGAGTTTCCCCATCCCACCCTCTTACCCCTCCAAAACCCTGTTTGTTTCACAGAGAAACATACTGATTTCTGATATCATTTATTTGGGTTTTCTCTCTTGCTTTTGATAAATCTAGACAGAGGATTTTCAATTTTATTTTTCTTTCATTTTCTCCAGAAAACTAGGCTTTGCTTTTTTGTTGTGTTTTGTGTTTGTTTTTTTGTTTTGTTTTGTCTTTATATTATTTATTACTGCTCTAATCTTAACTATTTTCTTCCTTCTCCTCTATTTAGGCTTTAGTCATCGTACCTTCTCTAGATCCTTCAGGTGTAATATTAGAGAGTTTCTTTCTGATTTTTCTTGCTTCTTGAGGTCTTCCAGTATGCTATTTATTTTTGTCTTAGGACCACTTTTGCTGCAGAGAAATTAGGGAAAGGTGAAAAAGGTTTCATATTTGTGTGTGTGTGTGTGTGTGTGTGTGTGTGTGTGTGTGTGTTTATGCATGTGTGTGTTATGTCCAGACTACACATTCACAACTGGAGGAGGTTCCACTACTTTTCCATGTTGTCACTAACATTGACACTGTGAGCATTGTAAAAGAAAGTGATGCCCCGAACAAGACACTTTCTTCTTTTGCTTTCGATTGTTGATGCCTCTGGTGGCCTCATGTCCAGCATGCACTTTAAGCTGCTTCTAGGGAGTTTGCACGTTGAGCAGGGTGGAACTGTGATGCACAGTGAGAGCACCTGGGATTCCTGTAAAGGATCCTTTAGGATGAGCACCAGGATATTTGTGTTTCATTGGTATTTGGTGACAGCAATGAACAACGTGAGTGACTCTGTATTTTGTACATTTTAGTATAATTGTTTTCCCATTAGAGCAAATTTTCAAGGTCAGAGAGTGAGGAGTTAAGCACAGAATCATGTGTGCAGAGAAGGTCCCTGAGGGAATGTGTTCTCTGGAGAGGAATCACTAGATCCTGACAGGAAACCTGCCCATAACCTTCATCTGCATCTGCTCCTGGGGCTTAAAGACAGAACTGGTGAGTGGTGTGCACCCCCGACGGTCCAGATCCCGTCCTACAGTGAGGTTTGTGTCTGGGCTCACACTGATGTCCCCTCACTGTGTCCTTCGCACAGTAATACACGGCCGTGTCCTCACCTCTCAGGCTGTTCATCTGCAGATTCAGCGTGTTCTTGCCATTGTCTCTGGAGATGGTGAATCGGCCCTTCACAGAGTCTGCATAGTATGTGTTACTACCACTACTGCTAATACTTGTGACCCACTGCAGCCCCTTCTTGGAGCCTGGCGGACCCAGCTCATGGCATAGCTACTGAAGGTGAATCCAAAGGCTGCACAGGAGAGTCTCAGGAACCCTTCAGGCTTCACCAGGTCTCCTCCAGACTCCACCAGCTGCACCTCGCACTGGACACCTGCAGACACAAGACATCCCGGTCAGGAAATGGTCACACATCCATGGTTTCTTTCACTCATATCCACTCACGTCCTCAACGTCTCTTGTTCACCATGAATTACCTATTAAAAGAGCAACAAGGAAAACCCAGCCAAGCACAAATCCATTGTGAGTTGTCTGTCCTGTACTGAGTACTGATTGGAACACCTGGGAATCCTGGTGCTGGGGCTCCTCTCCCAGCTGCAGTGTCAGGTTTGGACTGTTTTTAACCAGCAGGTGGAGGGCCTTATTTGCATGTTCTCTGACTATATATTCAGCTTGGGATCTATGTGACTACAGAGGGCAATGGCCAGAAGAGACATGACTGCCTTTGTTTTGGGAGCATTGAACACTTAAGAATAGAATATGGTTTTCATTATATAAGTTCCCAGAGTATATACTTGGATATGTGCTTTCTTTTACATATTCACAGAAACGTTGTGGGATTGATGTCATGTTATGCCATAAAGTAATGTAAACCTACACCCAGAAATGTAAACCTACACCCAGAATTTTAGAAGGTTATGTGAGGTGTCCAAGAGCACAGACAGGGTGAGAGTGAGTCGCAGTATGTGGCCCTGTGCTCATCCCCACAGGACACTGTGTCTCCTGAACCCCCTGCAGGACAGAGTGAGCATGCTGGTGAGGAATGTGGAACCCCTCCTGTAATGGGGATGGGATGACATTATCTCCTTTATCTTTCCCTGAAATATAGAGAGCATCAGGGTTTGTGCAGGTGTATTTCTAATATTTCAATGTCTATGTTTTCCTCCCTAGTCATCTATGGGATTATTTTTAAGTATTTTGGTGAGCGTTCTTAAACGGAATGAATGGTATATAGGCAGATTGTGTGATAGGATAAACGTGGGTGTCATTATAAATATTATCCAGAGTGAACAAATCAATTCTCCATAAAACTTCCTTTATTTTCAGGGGAGACAAGATGGCGGGAAAGTAGGAGGAGGCACTGTTTCAACCTGTACCCTAAAGTGAGCTGATTACCTACCAAACAACTCCGACCACCCATGAAATCAGCCTGAGATCAGAATTATACACGTCTGGATCTCTACAGGAGCAGAAGACGCCAATGGCATGTAAAGCAGAGTGGGAACATCGGACTGATATCAGAAGATAAACAAAAGGGGGAGGGAGCCACCAGAGGTGACCTATTGGAAAATTATACCCCAATATGAGAGTACCCTGCGTCTGGGGACCAGCAATAACTTGGAGTCTGGTTGGAAGCACTCAAAAAACAAAGAGCAAAGTATCTCGGGGGGAAATAGTGGGAATCGGGGTGGTCAGGGACGGGGACCTAAGTCCCCGGACTCAGGACAGCCTCCCCTGGCACTGAGCCAGAGAGAGTATGGCGGAGAAATCAGGTCTGCGTGCCTGAGCTACCAGCGTGCCCGAGAACAAGTGGAGTCCGGCTCCCATGAGGGGCTGGGAGCCTGGCCAGATGGCAATCCTGAAATGAATGCCTCCCACACCCTCCCCTGGGAGAGGTGCTCATAGGTGCTAGCCTGGAGCTCTGGCGTCTGGAAAAACCAGACATTCCCAGCCCGGGACAGCAGGAAAATCTCAGTGGGCAATCTCTGCTTGGAACTTCTCTGGTGATCTGTAGCTGCCTAGACAGCCACCGCTGCCCTGGTATTGGGTACAATGAGGAGCTCCTGCATCCCCAGGGACTGTGACTCAGAACCAACTCTGCCAGCAGCTCTGCAGAGCATTCTGAGGCTTCTCTCTGAGAGCGAGGTCGGGGTGCAGTTTGCTCTCCTCTAAAACTCCAAACATCATCCAAAGCTGTCAAGGTGAGAGAAAACAGATGAAAGAACATAAAAACGCCCAGAGAACAAAAGCCTGAAAAGAACAGTTTCCTCAGAGCCCACCCACTTGAGGGGAGCTGAAGAACCTAACTCAGGGAACATCATTGTTTGAAAACCCACGTGGCAGGCCCCTCCCCCAGAAAACCAACCAGGAAGGAAGAAAAAAAAAAAAAAAGAAAACTACAAGAGAACAACCACCCCTACTTCATAAATACAAGTTTTATTTTTAACTCTTTACCAATATTCTGGTTCTTTTTTAAAATACATACAGATAATTTTTTAACACATTTACCATCACACTGATATGGCCAGTACATCAAATTCCTTAATAACCTTCTAACCTGAACTTTTTGATACATACACCCATGTTTTTCTTTTGCTTTTCTATTTTTTAAATTCTTTTTTAATTTTAACTTAGTTTAGTCTAGTTTATTCTTTTATAATTTTTATTTTCTATTATACATATAGAGTTAAACTGCAAGGTAATCCCCTTTCTCCAATCAATGCTACCCCTATAGGCAAACCAGTTTCTAATCCCCCTGTAACTTAGGAAAGTTGAGTCCCTTAACAAAAGCATCAAGATACCTTCAGGAAGAATCAAAATAACCTTCCTCATCCACACTGAGAATTTATAACCATTCTCCCAATTTGTCCTTCTGCCAGTGTTTCTGTGAATTTGTGTTTGTCCTGATAATATATAAATCTTATACTTGGGGTTCTTTGTGATGAGGTTCTTCCCTTTTTTTGCTTTTATATATATATATATATTTTTTTTTTCTCTTGCCATGTACTTTTATCAGTCTTTTTTTTGTCTGTTTTTGTTTGTATACTTCATAAATTTTACCTTGAGGCCCATTTGGGCTGGGCCTTCTCTTTGATCTTCCCTTTTTTTCCTGTCTCTCTCTCTCTCTCTTTTTTTTTTCCTTTCTTCTTCTCTATTTCTTTTTCTTTTCTTTTCTCTCTCATTTGGGTGGGTGTCCCTGATTGCACAGAAGCGTTCCAGGGTGCACATTGAGTGCACCACAATCGATAAGTCCAGCTGCATCTGTTTAGTCATCTCTTACCAAAATGACTAGGAGGAGGAATACCCAACAGAAGAAAAATACAGAGGATGGACCTTCTGCAACAGAGCTAATGGCTATCGACATAGACAATATGTTGGAAAAGGAATTCAGACTAACAATTATCCAGGCAATAGCTAGGTTGGAGAAAGACATGGATGATCAAACAGAATTGATTAGGGCAGAACTGAAAGCCACCAGGGATGATGTTCACAATGTGAGGGCAGAAATGAAAGCCACCAGGGAAGATGTTCAAAATGCTCTCAATGAGTTCAAATCGAATCTAAATTCTCTAAAAGCGAGGGTAACTGAGACAGAAGATAGAATTAGTGATCTGGAGGACAAACAGATAGAGAGAAAGGATCAGGAGGAAGCCTGGAACAAACAGCTCAGAAGGCACAAAAACAATCAGGGAAATAAATGATGCCATGAAACGTTCCAACGTCAGAATTATTGGAATCCCTGAAGGGGAGGAAAAAGAATTCTAGAAGATATAGTGGAAGAAGTTGTCTATGAAAATTTTCCCAATCTCACGAATGGAAACAACGTTCATGTACTAGAGGCAGAGAGATTTCCCCCCAAGATTTTAGATTCTTGAATGTCCTCGTGACACCTTATAGTTAAAATGAGGAATTATGTTTCAAGACAGACCCTCTTAAAAGCAGCTAGGACAAAGAAGCTCATTACATACAGAGGAAAGCCAATTAGAATAATGTCAGACCTTTCCACAGAGACCTGGCAAGGCAGGAAGGGCTGGTAAAATATATTCAGCATACTAAAAGAGAAGAACGTGCAGCCAAGAATACTCTATCCAGCAAGACTGACATTTAAAATGGATGGCGAGATAAAGAGTTTCCAAGACCGGCAAGGCTTAAAAGACTATGCAACCACCAAGCTGACATTGCAGGAAATATTAAGGGGGGTCCTATAAAAGGGAAAAAATCCTAAGAATATCATTGAACAGAAATATAGAAACAATCTACAGACAGAAAGTCTTCAAAGATAACACGATGTCAAAAAAAAAAAAAAAAACCTATCTCTCAATAATCACTCTCAATGTGAATGGCCTAAATGCACTCATAAAACGACACAGGGTTGCAGATTGGATAAAACGAGAGGACGCATCCATATGTTGTCTACAAGAGACCCATTTTGAACCTAAGGATACACCCAGACTGAAAGTGAAGGGATGGAGAAGCATCTTTCATGCCAATGGGCCTCAAAAGCAGGCTGGAGTGGCGATTCTCATATCAGATGAATTAGATTTTAAACTAAAGACTGTAGTCAGAGATACAAAAGGACACTACATCATTCTTAAAGGGACTATCCACCAAGATGATCTAACAATTGTCAATATCTATGCCCCCAATATGGGAGCAGACAATTACATAAGAAAACTATTAATCAATATAAAGAGTCATATTGATATGAATACAACAATAGTAGGAGATCTTAATACACCTCTCTCAGAAATAGACAGATCATCAAAGCAGAAAATTAGTAAATAAATAAGACCATTGAATGAAACATTGGACCAGAGGGACCTCATAGATATATACAGAACATTCCACCCTAAAACAACAGAATACTCATTCTTCTCAAGTGCACATGGAACCTTCTCCAGAATAGACCACATACTAGCTCACAAAGCAGGACTCAACTGATACCAAAAGACTGAGATTATTCCCTGCATATTCTCAGATCACGATGCTTTGAAACTGGAACTCAATCACAAGGAAAAGTTCAGAAGGAACTCAAACACCTGGAATCTAAAGAACACCTTGCTTAAGAATGCTTGGATCAACCAGGAGATCAAAGATGAACTTAAACAATTCATGGAAACCAATGAGAATGAAGACACTTCAGTCCAAAACCTATGGGATACAGCAAAGGCGGTGCTAAGGGGGAAATACATAGCCATCCAAGCTGCCCTCAAAAGCATTGAAAAATCCAGAATACACCAGCTGTCTCTACACCTTAAAGAACTGGAGAATCAACAACAAATCAAACCAACTCCACATGCAAGAAGGGAAATAATCAAGATTAGAGCAGAGATCAATGAGGTAGAAACGAGAGATACAGTAGAACGTATCAATGAAACTAGAAGCTGGTTTTTTGAAAGAATCAATAAGATCAATAAACCATTGGCCACACTAATCCAAAGGAAAAAGAGAGAAAGCCCAAATTAATAAAATTATGAATGAAAAGGGAGAGATCACAACTAACACCAAGGAAATAGAAACAATCATCAGAAATTATTACCAACAGTTATATGCCAATAAGCTAAGGAACCTAGATGAAATGGATGCATTCCTGGAAAACTATAAACTCCTAAAATTGAACCAGGAAGAAATTGACAACCTGAATAGACTGATATCTAGTAATGAGATTGAAGCAGTGATCAAAAAGCTCCCTCAAAACAAGAGCCCAGGACCTGACGGATTCCCTGGGGAATTCTATCAATCTTTCAAAGAAGAAATAACAGCAATTCTCCTGAAGCTGTTCCAAATAATTGAAGCAGAAGGAAAACTTCCAGACTCTTTTTTTTTCAATACTTTATTTATTTGACAGAGAGAAATCACAACTAGGCAGAGAGGCATGCAGAGAGAGAGGAGGAAGCAGGCTCCCTGCAGAGCAGAGAGCCCGATGTGGGGCTCGATTCCAGGACCCTGGGATCATGACCTGAGCTGAAGGCAGAGGCTTTAACCCACTGAGCCACCCAGGCGCCCCCCAGACTCTTTTTATGAAGCCAGCATTACCCTGATCCCCAAACCAGGCAAAGACCTTACCAAAAAGGAGAATTTCAGACCAATATCACTGATGAATATGGATGCAAAGATTCTCAACAAGATCCTAGCAAACAGGATCCAGCAGCACATTAAAAAGATTATCCACCATGACTCCAAGGATTTCACAAGGTCTCTCCCAGAGTCCACCAACCGCACTTCACATGGACACCTACAGACACGAGATCTCTACTGTTTTTCTCACTCATATCCAGTCACATACTTAATGTATCTTGTTCAACATAAATTAGCTCTTAAAATAGTAGAAATGTAGAGCTGTGGTTTTTTTTTTTTCTTATTTGAAAAAAAATGTCGCTTGTGACTCCTGACTTAAAGCAAGAACAAGACGGCCGCTCGAGCCTGGTGGACGCGGTGGGTGGGCAGGGGCAGGGAGGAGGGAGCCCGGGGGCTGGCGGGTGTCCATCCCCTCGGGCAGGGGCTGTTATTCCTCAGTTAAAAACAAGCAACATGGGGGGGGTAGGGGGATAGGAGAAGAATAAATGAAACAAGATGGGATTGGGAGGGAGACAAACCATAAATGACTCTTAATCTCACAAAACAAACTGGGGGTTGCTGGGGGGGGTGGGATTGGGAGAGGGGGAGCGGGCTATGGACATTGGGGAGGGGAGGCGAACCATAAGAGACTATGGACTCTGAAAAACAACCTGAGGGTTTTGAAGGGTCAGGGGTGGGAGGTTGGGGGAACAGGTGGTGGGTAATGGGGAGGGCAAGTTTTGCATGGAGCACTGGGTGTTGTGCAAAAAGAATGAATACTGTTACGCTGAAAAAATAAATAAAATGGGGAAAAAAAAAACAAGACAACTACCAGGTAAGAAAAGAGTTTCTGAAAAAGGAGCCACCCTATACCCATGTGATACAACAGTGTCAGGAACAGTATTTACAGAGACCGTCTGTACATGGGGCTAGTCCATACAAAAAGCAGGATATTACGTGTGTGAGTTAGCTGCTCCAAAGATATGAATGTTATTGCTGTTGTTTTTCCCTTCGTTAAAAATCCTCTTTCAGCATAAATATAACGAGTGATTAAGCAGAATACACGATTATCTGGATAATGGGTGGATATTACACACAGGGAGAGTCAACAGCTGACAAGATCTATCCCTCTTCTCCCTTCTGCAGAGACACCAAAGGGCAGCTGCGCCAACCAAAGCCGGGTCTCAGCCCCTCGGCCCGGCCCCCAGAGGCCGGGAGTGGCCAGAATGTGCCGATGACCCCACCCCTCAACACCCCTCCACCCAGGGAATGCCCAGGTAGGGTTCGAGCTGCTGGTGACCGGGGAGCCTGGGACAACCGGTCCCCGCCCCCCTGGGCAGCCGTGGCGTGCCCAGCTCTTCCCGACCTTCTGGGGCAAAGCTAGCACAGGGAGGTGTGGACCCAGCAGAGAGGAGGTGACCAGAGGCCAGCAGGGTGAGGGTGAGGGGAGGCGGGGCCCCAGCAGAGAGCTCGGAGAATCTCACCACCCTCCAGGGCCCCAACTCCCAAACCGAAAAGTGAGAGAGAGGCCGTAGGCAGCAGGCCTCAGGGGCCCTTTGATCCCCCTGGACTTTCTGACCTGGAAGCAAAGCACAGCCAGCCAGAAGCACTGAGCACGCTTAGCACTCCGCCCAGGCGAAATCACATAGTTTCCCTTGAAGAAACGACTGAAAACACACAACTCTGGAAAAACAGGGCTGAGCATGGCAATGTTAGTGTGGCGTAGCACAAGCAGCCCATTCCGGGGCTGGTAATAATGCCCAGGGACGGGTGCACGCGCTGCCTGGCACTACCGTCCCATGCATACAGATCTCGCAACTGAAATAAACTAAACAACAAAACAAAACAAAAAAACCCAAACCAAAGCTGCATATGTATGATGTCCCTTTTGCATTGCACTTGAGAAGGGGGGTCCAGCAGCACCTGCGCCCCTCCCTCCCAGTAAGACGTGAGAGGGAACCCTGCAGATGACAAGGTCCCCTAGCCTCTGTGAGTCACAGCAGCAGGGGGCGCCGGTCTCTGGGCCCGCAGTTTGGTCTCCACCTCCTTCTGCGCTCACAGCTGCCTTGGCGTTAGAACAGGTTCAAGCAAGGAATTCTTTCTTGTGTGCATAAATACCGTAATTTCAGGATGGGTAAGCTGCCTCAGCGTAACTGTATTCATATTTTTTGCACCACACCCAGTGCTCCATGCAATAAGTATCCTCCCTATTACCCACCACTATTCCACAACCTCCCACCCCCGACCCCTTCAAAACCCTCAGGTTGTTTTTCAGAGTCCATAGTCTCTCATGGTTCATCTCCCCTTCCAGTTTCCCTCAACTCCCTTCTCCTCTCCATCTGCCCATGTCCTCCATGTTCTTTTTTATGATCCACAAATAAGTGAAACCATATGATACTTGACTCTCTCTGCTTGACTTATTTCACTCAGCATAATCTCTTCCAGTCCCGTCCATGTTGCTACAAAAGTTGGGTATTCATCCTTTCTGATGGAGGCGTAATATTCCATCATGTATATGGACCACATCTTCCTTATCCATTTGTCCGTTGAAGGGCATCTTGGTTCTTTCCACAGTTTGGCGACCATGGCCATTGCTGCTATAAACATTGGGGTACAGATGGCTCTTCCTTTCACTACATCTGTATTTTTGGGGTAAATACCCAGCAGTGCAATTGCAGAGTCACAGGGAAGCTCTATCTTTAATTTCTTGAGGAATCTCCACACTGTACTCCAAAGTGTGGCAACAACTTGCATTCCCAACAACAGTGTAAGAGGGTTCCCCTTTCTCCATAACCTCTCCAACACACGTTGTTTCCTGTCTTGCTAATTTTGGCCATTCTAAGTGGTGTAAGGTGATATCTCAATGGGACCACATTATCTTTATCCATTTATCTGTTGAATGGCATCTTGGTACTTTTCACAGTTTGGCAACTGTGGCCATTGCTGCTATGAACACTAGGGTTATGTAGTTGTTTTTAGAAGTTCAGTTTCACAGATGAGAATTAGTATTTATGTATTTATTCATTTCTTTCAGAGTGTTATGTTTAAGTATTTGTTTTAGAGTTAGGTTTAGATTTCAGGATTAGGGGTTAGGGACTAAGGGTTAGGGCTCAGGGCAAGTGCCTGGTATTTTGAAGTTCAGAACATCCCCTGAAAATAAATCTCAACATTTCATAAGATGATAATGGTCCTGGAAGACATCTACTGAACAGAGTAAGAAGGGGATTTGGTGCTCTACATACATGTTTTTTGAAATGTTGATTCTAGAGGTGGACAAGATGTCCAGAGGAGAAGGAGACCTTATTTAAATTGGTCCCCTGAATTGTGTTGGAGACATACCAGAGAACTCTGAACACCCACAAAATCAATCTGAGATGTAAGAAGAGATATCAGGATCTATACCTACAGAATATCTCTGGTCGCCAGTTTTGAGATATGAAGTGTGGAGCCATGATTCTGTGGGTAGATAACAGAAGATAAATGTAAGAAGGAGGAAGCCTCCAAACTCCTGTGAACCTGGAGTGCAAAATTTTCCTGTGGTGCTGGTTGCGCACAGACTTACAGACCAATAGCAACAGAGAAAGGACTTTAGGGTAGCCCCCTCTCTGAAACATGGAGCTGCAGTGTCTTGCATGCAAAATTGGAGTGGCTAGTTGTTTGAGAATCACAAGGGCACAAAGGGCATAGATGTCCCTGGACGTTGTAGCAAGGGCTGAGAATGCTGCTATGGGGTACACAAACCAAGATACTGTGGTTTTTAGCAGCACAGATAAAAATGGAGTCCATGTGGCCTGGAGGACTTTATGGAGAACAGATTGTGATCTCTCAGTTCCGATAGAGAAGCTTGAATACAGTTATTTCTGATTTGACTCTCTGAAGAGACACAGAAAGCCACCAGGGAAAACTTTGAGAAAAACAAAGCCCCCCCCAAAACCGGCTTTCACTGAGCCCATCCACCCACAAGAGGCAGCGCAACCCTGACCAATAAGAGTTGCCTGAGTAAAGCTGACCCACTGCTGGGTGAAAGAACAAGAGGCCTACAACCCTAAGGTCCCTATAAAACAGGTGCATTTTGCTTGGGTTGTGGTCAATAACTTGGGGTTTTTATATTCCCTCAACCACTCCTCAATAGAATGACTAGGAGGAGGAATACCCAACAGAGGAAAAATTTGGAGACTGTGACCTCTGCCACAGAACTAATAGATATGGATATAAGCAAGATGTCAGAAATACACTTCAGTGTAACAGTTATACAGACAATGGCTAGGTTAGAGAGAACCATTAATTTCAACATAGATTCTCTAAGGGCAGAAATGAGAGATGATCTGGCAGAACTTAAAAATGCTATCAGTAAGATCCATTCCAATCTAGGCACTCTAAAAGCCAGGCTAAATGAGGCAGAAGAATGGATTAGTGATGTAGAAGACAAACAGATAGAAAAGAAGGATCAGGAGGAGGCCTGGAACACACAGCTTAGAATCCATAAAAACAGCGTTCAAGAAATAAATGACCTGGGGCGCCTAGGTGGCTCAGTGGGTTAAAGCCTCTGCCTTCAGCTCAGGTCATGATCTCAGGGTCCTGGGATCCAGCCCTGCATTGGGCTCTCTGCTCTGTGGGGAGCCTGCTTCCTCCTCTCTCTCTGTCTGCCTGCCTTTCAGCCTAACTGTGATCTCTGTGTATCAAATAAATTAAAAAAAGGAGAAGGGAGTTATGGGAAAATGGAAGGGGAGATGAACCATGAGAGACTATGGACTCTGAAAAACAACCTGAGGGTTTTGAAGGGGCGGGTGGTGGGAGGTTGTGGAACCAGGTGGTGGGTAATAGGGAAGATACGTATTGCATGGAGCACTGGGTGTGGTGCAAAAACAATGAGTACTGTTACGCTGAAAATAAATAAATAAATTTAAAAAAAAATCTTTAAAAAAAGAAATATCATCACTAGCCATCAGGGAGATTCAAATTAAAACAATATCGAGATACCACCTGACACCAGTTAGAATGGCCAAAATTAGCAAGACAGGAAACAACGTGTGTTGGAGAGGATGTGGAGAAAGGGGAACCCTCTTACACTGTTGGTGGGAATGCAAGTTAGTGCAGCCACTTTGGAGAACAGTGTGGAGATTCCTCAAGAAATTAAGAATAGAACTTCCCTATGACCCTGCAATTGCACTGCTAGGTATTTACCCCAAAGATACAGATGTAGTGAAAAAAAGGGCCATCTGTACCCCAATGTTTATTGCGGCAATGGCTACAGTCGCCAAACTGTGGAAAGAACCAAGATGCCCTTCAACGGATGAATGGATAAGGAAGATGTGGTCCATGTACATGATGGAGTATTATGCCTCCATCAGAAAGGATGAATACCCAACATTTGTAGCAACATGGACGGGACTGGAAGAAATTATGCTGAGCGAAATAAGTCAAGCAGAGAGAGTCAAGTATCATATGGTCTCACTTATTTGTGGAGCATAACAAATAACATGGAGGACATGGGGAGATGGAGAGGAGAGGGAGTTGAGGGAAACTGGAAGGGGAGATGAACCATGAGAGACTATGGACTCTGAAAAACAACCAGAGGGTTTTGAAGGGGCGGGGCGTGGGAGGTTGAGGAACCAGGTGGTGGGTAATAGGGAGGGAACGTACTGCATGGAGCACTGGGTGTGATGCCAAAACAATGAACACTGTTATGATGTAAATAAATAAATAAAATAAATCAAATTAAATTAAAAAAAAGAAATAAATGGCCACATGAAACATACATAGGTATTGTATGAATATACAATTACTGGGATCTCTTAGGGGTGGCGAGAGAGAGAGCACTATCTCGGAAGATAAAGACCATCCTACTCAAGAATATTTGAATCAACCAGGAAGTCAAAGAAGAACTTAAACAATTCATGGAAACCAATGAGAATGAAAACATATCAGTCCAAAGACTATGGGACATGGCAAAGGAGGTCCTAAGGGGGAAATACGTACCCATCTAAGCCTCACTCACACACACACACACACACACAAAGAAAAATTGTAAATACACCAACCACGTTTATACCTTAAGGAACTGGAGAATCAATAGCAAATTAAGCCTAACCTATGCACTGGAAGGGGAATGATTAAGATTAGAGCAGAGATCAATGAATTAAAAACCAGAAATACAGTAGGACATATCAAAGAAAGTAGAAGCTGGTTCACTGAAAGAATTAATAAGGTCGATAAAACACTGGGCAGACTTATCCAAAGGAAAAGTGAAAGGACCCAAAGTATTACATTGTGAATGAAAGGGGAGAGATCATGACTAAGACCCAGAAAATAGAAACAATCATCAGATATTATTATCATCAGCTATATGTCAATAAGTTAAACAACCTAGAAGAAATGGTCGCATTCCTGGCAACCTATAAAATTCCAAGACTGAAACAGAGATCTGTCTGTGCAGGTCCAGACCTCCAGAGAGGTCCCAACTAGAAACAGCACACTGAGATTTTCATGCTGGCCCAGGCTGGGAGTGTTCAGAATCTCCTGGTCCTAGAGAGCACTGGCTAGGATCTCTCTCAGTGGAGGGTGTGGAGCATGTCTCAGACCCCATTCACACAGTGTGCATGCAGAGTACTAAAGGCTGTGATCTAGAGAGCGCCGGCTGGCATCCACACCAGACTCACTCACGCAAGCCGCCACCCAGATGCTCTCACACATGTTGGCAGCTCAGGGACCAAGGCCTGGTTCTCTACTGCACTCTCTCTTGGCTCAGCACCAGAGGTAGTGGTCCTGGGTTCCTGGGCTTATGCCCCTGTCCCTAACCACCTGATTCAACCAACTTCCCTTTAAGACCTTTTGCTCTTTTTGAGTGCTTTCAACCAGACTCCAAGTTAATGCTGGTCTCCAATCATAGGGCACTCTCATACTGTAGTATTACTTTCCAGTGTGTCGCTTCTGGTGGCTCCCTCCCCTCTTATTTATCTTCCAATATCAGTCTGATGTTCCCACTCCACTTTACCTGTCCACTGGTGTCTTCTGTCCCATAGAGATCCAGAAGTGTATAATTCTAATCTCAGGCTGATTTCACGGGTGATCAGAGTTCCTTGGTAGATAATCAGCTCACTTTAGGGGACCAGTTGGAACAGCATCTCCTGCTTCTCCGCCATCCTGTCTCCTGAGAAAATGTGTTTATCAGGTGTAAGAGTAATTTTTCAAACATTCCATAGAATTGCAAGTATCCTGAAAGTGGACTGCGAGGTAGCTGGCACACTGGGAGAGAGCACAGACGAAGTGGTCTTGCCTTCCTCATGGAGCAACCTCCTCCCCATGCTGACTGGCATCTGGAGGAGCATGCCCTCTTGCTAGGGCTAGGGAAGCAACCCGGGAAGAAGAGAATCAAAGCAAATTAAGCCTAACCTATGCATTAGAAGGGGAACAATTAAGATCAGAGCAGAGATCAATGACTTAGAAACCAGAAATACAGTAGAACACATCAATGAAACTAGAAGCTGGTTCTTTGAAAGAATTAGTAAGATCAAGAAGCCACTGACCAGACTTATCCAAAAGTAAAGAGAAAGGACCCAAAGTATTAAATTATTATATTATTAAATAGTTAAGTTATGTAAATTAAATTAGTAAATTATTAAATTACAAATGAAAGTGGAGAGATCATGACTAACACCAAGAAAATAGAAACAATCATCAGAAATTATTATCAACTGCTATATGTCAATAATTAATCTACCTAGATGAAATGGATGCATTCCTGGAAACCTGTAAACTTCCAAGACTGAAACAGGAAGATACTGACAACCTGAATAGACCAATAAGCAGTAATGAGATTGAATATCGATGCCCAAAGATTCACATAGATCCTAGATAAGTGCATAATAGTACTTTAAAAGGATTATCCATCACGACCAAATGGGATTTTCCCTGGCTGACAGGTCCATTCAACATTTGCAAACCAGTCAGTGTAATAGAACAAATTAATAAGAGAAGAGAGAAGAATAACATGGTCCCCTCAATTGATGCAGAAATAGCATTCGGTAAAGTACAGCATCCTTTCCCACTTAAAACTCTTCAAAGTGAGGGATAGAGGGAACATTCCTCAATTTCATAAATTCCATCTATGAAAAACCCACAGTAAATATCATTTCTTTAAGATCAGGAACATGACAAGGTTGCCCCCTTTAGCAACTATTGTTCAGCATAGTACTAGAAGTTCTAGCAAGAGCAATCAGACAACAAAAAGAAATAAAAGGTATTCAAATGGGCAAAGAAGGAGTCAAACTCTCTCTCTCTTCACAGATCACATGATACTTTATGTGGAAAACCCAAAAGACTCCACCTCCAAACAATTAGAAATCATGCAGCAATTCAGTAACAGGGCAGGATACAAAACCTATGCACAGAAATCAGTTGCTTTTGTATACACTAACAATGAACATGTGGAACGAGAAAAGAGAGAATTGACTCTATTTAAAATAGCACACAAAAAATAAGGTACCTTGGAATAAACCTAAGCAAAGAGGTAAAGAATCTATACTCCAGAAACTACAGAACACTTATGAAAGAAATGGAAAAAGACTCAAAAAGATGGAAAAACATTTCATGCTCATGGTTTGGAAGAATAAATATTTCTAATATTTCTATGTTGCCAAGAACAACCTATAGTTTCAATGCCATCCTGATCAAGTGCTGGAATGAACAGTCCTAAAATTTGCACAGAACCAGAAAAGATCCTGAATCAACAAGGAAATGTTGAAAAAGGATAACAAAGCTGGGCATCACGTTGCCTGACTTCCAGCCATATTACAGAGTAGTGATCACCAAGACAGCAACCCAAGGGTTTTGAAGGGGTGGGAGTGGGAAGTTGGGTGAGCATGGTAGTGGGTATTATGGAGGGCATGTAATGCATGGAACACTGAGTGTGGTACATAAACAGTGAATTCTGGTACACTGAAAAGCAACTAAATAAAAACAGCATGGTACTGGCTCAAAAACAGATACTTAGACCGATGGAACCGAGTTGACAGTCCAGACATGGACTCTATGATCAAGTAATTGACAAAGCAGGAAAAATATCAATGGAAAAAAGACAGTCTCTTCAATAAGTGGTGCTGGGGAAATTACCTATATACAGAAGAATGAAACTCGACCATTCACTTACACCGTACACAAATATAAACTCAAGATGGATGAGAGACCTCAATGTTAGACAGGAATAATCCAAATCCTAGAGGAGAACATTGGCAGTTACCACTCAGACATTGGTCAAGCTAATTCTTTCAAGACATGTCTCCTAAGGCAAAGTGGATGAAAGCAAAAATGATCTTTTGTGACTTCATCAAGATGAAAAGCTACACAGCAAAGGAAACAGTCAACAAAACAAAGAGGCAATGCACAAATGGGAGAAGATATTGCAAATGACACTAAACACAAAGGGATAATATCGAAGATGTAGAAAGGACTCAAACTTAACACTCAAAAAAAACAGATAATCACTTCAAAAAATGGGCAGAAGACATGAACAGACACTTCTCCGAAGGAGATATATGAATAACCAAGAGGCACATGAAAAAGTGTTCATCATTATTACCCTTCAGTGACATTCAAATCAAAATTGGAAGGGGAGATGAATCCTGAGAGACTTTGGACTCTGAAAAACAATCTGAAAGTTTTGAAGGGGCAGGGTGTGGGAGATTGGGGGAGCCAGGTGGTGGGTATTATGGAGGGCTCATATGGTAAGGAGACCTGGGTGTGGTGCATAAACAATGAATTCTGTTATGCTGAAAAAAATTAATAAAAAAATACAAACCAATAACAACAACAACAACATCTACAAAAACCACATTACACCACTAAGAATGGCAAAAGTAACAATGCATAAACAATGAATCATGGAACACTGAAAAAAATGAAATAAAATTTAAAAAAAAGAGAAAGCAAGAAACAACAAATGTTGGAGAAGTTGTGGAGAGAGGAGAAGCCCCTTACACTGTTGGGGAATGCAGGTTGATACAGCCACCTTGGAAAAAAGTCGGATTTCCTAAAAAAGATGACAATAGGGACACCTGGGTGGCTCAGTGGGTTAAGCCTCTGCCTTCGGCTCAGGTCATGATCCCGGGGTCCTGGGATCGAGCCCCACATCGGGCTCTCTGCTCAGCAGGGAGCCTGCTTCCTCCTCTCTCTCTGCCTGCCTCTCTGCCTACTTGTTATCTCTCTCTGTCAAATAAATAAATAAATAACTTAAAAATTTTAAAAAAGATGAAAACAGAACTATCGTATGACCCAGCCATTGAACTACTGGGTATTTAACCCAAAGATACATTCAGTGAAAAGAAGGGCCACATGAGCCCCAGTGTTCATAGCAACAATGTCCACAATTGCCAATCTGTGGAAACAATTGAAATGTCCTTCAACAGAGGAATGGATAAGGAAGATGAAGTTCATATCTACAACAGAATATTACTCATCCATCACAAAGGATGAATACCCAACTTTTGTATCAGCATGGATGGGACTGGAGGAAATTATACTGAGTGAAATAAGCTAAGTAGAGAAAGACCATTATCTTAGGTTTCCCTGATTTGTGGAAGATAAGGAATAGCATGGAGGACATTAGGAAAAGGAAGGGAATAATGATGTTGTCGGAATCAGAGGGTCAAATGAACCATGAGAGACTATGGACACTGAGAAATAAAGTGAGGGTTTTAAAGGGGAGGATGGTGGGGGTTGGGCTAGCCTGGGATGGGAATTAAGGAGGGCACGTCTTGCCTGGAGCCCTAGGTGTTATATGCAAACAATGAGTCTTGGAACATTACATCAAAAACTAATGATGTATGGTCTCACTTATTTGTGGAGAATAACAAATAACATGGAGGACACGGGGAGATGGAGAGGAGAGGGAGTTGAGGGAAACTGGAAGGGGAGCTGAACCATGAGAGACTATGGACTCTGAAAAACAACCAGAGGGTTTTGAAGGGGCGGGGGGGGCATGGGAGGTTGAGGAACTAGGTGGTGGGTAATAGGGAGGGCACGTACTGCATGGAGCACTGGGTGTGATGCCAAAACAATGAACACTGTTATGCTGTAAATAAACAAATAAACAAACAAACAAACAAAAACTAATGATGTGCAGTATGGTGACTAAAATAACAAAATAAAAAATAAAGAATAAGTGCCTGGCCTCCTCAGTCCAGCAGAGATGAGCCTTCCACAAGGTTTCTGACACAGGCAGGATGTGGGTTCTCACATCGTGTCTCTTGCACAGTAATACACGGCCGTGTCCTCAGAGGTCAGGCTGCTGATAGATAGATAGGCTGTGCTGACAGAGGTGTCCATGGAGAAAACAAATTAACCAGAGAAGCCCTGGGCTTGTGTTGGATTCCCAGTGTTGGTGGTGATCCATCTCATGGACTGCAGGCTCTTTCCTCGTGCCTGTCACACCCAGTTCATTCCATAGCTGGTGAGGGTGTAACCAGATGCTTTGCAGGAGACCTTCACGGATTCCCCCAGTTTCCTCACCTCATCCTCAGACTCTACCAGCTGCACCTGGGAGTGGACACTTGTGGAGAAGGAATAGGAAGGAATGAAGTCATGCTGACTGGCCCTGGTCCCCTCCTCTGCCAAACGACTGGGGGAATCCCTTACCTGTAGCCAATGCCACCAAGAAGAGGATTCTCCAGCTCCAGTCCATGGTGAGGTGCTGTGCTCTCACGGTTTCTACAAAGGGTTGTGTGCAGCTGTTGGGTGATGTTGTCAGGGCCCAAACATGTGTCTATTTAAGCGAGTACACTTTGGCTCATTTGCACTTTCACAAAGCAGAATATTTGATATCAGGAAATGACTCATTCAGAGAGAAGACACTTCAGAGGGGAAACACATTCCTGGGATGCTGAGGTCCCACATCTGAACATCTCTTTGAGGATATACACCCGTGCCACATCCCGGACTCTGTGTTACCAGGGCTTTTTCCACTGAGAATGAGCCCGAGTACAGAGCTGTGGAAGCTACTCGGTAAGGCAATTTCCTTAGGAGCAGAAGCGATTGCTGATCTGGGAACAGGGGACCAGGGAGAGCAAACCTGATGTGTCAGTCCCTGTGGACCAGTGTCTGTGATGCCCTGCGCACCTCCCTTCTCAGGTGGACAAGTGGGGTCTGGGTAGAGAAACACCTGAACCTGAGTCAGGACACCTGGATGATGTGTCTGATAGACCCAAATGCACATAATGTAATGAAATGCTGGTAAACCTAACATAACGATGTGTATAAAAATTACATATTCCAACAGAGTCTCTTCTAATCAGGTAATGTGTTCCAATCTAAACATCAAGAAGTCATCTCCCTATTTAAGATAAAACGGCATGATCATCAAACTAAAAATGATTTAATTAATGAAAGATGTCTCATTTAATGGTAAGTGACTAAACCATTTCCTTGGAATCCATGAACGAGGTTCCATGATATCCTGTATCATTATTTTCATGGATAAAGAAGATGTGGTATATATAAACAATGGAATTTACTTCTCCATAAAAAATTTGCAAAGATATTGATGGAACTAGGAGGTATTATGCTAGAGTGAAATAAGTCGACCAGGGAGAGACAATTATATAATTTCACTCATATGCAGAATTTAAGAAATAAAACATGATCATTGGGGAAGGGAGGGAAAAGTAAAATAAGATGAAATCAGAGAGTGAGACAAACCATGAGAGACTTTTAAGTCTAGGAGACAAACTGAGGTTTGCTAGAGGAGAGGGGCTGGTGTCTGGGTAAGTGGGTGATGGACATAAAGCATGCTCTGTGATGTAACGAGCTCTAGGTGTTATATGCAACTGATAAGTGACTGAACTTTACTCCAAAACTAATGAAACAGTATATGTTAATTAAGTGAATTTAAATTAAATTGAAAAAAAAAACCTTTTCGTTTGGAGAAGCAAAGTAACAAGTAGTAAATATGTAACAAAAAACCAAATCCCCATTATTCATGTGTGGCATGAGGAATCTGGTTTCTGGTCAGATCTGTCAAAGCCTGGAAGTTTATAGTTTGCCCATAAGCTGAACAACGGGAAGTCACCAGCTCTTCTCAGACCCACCAGAGATGTTGTGATAGGATATCTTTGTCGGATCAGGCGTCTGTGAAAAATACCACTGCCTGGGTAGCGTATAAACTGTAGAAATGAATTCCATCAGAGTCATGAAAGATGGAAGTTCAATGTCAAGTCATGCAGCACTTCCATGCCCTCTCTCTCAGCCTGTGCTGGGAGGGGGGGCAGTCCCATTGATCTCCAAAATGTCGTGGACAGTAGCCCCAGGCTTCTCCTTAAAGGCTCATATTGCTCTCAGGGTCATGACGAGAAGCTCCAGGGTTATGCTGAGATGGTCAACCCAGAAACCCCCCCTCATCAAGTATTTCCACATCATTCCTGATTTCTCCAGAACAAGATCTCTCCTTCCTTCCAGTAGGAACAGGCCGAGAATTTTCCAATATTTTCAGTTCTGCTTCATACTGATTAATGATTATGTCTTCCTATCATTTGTTTTTACAACACTTTTCCATGAGAATTCAAGATAAACCTTCTGATGCTTTGATCCTTTGGTCAGAAATTCCCTCAGCCTCTTACAAGGTTGCACTCTCCCACGTTCTTCCTTTCTGATCTCAATGCAAGCAAGCTCTCTATCAGCCTACAGCATAGGCCACCTCCTCTCCATTTCACAAAGCATATTCCTCACCTTGTCTGTGACAACATCGAGTGGCCCGTAATGTTTATGTCTTAACACATACAGTCCTTAAGCGTTTAGATACTCTCTAGGAAGACTGGGGCTTTCATTGTAGGTCTCATTCCCCTCCACTTTACCTGCTCACTGGCGTCTTCTGCCCCCGTAGAGATCCAGACGTGTATAATTATTATCTCAGGCTGTTTCATGGGTGATCAAAGTTCTTTGGTAGGTTATCAGCTCACTTTAGGGTACAGGTTGAAAAGGCACCTCCTCCTGCTTCCCAGCCATCTTGGTAAGTCTGTGAGTGTTTTTAATGTTCAGGCTCCACATCCACACTATAGCTGGTAGGGTTTCAGTGAACTTTGTTTAAGACAGTGACACCCCCCCTCCAAAGACCCTTTCTTCTTTTACTTTGGATTGTTGATGCCTCTGAGGCCTCATGTGCAGCATGCACTTTATGCTCCTTCTATCAATTTTGTACATTGAGTTGGGTGGACCTGTGATGCATACTGAGTGCCTCTGAGATTCCTATAAAGGTTCAGTTGATGAGCATCAGGGTATTTGTGATTCATTGGTATTTAGGGACAAGAATAAACAACGTGAGTGGCTCTGTATTTTGTACATTTTAATATAATTGTTTTCCCATTAGAACAAATTTTCAAAGTCAGAGAGTGAAGAGGTAAGGACAGAATCATGTGTGCAGAGAGGGCCCTGAGGGAAAGTGTTCTCTGGACAGGTATCGCCAGATCCTGACAGGAAACTTGACCTAATGTCCATCTGCATCTTCTCCTTGGCTTAAAGACAGAATTGGTGAGGACTGTGCACCCTCTGGTTTTCCCTATCCTCTCCTAAAGTGAGGTTTCTGTCTGGGTTCACACCGATGTCCCCTCACTGTCCTGTTGCACAGTAATATATGTCAGTGTCCTTGGCTCTCAGGATGTTCATCTACAGATACAGTGTATTATTGCCATTGTCTCTGGAGATGGTGAATTGGCCTTTCACAGAGTTTTTGTCGCTTTTGCCACTTCCATCATAGCTAATGCATGTGACCCACTGCAGACCCTTCCCTGGAGCGTGGTGGACCCAGCTCATGTGGTAACTGCTGAAGTTGAATCAAGAGGCTGCACAGGAGAGTCTCAGGATCCCCCAGGCTTCACCAGGTCTCCCCCAGGCCACCCCAGCTGCACCTCACACTGTACACTTGAGGACACAAGACATCCTGGTCAGGAAATTGTCACAGACCCACGGTTTCTGTTACTCGTATCCACTCTCACACTCAAGGTCTCTTGTTCACCATGAATTACCTTTTAAAAGAGCAACAAGGAAAACCCAGGCAAGGACAAACTCCATAGTGATTTGTCTGTGTTCTGTCTTGATTACTGATTGGATCACCTGGAAATCCTGGTGCTGAAGTTCCTCTCCCAGTTGCATGGTCAGGGCTGGCCTCTTTTAATAGGCAGAGGGAAGGCGGGTCTATTTACATGTTCTCTGAATATGTAGCAAATTTTCCAGGTAACATCTTCATGATGGCAGTGACCTAGAGCAGTTGCAGGGTTCCTGGGGGAGTTTGGTCACCATGATATCTTTGATGAAGCCGCAAACTTTTATTTTGTGATTTTGCTGGAGAAACTGCTTAGCACCCATTATTTTCCTTTCTTCACATATGCATCCCATCATTGTGATGTAGGTACCAGTTTTACCACTATTTTACAGGTGGGTATGTTCACCCTGCAGCACAGAATGATTGTGTGAATTTCCAGGTGAGCACAGCAGGTGAAATTGAGCCCCAGTGTCTAAGTCTGTGCTCCTCAACATGGGAACTATTTGCTCCCTTGAATCTCCTGCAAGACAGAGCTGGACATGAGATTTTCAGGCTCTCTGAATTTCCAGAAGTCCCAGTAGACTGATATGTGGAGATCAGGTCTTTCTGTCATAGAATCTTGGAGACACTGAGAAGCCTTGACAGAGACTCACAGAGCTCCTGGAGATGCCATGGACTATCAACAACCAGAAAAGGCATTGATGCCTATTCTCTCTGTACACATCAATGGAAAATTTTTAAAAAGATAAAAGAATAGAATTATTAGTTCAACGATTAAGGTCAGAACACCTGAGATCAGAAGGCATGCTATTAGTTAAAGACAATTCTTCATTTCTGAAATGGTGATCATTGTACTTCTACACTCATATTTATTGCCATGATGATATCAATTATATTTGTCCCAGTGCTTCATCCTTTGCAAGTTTGTTTTTTGTCGTTATGACGGTTTATTACAAAAATGTAGGACTCTTCTCTATTTCCACAGATTTACAAAGTGATTATTGTGCTTCTGTCTGGGAGAAGTTAACAGAGTATTTAGCTAGAAACCATAGGGAGGAGACCAGCCCTCAATCAACGTCTTGTCCTGGATCATGAGTTCCATGGTTCTTGAGTCAGAATGATTGTGAGTGCACCCTGATTGTCCCAGTGCAACAGCAGGTGTCACAGACCCTTGCAGAGATACAGGGATTCCTCTTTTCTCTTCCCCATTTATCCAGCATTCGAGGAGTTACCCTCTCAGCATAACCCCTACAGATTGTCCTGTTGAACGGATATGTCCTCATACTTGTCTCCTTTGCTTGAGCTCCTCACTCAGCTCCTTAGGCTACAACATCCAGGTATATTTACTATATTCATAGGTGAGCAGGAATCCTGGATCAGGTCCCTACTATCTATAAGGTACCCTCAAGCTTCTGAGGTCTTTCCCTCTTGAGGGTACAAATTCATAATTTCTATTGTATGGGAAATGTCTCCTGTTTCATTAAGGTTAGGGTCAACTGTTTTTCTTGGAGTAGCCCTAGAAACCATGTCTCTATATGTTTCCAATTATATTTGCTGTGAATCACTAATGAAATTGCCATTGGTCTGAGAATTGTGTTCAGCAGGTACTTGTCATTCTGACAGGTATGAGGTAACATCTTTCCATGGTTTTGATTTGTGCTTCCCTGATGATGACTGATGTTGAGCGTCTCTTCATGTATCTGATAGCCATCTGGATGTCTTCCTTCAATAAATGTTTATTCCTTTCTTCTACCCATTTCTTAACCACATTATTTGCATGTTGAGTGGGGGAAAGTCTTAAGAGATTATGGGTATTAAACTTTATCAGATATGTCTTTTGTAAATATCTTCTCCCATTTATGACTCATATGTAGAATTTATGAAGGAAAACAGATGAACATAAAGGAAGTGGTAAAAGAAAAAAGAATAAGGAAGGAAACAACCATAAGTGACTCTTAGTAATGGAGTATAAACCACAGGTGGATGGAGGGAGATGAGTGAGGACTGGGGAGATTGATGATGAGCATGAAAGAAAGCACTAGTTTTGATGAACACTAGGTGTTGTATATATGTGATGAATTACTGAATTTGTCTCAGAGGCCGCAGTCCCAGAGGTCGCAGGAGCTCCTGCTTGTACCCCAATGCTGCTAAAACTGCAAGCAGTATTAGTCCAGAGAGCTGGATTCCAAGGACTCCCTTTGCTATGGCTGTCTGATCAGGTCCAAACCTCTGGAAAGATCCCAGTCAGAGATAGCATGCTGAGATTTTCCTTGGGGCAGGGGCTGGGAGTGTTCAGGCTTTTTCCAGTCCTTGAGGGCACCAGCCAGTTGCCTGCATAGACTGCTCTCAAGGGAGGGTGTGGAGCCTGACAGAACTTGGTCACTGGATGTGCATGCAGACTGCAAAAGAGTCGGGTTCTAGGGATTGCTGGCTGGCGTACACACCAGACACTCTCATGTACTCTGCAACCCAGACACTCTCACGTGCACTGGTGGCTCAGGGACCATGACCTGAATGCTTCACAGCCCTATCTCTGGCAGGGCAGTGGCGGTGGCTGTCTTGGGTATGTGGGCTTAATTAAGTCCATGCCCCTAACCGCCTGATTCCACCAATTACCCCTTAAGATCTTTTTGTCTTTTTGAATGATTTTAACCAGACTCCACGTTAATACTGGTTCCCAATCACAGTGTAATCTTGTATTGGGGTATTACTTTCTAATGGGTTGCTTCTGGTGGCTCCCTCCCCCTTTTCTTTATCTTCCATATCAGTCCACATTCCCACTCCACTTTACCTGTCCAGCGATGTCTTCTGCCCCTGTAGGGATCCAGAAGTGTATAGTCCTACACCTCACTCTGATTTCATGTGTGTTCAGGGTGATCCGGTAGATAATCTGCTCACTTTAGGGGACCAGTTAAAATAGCATCTCCTACTTTTCTACCATCTTGCCCCCTCCTCCCAAGTTTTAGAATTCTTAATTTTACATTATAATAGTTCAATAGCTCAATGGCAGAATATTGAGGAGAAGAGTAAACATTGCCCAAGTGCTTTACCTACTTACTGGGGAAAAGGTTGGTGTATTTTTGGCTGTATTCAGGATACTTGTCTCATATAAGGTGAAATGAAGAACTTCTTATTTAGTTTCTTTTTAAAATGAGTGTAGTTTAAGGACATGCACATGTTTGCCCAGATTTACAGCAGGTTGATTTGTGATGGTTCACTCTACGTGCCAAAGTGACTGGCCCATGGGTGCCCAGAGTAAACACCGTTTCTCTGGATGTCTGTGATGGTGATTACAAACAGATGGATATTTGCATCCATGATCTCTAGGTATGCGGACATTATCCAATCAATTAAGCTTCTGAGTAGGATTAAATGCAGAGGGAGGAGGAATTCCATCATTCTTCCTTCCTGCATGCTTGACGTGGAAGCTTCATATACTACTGCCTGTGGAGAGAGTTACACATTCATGTCCCCAGGTTCTCAGATGAAAGACTAGTTAAGGAATAGTCAAGAACTACTCCTTGGCTTTCCTGGGACACCAGCATGAGAGAGTAGATCATGGGACTTCTCGGACTCTTCAGTCGTGTATGACAGTGGGCTTTGGCATCTGTTCCTCAGGAGAATGCTCAATAATACAAGGAGATTCTATTGTGTCTTGTTGGTTATGGTGACTGAAAAAATAATGTCACACATACAAAGGCCTGAGATGCAAAGTGCTATGAATGGAGTGTGATGTTTTGTTTTGGATAAGAGCTGAGTGATGAAAAGAGTGAAGATAATGAGGAGCTACGTGATTCTGAAGAAACCATGTGCTCCAAGAAGGAGAGATATCAGGTCATTGGACTCACTCGGGGCAAGCCTGCTTCTCTTCATCCTGGGAGCAATTCCTCGAGCCTTGCAAGAAGCAGGATTGTAGATGAGAATCTCAGTTCAATATAATAATTTAGGAAACACAGGACATTAAAAATTGACTAAGGAATAGTTTAATAAAATGAGTATTATTGAAGTGAAAAACTAGAACTTTTTAATTTGAATCTCCCTGATGGCTAGTGATGATGAACATTTTTCATGTGTCTGAAAGCCATTTGTATGTCTTCATTGGAGAAGTGTCTGTTCATATCTTCTGCCCATTTTTTGATATGATTATCTGTTTTGTGTGTGTTGAGTTTGAGAAGTTCTTTATAGATCCTGGATATCAACCTTTTGTCTGTACTGTCATTTTCAAATATATTCTCCCATTCTGTGGGTTGCTTCTTTGTTTTGTTGACTATTTCCTTTGTTGTGGAGAAGCTTTTGATCTTGATGAAGTCCCAAAAGTTCACTTTCGCTTTTGTTTCCTTTTCCTTTGGAGACATATCTTGAAAGAAGTTGCTGTGGCCGAGGTTGAAGAGGTTACTGTCTATGTTCTCCTCTAGGATTCTGATGGATTCCTGCCTCATGTTTAGGTCTTTTATCTATTTGAGTTTATCTTTGTGTAGTGCACAGCAAAAGAAACACTCAGGAAAGCAAAAAAGGAACCCACAGAATGGGAGAACTATTTGCAAATGACAGTACAGACAAATGGTTGATATCCAAGTTCTAGAAAGAAAACCTACAACTCAACCCACAGAAAACAGATAATCATGTCAAAAAATGGACAGAAGAAATGAACAGACACTTTGCAAAAGAAGACATACAAATGGCACACAGACACATGAAAAAATATTCACCATCACTAGACATCAGTAAGATTCAAATCAAAACCGCATTGAGATACCACCTTACACTTGTTAAAATGGCCAAAATTAACAGGACAGTGAACAACGTGTGCCAGAGAGGATATGGAGAAAGAGGAACACTCTTACACTGTTGGTGGGAATGCAAGTTCATACAGCCAATTTGGAGAGCAGTGTGGAAATTATTTAAGAAATTAAAAATAGAGATTCCCTATGACCCTGCAATTGCACTACTGGGTATTTACCACAAAGATACAGATGTAGTGAACAGAAGGGCCATCTGTACCCCAATGTTCATAGCAGCAATGGCCACGGTCAGCAAACTGTGGAAAGAACCAAGATGCCCTTCAACGGATGAATGGATAAGGAAGATGTGGTCCATACATTCTATGGAGTATGATGCCTCCATCAGAAAGGATGAATACCCAACTTTTGTAGCAACATGGATGGGAGTGGAAGAGATTATGCTGAGTGAAATAAGTCAAGCAGAGAGAGTCAATTATCATATGGTTTCATTCACTTGTGCAGCATCAGGTATAACACGGAGGACATGGGGAGATGGAGAGGAGAAGGGAGTTGGGAGAAATTGGAGGGGGAGATGAACCATGAGAGACTGGGACTCTGAAAAACAAACTAAGAGTTTTGGAGGGGAGTGGGTTGGGACATTGGGTTAGCCTCTTGGTGGGTATTATGGAGGGCATGTATTGCATGGAGCATTGGGTGTGGGCCATAAACAATAAATTATGGAATGCTGAAAAGAAATTTTTAAAAAAGAAAAGGCATAACTAATGTTAAAGCAGGTCATAAGAGTGATATCCTAATCATATGGGACTGATATCTTTAAACAAAGAGGAATAGGCACTAGTGATCTCGCCCTCTCTAGGAGCACACTGAGGAAAAGCCATATGAGGACAGCAGGAAGGTGGCTTTCTGCAAGCCAAGAGAGGTCTCATCAGAAACCAGCTATGAGGGGTGCCTGGGTGGCTCAGTGGGTTAAAGCCTCTGCCTTCGGCTCAGGTAATGATCCCAGCGTCCTGGGATCGAGTCCCACATCGGGCTCTCTGATCAGCAGGGAGCCTGCTTCCCTTCCTCTCTCTCTCTCTCTCTCTCTCACTCTGCCTACTTGTGATCTATGTCTGTCAAATAAATTTAAAAAAAGAAAATCTAAAAAAAAAAAAAAAAAAGAAACCAGCTATGAAAGCATCATAATCTTGGATTTTCTAGCTTCCAGAATGGGAGAAAATAAACCTCTGTTGGCTAAGCAAAAATAGTAGTAGTAGTAGTAGTAGTAGTAGTAGTAGTAGTAGTAGTAGTAGTAGTAAATATTATTATTGTTATTATTATATTAGTAAATAAATTGAGAGGAGGTAAAATTACATTATTGGTATACTAGGCATCTTCCAATTATTTTATTTTTTATTATTTTTTAGGTTATTTGTTTATTTATTTGACAGACAGATATCAAAGTAGGCAGAGAGGCAGGCAGAGAGAGAGATAAAGAGAGAGTGGAGGAATCAGGCTCAGTGCAGAGCAGAGAGCCCGATATGGGGCTCGAACCTAGGACCCTGGGGTCATGGCCTGAGCCAAAAGCAGAGGCTTAACCCACCTAGCAACAAGGTGCCCCAGGCATCTTCCACTTATTTAATTGATGAAGGCACAGGAATAACTGAACCATTTCTGCAGAGTGTGAAGTTGTTAGAAAAATTGAGACTCAAGGGCATTAAAGCATACATAGGGGCTTTAACATGGATTTGTTCACAACAATAGAACTGCAGGACCCTACAGGATACCCCTCTCTTGTCATCCTACCTCTGTTCCTTCCACTGGTACTGGGACCTGTGCTCAGAGGTTCCCGAGGGCCCCACATAACAAGGTACCTCCTCCCCTTCAGGGCTGCTGCTATCACTACATGGTGGTCCGAGTGTCTCACTTAGCAGGTGTTCTGAGCTCTGGGGTGTGCTGGACGAGAGCTCTGTGCTGGAATGTGACCATCGTCCCTCTATCATAACACTCACAGCTCTTTCAACCTTTCCTCCAATAACCTCTGCCCACCAGTCTTCATCCCTGCATCTACCATCTATGCTCCTCCTTCTGGTCTCTTCCATTCACTTCATGAGGATTCACTTCATGAGAAAGAACTCAGTACAGGGTGTTAAGGCAAGTAATCTTGGATATAAATTTAGTACAATTAAACTAATAATCTTGGAAATTAGAAGTTTACATAAGTAACAATATGGAAACCTGGACCTTATTTAATGTAAGATTCTGTGAGTTTACTCTCAGCTATGCACTACAGCCATATGACCAAACCAAAATCAAGTTACAGGACAACTCAGGAACCCCAGCTTAAGGAAATGGTCATTCTTATGTCTGCCCAAACCTGTCCATCCACATCAATTAGTTTTCTATGCACTTGGCCTTGCAGATTGCATACTGTGTAGGTGGGACCATGCAGCATGTGGCCTCAGGCAGTGGCTTCTCCCATGTAGGGCCATGAATGTGAAAGTCATCCATGTTCAGGCTCATGCTTCTATTGTCTTCAACTAGTATTTCAGTGTCTATCCATTCCCTATAAGAAGAAAGCTTAGTGGTGTCCATGATGTTGGACTTACAACAACAGTGCCTCTGAGCATATATGTGCATGTTTTGAGTCCACATGTGCTCTAACTTCACTTAGTTCTGTGGATACAGTTGGTGTCACTGGTCATGAGGTCAAGTGTGTGACCTCCCTCACAAAACAGTGGCCCACATTTTGTACAAGATACCATTTTGCATTCCCACCAGCAGCACCTTGCTCTGTTCTAGTGCCCTTTTTATCCTGGGGAAGTTGTGAAATGCCTTTCCCTTCAACTCTGAATCTTCTCTGTGGCTGGCACAGGGTAACATAGACCGATCTGAAGGAAGGACCTTGATCACTGAACTGGTGCATGTTGGGACACACGCTCCAAATATCCTCTGTAGGGCCCATGGCCAGCTGCCCGAAATGTACACCAGGTACAGATTCATTATTTTGCGTGGAATGTAATTAGGAAATACCTGCTGCAAGGACCCTCATACCCTCCTCTGTGCCCCTTACGGCAGGAATAATTCTGCCACATAAAGAATAATTCCCGTCCTGTACTAACAAGTAAAAACACATCCTTCTCACTAGAGATAGAGACTTTCTATCTGAAGAAGCTGGAGAAGCAGACCTTGCTAATCTTTTACTAATCTCCTACCTCAGGACAAATTATGCCTAGAATTCCGCATTAAGTAAAGCTTCCAAATACCTGTTTTCATTTTCCTATAAATTTCTGACAAATGTGTCATCTCATTGTCCAAACTGTGAAAAAAAATAACTGCCTGCCTATTCATCTCTCTGGGTCTCAGTTTCACTACACTCCTTCTGTGCACATGTAATAAAATGTTGTTTTCTTTCTCCTGTTAATCCGTCTCATGTCAACTTACCTCTTTTTTTTTTAAAGATTTAATTTATTTATTTGACAGAGAGAGATCACAAGTAGACAGAGAGGCAAGCAGAGAGAGAGAGAGGAAAGCAGGCTCGCTGCTGAGCAGAGAGCCCGATGCGGGACTCGATCCCAGGACCCTGAGATCATGACCTGAGCCGAAGGCAGTGGCTTAACCCACTGAGCCACCCAGGCGTCCCTCAACTTACCTCTTTGTCCACCAGAACCTGTAGCTGAGGGAAATTCTTCCATCCCCTCCCCTCACTAGACTCTGCATTCAGCCACAGTGTGCTTTTCAACACAGACACCAGCACTAGACGTGACACCCACAACCCTGTGTGCTGGTTTGAAGACAAGAAATCTGCATTTCTGGCATGAGGGTTCTTGATTTTTAAAAGACCTGTTCTTAAAAAGAAATAAAAATAAAAGACACGCTCTTACATTATCATGAATATAAGCTTGTATTTCCAGTGCATGTTGTGGATTCACTGGGTCAGCCACTGTCTGGAACACTAAGGTCTAAATAGACAAAAGGGCTGGTTTTCCACCAGACTTCTCTTCTTGTCCTCCTATAGTGGTCTGAGTTGGTGCCCAGGCCAACTGGGAGCCCTCCTTACAAGACATTACTGCAGGGTGATCACAGGATGTGGCCACACCCGAATGCATGTGGTATTGGGAAAGTACAAGCCTCTAAGTGTTCTGGAAGGGGAAAGATATGGATATTGGTGTTGGTTCAGTATTTTCTGTAATCATGTGTCTGTGAGGCAAATAGCACACATGTAGATATTCTGGTACAGTTTACAAGATTACCTCCACAAACAAAGCTATCCTAGCTAGAACCTAGAATGAAAATCCTGTTACAAAATTCATATGTTGTACATCTTTCATGAATTATGGGATAAAGTCTTATCCAACGTAAGTTCTGAAACAGTTAATCATGGATTCAAAATAAATTAATTTCTTAATCAATTACTGTTCAAGAAGTTGTGATATTTAATCCAGTGAAATATCAATAGTCTTTTATGTCACTAATATGTTTTAATTTTATACTAGATAGCTGTACAAATAATAAAAATAATCGAAATTTGGTATTATAAAATCTTGAATGAAAATCTCAAGCAGATTGTGACTTTAGGGTGTTTATTATAAGTTATATAGCACAGTATATTTATCTGTTAAATATAATTATGTGAATTGTTTTTGGTTGCAAAATATATAAGCAGTTATGCAAGTAATTCCATTAAGTCTTCTAGAATCTAAAAATATATGGATTTATATGTGTAATAATTCATCAGAAGTTATGAGTAAGTGAGTCATACCAACGATATTACGGGAAGATGGATATTACAATTAGACCATGCACGCAGCATATTTTCTGCCAATGCTTGTATATTAGAACAGAAAGAAATGTATATATAGCTTATAAGAAACACAACTGAGGACAGCCTTCTGATTATGCCCAGAACAAACTGAGAGGTGAGATTTGGGGAACAATGGAGAATACTGAAAGTCCACAGTTGTTCAAGAGAACTCGGTGGTGAGACAGGTAAGTGAGAGAGTCTGTGACGTTCTGCACACCTGGGACTCCTTTTTCATGTTCATCTGGACCAGTGCACCCAACACAAGGAGACTCACAGGGGGCAGGTACATTAGATTAGTAACTGTTCTTAGATATTCCTGAAATGACTGAGATACACGCACAGGACAGCTGCTAACAGACAGAAGACCCCCGAGTGAGTTTCTCTCTTCTTGGGACCAACCATCCCAAGGAGCTTCATGCTTAGGTGAGGACTGGGCCTGATCCTGCTCCACCTACAAGGGCACAGATTCACCTCAGACACAGAAGGTGGATTCCATGCAGAACCCCCTCGGATGTTACAAGAAAAGAAGGACATTGAGTGGAAGGGTCATTCCT
The DNA here is from genome assembly GCF_922984935.1 of Meles meles. Taxonomy (NCBI): domain Eukaryota; kingdom Metazoa; phylum Chordata; class Mammalia; order Carnivora; family Mustelidae; genus Meles; species Meles meles. Next base: position 152,226,196 of record NC_060071.1, read on the forward strand.
GTGACTCCTCTGATGTGTGGAGTTCAGTACTGGTTTCATGGGAAATCAAGAGAGCAAACTTCCCAGAAGTTATTTATGAATTCTCTAGGGGAAATCCTGGCCAGTCGATGGGACAAAAGCAGGGACATGAGAGGAAGTGACAGTATTGTCTCATACAGTAGCTGATACATTAATTTACTTCTGGATCATGGTTTGAGCCATAGATCCCCATTTCAGCCCCACTTTAGGGCTCTGCCATCATGGTAGACATTCATTATTGAGCCTCTCTCCATCTGGCACTTGGTGGAAATCTGGGCAGTATAACAGGGCTCCAGCTCCATGGAGCTCAGGGTCCAGGACAGATTGAGGGAGAAGTCAGAAGAAGGAGAGAGTGAGGTTGGCGTTGGTTTCTGATGGATATTCAAGGGACAGCACAGGGCGGCAAGGATCTGGGGCCTGCCAACTGGATCTCAGGATTCACACGGATTCCCTGTGTGGAAGACAGGAAACACGTCTCAAACACAGTCACCAAGGATGCTTTCATGGACTCTCCCCACCAGAACAGGACCCAGCAGGACAGGGGTGGGTTTCCTTTTCTGAATTATCATCTTACCACTTTCTTGGGGAAGTCTGAGAGCCCCTCATAGCAGATGGGTTGTTTTTCCATCCAGGAAATGGAGCGGTGTCTACAGAGGGGCAGTTCCTCTGTACATGTTGGTGGACACAGGTGATCAGGGTGGACATGTGTCCACCCACATATATGAGCCAGAGGATACACTGGAGCCAGGGGGACAAGAACAGAGCTGGGCAGTCATCTTAGGGAAGCTCATAAACATGGGGGACAGTGTGTGCCCCCTGAGGGCAGAGAACCAGCACTCAACATGCAGAAAGCCTGGGCTGTGCAGGTGCTTCTCAAGGATGATGGGAATTTGCAGCATGTGCTTCTGTGGAGAACGAAAATGGGACATAGAAGAGGTTGATGAAGGGAAGTTCCCAAGAGACTGATGAGATCTCAGCTGTGTGGAGGCAAAGTCATATTCTTGTTGTTGGCCGCACAGAGAATATTAGGTATTAGAGATGGAAGAAAAAAAAAATCCCTGTGGACAGCTGAGAGTCCAGAGAGAAAAACCCTGATCTCAAAAGGAAGCCCTACCCCACTGCACCTGCTCCTGGGTCTGATATCTGCCCTGTGGATCCTGAGTACTGTCTGGTGCCCTGAGAGCCCCTGCAGCTCAGCCCATCCTGTGTCAACAGGGAGGTTTCTGTCCTGGTTCACACTGAAGGTCACCCACTGTGTCTGTTGCACAATAATACACGGCCGTGTCCTCAGCTCTCAGGCTGTTCATCTGCAGATACAGCGTGTTCTTGCCATTGTCTCTGGAGATGGTGAATCGGCCCTTCACAGAGTCTGCGTAGCTTGTGCTACTTCCATCATAGCTAATATATGCGACCCACTGCAGCCCCTTCCCTGGAGCCTGGCGGACCCAGATCATGTAGTAGCTACTGAAGGTGAATCCAGAGGCTGCACAGGAGAGTCTCAGGGACCCCCCAGGCTTCACCAGGTCTCCCCCAGACTCCACCAGCTGCACCTCACACTGGACACCTGCAGACACAAGACATCCTGGTCAGGAAACTGTCACACATCCATGGTTTCTTTCACTCATATCCACTTACGTCCTCAACGTTCTTGTTAACCATGAATTACCTTTTAAAAGAGCAACAAGGAAAACCCAGCCAAGCGCAAAGTCCATGGTGAGTTGTCTGTGTTCTGTCCTGATCACTGAGTGAACACCTGGGTATCCCGGGCCTGGGGCTCCTCTCCCAGCTGCAGAGTCTTGGCTGTGCTGATTAAATCAGCAGAAGGAAGGCCCTATTTGCATGTTCTCTGGCTATATATTCAGCTTGGGGATCTATTCTGACAAAGAGGCAGTGACCCAAGCCATTGTGAATGCCTTTAATTTAGTGCTAATGACCAATTTTGAAAAAAAAAATGGTTTTTTTTTGTTGTTGTTATATAACCTTCCAGGGGGTATACTTGGATTTGTAAGGTATTCATGAGCATATATGGGGTGAGATTGACCCCAGGATATAGGTCAGTTCTTCCCACACAAGAGCTACTGCCCTCCACCCTGAATCATTTGCAGAACAGAGGGTCAGGCTATGAGGAATGTGGAACCCATCCTGTAATGGGGATGGATTGATTTTGCTTATTGTATACTTTACCATAAATACAGAGAAAATCAAAATGGTATAGGTGTATTTTCATGTCTTTAAAATTCACTCTCTCTGCATCCCTCCAGAATCACCTTTGTTATTACCTATCATAAGTTCAATGTGTATATTTGACACGAGATCAATGGCCCACATACAGAGTGTGTGATATATAAACACAGGTGTTACCATCAACATTATTGACAGTGAGTGCATCAATTCTCCCTAAAATTTCCAGCATTTCACCCTGGAATTCCTTCTTCTCTTTCTCTTGTTTACCATATCCCTACATAATTATTTTCCCTTCTCAGGTCACTTTATGCTAGCTTTAATTTTGTAGAATTCATAAATGGTCATTGTACTCTATGTACTATTTTGTGGGGCATCTTTGCCCCAGAATCAATCCTTGTGGATACAGTCGTGTTGTTGTCTGAATCAGGAATCACTGGTTTTAATGACGGACAGCTCTGAAGGCAGCAGTTTGAAGGACCAGCTGGAGGAAGATCTGAAAGAGCAGAATGAAGCCATTTGCTTCAAGCCTCATCCACACACCCTCTTGACCCAGGAGTTCTTTGTTCCAAAAAAAGAGAAAAACTCCCTTGTTGTTCAAGAGTCAGTTCTGCTGGCTGTGGAGAAGAGAACTAAAGACAGAAAGAGGTGGACCAGAGAAGGTTGAGTTAGAAGCTCAGAAAGACGCCTGGGTGGCTCAGTGGATTAAGCCGCTGCCTTCGGCTCAGGGCTCAGGTCATGATCTCAGGGTCCTGGGATCGAGCCCCGCATCAGGCTGTCTGCTCCGCAGGGAGCCTGCTTCCTCCTCTCTCTCTGCCTGCCTCTCTGTCTACTTGTGATCTCTCTGTCAAATAAATAAATAAAAAAAAATCTTAAAAAAAAAAAGAAAGACCTGTCCGTGGAAGATGCGAGGAACCAGGAGGGAAAACAGCATGGGAGGAGCTGTCCTGCTGCAAAAGAAACCTGTGCACAAACAAATCCGACACTCAGGCACCAGGCTGTGGATGTTATGTCACGTGGCCAGCCTCTGACTATGCCCATAACTCCCACATGCTCCACTCAGTTCCACTGCTAACCCCAGCTGTGAGCTGCCGTCACCACCTGGGAACAGCAGCTGCTTTTTGCCTCAAACCAGGAGCCTTCATTCCTTGTCAGCAGTGAATGGATACTGGCCATTACTTATGAACTCTACTCTTTACATAACCTGTTCTTGTGTATGGGGACAGAACAGCACCCATATTCTGCCCAGGCCAGTTCTAGTCACCATATAAGGTAGTCAATCTATCAGGCATTCTTTCCATTATTTCATGCAGTGAACGTTATGAAGAGGCCATTGTAGTCTCAGTGATGATGACAAAAAAAAAAAAAAAAAAGAAAAGAAGACATGATTTCCAGATCCCGACCATTCTGAAGACACACAAATGAATACAAAATGCAGATCCTTTATTATTTACCCAGAAGTCTAGTGTACAGTTCTGTAACTGTTCGTGTAATTCATTAACGAATATTTATTTGGTTCTAACTGCACAAACTGTAGCCCTGCCTGGTCTCTGTGAATACAGCAATGAACATAAATAGAAGAGCTTGCTTTCATGGGGCTTACCTTTGAGGAGGGAAGACAGACCATAAGCCAGTAACAATCCTCGCTTTCTCCACATGGTAAAGGATTTTCTGTCTGACTCTGGTGTGGAGACTAGTTAGGCGTGGGATAGGGACATGGGAGCTTGGAATCTGGAAGGTGAGGAGATTTTTGCTGGTGTCCGAGTAAAAACTGATAGGAGCTCAGTCCAGGGTGGCAGCAGTGAAGGGGTGAGAAATGGTTGGATTCTGAGTGTGTCTTGAGCTTGTAACTGGCAAGCCTTCCTGACTAATTGGCCATGGAGTGAGAGAAAGAGGTAGTTAAGGAGGGCACTCTGCTATCAGCCCCAGAGTTCGGGGTCTCCCTCCTTCATCCTGTGAGAAGGGCCATTCCACTCCAGTCCTCGTATCTCTTTTGGATTCCTGGAGGGTTTGTTCACTGTGCCTAATTATCTCTGGCTTTGCTGTTTCTCCTTCTGTCCATGTTTTTGTCCTTTCTGTCTGTCTATCCTCTCTAACATTCTCATCCCCACCCTGCATCTTGTATTAACAGTTCTCTCTTGCATCACTATCATTCATGTATTTCCATCTGGTTTAATTTTTGTAATTTAATTTGCCCACTTTTTATTTTTGCTTCATTCATGTAGGAGAACAAATGTAGCCCTCATGCTGAGGTTTCTGGAAATATTGTCCTTGAGAAGTATGGATGGGGAGGATATTTCTACCTCTTTTTCTCCATTACAAACTACCCCTTCCAGACAGAACCATGATGACATGGTCATGTGTGACTGTCCAGAGGGTTTACATTACTTCAGTGCAAGCAGTTTAGAATTGAGACATGGGTATCCATTGCCTCCTTCTTCCCAGAGTCCCTCTGCTTCTGAGTGACCATCTATGTCTCCTCATGATGGTCTGCCTAGAATTGGGTTCTCTCTCTCAGGACCACGTCGGATTACCTTCCTGTATGGTGCAGCCTCCCCTTTGTTCTGAAGCTCAAAATCTGCACTTTTATCTACCAGAGAATGTCAGAGTCTTCTCTTTTTAGGCCATATCCTCGAGGGAGCTTGTCCTGGTACACTCAGAGGTCATTCTGGAATTTTCCTGAGCAATGAACATATCATCTGATAGGAATTTACTGACTTTTCCTGAGAAATACATCTGTCACTCTAGCTTATCCATTTTGCAAAGCCTAGCTCATGCACATATGTAGATTGTTAGAATTCCCACAATTTCTGGGAAGGATCCTCTGTTGTTCCAAACCTCACTTCTGTTTTGTTCTATCAAGAGGTTCTCCACAGTGTTTCCCTGACAAGTGGAGCTTTGCTTGATAAACAGGTCTCCACTGGAGCTGCTCCAGTGTTTAATGGAGAGGAGACCTGTAAACCTCGTTGGAACACAAGATAAGATGTGACTGATTAATGTCAGACGGGAAAAGTACTGTGGGAGCGTAGAAATCCATGTTGGAGGTGAGATTTAAGTTCTTAAAGATGTTTCTTTCTTTTTAAAGTAAAAACTACCAAAATACAATATGTTTGTATAATTAATATAATATAGACCTTAAAAAAGAATCACTGGTTTTAATAATTAGCACCTTTCCAAAGAATGGACATAGCCGGATTTTATTTTTTTAAGAAGTTGTTTGGGGGTCGAATTGTTTCCAGTGTCTGTTATTACAATGAAGTTGCTTCTCCCACTAGATATGTAGCTGAGGAGCTCAGAAAATGTATTATTTATATGCTTTCCACAATAACCATGAACCTGAACAAGATGCAGAGTAATAATTTTGCATCATATTTGAGTTTCTCTGCTCTGTTTGGTTTCTACTTTACATAGGTGTTTTTGCATGCTCAATTTCAATCATGGGAATATAAATAAAACATAATTAATATTAGGAAGTTTCTGTGAAGATGTTATAAGGACACGTGTAATATGTTTATATCATAAGTTTAAGGCATTTTTGGAAAAGTTTGATGCCCATAACTATACTAGATGCTAACCATGGAGCAGAAATCCAGGGTATCATTTATAGCAATGGACTAAAGAATCCACATATAATTCAAATCCCTGTCCATTAAGGGAGTTGGTGAGTCTAATTTTATGTGGCAATGATATCAGCCTGTGGACAGAATCTTATTTCTGATGTGGGATCGGAGTTTCTGTGTCAATGAGACAATTCTGGTCAGGGAGACAGGAGAAGGTCTGTTGGGACATTCCTTCTTCTCCCAAAGTTACCTTCAGAAGAATCTCTCTCATGGGGAGGAGTCAAGATGGCGGAGAAGTAGCAGGCTGAGACTACATCAGGTAGCAGGAGATCAGCTCAATAGCTTATCTAAACATTGCAAACACCTACAAATCCAACAGGAGATCAAAGAGAAGAACAGCAATTCTAGAAACAGAAAATCAACCACTTTCTGAAAGGTAGGACTGGCAGAGAAGTGAAACCAAAATGACAGGAAGATAGACCTCAGGGGGAGGCGCTGGCTTCCGGCAAGCTGTGGAGCAATGGAGCACTAAATCAGGACTTTTAAAAGTCTGTTCCACTGAGGGACATTGCTCCAGAGGCTAAACCGGGGTGAAGCCCACATGGGGTCAGCGTGGCCCCAGGTCCCGCAGGGTCACAGAAGGATCGGGGGTGTCGAAGTGTCACAGAGCTTGCAGGTATTAGAACAGGGAAGCTGGCTACAGAGACACAGCTGAGGACTGAGCTCTTAGCTCGGGGTTACCTTGAACCAGTCGCAGGCTGGGTGAGCTCAGAGCGTGGCTGGAGGCCGGGGATATGGGAGTGATTGGGTGCTGTTCTCTGGGAGTGCAATGAGGACTGGGGCCCTGGGCTCTTGGCTCCTTCAGGCCGGAGACTGGGAGGACACCATTTTCATTCCCATCGCCCGGAACTCTCTGGAAAGTGTTCAGGGAACAAAAGCTCCTGAAAGTGAACTTGAGTGGATTACTTAGTCTTGCCCCCAGTAAGGGCAGTGCAATTCCTCCTCAGGCAAAGACATTGAGAGTCATTACAACAGGCCCCTCCCCCAGAAGGTCAACAAAAAATCCAACCAGGACAAAGTTCATCTACCAAGGAAAGCAGGTTCAATACCTAGGACAGCAGTGGAATTCCAGAAGGGGAGAAACCAAAGCATGGAACTCATGTCTTAGTCCCCATGATTCTTTCATCTTGTAGTTGATTCAATTTTTTTTCAACTTTTTTCTTCTTCTGCTAAATTTTTTTAAACTTTTAACCTTTTCTTTTTTAACGTTTTTTGACTAGTTTATCTAATATACATATTTTTCTTTCTTTTTTATATTTTTCCTTTATTAGTTTTCTTTTTTTTGTCTGAACCTCTTTTTATCCCCTTTCTCCCCCCCACAATTTGGGGTCTCTTCTGATTTGGTTAAAGTGCATTTTTCTGGGGTCTTTGCCACCCTTTTAGTATTTTATTTGCTCCTTCATATCCTCTTATCTGGACAAAATGACAAGGCAGAAAAATTCACCACAAAAAAAAAAAAAAAAAAAAAAAAAAAAAAAAAAGAACAAGAGGCAGTACCAAAGGCTAGGGACATAATCAACACAGACATTGGTAATATGTCAGATCTAGAGTTCAGAATGACGATTCTGAAGGTTTTAGCCTGGCTCGAAAAAGGCATGGAAGATATTAGAGAAACCCTCTCTGGAGATATAAAAAGGCTTTCTGGAGAAATTAAGGAACTAAAATCTAACCAAGTTGAAATAAAAAAAGCTATTAATGAGGTACAATAAAAAATGGAGGCTCTCACTGCTAGGATAAATGAGGCAGAAAAGAGAATTAGTGATATAGAAGACCAAATGACAGAGAATAAAGAAGCTGAGCAAAAGAGGGACAAACAGCTACTGGACCATGAGGGGAGAATTCGAGAGATAAGTGACACCATAAGACGAAACAACATTAGAATAATTGGGATTCCAGAAGAAGAAGAAAGAGAGAGGGGAGCAGAAGGTATATTGGAGAGAATTATTGGAGAGAATTTCCCTAATAAGGCAAAGGGAACAAGCATCAAAATCCAGGAGGTTTAGAGAACCCCCCTCAAAATCAACAAGAATAGGTCCACACCCCATCACCTAGTAGTAAAATTTACAAGTCTTAGTGACAAAGAGAAAATCCTGAAAGCAGCCCGGGAAAAGAAGTCTGTAACATACAATGGTAAAAATATTAGATTGGCAGTAGATTTATCCACAGAGAACGGGCAGGACAGAAAAAGCTGGCATGATATATTCAGAGCACTAAATGAGAAAAACATGCAGCCAACAATACTATATTCAGCTAGGCAATCATTGAAAATAGAAGAAGAGATAAAAAGCTACCAATTCAAACAAAAACTGAAAGAATTTATAAACTCCAAAATGAGCTCTACAGAAAATATTGAAAGGGGTCCTCAAAGGAAAGAGAGAGCCTAAAAGTAACAGACTAGAAAGGAACAGAGATAATATGCAGTGACAGTCACCTTACAGGCAATACAATGGCACTAAATTCATATCTCTCAATAGTTACCCTGAATGTTAATGGGCTAAATGCCCCAATCAAAAGACACAGGGTATCAGAATGGATTAAAAAAACAAAACCATCTATATGTTGCCTACAAGAAACTCATTTTAGACTCAAAGAAACCTCCAGATTTAAGGTGAGGGGGTGGAAAACAATTTACCATGCTAAAGGACAACAGAAGAAAGATGGGGTATTAATCCTTATATCAGATCAATTAGATTTGAAGCCAAAGCCTATAACTAGAGATGAGGAAGGACACTATATCATACTCAAAGGGTCTGTCCAACAAGAAGATCTAACAATTTTAAATATCTATGCCCCTAACGTGGGAGCAGCCAACTATATAAACCAATTAATAACAAAATCAAAGAAACACATCAACAATAGTACAATAATAGTAGGGGACTTTAACACTCCCCTCACTGAAATGGACAGATCATCCAAGCAAAAGCTCAACATGGAAATAAAGGCCTTAAATGACACACTGGACCAGATGGACATCACAGATATATTCAGAACATTTCATCCCAAAGCAACAGAATACACATTCTTCTCTAGTGCACATGGAACATTCTCCAGAATAGATCACATCCTGGGTCCTAAATCAGGTCTCAACCGGTATCAAAAGATTAGGATTATTTCCTGCATATTTTCAGACCAAAATGCTCTGAAGCTAGAACTCAATCACAAGAGGAAATTTGGAAAGAACCCAAATACATGGAGACTAAACAGCATCCTTCTAACGAATGAATGGGTCAACCAGGAAAATAAAGAAGAATTGAAAAAATTCATGGAACCAAATGATAATGAAAACACAACGATTCAAAATCTGTGGGACACAGCAAAGGCAGTCCTGAGAAGAAAATATATAGCAGTAAAAGCCTTTCTCAAGACACAAGAAAGGTCTCAAGTACACAACCTAACCCTACGCCTAAAGGAGCTGGAGAAAGAACAAGAAAGAAACCCTAAACCCAGCAGGAGAAGAGAATTCATAAAGATCAGAGCAGAAATCAATGACATAGAAACAACAACAACAAAAAATAGAATAAATCACCAAAACTAGGAGCTGGTTCTTTGAAAGAATCAATAAGAATTATACACCCATGGCCAGACTTATCAAAAAGAAAAGAGAAAGGACCCAAATAAATAAAATCATGAATGAGAGGAGAGATCACAACTAACACCAAAGAAATACAGACAATTATAAGAACATACTATGAGCAACTCTACGACAAAAAAAAAATTTGACAATCTGGAAGAAATGGATGGATTCCTAGAGACATATAAACAACCACAACTGAACCAGGAAGAAATAGAAAACACGAACAGGCCCATAACCAGTAAGGAGATTGAAACAGTCATCAAAAATCTCCAGACAAACAAAAGCCCAGGGCCAGACAGCTTCCCAGGGGAATTCTAACAAACATTTAAAGAAGAACTAATTCCTATTCTCCTGAAACTGTTTCAAAAAATAGAAATGGAAGGAAAACATCCAAACTCATTTTATGAAGCCAGCATCACCTTGATCCCCAAACCAGGCAAGGATCCCACCAAAAAAGAGAAGTACAGACCAATATCCTTGATGAACACAGATGCAAAAATTCTCACCAAAATACTAGCCAATGGGATTCAACAGTACATTAAAAGGATTATTCACCACGATCAAGTGGGATTTATTCCAGGGCTGCAAGCTTGGTTCAACATCTGCAAATCAATCAATGTGATACAGCACATTAATAAAAGAAAGAACAAGAACCATATGATACTCTGAATAGATGCTGAGAAAGCATTTGACAAAGTACAGCATCCCTTCCTGATCAAAACTCTTCAATGTGTAGGGATAGAGGGCACATACCTCAATATTATCAAAGCCATCTATGAAAAACCCACCGCAAATATCATTCTCAATGGTGAAAAACTGAAAGCTTTTCCGTTAATGTCAGAAAAAGAGCAGGGATGTCCATTAACACCACTGCTATTCAACAGAGTACTAGAAGTCCTAGCCTCAGCAATCAGACAACAAAAGGAAATTAAAGGCATCCAAATAGGCAAAGAAGATGTCACACTATCACTCTTCGCAGATGTTATGATACTATATGTGGAAAACCCAAAAGCCTCCACTCCAAAACTGCTAGAACTTGTACAGGAATTCAGCAAAGTGTCAGGATATAAAATCAATGCACAGAATTCAGTTGCATTTCTCTACACCAAAAACAAGACAGAAGAAAGAGAAATTAATTAGTCAATCCCAATTATAATTGCACCCAAAGTATAATATACCTAGGAATAAACCTAACAGAAGAGGCGAAGAATCTATACTCAGAAAACTATAAAGTACTCATGAAAGAAATTGAGGAAGACACAAAGAAATGTAAAAATGTTCTATGCTCCTGGATTGGAAGAATAAATATTGTGAAAATGTCTATGCTACGTAAAGCAATCTACACATTTAATGCAATCCCTATCAAAATACCATCCATTTTTTTCAAAGAAATGGAACAAATAACCCTAAAATTTATATGGAACCAGAAAAGACCTCAAATAACCAAAGGAATATTGAAGAACAAAGCCAAAGTTGGTAGCATCACAATTCCGGACTTCAAGCTCTCTTACAAAGCTGTCATCATCAAGACAGCATGGTACTGGCACAAAAACAGACACATAGATCAGTGGAACAGAATAGAGAGCCCAGACATCGACCCTCAACTCTATGGTCAACTGATCTTCGACAAAGCAGGAAAGAATGTCCAATGGAAAAAAGACAGCCTCTTCAATAAATGGTGCTGGGAAAATTGGACAGCCACATGCAAAAAAATGAAATTGGACCACTTTCTTACACCACACATGAAAATAGACTCAAAATGGATGAAGGACCTCAATGTGAGAAAGGAATCAGTCCAATTCCTTGAGGAGAATGCAGACAGCAACCTCTTCGACCTCAGCCGCAGCAACATCTTCCTAGGAATATCGGCAAAGGCAAGGGAAGCAAGGGCAAAAATGAACTATTGGGATTTCATCAAGATCAAAACCTTTTGCACAGCAAAGGAAACAGTTAACTAAACCAAAAGACTACTGAGAGAATGGGAGAAGATATTTGCAAACGACATATCAGATAAAGTGCTAGTATCCAAAGTGTATAAGGAACTTAGCAAACTCAACACCCAAAGAACAAACAATCCAATCAAGAAATGGGCAAAGAACATGAACAGACATTTCTGCAAAGAAGACATCCAGATGGCCAACAGACACATGAAAAAGTGCTCCACATCACTTGGCATCAGGGAAATACAAATCAAAATCACAATGAGATATCACCTCACACCAGTCAGAATGGCTAAAATTAACAAGTCAGGAAATGACAGATGCTGGTGAGGATGTGGAGAAAAGGGAACCCTCCTACACTTTTGGTGGAATTGCAAGCTGGTGCAACCACTCTGGAAAACAGCATGGAGGTTCCTCAAAATGTTCAAAATACAACTACCCTATGACCCAGCAATTGAACTCCTGGGTATTTACCCTAATGATACTAATGTAGTGATCCTAAGGGGCACATGCACCCGAAGGTTTATAGCAGCAATGTCTACAATAGCCAAACTATGGAAAGAACCTAGATGTCCATCAACAGATGAATGGATAAAGAAGAATTGGTATATATATATATATATATATATATATATATATATATATATATACACACACACACAATGGAATACTATGCAGCCATCAAAAGAAATGAAATCTTGCCATTTGCAATGACGTGGTTGGAACTAAAGGGTATCATGCTAGGTGAAATAAGTCAATTGGAGAAAGACAACTATGATATGATCTCCCTGATATGAGGACGTGGAGATGCAACATGAGGGGTTAGGGGGATAGGAGAACACCAAATGAAACAAGATGGGATTGGGAGGGAGACAAACCATAAGTGACTCTTAATTTCACAAAACAAACTGAGGATTGCTGGGGGGAGGGGAGGTTGGGAGACAGGGAGGGGGGTTATGGACATTGGGGAGGGTATGTGCTATAATGAGTGTTGTGACGTGTGTAATCCTGGCGATTCACAGACCTGTACCTCTGGGGATAAAAATACATTATATGTTTATAAAAAAATAAGAAATTATAAAAAAAGAAGAATCTTTCCCTTCTCCCAGTCTCTGTTTGGGTCTGCTTGTCACCTTTGGGAATGCTGCCAATATGTCCAACCATGATGGGGGTTACCTGGCATTTGGATGTGCCATAAAGTTGATTTTACATCAAGGTACTGGAGGCAGTCTGGCTGTCACTTCCATCAGATCATCTGCAGTCTCTCACCTCTTTGGTGTCACCAGGAGGTATCAAAGCCTGTTAGTTAAATGTTCTGTTGTAGCACGGTGCAATGTAGAGACAAATTAGTTACAACATTGATTCAGTACTTGAAACGAAACTCAGAAATAGAGTCAGAATATTTCCTTCCCATGTATCATCATCAGCAACAAAGTCCTGGTGTATCTGGGAGGTGGTACATTGTGAGAAACCAGTCTTCAGGGTCCCATAGAACACAGGTAGATGGACTTAATCCCATGTCCACCCTCCACGGCATGTGCATATGTTTTATTTCTTGTATGTGCACTTTCCCACGTTGTGAAGTCATTCCTGAAGCAAAGCCTCCATCCCTTCCTGCAGATGAAAGTCTTCTTGATTTGTCTTTCCATCCTGGGTGATATCAGCTTTATATCCAATGGTTGAGGTTCACACCTGTCAGCTGTCATGATGGGGTAATGGTACATGGTGTGGTTCAGAGTCAGATACTACATGATCATCATATCCACAGTCTCTGGAAAGGTTCAGAAAAGAGCATCCTTAAAGTAAATTACACAATGTCTCAGAGATGCATGTACTGTTGTCCAAAGATACTCCCACTGGCACTGATGGCTAGTGGTCAATGGACTCAAGAGCACATGTCTGATCTCCCTGTGACATGGGTCCTTGTGAGGCCACATTTAGGAATATTTCCTCCAATTCTAGTCTCTGCCCCATTGCATTCTGCTGTGGGGACATATAAAAAGGATTCATGCACCACATCCCTACTAAACTACCAAAATCAGTCTGCCTGTCCACTGTGAGTTTTTTTATTTATTTTCAGCGTAAGAGTACTCAATGTTTTTTCACCACACACAGTGCTCCATGCAATACGTGCCCTCTCTCTTACCCTCCACCGTGTTCCTCAACCTCCCATCCCCGCCCCTTCAAAACCCTCAGGTTGTTTTTAAGAGTCAATAGTCTCTCATGGTTCATCTCCCCTTCCAATTTCCCTCAACTCCCTTCTCTCCATCACCCCATGTCCTCCATGTTATTTGTTATGCTCCACAAATAAGTGAAACCATATGATAATTTTTTGATGGATTCTTTTACTTTCTTTTTAAAATGTTTTATTTTTTTCAGTGTTCCAAGTCCTTTGACTTTCAATCAGTAAATTCAACCTAATTAGAGAGGAGTAAATAAATAATAAATTAATTAACAATAAATAAATAAATAAATAGATAGATAAATAAATAAATAAAGCTACCCTTCAAACTCTTTGAAGGATTTACAGGGACTTTTGACAACAAACTCAGCAGGGAAATTCAATTCCAACTCAATTTCAGGTTGCAGGTCTGATCTACCTCTGTTTTTGTTTTCTAAGCTCAGACACATTGACCTTGCTAGATGAGTACAAGACTTCTGTTCTGTCTCCACATCCACCAGTTTCCATCCCTGGATGGATCTTGTGCATCAAGAAGACTGCACAGTGGCCATGCCATCCAAAATGCACCTGTGCTCACTGCATGGAGACATGGAGTGATGTTAGTAATGTTCCTACAATCTTGTCCTTGGGAAGCACCCCTCACAACTTGCTCATAGCCCCTGGCTCACTGTCAGGAGGTGCATTCTCTCTAAGTCTCTGAGTGAGTGAGGTTATGTAGGTGGACAACATATGTCAACCATTACTGCAAAATAATATTATAATTGCATAATATTTAATGGGATTGCTCATTGCAAGATCATTTGAACCATAAAACAACTGGATTAGATCAAAGAGAGAAATAAGTTAGGATATTCTGAAATAAAACACCGGATTTCAAGTTTGAGCTTTAGCATATACAGAAGAAGGAATTTATCACACCCTCATTGCTACAAGAAAATATGGGATGGGGTAGTTAGGATGACAGAGGATATGGGATCTCTATGCTTGGATTTCTGGAACATAGCTAGGTAGTCATCTAGTCATTCTGAGCAGCCACAAAGTCAATCAGAGGTCTGACAGAACAAAACCTACAAGTCTTCAAATACAAAATCGATCTCCTTTTGGAATGTAGGAGGTGTAGAGAGTTGTCTTCGGACATCTATAGCTGTCAGGGTGACATCAGGGATGGAGTCTGCTTCTGGAAGCTACCACAATGCATTGTAGCAGCAGAGCACAAAATCTGAACTTTTAGAAGTGTGCTACTGTGGGGATGTGGCCGGCATAAAGGTGCTGAAGTGGCAAAGTGTGGCAGAATTCCAGCGTCTGAGGTCTGCTGAGTCACAAGAAGGATGTGTGGCACCATTATGATGCACAGATGCTAGGCAAAGAGCCTCGATCCTGGTTGAACAGTGAGTCTAAGTGCAGGCTTTCTGCTCTGATTTTCCATAAACATTGAACTACAATCTGACCATGTGACCTCTTTCCTGAGACCCGTGGGCAAATGGAAAAAGGTATGAGACTTTACCCTGGAGGAATAAAATAGGTCCACATCATAGGAGTCCTTAGAAGTTTTGAAACTCAACCATGTGCTTGAGATACAGCAGCTCAGACACAGGTAGGGTGAACATGGGTTTCAGATGGAAACATTGGAGAGAAAGGGGTTGACTGCCCTTCTGTGAGGACTCACTTAAGAGTGGGGTGTATGTGAAATTTCAACATAGAGATCAGATGCCATATTCAACCTACCCATCAATGCCATCAGGAAGCAAAATATTGGCACCTAGCGGAGGGCAGACCTGCTTACACCAAGCCCTGTCCCCTGCTTCCAAGATGTGCCTTTCCATGAGGAAAAAAACCCTGAAAATAATGATAGCAGCCACTTCCCCAAGTAAATGCACAGAACAATTCCATCTCACCAAGTCTAATTATCATAAAATATGAAACATTTTCAGTTCCCGGGGAAGTATGCTTACCTTTCTTTCTTTTGATTCTTAAGTTTTTTATTTTTATTTTTACTTATTTTCTGATTCATCTTTCTTTACTTTTATATACTTGCTCCTTACATTTTTGTAGGTTTAATTTTTATAAATACACATACTTATTTTTTCTATTTTTACTTTTTTCATTTATATAGATCCTAGCAAACATTACCCAACAGCACATTAAAAAGATTATCCACCATGACCAGGTGGGATTCATTCCTGGGTTACAAGGATGGTTCAACACTTGTAAATCAATCAAAGTGATAGAACAAATCAATGAAAGAAGAGATAAAAACCACATGGTCCTCTCAATTTATGCAGAAAAAGTATTGGACAAAATCCAGCATCCGTTCCTGATCAGAACACTTCAAAGTATAGTGATAGAGGGAACATTCCTGAACTTCATAAAATCTATCTATGAAAGACCCACAGCAAATATCATCCTCAATGCGAAAAAGCTTGCAGCCTTCCTGTTGAGATCAGGAACACGACAAGGATGCAAACTCTCACCACTCTTGTTCAACATACTATTAGAAGTTCTAAAAATAAATAAAATGGAAAAAAAAAGAAGTTCTAGCAACGGCAATCACACAACAAAGAGAAATAAAAGGTATCCAAATTGGCAAGGAAGAAGTCAAACTCTCTTTCTTTGCAGATGACATGATTCTTTATATGGAAAACCACAAAGACTCCACCCCCAAACTACTAGAACTCATACAGTAATTCAGTAACGTGGCAGGATACAAAGTCAATGTACAGAAATCAGTGGCTTTGTAATACACTAACAATGAAAATACAGAAAGGCAAATTAGAGAATTGATTCCATTTACTGTAGCACCAAGAACCATAAGATACCTGGGAATAAACCTAACCAAACAGGTAAAGGACCTGTACTCGAGGAACTACAGAACACTCATGAAAGAAATTGAAGAAGACACAAAAAGATGGAAGACCGTTCCATGCTATTGGATTGGAAGAATAAACATTGTTAAAATGTCTATACTGCCTAGAGCAATCTATACTTTTAATGGCATTCTGATCAAAATTCCACTGGTATTTTTGAAAGAGCTAAAGCAAATAATCCTACAATTTGTATGGAATCAGAAGAGACCCTGAATTGCTAAGGAAATGTTGAAAAACAAAAACAAAACTATCAGCATCACGTTATCTGATTTCAGGCTTTACTACAAAGCTGTGATCACCAAGACAGCATGGTACTGGCATAAAAACGGACACATAGACCAGTGGAATAGAGTGGAGAGCCCAGATATGGACCCTCAACTCTATGGTCAAATAATCTTCGACAAAACAGGAAAAAATATTCAATGGAAAAAAGACAGTCTCTTCAATAATTGGTGCTGGGAAAACTGGACAGCGATATGTAGAAGAATGAAACTCGACCATTCTATTACACTGTACACAAATATAAACTCGAAATGGATAAAAGACCTCAACCTGGGACAGGAATCCATCAGAATCATAGAGGAGAACATAGGCAGTAACCTTCTCGATTTCAGCCACAGCAACTTCTTTCAAGATATGTCTTCAAAGGAAAAGGTATCAAAAGCAAAAATGAACTTTTGGAACTTCATCAAGATCAAAAGCTTCTGCACAGCAAAGGAAACAGTCAACAAAACAAAAAGGCAACCCATGGAATGGGAGAAGATATTTGCTAATGACAGTACAGACAAAAGGTTGATATCCAGGATCTATAAAGAACTCCTCGAACTCAACACACCCAAAACAGATAATCATATCAAAAAATGTGCAGAAGAGGGGCACCTGGGTGGCTCAGTTGGTTAAGCAACTGCCTTCAGCTCAGGTCATGATACCAGAATCTTGGGATCGAGTCCCACATTGGGCTCCCTGCTCCTTGGAGAGTCTGCTACTCCCTCTGACTTTCTCCCCTCTCATGCTCTCTCTCACTGTCTCTCTCTTAAATAAATAAATAAAATCTTTTAAAAAATGGCCAGAAGATATGAACAGATACTTCTCCAATGAAGACATACAAATGGCTATCATACACATGAAAAAATATTCATCATCACTAACCTTCAGGGAGATTCAAATTAAAACCACATTGAGAAACCACCTTACACCAGTTAGAATGGCCACACTTAGCAAGACAGGAAACAACATGTGTTGGAGAGGATGTGGAGAAAGGGGAACCCTCTTCCACTGTTGGTGGGAATGCAAGTTGGTGCAGCCACTTTGGAGAACAGTGTGGAGATTCATCAAGCAATTAAAAATAGAGCTTCTCTATGACACTGCAATTGCACTACTGGGTATTTACACCAAAGATACAGATGTAGTGAAAAGAAGGGCCATCTGTACCCCAATGTTTACTGCAGCAATGGCCACAGTCGCCAAACTGTGGAAAGAACCAAGATGCCCTTCAACAGATGAGTGAATAAGGAAGATGTGGTCCAAATACACGATGGAATATTATGCCTCCACCAGAAAGGATGAATACGGGGTGCCTGGGTGGCTCAGTGTGTTAAACCCTCTGCCTTCGGCTCAGGTCATGATCCCAGGGTCCTGGGATCAAGCCCTGCATAGGGCTCTCTACTCCATGGGGAGCCTGCTTGCTCCTCTCTCTCTGCCTGCCTCTCTGCCTAGTTGTGATTTCTTTCTGTCAAATAAATACAATATTTAAAAAAAGAAAGGATTAATACCCAACTTTTGTAGCAACATGGACGGGACTGGAAGAGATTATACTGAGCGAAATAAGTCAAGCAGAGAGAGTCAAGTATCATATGGTTTCACTTATTTGTGGAGGATAACAAAGAACATTGAGGATATGGGGAGATGGGGAGGAGAAGGGAGTGGAGGGAAATTGGAAGGGAAGGTGAACCATGAGAGACTATGGACTCTGAAAAACAACCTGATGGTTTTGAAGGGGCGGGGATTGGGAGGTTGTGGAACCAGGTGGTGGGTAATAGGGAGGGCAGGTACTGCATGGAACCCTGGGTGTGGTGCAGAAACAATGAGTACTGTTATGCTGAAAATTAAAAACAAAAAACAAAAAACACCCTAAGGGTTTTGAAGGGGCAGGGTGGGAGGCTGGGGCAACAGGTGGTTGGTAATAGAGAGGGCACGTATTGCATGGACCACTGGGTGTGGTGCAAAAACAATGAATACTGTTACACTGAAAATAAATAAATAAATAATAAATAAGTAAAATTTAAAAAAGGAAGTATAGGTAGAAAAAAAAAGTCATTATCATCAAACTAAAAATGATTTAGTTAATGAAAGATGTCTCATTAAATGGTAAGTGACTAAACCATTTCCTTGGAAGCCATGAACAAGGTTCCATGATCCTGTATCATTATTTTCATGGATAAAGAAGATGAGGCATATGTAAACAATGGAATTTATTTCTCCATAAAAATTTGCATAGATAATAATGGAACTAGAAGGTATTATGCTAGAGTGAAATAAGTCGACCTAGGCAGAGACAATTATCATATAATTTCACTCATATGTGGAATTTAAGAAACCAAACACGATTATGGGGGAAGGGAGGGGAAAATAAAATAAGACGAAATCAGGGAGTGAGACAAACCATGAGAGACTCTTAAGTCTAGGAAACACACTGAGGGTTGCTAGAGGTGAGGGGCTGGTGCCTGGGGTAAGTGGGTGATGGACATGAAGCATGCTGTGTGATGTAATGAGCTCTAGGTGTAATATGCAACCGACGAGTAGCTGAACTTTACTCCAAAACTAATGATACACTATATGTTAATTAAGTGAATTTAAATTAAATGAAAAAACCCTTTTCTTTTGGAGAAGCACTCACCATTTAATGAGATATCTTTCATTAACTAAATCATTTTAGTTAGATGATCATGACTTTTTTTTTTCTAACTATACTTCCTTTTTAAAATTTTACTTATTTATTTATTTATATTTTATTTATTTTCAGTGTAACAGTATTAATTGTTTTTGCACCACACCCAGTGGTCCATGCAATATGTGCCCTCTAAAGTACTAAATATGTAACAACAAACCAAATCCCCATTATTCATGTGGGACATGAGGAATATGGTTTCTGGCCAGATCTGTCAAAGCCTGGAAGTCTGTAGTTTGCCCATAAGCTGAACAACTGGAAGTCACCAGCTCTTCTCAGACCCACCAGAGATGTTGTCATAGGATAGCTTCGAATGATCAGGCGTCTGTGAAAAATACCACTGCCTGGGTAGGGTTTAAACCGTAGAAATGAATTCCATCAGAGTTATGAAAGATTGAAGTTCAATGTCAAGTCATGCAGCACATCCAGGCCCCCTCACCCAACCTATGGTGGGAGAGGGTTAGTCCCATTGATCTCCAAAATGTTGTGGACAGTAGGTCCAGGCTTCTCCTTAGAGGCTCGTACTGCTCTCAGGGCCTTGACGAGGAGCTCTGGGGTTGTGCTGAGATGGTCAACCCATAACCACCCCTCATCAAATATTTCCACATCCTTTCTGATTTCTCTGGAACAAGATCTCTCCTCCCTTCCAGTAGGAACCGGGTGAGAATTTCCAAAATTTTCAGTTCTGCTTCATACTGATTAATGATTATGTCTTCATATCATTTGTTCTTACCACACTTTACCTTGAGAATTCAAGAGAAACCTTCTGATGCTTTAAGCTTTGGTCAGAAATTCCCTCAGCCTCTTATCAAGTTGCACTCTCCCAAGTCCTTCCTTTCTGATCTCAATGCAAGCAAGCTCTCTACCCGTCTACAGCATAGGCATGTGGGGGTAACAGGTGTTTGTGATGTGGACATTATCAGCGACACTCTGGCTGGATACTAGGGTGTGTTTCCTGGTTAGTTCAGAGACCCATTACGCAAAGGATTGCATCAACCTCTGAGAGAAGAAGACAGGCAGTAGCCTCTTAGATCCTCAACTGCAAGAACTTCTTTCAAGATGTGTCTCTAAAAGCAAGGAAAGGAGAAAGTGAAAGGAATTTTGGGACTTCACCAAGATACAAATCTTCTGCAATGCAAAGGAAACAGTCAACAAAACTAAAAGGCATCCTATGATGGGAGAAGATATTTACAAATGACACTACAGAAAAAGGTTTGATATCCAAGATCTATAAAGAACTTACCAGACTGAACACCCTAAAAACAAATAATGTGGTCCGAAAATATGGAGAAGGCATGAATATACACTTCTCCAGAGAGACATACAAATGGCCAACACACACATGAAAAAATTCTCCACATCTATTGCCACAATGGAAATATAAATCAAATCCACAATAAGTCATAACCTTTCATGATTTAGAAAGAATAAAATTAACAAGACCGGGAACAACAAATGTTGGGGAGGATGTGGAGAAAGGGAGCCCTCTTACGCTGTTGGTGGGAATGCAAGTTGATACAGCCACCTTGGAAAACAGTGTCTAGATTCCTCAAAAGCTTATAAATAGAACTACCCTATGACTCAGCAATTGCACTACTGGGTATTTACCCCAAAGATACAGATGTAGTTAAAAAGGGGGCACATGAACCCCAATGTTCATAGGATTAATGTCCACTATAGTGAAACTGTGGAAGGAGCTAAGATGTCCTTCCATATATGAATGGATAAAGAAGATATGGTCCAAACATACAATGGAATATTACTCAGTCATCAGAAAGGATGAATACCTACCATTTCATCGACATGGGTGGAACCGGAGGGTGTTATGTCAAGTAGAATAAGTCAAGCAGAGAAAGATAATTATCCTATGGTTTCACTCTATGTGGAACTTAAGGAATAATGAGGAGGACCACAGATAAAGTCAATTATCATACAGTTTTACTTACTTGTGGAGCATAAGGAATAACATAGAGGACATTGGGAGATTAAAGGAAAACCGAATTGTGGTAAAGTGGAGGGGGATATGAAGCAGGAGCGACTGTGTACTCTGAGAAATAAACTGAGGGTTTTGGAGTGGAGGTGGTGGAGGGTTGGGTGATCATGGTGGTGGGTATCAAGGAGGACACGTATGGCATGGAGCACTGGGTGTGTTGCATAAACAGTGACTCTTGAAACACGGAAAAATAAAAAAAAAATCAGGGAGGGAGACAAACCATGAGAGACTCTGGATTCTGGGAAAGAAACAAGGATTACAGAAGTGAGGGTGGTGGGGGATGGGGTAGCCAGGTGATGGGGATTAAAGAGGGCAGGTGATATGATGAGCACTTGGTGTTATACACAACTAATGAATCTTTGAAAACTACATCAGAAACTGACGATGTACGATATGTTGGCTATGTGAACATTAAAAAGAATAAAGGCTTTTTTTCATGTTTTTTAAAAAATTTCTTTTCAGTGTTCCAGAATTCATTGTTCGTGCACCAAGGAAATGAGGGCTTTGAATGGCACACTGGACCAGATAGACTTCGTTGTGATTTATTTGGGCCCTTTCTCTTTCATTTTGGTAAATTTAGGTAGAGGATGCTCAGGTGTATTGTGTTTTTTTCCCCCAAAGTATCACGTGATATGATGAGCACAGCATTTTATACTGAACAGATGGAACGTTGAATATTATATCAAAAGCCAATGATGTATTTTTATCCCCAGGGGTACAGGTCTATGGACTCTGAAAAACAACCTGAGGGTTTTGAAGGGTCAGGGGTGGGAGGTTGGGGGAACAGGTGGTGGGTAATGGGGAGGGCACGTTTTGCATGGAGCACTGGGTGTTGTGCAAAAAGAATGAATACTGTTACGCTGAAAAAATAAATAAAATGGAAAAAAAATTAACATATATTCAAAGTTAAAAAACCTATTCGTTTTCAACACATCAAAAAGTAAAAAAAAAAAAAAATCTTTCATATAAAAAAAAAAAAGCCAATGATGTACTATACCTTGGCTAATTGAATTAGAAAAAAAGTATGCAGACCCTGGTTTCTTTGATCTGTTCTGTGTTTCTTAGTTTCTATATAATCACTTTCTATTCTAATCTTGCTATTTCCTTCCTTCTGCTATATTTAGGATTCAGTTGCTCTTTCTCTAGCACCTTTAGGTGTAATGTTAGGTTGTTTATTTGAGACTTTTCTTGCAGCTTGAGGTGCTCCTGCATGGTGTGTATTTCTGTCTTAGGACCACCTTTGCTGCAGAGAAATGACAGGATGGTGATAATGGTTTTCTACCCTTTTCTTAAATTTAATTTTATTTTGTCAGTGGAGGTTTTATACTCGTGTCTCTGTGTGTGTGTGTTTGTGTGTGTGAGTGTGTGTGTGTGTGTGTGTGTGTGGTCTTCTGGCTCTGCTGGAGGTTCTTGTGATCCACAGTGAGTGCCACTGAAATTCTTATGAAGGTTTTGTTGACCTGCATCAGGATATTTGTAATTTTTTGGTATTTAAGTTAAGAGTAAACTAATGTAAATGACTTTTTTTTTGCATGTAAGTATATTTGTCTTCCTGTTACAACTAAGTTTCTAAGTCAGAGAGTGAATAGGTAAGCACAGAATAATGTCGAGGAGGCTCCCTTGGGGAAACTGCTCTATGGAGAGGAAACCCCAGACCCTGAAAGGAAATATGCAATAGACTCCATCTGCACCTGCTCCTGGGATTAAAGACAGATCTGGTGAGAAGTGTGCACCCTCTGCTGGTCTGTTATTCTTGTAGTTTGAGATTTATGTCTGGGCTGACACTGATGTACCCTCACTGTGTCTTTTGCACAGTAATACACGGCCGTGTCCTCGGTTCTCAGGCTGTTCATCTGCAGATACAGCGTGTTCTTGCCGTTGTCTCTGGAGATGGTGAATCGGCCCTTCACAGAGTCTGCATAGTATATGCTACTTCCATCATATCTAATCCATGAGACCCACTGCAGCCCCTTCCCTGGAGCCTGGCGGACCCAGCTCATGGCATAGCTACTGAAGGTGAATCCAGAGGCTGCACAGGAGAGTCTCAGAGCCCCCCCAGGCTTCACCAGGTCTCCCCCAGACTCCACCAGCTGCACCTCACACTGGGCACCTGCAGACACAAGACATCACAGTCAGGAATCCATCACACACCCATGGTTTCTCTCACTCATATCCACTCACATACTCAATGTCTCTTGTTTTCCCAGAAATTACCATTTAAAAGAACAACAAGGAAAACCCAGCCAAGCACAAACTCCATCGTGAGTTCTCTGTGTTCTGTCCTGATCAGTGAATGAGGACACCTGGAAATCCCAGGGCTGGGACTCCTCTCTGGGCTGCGCTGTTTTATTTAGTAGAGGGAAGACCCTATTTGCATGTCCTCTGAGTATATAGTTAGTTCCAGACGTAGGTTCAATTCTTTACATGTTAAAAACAAAGATTGCATTGTTTGTGAATCACTTTGGTTAGATGGCACTTTGACAATATACAGTATTCCTTTTTTTTTTGTTTCTTTAAAAAATGCATTTATTTGGTGCCTGGGCATCTCAGTGGGTTAAAGCCTCTGTCTTTGGCTTAGGTCATGATCCTGGATTTCTGGGATCGAACCCTCCCCAATGGGCTTTCTGTTGGGATGGGGAGTCTGCTTCACCCCCCTCTCTCTGCCTGCCTCTCTGACTACTTGGGATCTCTCTCTCTCTGTCCAAAAAATAAAAATCTTTAAAAAATGCATTTATTGGTAGGAAACGTTGGAACAGGACATCAATAATATAAATTCCCATTCAGACTTAGGAATTTTATCAGAGTCAAGTTTAAATATACTTTTAATATATGAATGAATAAACTTTGCAAAATTACCAGGACTATCAGGTTCCAAGCTCACTTTTGCTTCGCATTGTCCTATGTGCCTGTTTTTATGCCAGCACCATACAGTTTTGATGACAGCAGCTTTGTAATCTAGCTTGAAATTGGAGTGTGGTGACTCCAGGTGGTTTAGTTGCCTGTTTACTTTCTTTCTTTCTTTTCTTAAAATTTTTATTTATTTTTTAAAATGTCCTTTCAGTGTTAAGAATTCATTGCTTCTGCACCACAACGAGTGGTCCATGCAATATGCATGGTTATCTACAATAACACCATCAGTTTCACACAACCTCCCACCCCTCACCCCTCCAAAACTCTGTTAGTTCGTCAAAGTCCACAGTCTCTCATGGTTCATCTCCCCCTCCAAACTCTCCCAACTCCTTTCTCCTCTATAGCTCCCCATGTCCTCTGTGTTCTTTCTTTCACTTTTTAAAAAGTTATTTATTTATTTATTTGGCAGAGATAGACACAATGAGAGAGGGAACAAAAACAGAGGGAGTGAGAGAGGGAGAAGCAGGCTTCTGGCTGAGCAGGGAGCCCGATGAGGGGCTTGATCCCAGGATCCTGGAATCATGAACTGAGCTGAAGGCAGATGCTTAATGACTGAGCCACCCAGGCACCCCCTTTGTGTTATTTCTTATGCTCCACAAAAAAGTGAAACCATAGGATAACTGACTCTCTGCTTGACTTATTTCACTCAGCATAATCTCTTCCAGTCCCGTCCACGTTGCTACAAAAGTTTGGTATTCATCCTTTCTGATGGAGGCATAATACTCCATCGTGTATATGAACCACATCTTCTTATCCATTTGTCCGTTGAAGGGCATCTTGGTTCTTTCCACAGTTTGGCGACTGTGGCCATTGCTGCTATGAACAGTGGGGTACAGATGGCCCTTTTTTTCACTACAACTGTATGTTTTTAATGTTCTATTTTTTTTTTAAATTATTTACTTTTAAAATTTCTTTCCAGTGCAATTGCAGGCTCATACGGTAGCTCTAATTTTTTTTTTGTTTTAAAGAAATTTTTATTTATATATTCATATGTAATATTCACTATATACTTAACAATGCTTATAAATATAAAGTACAACTTTACCATCCTACCCACTATCTATGATCAGTTTTTTTTTTCATTTTATTTATTTTTTCAGCGTAACAGTATTCATTCTTTTGGCACAACACCCAGTGCTCCATGCAAAACGTGCCCTCCCCATCACTCGGCATCAGGGAAATACAAATCAAAACCACAATGAGATATCACCTCACACCAGACAGAATGGCTAAAATTAACAAGTCAGGAAATGACAGATGCTGGAGAGGATGTGGAGAAAGGGGAACCCTCCTCCACTGTTGGTGGGAATGCAAGCTGGTGCAACCACTCTGGAAAACAGCATGGAGGTTCCTCAAAATGTTGAAAATAGAACTACCCTATGACCCAGCAATTGCACTACTGGGTATTTACCCTAAAGATACAAACATAGTGATCCGAAGGGGCACGTGTACCCGAATGTTTATAGCAGCAATGTCTACAATAACCAAACTATGGAAAGAACCTAGATGTCCATCAACAGATGAATGGATAAAGAAGATGTGGTATATATACACAATGGAATACTATGCAGCCATCCAAAGAAATCAAATCATGCCATTTGCGACGACATGGATGGAACTAGAGCGTATCATGCTTAGTGAAATAAGTCAATCGGAGAAAGACAACTATCATATGATCTCCTTGATATGAGGACATGGAGAAGCAACATGGGGGGTTAGGGGGATAGGAGAAGAATAAATGAAACAAGATGGGATTGGGAGGGAGACAAACCACAAACGACTCTTAATCTCACAAAACAAACTGGGGGTTGCTGGGGGGAGGTGGGATTGGGAGAGGGGGAGGAGGCTATGGACATTGGGGAGGGTAAGTGCTATCGTGAGTGCTGTGAAGTGTGTAAACCTGGCGATTCACAGACCTGTACCCCTGGGGACAAAAATACATTATATGTTTATTAAAAAAAAATTTGGAAGGGGAGGCGAACCATAAGAGACTATGGACTCTGAAAAACAACCTGAGGGTTTTGAAGGGTCAGGGGTGGGAGAATGGGTAGCTCTATTTTTAATTTCATAAGTAATCTCCACACTGTTTCCTAAGTGGTTGTACCAACTTGCATTCCCACCAACAGTGTTAGAGGGTTCCCCTTTCTCCACAACCTCTCCACACTTGTTTACTGTCTTGTTAATTTTGGCCATTCTCACTTGTGTAAGGTGGTTCTCAATGTGGTTTTGATTTGAATATCCCTGCTGGCTATTGGTGATAAGTACTTTTCCATGTGTCTGCTAGCCGTTTGTATGTCTTCATTGGAGAAGTGTCATATCTTCTGAGCATTTTTTGATTTTATTATCTGTTTTGTGTGTGTTGAGTTTGAGGAGTTCTTTATAGGTCCTGGATATCAGCCTTTTGTCTGTAGTGTCATTTTTGAATATCTTCTCCCATTCTGTCTGTTGCCTCTTTGTTTTGCCGACTGTTTCTTTGCTGTACAGAAGTTTGTTTTTTTTTTTTAATTCTTTTCAGCATAACAGTATTCATTGCTTTGGCACCACACCCAGTGATCCATATAGGACGTGCCCTCCCTATAAGCCACCACCTGGTTCCTCAACCTCACACAGCCCCGCCTCTTCAAAACCCTCAGGTGGTATTTCAGAGTCCGCAGTCTCTCATGGTTCATCTCCCCTTCCAGTTTCCTTCAACTCCCTCTCCTCTACATCTCCACATATCCTCCATGTTCTTTGTTATGCCCCGCAAATAAATGAGACCATATGATACTTGACTCTCTTTGCTTGACTTATTTCGCTCAGCATAATTTCTTCCAGTCCCGTTCATGTTGCTACAAAAGTTGGGTATTCATCCTTTCTGATAGAGGCATAATACTCCATTGTGTATATGGACCACATCTGCCTTATCCATTCGTCCGCTGAAGGGCATCTTGGTTCTTTCCACAGTTTGGCGACCGTAGCCATTGCTGCAATAAACATTGGGGGTACAGATGGCCCTTCATTTCACTACATCTGTATCTTTGGGGTAAATACCCAGAAGTGCAATTGCAGGGTCATAGGGAAGCTCTATTCTTAATTTCTTCAGGAGTGTCCACACTGTTCTCCAAAGTGGCTGCACTAACTTGCATTCCCACCAACAGTGTAAGAGGGTTCTCCTTTCTCCACATCCTCTCCAACACATGTTGTTTCCTGTCTTGCTAATTTTGGCCATTCTAAATGGTGTCAGGTGGTATCTCAATGTGGTTTTAATTTGAATCTCCCTGATGGCTAGTGATGATGAACATTTTTTCATGTGTCTAATAGCCATTTGTATGTCTTCATTGGAGAAGTGTCTGTTCATATCTTCTGTCCATTTTTCGATATGATTATCTGTTTTGTGTGTGTTGAGTTTGAGAAGTTCTTTGTAGATCCTGGATATCAACCTTTTGTCTGTACTGTCATTTGCAAATATCTTCTCCCATTCCGTGGGTTGCCTCTTTGTTTTGTTGACTGTTTCCTTTGCTGTGCAGAAGCTTTTGATCTTGATGAAGTCCCAAAAGTTCATTTTTGCTTTTGTTTCCTTGGCCTTTGGAGACATATCTTGAAAGAAGTTGCTGTGGCTGATATCGAAGAGGTTACTGCCTATGTTCTCCTCTAGGATTCTGATAGATTCCTGTCTCACGTTGAGGTCTTTTATCCATTTCGAGTTTATCTTTGTGTACGGTGTAAGAGAATGGTCGAGTTTCATTCTTCTACATATCACTGTCCAGTTTTCCCAGCACCAATTATTGAAGAGACTGTCTTTTTTCCATTGAATATTTTTTCCTGTTTTGTCGAAGATTATTTGACCATAGAGTTGAGGGTCCATATCTGGGCTCTCCACTCTGTTCCACTGGTCTATGTGTCTGTTTTTATGCCAGAACCACGCTGTCTTGGTGATCACAGCTTTGTAGTAAAGCTTGAAATCGGGTAACGTGATGCTGATAGTTTTGTTTTTGTTTTTCAACATTTCCTTAGCAATTCGGGGTCTCTTCTGATTCCATACAAATTTCAGGATTATTTGCTCCAGCTCTTTGAAAAATAGTGGTGGAATTTTGATCGGAATGGCATTAAAAGTATAGATTGTTCTAGGCAGTATAGACATTTTAACAATGTTTATTCTTCCAATCCAAGAGCATGGAACAGTCTTCCATCTTTTTGTGTCTTCTTCAGTTTCTTTCATGAGTGTTCTGTAGTTACTTGAGCACAGGTCCTTTACCTCTTTGGTTAGGTTTATTCCCAGGAATCTTATGGTTCTTGGTGCTATAGTAAATAGAATCGATTCTCTAATTTCTCTTTCTGTATTTTCATTGTTCGTGTATAAGAAAGCCACTGATTTCTGAACATTGACTTTGTATCCTGCCACGTTACTGAATTGCTGTATGAGTTCTAGTAGTTTGGGGGTGGAGTCTTCGGGGTTTTCCATATAAAGAATCATGTCATCTGCGAAGAGATAGAGTTTGACTTCTTCCTTGCCAATTCGGATACCTTTTATTTCTCTTTGTTGTCTGATTGATGTTGCTAGAACTTCTAATCCTATGTTGAACAAGAGTGGTGAGAGTGGGCATCCTTGTTGTGTTCCTGATCTCAACGGGAAGGCTGAAAGCTTTTTCCCATTGAGGATAATATTTGCTGTGGGTCTTTCATAGATAGATTTTATGAAGTTCAGGAATGGTTCCTCTATCCATATTCTTTGAAGCGTTTTCATCAGGAACATATGCTGGATTTTGTCAAATGCTTTTTCTGCATCAATTGAGAGAACCATGTGGTTCTTCTCTCTTCTCTTATTAATATGTTGTATCACATTGATTGATTTACGAATGTAGAACCAGCCTTGCAACCCGGGGATGAATCCCACCTGGTCATGGTGGATAATCTTTTTAATGTGCTGCTGTATCCCGTTTGCTAGGATCTTGTTGAGAATCTTAGTACCCATATTCATCAGTGATCTTGGCCTGAAATTCTCCTTTTTGGTAGGGTCTTTGCCTGGTTTGGGGATCAGGTTAATGCTGGCTTCATAAAAAGAGTCTGGAAGTTTTCCTTCTGCTTCAGTTTTTTGGAACAGCTTCAGGAGAATTGGTGTTATTTCTTCTTTGAAAGTTTTGTAGAATTCCCCAGGGAATCCTTCAAGTCCTGGGCTCTTGTTTTTTGCAAGGTTTTTTTTTTTCCCCCATTTTATTTATTTTTTTCAGCATAACAGTATTCATTGTTTTTGCACAACACCCAGTGCTCCATGCAAACCGTGCCTTCCCTATTACCCACCACCTGTTCCCCCAACCTCCCACCCCTGACCCTTCAAAATCCTCAGGTTGTTTTTCAGAGTGCACAGTCTCTTATGGTTCGCCTCCCCTTCCAAATTATTTAATAAACATTTTTGATCACTGCTTCAATCTCGTTACTAGATATCAGTCTATTCAGATTGTCAATTTCTTCCTGGTTCAATTTTGGGAGTTTGTAGTTTTCCAGGAATGCATCCATTTCATCTAGGTTTCTTAGCTTATTGGCATATAACTGTTGGTAACAATTTCTGATGATTGTTTCTATTTCCTTGGTGTTAGATGTGATCTCTCCCTTTTCATTCATAATTTTATTAATTTGGGCTTTCTCTCTTTTCTTTTGGATTACTGTGGCCATTGGTTTATCAATCTTATTGATTCCTTCAAAAAACCAGCTTCTAGTTTCATTGATACGTTCTACTATATCTCTTGTTTCTACCTCATAGATCTCTGCTCTAATCTTGATTATTTCCCTTCTTGCATGTGGAGTTCTTTGATTTGTTGTTGATTCTCCAGTTCTTTAAGGTGTAGAGACAGCTGGTGTATTCTGGATTTTTCAATGTTTTTGAGGGAGGCTTGAATGGCTATGTATTTCCCCCTTAGAACCGCCTTTGCTGTATCCCATAGGTTTTGGACCGAAGTGTCTTCATTCTCATTGGTTTCCATGAATTGTTTAAGCTCATATTTGATCTCCTGGTTGATCCAAGCATTCTTAAGTAAGGTGGTCTTTAGCTTCCAGGTGTTTGAGTTCCTTCTGAACTTTTCCTTGTGATTGAGTTCCAGTTTCAAAGCATTGGTATCTGAGAATATACAGGGAATAATGTCAGTTTTTTGGTATCGGTTGAGTCCTGCTTTGTGACCCAGTATGTGGTCTATTCTGGAGAAGGTTCCATGTGCACTTGAGAAGAATGAGTATTCTGTTGTTTTAGGGTGGAATGTTCCATATACGTCGATGAGGTCCATGTGGTCCAATGTTTCATTCAATGCTCTTATTTCTTTATTAATTTTCTGCTTCGATGAACTGTCTATCTCAGAGAGAGTCTTATTAAGATCTGCTACTATTATTGTATTCATATCAATATGACTCTTTATATTGATTTTTAGTTTTCTTATGTAATTGGGTGCTCCCATATTGGGAGCATAGATATTCACAATTGTTAGATCATCTTGGCAGATAGTCCCTTTAAGAATTATGTAGTGTCCTTCTGTATCTCTGACTACAGTCTTTAGTTTAAAATCTAATTTATCTGATATGAGAATCACTACTCCAGCCTTCTTTTGAGGCCCATTGGCATGAAAGATTCTTCTCCATCCCTTCACTTTCAGTCTGCGTGTATCCTTAGGTTCAAAATGGGTCTCTTGTAGACAACATATAGATGGGTCCTGTCGTTTTATCCAATCTGCAACCCTGTGTTGTTTTATGGGCGCATTTAGGCCATTCTCATTGAGAGTGATTATTGAGAGATAGGTTTTTATTGACATCGTGTTGCCTTTGAAGTCTTTCTGTCTGTATATTGTTTCTCTATTTCTTTTTTTTTTTAAGATTTTATTTATTTATTTGACAGAGAGAGAGATCACAAGTAGGCAGAGAGGCAGGCAGAGAGAGAGGAGGAAGCAGTCTCCCTGCAGAGCAGAGAGCCCGATGCGGGGCTCGATCCCAGGACCCTGAGATCATGACCTGAGCCGAAGGCAGCGGCTTAATCCACTGAGCCACCCAGGCGCCCCTGTTTCTCTATTTCTGTTCAATGATATTCTTAGGATTTTTTCTCTTTTTTAGGGCCCCCCTCAATATTTCCTGCAGTTTCGGCTTGGTGGTTGCATAGTTTTTTAAGCCTTGCCGGTCTTGGAAACTCTTTATCTCTCCATCCATTTTAAATGTCAGTCTTGCTAGATAGAGTATTCTTGGTAGCATGTTCTTCTCATTTAGTACTCTGAATATATTTTGCCAGCCCTTCCTGGCTTGCCAGGTCTCTGTGGAAAGTTCTGATGTTATTCTAATGAGCTTTCCTCTTTACGTAAGGAGCTTTTTTGTCCTAGCTGCTTTTAAGAGGGTCTCTCTTGAAACATAACTCCTCATTCTAACGATAAGGTGTCGTGAGGACTTTTGAGAATCTAAAATCTTGGGAGGAAATCTCTCTGCCTCTAGTACATGAATGTTGTTTCCATTCGTGAGATTGGGAAAATTTTCATAGACAACTTCTTCCACTATATCTTCTAGAATTCTTTCTTTTTCCTCCCCTTCAGAGATTCCAATAATTCTGACGTTAGAATGTTTCATGGCATCGTTTATTTCCCTGATTCTGTTTTCGTGGCTTCTGAGCTGTTTGTTCCAGGCTTCCTCATGATCCTTTCTCTCTATCTGTTTGTCCTCCAGATCACTAATTCTATCTTCTGTCTCAGTTACCTTAGCTTTTAGAGAATTTAGATTCGATTGGAACTCATTGAGAGCATTTTGAACATCATCCCTGGTGGCTTTCAGTTCTGCCCTAATCAATTCTGTTTGGTCATCCATGGCTTTCTCCAACCTAGCTATTGCCTGGATAATTGTTAGTCTGAATTCCTTTTCTGACATATTGTCTATGTCAATAGCCATTAGCTCTGTTGCAGAAGGCCCATCCTCTGTAGTTTTCTTCTGTTGGGTATTCCTCCTCCTAGTTATTTTGGAAAGAGATGACTGAACAGATGCAGCTGGACTTATCGATTGCGGTTCAGTCAATGTGCACCCTGGAACGCTTCTGTGCAATCAGGATTCCCCACCCAAATGAGAGAAAAAAGAAAAGAAAAAGAAATAGAGAAGAAGAAAGAATAAAAAGGGGAAAGAAAAAACGGAAAAGAGAGGGAGAGAGAGAGAGAGAGAGAGAGAGATAGGGAAAAAAGGGAAGATAAAAGAGAAGGCTCAGTCCAAATGGGCCACACAGTAAGATTTATGAAGTATACAAAGAAAAACAGACAAACAAAAAGACTGATAAAAGTACATGACAACAGAAAAAAAAAATATATATATAAGCAAAAAAAATGGAAGAGCCTCATCAGAAAGAACCCCAAGTATAAGATTTATATATTATCAGGACAAACACAAATTCACAGAAACACTGACAGAAGGAAAAATTGGGAGAGTGGTTATAAATTCTCAGTGTGTGTGAGGAAGGTTATTTTGATTCTTCCTGAAGGTGTCTTGATGTTTTTGTTAAGGGACTCAACTTTCCTAAGTTACAGGGGGATTAGAAACTGGTTTGCCTATAGGGGTAGCATTGATTGAGGAAAGGGGATTACCTTGAAGTTTAACTCTATATGTATAGTAGAAAATAAAAATTAATAAAGAATAAACTAGACTAAACTAAGTTAAATTTAAAAAAGATTAAAAAAATGAAAAGCAAACAAAAAGCATGGGTGTATGTATCAAAAAGTTCAGGTTAGAAGGTTTTTAAAGAATTTGATGTACTGGACACCTCAGTGTGGTGGTAAATAGGTTAAAAAATTATCTGTATGTATAAAAAGAAGAACCAGTATATTGGCAAAGAGTTAAAAATAAAAGTTGTATTTATGAAGTAGTGGTGGTTGATCTCTTGTAGTCTTTTTTTTTTTTTTTTTTCTTCCTTCCTGGTTGGTTTTCTGGGGGAGGGGCCTGCCACGTGGGTTTTCAGACAATGATGTTCCCTGAGTTAGGTCCTCCTGCTCCCCTCAAGGGGGTGAGCTTTGAGGAAACTGTTTTTTTCAGTCTTTTGTTCTCTGGGGGTTTTTATGTTCTTTCATCTGCTTTCTCTCGCCTTGACAGCTTTTGATGGTTTTTGGAGGTTTAGAGGAGAGCAAACTGCACCCCGACCTCCCTCTCAGGGAGAAGCCCCAGAATGTTTTGGAAAAGCTGCTGGCTGAGTTGGTTCTGAGTCACTGTCCCTGGGGATGCAGGAGCTCCTCGTTGTACCCAAAACCAGGGCAGCGGTGGCTGTCTAGGCAGCTCCAGACCGCCAGAGAGGTTCCGAGCAGAGCTCGCACACTGAGATTTTCCCAGAGTCCTGGGCTGGGAATGTCTGTTTTTTTCCGGATGCCAGAACTCCAGGCTAGCACCTATGAGCACGTATCTGAAGGGAGGGTGTGGGGCGCGCGCGTTTCAGGATTGCCATCTGGCCAGGCTCCCAGCCCCTCACGGGAGCCAGACCCCACTAGTTCTCGGGCACACAGTCCTTCAGGTGCACTGGCGGCTCAGGGACAGAGACCTGATTTCTCCGCAGCACTCTCTCTGGCTCAGCGCCAGGGGAGGCTGTCCTGGGTCCGGGGACTTAGGTCCCTGACCCTAACCGCCCAGGTTCCCACTATTACCCCCCGCGATCCTTTGCTCTTTATTTTTTGAGTGCTTTCAATGAGATTCCAAGTTAATGCTGGTCCCCAGACGCAGAGCACTCTCGTGTTGGGGTATTACTTTCCAATCGGTGACCTCTGGTGGCTCCCTCACCCTTTTGTTTCTCTTCCTATATCAGTCCAACACTTCCAGTCTGCTTTACCTGCCACTGGCATCTTCTGCTCCTGTAGAGATCCAGACGTGTATAATTCTGATCTCAGGCTGACTTCGTGGGTGGTCGCAGTTCTTTGATAGGTAATCAGCTCACTTTAGGGTCCAGGTTGAAATGGTGCCTCCTCCTACTTCCCCGCCATCTTCAATACCCCGGTGTATTACTTTTCAATTGGTCACCTCTGGTGGCTCCCTCCCCCTTTTGTTTATCTTCTGATATCAGTCTGATGTTCCCACACAGCTTACAGGCCCACTGGAGTCTTCTGCTCCTGTAGAGATCCAGGCGTGTATAATTCTGATCTCAGACTGATTTCTTGGGTGATTGGACTTTTTGGTAGGTAATCCGCTCACTTTAGGGTACAGGTTGAAAGAGCGCCTTCTCCTATTCCCAGCCATCTTTACTCACCCCCCCCTGCAAAATAGGATTTTTGATTAAATGATTTTCCAGAGTATACACTTGGGGTTCATGTGCTATGTAGTTTTTACATATTCACACAAATCTTGGGGCATAGGCACCATGTTACCACACAAAGAGATGTGAACCTACATCCAGAAATGTAGAGAGTGTGTGAGACGTCCAAGAGCACATATGAGGTGAGAGTGAGCATCAGGATGTATACCTGTGCTCCTCCCCATGGGACCTATTGCCTTTCTGAACCACTTGCAGAACAGAATGGGCAGGCTCATGAGGAAAGTGGAACCATCCTGTATGGGGACAGGGTGATTTTGCTTACTCTAGAGTTTTCCTGAAATACAGAGTGAAACAGGGCTCTGAGGTGTGTTTTCAAGTCTCTGACATTGCACTATCTCTGCCTTCCTCCTGAGTCATCTCTGGGATTATCTGTAATAGCTGTGGTGTGTGTATTTGACACAGGATGAAGTTCCCACATGTGGAGTGTGTGATATGGGAAACACTGCGATGTAAGTCAACACTCTCAAGAGTGGGAAGGTCATGTCCTGTTAGATTTTCTTGTATTTCCCCTGCAATTCCTCCTTCTTCTCTTCCTTTCTTCACCCTTTCCCCACATAACTATTGATCTTTCTCATGTTACCTTACACAATTTTCAATTTTCTAGAATGTAAAAATACTAGTTTTACTGTATGTCCTTTTATTTTTAGGGCTTATTTTTCTCAGCATCAATCCTTGGGAATATATCCATGTGGTTGTGTGTATAAAAACTCATCAGTTTTTTTTTTTTTTTATATTGGTAGCATTTCAGAATGAACACAGGAGAATTTTATTTTTTCATTAGTTTTTTAGGATTGGGGTCATTTCCAGATTCAGGTATTTCAGTAAAGTTGCTTCCTATCCTAGACTTGAAGGTGTAGTGTTCAGAGAATGTGTTATTTATACACTTTCTACAACAGCAACTAACATGAAGTAGTGTGGAGGTGAACATTTGCATCGATGTGGGAGGTTATCAGCCTTGGGAGCATTTTGTTATTATGTAATTGATTTTTTTTAAATTAAATCAAAAATTTCCAGTGTTCCCAAATTCACACCCAGTGCTCCATGCAATATGTGCCCTCCTTAATACCCAGCATCAGAGTCACCTAACCTCCCAACCCTCCATTCCCAAACCCTCAGTTTGTTTATCAGTATCCACAGTCTTTCATGGTTCATGTTCCCCTCCGATTTCCCCAATTCACTTTTCCTTTCCATCTCCTAATGACCTTCAAGTTGTTCCTTATGTTCCAAAAATAAGTGAAACCATATGATAATTGACTCTCTCTGCTTGACTTATTTCACTCAACATAATCTCCTCCAGTCTTTCCATGTTATACAAAAGTTGTGTATTCTTTCTTTCTGAAGGAAGCATAATATTCCGTAATATATATGGACCACATCATCTTTATCCATTTATCCGTTGAATGGCATCTCGGTATTTTCCACAGTTTGACAACTGTGGCCATTGCTGCTATGAACACTGGGGTTATGTAGTTATTTTTAGAAGCTCAGTTTCACAGATGGGAATTAGTATTTATTTATTTATTCATTTCCTTCAGAGTGTTATGTTTAAGTATTAGTGTTAGAGTTAGGTTTAGATTTCAGGATTAGGGGGTAGGTACTAAAGGTTAGGGCTCAGGGCAAGTGTCCAGTATTTTGAAGTTCAGAACGTCCCCAGAAAATACATCTCAACCTTTCCTAAGATGAGAATGGTCCTGGAAGCCATCTACTGAACTGAGTAAGAAGGGGATTTGGTGCTCTACATACTTGTTTTTTAAAATGTTGATTCTAGAGGTGGACAAGATGTCAGAGGAGTAGGGGATCTTATTTAAATCGGTCCCCTTAATTGTATTGGAGACATACCAGAGAACTCTGAACTCTCACAAAATCAATCTGAGATGTAAGAGGATATATCAGGATCTATACCTACAGAATGTCTCTGGTCGCCAATTTTGAGATATGAAGTGCGGAGCCATGATTCTGTGGGTAGATAACATAAGATAAATGGAAGGAGTGGGAGGATTCCAAGGTCCTGCAACCCTGGAGTGCAAAATTTTCCTTTGCTGCTGGTTTCGCTCAGTCTTACAGACCAATAGCAACAGAGAAAGGACTTTAGGGTACCACCCTCTTTGAAACATGGAGCTTCATTGTCTTGCATGAAAACGTGTGGGTGCTGGTTGTTTTAGAAGCACAAAGGGCAGAGGTATGCCTGGACCTTGTAGCAAGAGCTGGGAATGCTGCTATGCGGTGCACAACCCGACACTTTGGTTTTTAGCATCACAGTAAAAAATGGAGTCAGTGTGAACTGGAGGGTTTTCTGGAGAACAGATTGTGATCTCTCAGTTCTGATACAGAAGCCTGAATACAGTTATTTCTGCTCTGACTCTCCGAAGAGACACAGGAAGCCACCAGGGAAAATTTTGAGAGAACAAAAGACCCCCAAAACTACCTTTCACTGAGCCCATCCACCCACAAGGGGCAGAGCAACCCTGCCCAATAAGGGTTTCCTGAGTAAAGCTGCAGCGGGCCCCTTCTCCAGAAGACAGGGTGAAAGAACAAGAGGCCTACAACACTAAGGTCCCTAAAGAACAGGTGTATTTTGCTTGGTTTGTGGTCAATAACTTGGGTTTTGTATATTCCCTCAACCACTCCTCAACAGAATGACTAGGAGGAGGAATACCCAAGAGAGGAAATATTTGGAGACTGAACTCTGCCACAGAACTAATGGATATGGATATAACCAAGATGTCAGAAATACACTCAGTGTAACAGTTATACAGACAATGGCTATGTTGGAGATAATCATTAATGGCAACATAGATTCTCTAAGGGCAAAAGTGACAGATGATCTGGCAGAACTTATAAATGCCATCAGTAAGATCCATTCTAATCTAGATACTCTAAAAAGCAGGGTAAATGAGGCAGAAGAATGGATAGTGATGTAGAAGACAAACTGATAGAAAAGAAAGATCAAGAGGAGGCCTGAAACACATAGCTTAGAATCCATGAAAACAGGGTTCAAGAAATAAATGACCTCATGCATACCTATATATGTTTCATGCATACGTATTGTATGTATATACAATTATTGGGATCTCTTAGGGGATGAAGAGAGATAGAGGACTAGATTATATATTTAAGCTAATTGTAGCTGAGAACATCCTTAATCTGGGGAATGATATAAGCACTCATTTCTTAGAGACAGAGAGGAGCCCTCCCAAGATCAAGGAAAATAAACCAATGCCATGGCAACTAGTAGTAAAATACACAAATCTTAGAATCAAGGTAACCATCCTTAGGGCAGTTATGGGGAAGAGGTTACTTATGTACAGAGGAAAGAGACTCAGAATAATGTCAGACCTGTCTACAGAGTCCTGGCAACCCAGAAAAGGCTGGAAGGATGTCTTCAGGGCATAAATGTAAAGAATGTGCAGTCAAGATTACTTTGACAAGGTTGTCACCTAGAATGGATGTAGAGTAAAGGAACTTCAGAGACGGACAGAGACTGAAAGAATATGTAACCACTAAGCCAGAACTACAGGATATATTAAGGGGTGGTCCTTAATATGAGAAAAATGCCAAGATTGTTATAGAACAGAAATTTACAGAGACAATATATGGATACAAGGTCTTCACAAGCAACATGATGGTAATAAAATCATATCTTTCAAAAATCACTCTTAGCATGAATGGCCTAAATGCTCCCATAAAATTGCACAGGGTTGCAGATTGGATAAGAAGACAGGACCCATCCACATGGTGTCTACAAGATACTCATTCTGAACCTAAACATACGTCCACACTGAAAGTAAAGGGACGGACAGCCATCTTACATGACAATGACTGCAAAGAAAGCTGGGGTAGCCTTTCTCATATCAGACAAATTAGATTTTAAGCTAGAATGTAATAATAGATGCAGAGGGACACTACATCGTGCTAAAAGTGTTTATCTACCAAGAAGATCTAACAATTTTAAACATCCATACTCCCAACGTGGGGGCAGTCAACAACATAAGCCAACTGTTAACAACAACAAAAATACATATTGTTAGTAATACCCTAATTGTAGGAGACCTCAACACCCCAGTATCAACAATAGACTCATCATCTAAGCAGAAAATCATCAAAAAAGAGGTTTGAAAGACCCACTAGACCA
Organism: Meles meles; assembly: GCF_922984935.1. Lineage (NCBI taxonomy): Eukaryota > Metazoa > Chordata > Mammalia > Carnivora > Mustelidae > Meles > Meles meles. The sequence goes on from NC_060071.1 coordinate 152,264,827, forward strand.
GTTGGACCACATAGATATACACAGAACATTCCACCCTAAAACAACAGAATACTTATTCTTTTCAAGCAGTCATGGATGTTTCTCCAGAATAGACCACGTACTGGGTCACAAATAAGGTCTAAACGGATACCAAAAGACTGAGATTACTCCCTGCATATTCTCAGACAATAATGCTTTCAAAAGGAGCTCAATCACAAGGAAAAGTTTGGAAGGAATTCAAAATCTTGGAAGAAAAAGAGCATCCTACTCAAGAATGCTTGGATTACCCAGGCAGTCAAAGCAGAACATATACAATTCATGGAAACCAATGAGAATGAAAACACATCAGTCCAAAACCTATGGGACATGGCAAAGGTGGTCCTAAGGGGGAAATACATAGCCATCTAAGCCTCACTCACAAAACAAAACAAAAAATCATAAATAAACCAACTACATTTAAACCTTAAGGAACTGGAGAATCAACAACAAATTAAGCCTAACCTATGCACTGGAATGGGAACAATTAAGATTAGAGCAGAGATCAATGAATTAGAAACCAGAAATACAGAAAACATATCAAAGAAAGTAGAAGCTGGTTCACTGAAAGAATTAATAAGATCAATAATACACTGGCCAGACTTATCCAAAGGAAAAGAGAAAGGACCCAAAATATTAAATTATGAATGCAAGGGGAGAGATCATGACTAACACCAAGGAAACAGACACAATCATCAGAAATTATTATCATCAGCTATATGTCAATAAGGTAAGCAACCTAGAAGAAATGGATGCATTCCTGGCAACCTAAAAACTTCAAAGACTGAATCAGAAAGAAATTGACCACATGTATAGATCAATAACCAGTAACAAGATTGCAGCAATGATCACAAACCTCCCCAAAACAGGAGTCCAGCACATGCTGGATTCTGTGGGGAATTCTACCAATATTCAAAGAAGAAATAATACCTATTCTCCTGAACCTTTTTCAAAAAATACAAAGAGATGGAAATGTTCCAGACTCATTCTATGAGGCCAGCATTACCTTGAGCCCAAAACCAGGCAAAGACCTCATCAAAGGGGAGAATTTCAGACCAATATCCCTACTGAATACAGATGTCGAGATTCTCAACAAGATCCTAGCTAATAACATACAATAGTACATTAAAAGGATTATCCATGACAACCAGTGGGATTTTCCCTGAGCTGCAAGATGCATTCAACACTTGCAAATCAGTCGGTTGTGATAGAACAAATTAGTAAGAGAGAAGAACAACATGTTCCCCTCAATCGATGCAGAAATAGCATTCGGTAAAATACAGCATCCTTTCCTGATTAAAACTCTTCAGAGTGTAGGGATAGAGGGAACGTTCCTCAATTTCATAAATTCCATCTATGAAAAACCCACAGCAAATGTCATCCTCAATGGGGAAAAGCTGAGAAATTTCCCCTTAAGATCAGGAACATGACAAGGATGCCTCCTCTCGCCACTATTGTTCAACATAGTGCTAGAAGTCTAGCAACAGCAATCAGAAAACAAAAAGAAATAAATACATGGTCAAAGAGTTAAGCTGTCTCTTTTTGCAGATGACATGATACTTTATGTGGAAAACCTAAAAGAATCCACCCCAAACTGCTAGAACTCACACAGCAATTCAGGAATCGGCAGGATACAAACCCAAAACACAAAAATAAGTTGCTTTTATACAAATTAACAATGAATCCGTGGAAAAAGAAATTAGAGAATCGATTCCATTTACAATAGCACCAAAAATCTTAGGATACCTTGGAATAAACCTAAAAAAAGAGGTAAAGGATCTGTACTCAAGGAACTACAGAGCACTTATGACAGAAATCAGAGAAGACAGAAAAAGAGAAAAACATTTCATGTTCATGGTTCAGAAAAATAAATATCATTAATATATCTATGTCATAAAATATATCTATTATATATCTATATATTTCTATTACATCATATATCTATGTCATAATATGCTGTCAAGAGCGACCTATACTTTCAATGCCATCCTGATCTAAATACCATCAGCATTTTTCAAAATGCTGGTAATAATAATCCTAAAATTTACACAGAACAAAGCTGGGGGCATCACGTTTCCTGATGTTTACCACAAATGTTTACTACAAAGCTGTGATCACCAAGACAGTATGGTACTGGCACAAAAACAGACACATAGACCAGTGGAACAGAGTAGAGAGCACAGATATGGACCCTCAACTCTATGGTCAAATAACCTTCAACAAAGTGGGAAAAAATATCCAGTGAAAAAAAGCAGTGTCTTCACAAATTTGTGGTGGGAAAACTGTATAGCTATACGTAGAAGATTGAAGCTCGACCATTCTCTTACACCATACACAGAGATAAGCTCAAAATGGATAAAAGACCACAACATGAGACAGTAATCTATCAAAATCCTAGAGGAGAACATAGGCAGTAACCTCTTCGATATCAGTCAAAGCAACTTCTGTCAATATGTCCCCAAAGGCAAAGGAAGCAAAAGCAAAAATGAAAAGTTGGGACTTCATCAAGATCAAAAGCTTCTGCACAGCAAAGGAAATAGTCAACAAAACAAAAAGGCAACCCATGGAATGAGAGAATATATTTGCAAATGACAGTACAGACAAAAGGTTGATATCCAGGATCTATAAAGAACTCCTCAAACTCAACACACACACAAAACAGATAATCATATCAAAAAATGGGCAGAAGATATGAGCAGACACTTTTCCAATGAAGACATACAAATGGCTATCAGACACATGAAAAAAGCTCATCATCACTAGCCATCAGGGAGATTCAAATTAAAACCACATTGAGATATCACCTGACACCAGTTAGAATGGCCAAAATTAGCAAGACAGGAAACAACGTGTGTTGGAGAGGATGTGGAGAAAGGGGAACCCTCTTACACTGTTGGTGGGAATGCAAGTTAGTGCAGCCACTTTGGAGAACAGTGTGGAGACTCCCGAAGAAATTAAGAATAGAGCTTCCCTATGACCATGAAATTGCACTGCTGGGTATTTACACCAAAGATACAGATGTAGTGAAAAGAAGAGCCATCTGTACCCCAATGTTTATTACAGCAATGGCCACGGTCGCCAAACTGTGGAAAGAACCAAGATGCCTTTCAACGGATTAATGGATAAGGAAGATGTGGTTCATATACACGATGGAGTATTATGCCTCCATCAGAAAGGATGAATACCCAACTTTTGTAGGAAAATGGACGGTACTGGAAGAGATTATGCTGAGCGAAATAAGTTAAGAAGAGAGAGTTAAGTATCATATGGTCTTGCTTATTTGTGGAGCATAACAAAGAACATGGTGTACATGGGGAGACGGAGAGGAGAGGGAGTTGAGGGAAATTGGAAGGGGAGATGAACCATGAGAGGCTATGGACACTGTAAAACAACCAGAGGGTTTTAAAGGGGCGGGTGTGGGTGGGAGGTTGAGGAACCAGGTGGTAGGTAATGGGGAGGGCATGTACTGCATGGAGCACTGGGTGTGGTGCAAAACAATGAACACTGTTACGCTTAAAATAAACAAATTTAATAAATAAATAAATAAATTTTAAAAATATTGAAAATAGAACTACCCTATGACCCAGCAATTGCACTACTGGGTATTTACCCTAAAGATAGAAATGTAGTGATCCGAAGGGGCACATGCACCCGAATGTTTATAGCAGCAATGTCTACAATTGCCAAAGTATGGAAAGAACCTAGATGTCCATCAACAGATGAATGGATAAAGAAGATGTGGTATATATACACAATGGAATACTATGCAGCTATCAAAAGAAATGAAATCTTGCCATTTGCGACAACGTGGATGGAACTAGAGGGTATCATGCTTAGTGAAGTAAGTCAATCGGAGAAGGACAACAATCATATGATCTCCCTGATATGAGGAAGTGGTGATGCAACATGGGGGGTTAGAAGGATAGGAGAAGAATAAATGAATCAAGATGAGATTGGGAGGGAGATAAAACATAAGTGACTCTTAATCTCACAAAACAAACTGAGAGTTGCTGGGGGGGGTTGGGAGAGGGGGGTTCGGTTATGGACATTGGGGAGGGTATGTGTTATGGTGAGTGCTGTGAAGTGTGTAAACCTGGCGATTCACAGACATCTACCCCTGGGGATAAAAATACATTATAAGTTTATCAAGAAAAAAATCTTATGCAAATCGTAACAAGAAAAAATCCCAATACGTATTTACCCCAAAGATAAAGATGTAGTGATAAGAAGTGCCATCTGTACTCCAATGTTTATAGCAGCAATGGCCACAGTTGCCAAACTGTGGAAAAAACCAACATGCTTTTCAACGGACAAATGGATAAGGAAGATGTGGTCCATACACTCTATAGAGTATTATGCCTCCATCAGAAAGGATGAATTTCCAACTTTTGTAGAAACATGGACAGGACTGGAAGAGATTATGCTGAGTGAAATAAGTTAAGCAGAGAGTCACTTATCATATGATTTCACTTATTTGTGGAGCATAGTAAATAACATGGAGGACATGCGGAGATGGAGAGAAGGGAGTTGAGGGGAATTAGAAGGGGAGGTAAACCATGAGAGACTACGGACTCTGAGGAACAACCTGAGGTTTGAAGGGGCAGAAGTTGGAGGTTGGGGGAACCAGGTGGTGGGTAGTAGGGAGAGCACATATTGCATGGAGCACTGGGTGTGGTGCAAAAACAATGAATACTGTTACGCTGAAAAGAAATTTTAAAAAACGTGAAAAAAAAAAGATCCTAGCAAATAGGATCCAACAGCAGATTAAAAAGATTATCCACCATGACAAGGTGGGATTCATCCCTGGGTTACAAGGATGGTTCAACATTCACAAATCAATCAATGTGATAGAACAAATCAATAAGAGAAGAGAGAAGAGGGGGGAGGAGTTAAGATGGCGGAGAAGTAGCAGCCTGAGACTACATCAGGTAGCAGGAGATCAGATCGATAGCTTATCTAAACATTGCAAACACCTACAAATCCAACGGGAGAGTGAAGAGAAGAAGAACAGCAACTCTAGAAACAGAAAATCAACCACTTTCTGAAAGGTAGGACTGGCGGAGAAGTGAATCTAAAATGACGGGAAGATAGACCGCGGGGGGAGGGGCCGGCTCCCGGCAAGCGGTCGGAGCAACGGAGCACAAAATCAGGACTTTTAAAAGTCTGTTCCACTGAGGGACATTGCTCCAGAGGCTAAACCAGGGTGAAGCCCATGCGGGGTCAGCGTGGCCCCAGGGCCCGCAGGGTCACAGAAGGATCAGGGGTGTCAGAGTGTCGGAGAGCTCGCAGGTATTAGATCAGAGAAGCCGGCTGCAGAGACAGAGCCGAGGACTGAACTCTCAGCTCGGGGTTACCTTGAACTGGTCGCGGGCTGGGTGAGCTCGGAGCACGGCTAGAGGCTGGGGATACGGGAGTGATTGGGTGCTGTCCTCTGGGGGCGCACTGAGGAGTGGGGCCCCAGGCTCTCGGCTCCTCCGGGCTGGAGACTGGGAGGCCGCCATTTTCATTCCTGTCATCTGGAACTCTACGGAAAGCGTTCAGGAAACAGAAGCTCCCAAAAGCGAACCCGAGCCCATTACTTAGTCCGGCCGCCGGTAAGGGCGGTGCAATCCCACCTCGGGCAAAGACACTTGAGAGTAACTACAACAAGCCCCTCCCCCAGAAGATCAACAAAATATCCAGCCAGGACGAAGTTCATCTATCAAGGAGAAAGCAGATTCAATTCCTAAGACAGCAGAGCAATTCCAAAGGAGGAGAAAGCAAAGCACGGAACTCATGGCTTTCTCCCCATGATTCTTTAGTCTTGCGGCTACATCAATTTTTTTTTCTTTTTTCAATTTTTTTTCTTTTTTCAATTTTTTTTTCTTTTTTTAATTTTTTTTCTTTTTTCAATTTTTTTTTCTTTTTTCTTTTTTCTTCTTCTGCTAATTTTTTAAAAACTTTTACCCTTTTCTTTTTTAAAGTTTTTTGACTAGTTCATCTAAATATATATATTTTTTCTTTCTTTTTTATATTTTTTATTTGTTTTATTTTTTAACTTTTTTTCTTTCTTTTTTTTTTCCTTTTTTTTCCAGAACCTGTTTTTATCCCCTTTCTCCCCCCCCCCACAATTTGGGGTCTCTTCTGATTTGGTTACAGCGCATTTTTCCGGGGTCTTTGCCACCCTTTTATTAGTTTATTTGTTCCTTCGTATCCTCTTATCTGGACAAAATGACAAGGCGGGAAAAATCACCACAAACAAAAGAACAAGACACAGTACCGAAGGCTAGGGACCTAATCAACACAGACATTGGTAATATGTCAGATCAAGAGTTCAGAATGACGATTCTGAACATTCTAGCCGGGCTCGAAAAAGGCATGGAAGATATTAGAGAAACCCTCTCTGGAGATATTAAAGCCCTTTCTGGAGAAATTAAAGAACTAAAATCTAACCAAGTTGAAATCAAAAAAGCTATTAATGAGGTGCAATCAAAAATGGAGACTCTCACTGCTAGGATAAATGAGGCAGAAGAAAGAATTAGTGATATAGAAGACCAAATGACAGAGAATAAGGAAGCCGAGCAAAAGAGGGACAAACAGCTACTGGACCATGAGGGGAGAATTCGGGAGATAAGTGACACCATAAGACGAAACAACATTAGAATAATTGGGATTCCAGAAGAAGAAGAAAGAGAAAGGGGAGCAGAAGGTCTATTGGAGAGAATCATTGGAGAGAATTTCCCTAATATGGCAAAGGGAACAAGCATTAAAATCCAGGAGATGCAGAGAACCCCCCTCAAAGTCAACAAGAATAGGTCCACACCCCGTCACCTAATAGTAAAATTTACAAGTCTTAGTGACAAAGAGAAAATCCTGAAAGCAGCCCGGGAAAAGAAGTCTGTAAAATACAATGGTAAAAATATAAGATTGGCGGCAGACTTATCCACAGAGACCTGGCAGGCCAAAAAGAGCTGGCATGATATATTCAGAGCACTCAACGAGAAAAACATGCAGCCAAGAATACTCTATCCAGCTAGGCTATCATTGAAAATAGAAGGAGAGGTAAAAAGCTTCCAGGACAAACAAAAACTGAAAGAATTTACAAACACCAAACCAGCTCTCCAGGAAATATTAAAAGGGGTCCTCTAAGCAAAGAGAGAGCCTAAAAGTAGTAGATCAGAAAGGTACAGAGACAATATACAGGAACAGTCACCTTACAGGCTAATAATGGCACTAAATTCATATCTCTCAATAGTTACCCTGAATGCTAATGGGCTAAATGCCCCAATCAAAAGACACAGGGTATCAGAATGGATAAAAAAACAAAACCCATCAGTATGTTGCTTACAAGAAACTCATTTTATACGCGAAGACACCTCCAGATTTAAAAGTGAGGGGGTGGAAAACAATTTACCATGCTAATGGACATCAGAAGAAAGCTGGAGTGGCAATCCTTATATCAGATCAATTAGATTTTAAGCCAAAGACTATAATAAGAGATGAGGAAGGACACTATATCCTACTCAAAGGGTCTGTCCAACAAGAAGATCTAACCATTTTAAATATCTATGCCCCTAACATGGGAGCAGCCAACTATATCAACCAATTAATAACAAAATCAAAGAAACACATCAATAATAATACAATAATGGTAGGGGACTTGAACACTCCCCTCACTGAAATGGACAGATCATCCAAGCAAAAGATCAACAAGGAAATAAAGGACTTAAATGACACACTGGACCAGATGGACATCACAGATATATTCAGAACATTTCATCCCAAAGCAACAGAAGACACATTCTTCTCTAGTGCACATGGAACCTTCTCCAGAATAGATCACATCCTGGGTCACAAATCAGGTCTCAACCGGTATCAAAAGATTAGGATTATTCCCTGCATATTTTCAGACCACAATGCTCTGAAGCTAGAACTCAATCACAAGAGGAAAGCTGGAAAGAACCCAAATACATGGAGACTAAACAGCATCCTTCTAAAGAATGAATGGGTCAACCAGGAAATTAAAGAAGAATTGAAAAAATTCATGGAAACAAATGATAATGAAACCACAACAGTTCAAAATCTGTGGGACACAGCAAAGGCAGTCCTGAGAGGAAAATATTTAGCGGTACAAGCCTTTCTCAAGAAACAAGAAAGGTCTCAAGTACACAACCTAACCCTACGCGTAAAGGAGCTGGAGAAAGAACAAGAAAGAAACCCTAAACCCAGCAGGAGAAGAGAAATCATAAAGATCAGAGCAGAAATCAATGAAATAGAAACCAAAAAAACAATAGAAAAAATCAATGAAAGTAGGAGCTGATTCTTTGAAAGAATCAATAAGATTGATAAACCCCTGGCCAGACTCATCAAAAAGAACAGAGAAAGGACCCAAAGAAATAAAATCCTGAATGAAAGAGGAGAGATCACAACTAACACCAAAGAAATACAGACAATTATAAGAACATACTATGAGCAACTCTACGCCAACAAATGGGACAATCTGGAAGAAATGGATGCATTCCTAGAGACATATAAACTACCACAACTGAACCAGGAAGAAATAGAAAACCTGAACAGGCCCATAACCAGTAAGGAGATTGAAACAGTCATCAAAAATCTCCAAACAATCAAAAGCCCAGGGCCAGACGGCTTCCCAGGGGAATTCTACCAAACATTTAAAGAAGAAGTAATTCCTATTCTCCTGAAACTGTTCCAAAAAATAGAAATGGAAGGAAAACTTCCAAACTCATTTTATGAGGCCAGCATCACCTTGATCCCAACACCAGACAAGGATCCCACCAAAAAAGAGAACTACAGACCAATATCCTTGATGAACACAGACGCAAAAATTCTCGCCAAAATACTAGCCAATAGGATTCAACAGTACATTAAAAGGATCATTCACCACGATCAAGTGGGATTTATTCCAGGGCTGCAGGGTTGGTTCAACATCCGCAAATCAATCAATGTGATAGAACACATTAATAAAAGAAAGTACAAGAACCATATGATATGCTCAATAGATGCTGAAAAAGCATTTGACAAAGTACAGCATCCCTTCCTGATCAAAACTCTTCAAAGTGTAGGGATAAAGGGCACATACCTCAATATTATCAAAGCCATCTATGAAAAACCCACCGCAAATATCATTCTCAATGGAGAAAAACTGAAAGCTTTTCCGTTAAGGTCAGGAACACGGCAGGGATGTCCATTATCACCACTGCTATTCAACATAGTATTAGAAGTCCTAGCCTCAGCAATCAGACAACAAAAAGAAATTAAAGGCATCCAAATTGGTAAAGAAGAAGTCAAACTATCACTCTTTGCAGATGATATGATACTATATGTGGAAAACCCAAAAGACTCCACTCCAAAACTGCTAGAACTTGTACAGGAATTCAGTAAAGTGTCAGGATATAAAATCAATGCACAGAAATCAGTTGCATTTCTGTACACCAACAACAAGCCTGAAGAAAGAGAAATTAAGGAGTCAATCCCATTTACAATTGTACCCAAAACTATAAGATACCTAGGAATAAACCTAACCAAAGAGACTAAGAATCTATACACAGAAAATTATAAAGTACTCATGAAAGAAATCGAGGAAGACACAAAAAAATGGAAAAATGTTCCATGCTCCTGGATTGGAAGAATATATATTGTGAAAATGTCTATGCTACCTAAAGCAATCTACACATTTAATGAAATCCCTATCAAAATACCATCCATTTTTTTCAAAGAAATGGAACAAATAATCCTAAAATTCATATGGAACCAGAAAAGACCTCGAATACCCAAAGGAATATTGAAGAACAAAGCCAAAGTTGGTGGCATCACAATTCCGGACTTCAAGCTCTATTACAAAGCTGTCATCATCAAGACAGCATGGTACTGGCACAAAAACAGACACATAGATCAGTGGAACAGAATAGAGAGCCCAGAAATCGACCCTCAACTCTATGGTCAACTCATCTTCGACAAAGCAGGAAAGAATGTCCAATGGAAAAAAGACAGCCTCTTCAATAAATGGTGCTGGGAAAATTGGACAGCCACATGCAGAAAAATTAAATTGGACCACTTCCTTACACCACACACGAAAATAGACTCCAAATGGATGAAGGACCTCAATGTGAGAAAGGAATCCATCAAAATCCTTGAGGAGAATGCAGGCAGCAACCTCTTCGACCTCAGCCGCAGCAACATCTTCCTAGGAACAACGGCAAAGGCAAGGGAAGCAAGGGCAAAAATGAACTATTGGGATTTCATCAAGATCAAAAGCTTTTGCACAGCAAAGGAAACAGTTAACTAAACCAAAAGACAACTGACAGAATGGGAGAAGATATTTGCAAACGACATATCACATAAAGGGCTAGTATCCAAAATCTATAAGGAACTTAGCAAACTCAACACCCAAAGAACAAACAATCCAATCAAGAAATGGGCAGAGGACATGAACAGACATTTCTGCAAAGAAGACATCCAGATGGCCAACAGACACATGAAAAAGTGCTCCACATCACTCGGCATCAGGGAAATACAAATCAAAACCACAATGAGATATCACCTCACACCACTCAGAATGGCTAAAATTAACAAGTCAGGAAATGACAGATGCTGGAGAGGATGTGGAGAAAGGGGAAACCTCCTCCACTGTTGGTGGGAATGCAAGCTGGTGCAACCACTCTGGAAAACAGCATGGAGGTTCCTCAAAATGTTGAAAATAGAACTACCCTATGACCCAGCAATTGCACTACTGGGTATTTACCCTAAAGATACAAACATAGTGATCCGAAGGGGCACGTGTACCCGAATGTTTATAGCAGCAATGTCTACAATAGCCAAACTATGGAAAGAACCTAGATGTCCATCAACAGATGAATGGATAAAGAAGATGTGGTATATATACACAATGGAATACTATGCAGCCATCAAAAGAAATGAAATCTTGCCATTTGCGACGACGTGGATGGAACTAGAGCGTATCATGCTTAGTGAAATTAGTCAATCGGAGAAAGACAACTATCATATGATCTCCCTGATATGAGGACATGGAGAAGCAACATGGGGGGTAGGGGGATAGGAGAAGAATAAATGAAACAAGATGGATTGGGAGGGAGACAAACCATAAATGACTCTTAATCTCACAAAACAAACTGGGGGTTGCTGGGGGGAGGTGGGATTGGGAGAGGGGGAGCGGGCTATGGACATTGGGGAGGGGAGACGAACCATAAGAGACTATGGATTCTGAAAAACAACCTGAGGGTTTTGAAGGGTCAGGGGTGGGAGGTTGGGGCAACCTGAGGGTTTTGAAGGGTCAAGGGTGGGAGGTTGGTGGAACAGGTGGTGGGTAATGGGGAGGGCACGTTTTGCATGAAGCACTGGGTGTTGTGCAAAAAGAATGAATACTGTTATGCTGAAAAAATAAATAAAATGGAAAAAAAAATGAAGAGAGAAGAAACACATGGTCCTCTCAATTGATGCAGAAAAAGCATTTGACAAAGTCCAGGATCTGTTCCTGATTAACAAGCTTCAAAGAATAGGGATAGAAGGAACATTCCTCAACTTCATAATATCTGTCTATGAAAAACCCACAGCAAATGTCATCCTCAATAGGAAAAAGCTCACAGTCTTCCCCTTGATATCAGGAACACGACAAGGATGTCCACTCTCACCACTCTTGTTCAATATAGTATTAGAAGTCCTAGCAACAGCAATCAGAGAACAAAGAGAAATAAAAGGTATCCAAATTGGCAATGAAGAAGTCTATCTCTCTCTCTTCACGGATGACATGATATTTTATATGGAAAACCCAAAAACTCTACCCCCAAACCAGTAGCACTGATACGGCAACTCAGTAACGTGGCAGGATACAAAGTCAATATACAGAAATCAGTTGTTTTCTTATACACTGACAATGAAAATGCAGAAATGGAAATTAGAGAATCGATCCCATTTACTATAGCACCGAGAACCATCAGATTCCTGGGAATAAACCTAACCAAGGAGGTAAAGGATCTGTACTCGAGGAACTACAGAACACCCATAAAAGAAATTGAAGAAAACACAAAAAGATGGAAGACCATTCTATGTTCTTCAATCAGAAGAATAAACATTGTTAAAATGTCTATACTGCCTAGAGCCATCTATACTTTTAATGCCATTCCGATCATAATTCCACCATTATTTTTCAAAGACTGGGTGCAAATAATAGTAAAATTTGTATGGAATCAGAAGAGACCCCAAATTGCTAGGGAAATGTTGAAAAAGAAAAACAAACCTGGGGGCATCACGTTACCTGATTCCAAGCTTTACTACAAAACTGTAATCACCAAGACAGCATAGTACTGGGACATAAACAGACACATAGACCAGTGGAACAGAGTAGGGAGCCCAGACATGGACCCTCAAATTTATGGTCAAACAATCTTTGACAAAACTGGAAAAAGTATACAGTGGAAAAATGACAGTCTCTTCAATAAATGGTGCTGGGAAAACTGAATAGCTATATGTAGAAGAATGAAACTCCACCATTCTCTTACACCGTACACAAAGATAAACATAAAATGGATAAAAGACCTCAGTGTGAGACAGGAATCCATCAGAATCCTCAGAATCCATCAGAATCCTAGAGGAGAGGAGTTGCAACTCCTCTTGCAGACCTCAACTTGCAGACCTCTTTGGTATTAGCCACAGCAACTTCTTTCAAGGTACGTTCCAAAGGCAAAGGAAACAAAAGTGAAAATGAGCTTTTGGTCTTCATCAAGATTCAAAGATTCTGCACAGCAAAGGAAACAGTCAACAAAACAAAGAGGCAACCCACGGAATGGGAAAAGATATTTGCAATTGACAATACAGACAAAAGTTTGATATCCAGGATCTATAAAGAACTTCTCAAACTCAAGACACACAAAACAGATAATCATGTCAAAAAATGGGCAGAAGATATGAACAAGCACTTTTCCAATGAAGACCTACAAATGACTATCAGACAGATGAAAAAAACGTTCATCATCACTAGCCTTCAGGGAGATTCAAAAGAAAACCACATTGAGATACCACCTGACACCAGTTAGAATGGCCAAAATTAGCAAGACAGGAAACAACGTGTGTTGAAGAGGATGTGGAGAAAGGGGGACCCTCTTACACTCTTGGTGGGAATGCAAGTTGGTTCATCCATTTTGGAGAACAGTGTTCAGATTCCTCAAGAAAATAAAAATAGAGCTTCCCTATGACCCTGCAATTGCACTACTGGGTATTTACCACATAGACACAGATGTATTGAAAAGAAGAGCCATCTGTACCCCAATGTTTATTGCAGCAATGACCACGGTCGCCAAACTGTGGAAAGAACCAAGATGCCCTTCAAAGGATGAATGGATAAGGAAGATGTGGTCCGTATACACTATGGAGTATTATGCCTCCATCAGAAAGGATGAATACCCAATTTTTGCAGCAACATGGATGGGACTGGAAGAGATTATGTTGAGTGAAATAAATCAATCAGAGATAGTCAATTATCATATGATTTCACTTATTTGTAGAGCATAACAAATAACACGGAGGACATAGGGAGATGGAGAGGAGAAGGCAGTTGAGGGAAATTGGAAGAGAAGATGAACCATGAGAGACCATGGACTCTGAAAAATAACCAGAAGGTTTTGAAGGGGTTGCGGGTGGGATATTGGGGGAGCCAGGTGGTGGGTATTAATGAGAGCACGTTTTGCATGGAGCAATGGGTGTTGTGCATAAACAATGAATTCTGGTGCACTGAAAGCAAATAAAATAAAATCACATACACACACACATACACACACACACACACACACACACAAGAATTGCATATAAACAACACGATAAAGGCTAAACAAGTAATGTAGGTGCCTTGAGTGTTTCCAGTAATGTACCTACCCTCATGATCAGATGGAAGGTTGCAGAAACCCACAACCTGGTTTTCACGTTGCGGACATGGGGTAAAAACATTATGTCCAGTGACTGAGCTGCATAGCTCATGGCAATCAGCATAACACAACTCTGTAAAATGATGGTAAGATTCAAATACCATCCTGTATCTCTGCCACAAACTCTGAAAATGCCAGAAAAAATCTTGGGTTCATGTGTCACTAATGTCTCCGTGTGTTCCAGCTGCTGTAACAATGTACACAAACTGGGTGGTTTTAAACATTAGACACACATTTCTCACAGTTCTGGAGTCTGGGAAGTGCCATGTGAAGGTGCAGGCAAATTTGGTGTCTGGAGAGAACCCACTTCCTAGGGGTCTTTTCCCTGTTAACTCACATGGGTCCAAGGGGCAGAAAGTTTTCCGAGTCCTGCTGTATAAGAGCACTAATCCCAATATGAGACTGCACGCTCCTGACCTAAGTGCTTCCCTAAGGCCCCACCCACCCATTCCGTTAAATTGGTGTTAGGTTTCAATGTAGGGATGGTAGAAATTATACACATTGAGCTGATATCAGTAAATGAAGGATCAATTAATCTCTGCAAGTGGAAGGCTCCTCCCAATCAGCACTTCAGCCTGAGCATTCTCATGGATCCTGCTGAAGCTTCTAGTCTTTGCGTGAACACAGGGTTCACAAGATTATCAGAACTTGCTGGTGACCTTGGGATGTGGACAGCTTTCACCTGAGACACTGGGCAATACCCTTGTCCTCTACTCATAGCTTTCTTATTCTTGTCTGCTTATATATTATCATTCACATTTTCAAGAGTCTTAGATGGTTTTCTATACCTACTGATCACTTATATTCCTTTTCACTCCTTTTTGTAATTGTTGCATGGAATTAGTCATGACACTGTATCTTCTGATGATTTTTTACTTGCACTAGAAGCCTCATTCCTCCACCTTCTCATGCTCCATAACATAGGAAATCTCCTAGAAAAGACTAGATTCTGTGCCTTTGATGTTCCAGATCCCTATGGAGTTTTCCAGGACTGAATCACAATATCACAATAAGAAAAAATCCTTGATTTCATGTCCTTTCTAAGGTTTATTGAAGGATTTCTGACATACTGGGAGGCATTCCCTGAAATCAACAAACACTTCGATGATGGAGGTTATTAACATTTCATATTCTCTTGTAAGTGTGTATCATATCATCTGATTCACCAAATGTGCCAAGCTTGTTTGAGGTCCCTCTGGCTCTGCATGGTGTCAGCTAAACAGAAGCTGTGAGCATGTGGTCCACACAATGACCCCCTACACTGGGGGCATTCTTCTCTGGCTTTGGCTTCATGATGGCCCTGTACCTGATGTCCAGCATGAACTTGATGATGCTGGCTCACAGCTTGTACACTGGGCTGTGTGATGCTCTGTTGTTGAGTCCAGCTGAAACTTTTACAGGCTTATCAGGCTTACATCCGAATGTCCATAATTGTCATTGAGGGGAAAGATTCATCAAGTGTAAGTGACTTCCTGCCTTTGTGCATGTACATATAGTTTTCTCCTATGATAGCCAATATTTCTATTCACAGATGTAAGAAGTAAGAACAAATCATAATTCTAGAAAGTCTCATTGGGGAAATTGGTTTATAGAAAGGAAGCCTCAAACTGTGCCAGGGAACACGCATTTAATATCCACCTGCACCTGCTTCTAGTGTGGAAATTGTATTGGTGGGTCTTGAGCGCCCCATGGTGACCTGAGTACCCCTTCTGTCCTGAGTGCCC
This sequence comes from Meles meles, assembly GCF_922984935.1. NCBI lineage: Eukaryota > Metazoa > Chordata > Mammalia > Carnivora > Mustelidae > Meles > Meles meles. The sequence continues at coordinate 152,280,503 of NC_060071.1, forward strand.
CTTGTTTCTTGAGGACTCTGTGGTGACCTGAGTTCCTCCTGGTGATCTGAGTGTCCCCAGGTCTCCTGAGAGATCCCTGGTGTCCTGAGCACCCCCTGGTGGATTCTGGGGCCACCTGCAGCCCCGCCCCTCCTGTGCCCCTGCAAGGATGTTTTTGTCTGGGCTCACACTGATGTCTCCTCAGTGTGCCTCTAGCACAGTAATACACGGCTGTGTCCTCGGTGGTCACGGAGCTCAGCTGCAGGGAGAACTGGTTCTTGGACGTGTCAGCAGTGATGGAGATGCGGCCCTGGAAAGCCGGGTTGTAGCTTGTACTACCTGTCCAGTAGCCCATCCACTCCAGTGCTTTTCCAGGGCGCTTGCGGATCCAGTTCCAATAGTAACTGCTGGTGACAGAGCCGCCGGAGACAACACATGTGAGAGAGAGGGTCTGTGAGGGCTTCACCAGTCCTGGGCCCGACTCCTGAAGTGTAAGCTGAGACAGGACACCTGGGGACAAGGAGAGTCATGGTGAGTCTGTCCCATCCCACAGAAAGGCCACCATCTATCCAAGAGCTCCCAGATCCTCACCCAGGGGAGCTGCCAGAAGGAAGAGGAGGGACCACAGCAGTTGCATGGTTGCCTGCAGGATGGAGACCCGGCACACTGACCTCTGCCTGTGATGTATATTTCTTCTGGGAGCACCCCAGGTGATTTGCATGTGGGTCCCCACGGAGGAGGGGAGGCATTAAAAGATCCTGAACCCTGGTGACAGTCACCAGTTCTTGGTGTCCCCATGTTCGGTGGTGTGAGGGCCCACTGAGCCTGGTCCTAGTGATCTAGGCTCTAGTCCTGACTGAACTGTTCTCTAGCACCAGTTGCTCAAGAGTGTTTGTGCTGGAGCTGATGAACATTTAGAAACCTTAGGAATGTTCTCTTGTATTCCATTGCCAGGCTGTCCAACAGTGGGCTGCAAGTTCAACCTGCAGAATTCCCTGTTCACAAACCTGGAGGACAAGGCAGTTGTCCAGGCTCCAGACCCTGACCGATTGCCCAGTTTGGGTCATTTTCTCCCACAAATCAGATATGGGGTCCCAGACGATGGCAGTGGATGTGATCTCCAGTCTCCACCTACAAAAGGGATGTTTGGAACTATACTCCAGCATTTATGTAAGGAAACAAGCTCATCTGTATGGAGGGCAAGGCAGAGAGATTGGGTGTTATGTGGATATTCTTTTCTTTTTTTTAAATTTTGTTTAAATTCAATTAGCCGAGATAAAGTGCATTATTAGTTTCAGATGTAGTGTTCAGTAATTCATCATTGTGTACAACGTTCAGTGCTCATCACGTCATGTGACCTCCTTAAGGCCCTTCACCCAGTTACCTCATTGCCCCCACCCAATTCCCTTCCATAACCCTCAGTTTGTTTCCTATAGTTAAATGTAACTCATGGTTTGTCTCCCTGTCTCTGCACATCACATTCAGTTTCCCCTCCCTTCCCCTATGACCCTCTATTTCTTATATTCCACATATGCTTGAAGCATATGATAATTGTCTTTCTTTGATTGACTTATTTCACTCAGAGTAATACCCTCTATTTGCATCCATGGAACAGAAATCCATATATACAACTGAGGCATTTTTGAACATGATATCTGAGTCTAATGATGTATTATGTGTTGTTAACTGAATTCAAACGAAAAAAAAAAGACCCACCTAAAATCCAACCCACATGGTCCTTTCCCCACCCTGAGCACAGATGGTTCTAGGGAGGAACCCATTAATCTGAGCTGGGAAGGGAAGCTCTGGTGTTCATTTTCCACACAATCTGAGACATGGAGACCCTAATACACAGGCATCTTCAGGGGTCCTAGCACCAGAGCCCATCAACCACCAACCAGAGCCCAATTCCTGATGGGAAGGAGGAGGATGACAGGGAAGCTGGACATGGGCTTGTGTCTGGAGCATCTTGGCTTTCACCTTGATTTCTACATCAATGTGGACCTTACAGACAGGAACCACCAGGTGCTCTGAAGGCTTTACGAATTATGAATTTATTACAGAAAAGTCACTTTTCTTTATTTCACATTCCCTCTTTCTATCCTGCTCTTCTGCTTCTGTCTCTCACATATGAAATGTAAACACATATATGATTGTAGAGAACAGATTCTCATAAGGTTATAAATGACCAGGTTCACATTGTCTCCTGACAGAATTTACAACTATTTCCTGCTTTCCTTGTATACTTTATCCCTTCCATATCCACCTCATCTTCTCTGGGCTTTCGTTCTTTAATATTACCAAGTACTTTACATAATTAACAATGTCAAGGTCCCCATTTAAAGTTTTCTCTGAGGTGATAGGGTAAGCCAAGAGAAGGAGGTCACATTCCTGATTCACTGAACACCCACAGATTCCAGCAGACATGGCTAATGGGATGTTCTTGTCCCCACAGGTAGGCCACAGCCCCTCAGAAGTGATCTAGGACCTCCTGTTGCAGTGCAACCAGGGGACAAGGATGCTGCCAATCCTGCACCTGCACTCTGTACCTGCAACAGGACACAGTTTTCTCACTGGGCTGTCTTGTGCTTAAGTAATGATAGGTAACCTCTGCAGCAAACTGTGAAGGTCACATCCCACACCCAGTCCTTCTGGCTTACAGGTGTTTGCCATTAGAAATTATAATTCCTCTCCCTACAAAGGACCAGCACACCAGGTCACCACTAAAGGCCTGCAGGTCACAGATCTGTCTAAGGAGGAGATTTTAGGCATGCTCAGGGACAACCATTTCCTGACCAAGTCTTGGACACTCCATCCTGGGCCACAGATCTGTTCCTTGGTTCCTTCTCATCTTGACCAATACCTGTCCCTACTCTTAGTCCATCTTTTATCCAGGATTATCTATGAAGTCACTGGCAGAAACACAGATCTAGGTGAAAGTGCTGCCTGAGATCCAAAGGGCAAGTGTCAGGAGTGGAGATGACCAGCAGAATGGAGCTCCCTGAATAGACAGAACCAGAGCATTCCTAGTGATGAGTGGTCCCATGGAACTGAGGCAGGTCTTGGAGAGAGCTGACCCCCTCGCCTGTCCCTCTGCTGCCCCACTTAGCAGGTGACCTGGAACAGTGTCCTCTGAGTCAACTGACTTGGCACTGCCCTTCCTCATCCAGTTCTGAGGTCACCAGCCCCTACTGGCATAGGGTCACCAGGACTCCCAGCTACAGTCCAATGATGGTCTGGGGATGACTGTTCCTGACTGTCTCAGGCACAGAACCAGGCTCACACCTTATGGTGTCCACACTATGCCAATGTAGCAAGCACAGCCCTGAGTTCCTGCACTTTTGAGGCCTCCTCTTCCTGGTCATGAACCCAGTGTCCAGACTCCCAGGCCGGGGTGGGGGGGGAACACAGGCCCTGCCTATGCTGGTGTACTTTGTGTGTGGTCCAATTGTCCATGGCCCTGAGTTAGGCTGAAGGATGGCACACTGTTTCTGTCACCAGAGTGCTCCCAGGCCCCAGCAGCACTTCCGACCTTGAAGGAGATCCACGAGGACCCTCTACGCACAACATCAAGCTCTTGTGAGGAGATATTTCATCCAAACCAGAAGCAGATTCGTCTCCTACAATCCGGCTTTTCATGTGTGGCACTTCCGTTCTGGAAACATAAACTAACAAATTCAAGTTAGTGAGGAGTAAGGTGTGTTTGTGTAGTCTTCTGGGCCTTAAACTTCCATTAATGGTGCTAAGGACGTCTGTCTCGTCCTGGTACAGGGAGGGTGCCTTTCCCATGGGAGACTCATGCTCAGCTTTCAGGAGGACAGAGGAGATCAGGATGTCTCTGCACAGGCCATTTCTTTCTTTTTTTTTATTTTTTAAAAAAATTTTTATTAACATATAATGTGTTATTAGCCCCAGGGGTACAAGTCTGTGACTTGCCAGGTTTACGCACTTCACAGTACTCACCATAGCACATACCTTCCCCAATGTCAATAACCTCACCACCCTCTCCCTACCCCCTCTCCCCGGGAACCTTCAGTTTGTTTTGAGACATTAATAGTCTCTTATGGTTTGTCTCCCTCCCAATCCCATCTTGATTCCTTTATTCTTTTCCTACTCCCAAATCCTCCACGTTGCATCTCCCTTTCCTCATATCAGGGAGATCATATGATAGTTTTCTTTCTCTGATGACTTATTTTGCTAAGCTTAATACCCTCTAGTTCCATCCATGTCTTCACAAATGGCAAGGTTTCATTTCTTGTGATGGCTGCATAGTATTCCATTGTATATATATACCACATCTTTATCCATTCATCTGTTGATGGACATCTAGGTTCTTTCCATAGTTTGGCTATTGTGGACATTGCTGCTATAAACATTCAGGTGCATGGGCCCTTTCAGATCACTACATTTGTACCATTAGGGTAAATACGCACTAGTGCAATTGCTGGGTCATAGGGTAGCTGTATTTTCAACTTTTTGTGGAACCTTCATGCTGTTTTCCAGAGTGGTTGCAGCAGCTTGCATTCCCAACAACAGTGTGGTAGTGTTACTCTTTCAAGAGACACATTTTGTACCTAAGGATACGTCCAGACTGAAAATGAAGGGATGGAGAAGAATCTTTCATGCCAATGGGCCTCAAAAGAAGACCAGGATAGCGATTCTCATATCAGATAAATTAGATTTTAAACTAAAGACTGTAGTTAGAGATACAGAAGGACACTACGTCCTTCTTAAAGGGACTATACACCAAGATCTTACAATTGTAAATATTTATTCCCCCAATATGGGAGCAGCCAATTACATAAGACAACTGTTAATCAAGTTAAAGAGTCATATTGATATGAATACATTAAAGTAGGAGATCTTAACATGCCACTCTCAGTAATAGATCATCCAAACAGAAAATCAAAAAAGAAACAAGAGCATTGAATGACACATTGGACCAGATGGACCTCATCGATATATATAGAACATTCCACCCTAAAACAACAGAATACCCATTCTTCTCGAGTGCACATGGTACCTTCTCCATAATAGACAACATACTTGTCACAAAGCAGGGCTCACTTGATACCAAAAGATTGAGATTATTCCCTGCATATTCTCTGACCACAATGTTTGAAACTGGAGTTCAACCACATGGAAAATTTTGGAAGCAATTCAAACACCTGGAAGCTAAAGACCACCTTGCTTAACAATGCTTGCATCAACCAGAAAGTCAAAGCAGAACTTAAACATTTCATGGAAACCAATGAGAATGAAGACACTTTGGTCCAAATCCCATGGGATACAACAAAGGCAGACATAAGGACAAATACATAGTCATCCAAGCCTCCCTCAAAACAACTGAAAAATCCAGAATATACCAACTGTCTTTACACCTTAAAGAACTGGGGAATCAACAACAAATTAAGCCTACTCCACACACAAGAAGGGAAATAATAAGATACAGCAGAGATCAATAAGATAGAAACTAAAGATACAGTAGAATGCATCAATGTAAGAAGAAATTCTTTTTTTTCTTTAAAAAAATTTTTTTAAATTCCTTTTCAGTGTAACAGAATTCATTGATTTTGCACCACACCAAGTGCTCCGTACATTGTGTGCCCTCCATAATACCCACCACCTGGCTCCCCCAACATCCCAACCCCTGCCCCTTCAAAATCATCAGGTTGCTTTTCAGAGTCCCTAGTCTCTCATGGTTCATATCCCCTTCCAATTTCCCTCAACTCCCTTCTCTCCATCTCCCCATGTCCTCCATGTTATTTGCTATGCTCCACAAATAACTGAAACCATATGATAATTGACTCTCTCTTCTTGACTTATTTCACTCACCATAATCTCTTCCAGTCCCATCCATGTTGCTACAAAAGTTGGGTATTCATCCTTTCTGATGGAGGCATAATACTCCATCATGTATATGGACCACATCTTCCTTATCAATTCATCCATTGATGGGCATTTTGGTTCTTTCCACAGTTTGGTGACCATGGCTATTCCTGCTATAAACATTGGGGTAAATGTGGCCATTCTTTTCACTACATCTGTGTCTTTGGGGTAAATACCCAGTAGTGCAATTGCAGGGTCATAGGAAAGCTCTCTTTTTAATTTTTGAGGAATCTCCACACTGTTCTCCAAAGTGGCTGCACCAACTTGCATTCCTACCAACAGTATAAGAAGGTTTCCCTTTCTCCACATCCTCTCCAACACACGTTGTTTCCTGTCTTGTTAATTTTGGCCATTCTAACTAGTGGAAGGTGGTACCTCAATGTGGTTTTAATTTGAATCTCCCTGATGGCTAGTGATGATGAGCATTTTTTCATGTGTCTGATAGACATCTGTACGTCTTCATTGGAGAAATGTCTGTTCATATTTTCTGCCCATTTTTTGATATGATTATCTGCTTTGTGTGTGATGAGTTTGAGAACTTCTTTATAGATCCTGGATAATACCCTTTTGTCTGCACTGTCATTTGTAAATATCTTTTCACATTCCGTGGGTTGCCTCTTTGTTTTTTTTTTTTTTTTCTTTTGTTTTGTTTATTTACAGCATAACAGTGTTCATTGTTTTGGCATCACACCCAGTGCTCCATGCAGTATGTGCCCTCCCTATTACCCACCACCTGGTTCCTCAACCTCCCACCCCCCCCCCGCCGCCCCTTTGTTTTGTTTTGTTTTTTTTTTGACTATTTCCTTTGCTGTGCAGAAGCTTTCGATCTTGATGAAGTCCTAAAAGTTTATTTTTGCTTTTGTTTCTTTTGCCTTTGGAGACATATCTTGAAAGAAGTTGCTGTGGCTGATATCGAAGAGGTTACTGCCTATGTTCTGCTCTAGGATTCTGATGGATTCCTGTCTCACGTTGAGGTTTTTTAACCATTTCGAGTTTATCTTTGTGTATGAGATGTAAGAGGTGTAAGAGAATAGTCGAGTTTCATTCTTCTACGTATAGTTGTCCAGTTTTCCCAGCACCATTTATTGAAGAGACTGTCTTTTTTCCACTGGATATTTTTTTCTGTTTTGTCGAAGATTATTTGACCATAGAGTTGAGGGTCCATATCTGGGCTCTCTACTCTGTTCCACTGGTCTATGTGTCTGTTTTTATGCCATTACCATGCTGTTTTGGTGATCACAGCTTTGTAGTAAAGCTTTAAATCAGGTAATGTGATGTTTTATTTTTGTTTTTCAAAATTTCCTAAGCAATTCGGGGTCTCTTCTGATTCCATACAAATTTTAGTATTATTTGCTCCAGCGCTTTGAAAAATTCCGGTGGAATTTTGGTCAGAATAGCATTAAAAGTATATATTTCTCTAGGCAGTATAAATATTTTAACAATGTTTAATCTTCTGATCCAAGAACATGGAATGGTCTTCCATATTTTTTAGAAACTGTTTTTTTTTTTTTTTTAAAGAATCAGTAAGATCAATAAACCACTCGCCAAAGTAATCCAAAAGAATAGAGGGAAGACACAAATTATTAAAATTATGAATGAAAAGGGATAGATCACAACTAAACCAAGGAAATAGAAGCAATCATCAGAAATTATCATCCACAGTGATATGCCTATAAGTTACACAATCTAGATGAAATGGATGCATTCCTGGAAAACTATAAACTCCCAAAATTGAACCAGGAAGAAAGTGACAACATGAATAGACCAATAGCTAGCAACAAGTTTGAAGCAGTGATCAAAAACCTCCCAAAAAGCAAGAGCCCAGGACTTGATGGATTCCCTGGGAAATTCCTCCAAACTTTCAAAGAAGAAGTAACACCTATTCTCCTGAAGCTGTTTCAAAAAATTGAAGCATAAAGAAAACTTCCAGATGCTTTTAATGAAGCCAGCATTACCCTGATCCCCAAAACAGGTAAAGACCCTACCAAAAAGGAGAATTTCATACCAATATCCCTGATGAATATGGATGCTAAGATTGTCCACAAGATCCTATATAACAGGATCCAACAGGTCATTAAAAAGTTTATCTATCATGGCCAGGTGGGATTCATCCTTGGGTTGGAAGGATGGTTCAATATTTGCAAATGAATCAGTCTGATAGAACAAATCAATAAGAGAAAAGAGAAAAGAGGTAAAGGGTCTGTACAGGTGGAACTGCAGAACATTCATTAAAGAAATTGAAGAAGACACAAAAAGATGGAAGACCATTCCATGCTCATGGATCTGAAAAATAAATATTGTTAAAATGTTTACACTGCCGGGGCGCCTGGGTGGCTCAGTGGATTAAATCCTCTGCCTTTGGCTCAGGTCATGATCCCAGGGTCCTGGGATTGAGCCCTGTATCGGTCTCTCTGCTCAGCGGGGAGCCTGCTTCCTCCTCTCTCTCTGCCTGCCTCTCTGCCTACTTGAGATCTCTGTCAAATAAATAAGTAAAATAAAAAAAATGTTTACACTGCCTAAAGCAATCTATACTTAAATGCCATTTTGATCAAAATTCCACTGGCATTTTTCAAAGAGCTGGAGTAAACAATCCTAAAATTTGCATGGAATCAGAAGAGACCCCGAATTGGTAAGGAAATGTTGAAAAAGAAAAACAAAACTGGTGACATCACATTGCCTGATTTTAAGCTTTACTACAAAGCTTTGATCACCAAGACAGCGTGGTACTGACATAAAAACAGACACATAGACCAGTGGAACAGAGTAGAGAGTCCAGATGTGGACCCTCAACTCTATGGTCAAATAAAAGCAAAGCAGGAAAAATATACAGTGGAAACAAGAGAGTCTCCCCAATAAATGGTGCTGGGGAAATTGGACAGCTATATGTAGAAGAATGAAACTCGCCATTCTCTTACACCATACACAAAGATAAACTCAAAATGGATAAGAGACCTCAATGGAGGCAGAAATTCATTAGAATCTTATGGGAGTACATAGGCCGTAACCTCTTCGATATCAGCCACAGTAACTTCTTTCAAGATATGTCTCCAAACGCCAAGGAAACGAAAGCGAAAATGAACTTTTGGGACTTCATCAAGATCAAAAGCTTCTGCACAGCAAAAGAAACAGTCAACAAAACAAAGAGGCAACCCACGGAATGGGAGAAGATATTTGCAAATGACAGTACAGACAAAAGGTTGATATCCAGGATCTATAAAGATATTCTCAAACTCAACCCACACAAAATAGATAATCTTGTCAAAAAGAGGGCAGAACACATGAACAGACATTTCTCCAATGAAGACATACAAATGACTCACAGACACATGAAAAAATGTTCACCATCACTAGCCATCAGGGAGATTCAAATTAAAACCACATTGAGATACCACCTTCCACCAGTTAGAATGTCCAAAATTAACAAGAGAGTAAACAACACTTGTTGGAGAAGATGTGGAGAAAGGGGAACCCTCTTACACTGTGGAAATGCAAGTTGGTGCAGCCACTTTGTAAAACAGTGTGGAGATTCCTTAAATAATTTAAAATAGCTTCACAGACCTTTACACATTGGGCTAAGATCACATTTTATATTAACAAGAAACAGAAATTAAAAATAGAGCTTCCCTATGACCCTGCAATTACACTACTGGGTATTTACCCCAAATATACATATGTAGTGAATAGAAGGGCCATCTGTATCCCAATGTTCTAGCAGCAATGACCACAGTTGCCAAACTGTGGAAAGAGCAAAGATGCCCTTCAATGGACGAATGGATAAGGAAGATGTGGTCCATATACACAATGGAGTATTATGCCTCCATCAGAAAGGATGAAAACCCAACTTTTGTAGCAGCATGCATGGGACTGGAAGAGATTATGCTGAATGAAATAAGTCAAACAGAGAGAGTCAAGTATCATATGGTTTCACTTATTTGTGAAGCATAAGTAGTAACACTGATGACATGGAGAAATGGATAGAAGGGAGTTTGGGGAAATTGGAGAGAGAGACAAACCATGACAGACTGTGGACTCTTAGAAACAAACTGAGGGATTTGCAAGGGAGGAGGATAGGTTGTTAGGTGAGCCTGGTGATGGGTATTAAGGAGGGCATGTATTGCATGGGGTACTGGGTGTGGTGCATAAACAATGAATCTTGTAACACTGAAAAATTTTAAATTTAAAAAAAAATAAAAAATTATCTATAAAATATATATAGGGTAGAAAATAAAAAAGTGGGCAAGTAAAGAGTGGCTGTAACTTTCATTTTGGACAAAATAGAGTGCTTCAGTTGTTCCTGGGCAAATTTGATCTGTATATTAGAAGACACTAAATGTCAAAATCACTAGGAAACTAAAAGATGGGTATGTAAGAAGGTAAAACTGAGTAGAGCGAAAAAATTGTTAAAATAAAGCATATACCTGTTAAAAAATACAGATTTGTGGGGCGCCTGGGTGGCTCAGTGGGTTAAAGCCTCTGCCTTCGGCTCAGGTCATGATCCCAGAGTCCTGGGATCGAGCCCCACATAGGGCTCTCTGCTCCCCGGGGAGCCTGCTTACTCCTCTCTCTCTGCCTGCCTCTCTGCCTACTTGTGATCTCTGTCTGTCAAATAAATAAATAAAATCTTTAAAAATACATATTTGTAAAATCACAAGTTAAAAATGGCCTATGGAAAAAATGAGCTGGTGTAATAGACATCTTGCCGAACACAACCAATTTCCTGCTTGTAGAAATCCACATATATATTCTTACATCTCAGGTTGATTTCATGGGTGTTCAAAATAGTTTTATAGATATGCAGTTAAATTCAAGGGACTCGCTTTAACTGGGTCCCCTACACCTCCGCCATCTTGCCTCAGTCTGTCTGTTACTGATTGATTTTGGGTCTGTATGTTGTAAGATACTATGTCTGAAAATGTTAAGGAAATCAGAACTTATTTTATATATAAATTGAATAGAGGGAAAATGGGATTATGTGAGGCATAAATCTATAAAATGAAGATTTGAAATTTAGAAACTTAAGTTAGGAAATAAGACTCTATTTGAAATGGGAACAAGGTAAAAAAAGAAAAAGCAAGGAAAAGAAAAGAAAGAAAAAAGAAATGTAAACTTTTATCCTGAGTATAAGCAAGTTGTTAGGGAACATTTGGAGCTCCATGTGTAATTTTCTCCTGGTGCTGGAGTTTCACGTTCCTGTGGGAAATAACCTTATCCTTCACCTGTTCTTCCAGTCTGTCTTCTGGGGGAGGGCCTACTTCTTGGCTTCTCACGCATCTTTCCCCTGGTGGATTTGCCCCACCTTTGTCAGTGTCTTTGGTTTAATGGGAGCCACCCTTGTGTCTGGTTCTTTTTCCCTGGTGGCTTTCTGCTTCTCCTCAGAGGGTCAGAGCAAACATGGCCCTGTGGAAATCTCCAGCCCACAGCCAAAATGTGGTGGCCTAGACCCCCACCACCACATCAGGTCAATCCATCTCCAATTCTATGTGTACCCAAATCCACAGACTTGTGTTATTGATGCCCACTGCAACTTTCTGGGGAAAGTTTCAGGGACCCATGTGTGTCTCCTTGCCTTCTGACTTTGCAACTGCTAACGGGTGTGGTCTTATGAGTGTATCCTCTTCTGCACCTCCCAAGTCATACTGGGTGCTTACCCAGTATCCTGTCTGATGTCACATCATTCTGAGAACAGTTGCCCAGTTGTGGATATAGCCACTTTGTGCACCAAGCCATGGGCTCACACATGCACCCTCTTGGGTGGCTCCCATTTCACTGCCATGTGTCTCTCCAGTGTCCTTTCGTGGTCCACACTGCCCTGAGAGCTGTTGCCCTGTTTTGGTCACAAATCATTTTATATCTCCCATGTGAGGTTAAGCAGCCCACACATTCTAGGCCTTTTCAGGGTTGTCAGGCACAGATAAGTCTCCCAACTGGCCTGACTTGTGGTTTATGGTGACTGGAGCTGAGAGTCCCTTCTGAGCTTGCTGACTGTAACCTGTCTCCCTCTTCTACTGCTTGGGCAGTCTATCGGTTCAGGCTTCCCCATTCGTTCTGATTTTCTGTGATCTGAGATCACAGTGATCCACCCAGAATTCTCTCCTATTCATTCCCTGTGCTCTTTTCAGTACGGGATGTCTCTCACTGGAGCCGATTTCTAAGGGTACTGATTTTTTTTGCTCTCATGTGAATATCACTCTCTGGTGGCTGGCTTTTGGAGACTCCCTCCAATCTGCATTTATCTTCCGATATTTTCCCCGAGGATTTACATTTCTATACCTCCTACCTCACAAAAAGTAGTCATTTTGCTGCTTGTAGAAATCCGGATAATTGTTCCTACATCTGAGGTTGGATTTGTGTGTGTTGAGAATGGTTTGATAGACATCCAGCTAAATCCAAGGGACCAGCTGAAATGAGGTCCCTACTCTGCTGCCATCTTGCTCAGCTTCTCCCAAAACAGAGACTCTGAATGGTAGACTAGGTCAGATTGATTTCATAAAGCATAAAAGATTATGTTTTAAGAATTTTTATTTAAATTCAATTCATTTAACACACAGTACATTACTGGTTTCAGAGGTAGAATTTAGTGATTCACCAGTTGCATATAACACCGTGTGCTCATTCCATCAAGTGCCCTCCTTAATGTCCATGAGACAGTTATGCCATCCCCCCACACCAGCCACCTCTAGTTTGAACACAAAATTTTGAGTATAATTTCAGGATTTGGATTGGGAAGTGTTCCTCCTAGAATCCTAGCTTTAACTATTTATTTTATCAAGGCATTATCTTCTTAAAATCCTTTTTAAAATTATGTTCAGTTAGGCACCAGGTAGTACATCATCACTTTTTGATGTATTGTTCAACAATTCATTATTTGCATCTAAGACCCAGTGCTCACCCATCATGTGTCCTTATTGCCCATCACGGAGTTTCCCCATCCCACCTCCCCTATCCCTCCATAACCCTGTTTGTTCCACAAGAAATATTGATTTCTGAAATCATTTATTTCCAGTTTTCTCTTTTCCTTTTGATAAATCTAGGCGGAGGTTTCTCAATCTTATTTTATTTTTTTCCAAAAAACTAGACCTTGGTTTTTTGTTCTGTTTTGTGTTTGTTTTTTGTTTTGTTTTTATATCATTTATTACTGCTTTAATCTTTACTATTTCCTTCCTTCTCCTGTATTTAGGCTTTAGTCATCAACCTTCTCTAGAGCCTTCAGGTGTAACATTAGAGTGTTTCTTTCAGATTTTTCTTGCTTCATGAGGTCTTCTTGTATGCTGTGTATTTTTGTCTTAGGACCACTTTTGCTGCAGAGAAACTAGGGCAAACTGAAAAAGGTTTCATAATCGTGTGTGTGTGTGTGCGTGTGTGGGTGTGTATGTGTGTGTGTGTTTATGCACGTGTGTGTATAATGTCCAGACTACACATCACACTTGGAGGGGGTTCCACTGCTTTCCCATATTGTGACTAACATTGATGCCGTGAGCATTGTTTAAGACAGTGACTCTCCAACCAAGACCCTTTCTTCTCTTGCTTTCAATTGTTGATGCCTCTGGTGGTCTCATGTCTGGCATGTAATTTATGCTGCTTCTAGCAAGTTTGTACGTTGAGCAGGGTGGACATGTGGTGCACATTGAGAGCAGCTGGGATTCCTGTAAATGTTCACCTGATGAGCACCAGTTTATTTGTGATTCATTGGTATTTAGGGACAGAAATAAACGTGAGTGGCTCTGTATTTTATGTATTTTAGTATAATTGTTTTCCCATTAGAACAAATTTTTGATGTCAGAGAGTGAAGAGTTAAGCACAGAATCATGTGTGCAGAGAAGGTCCCTAAGGGAAAATGTTCTCTGGAGAGGATTCACCTAAATGCTGACAGGAAACCTGCCCATAACCTCCATCTGCATCTGCTCCTGGCGCTTAAAGACAGAATTGGTGAGTGGTGTGCACCCCCTGGTGGTCCAGATCCTTTCCTACAGTGAGGTTTGTGTCTGGGCTCACACTGATGTCCCCTCACTGTGTCCTTCACACAGTAATACAGGGCCATGTCCTCGGCTTTCAGGCTGTTCATCTGCAGATACAGCCTGTTCTTGCCGTTGTCTCTGGAGAAGGTGAATCGGCCCTTCACAGGGTCTGTATAGTATGTTCTTCCACCACTGCTGATGTATGTGACCCACTGCAGCCCTTTCACTGGAGCCCGGCGGACCCAGCTCATGTGGTAGCTACTGAAGGTGAATCCAGAGGCTACACAGGGTAGTCTCAGGGACCCTCCAGACTTCACCAGGTCTCCTCCAAACTCCACCAGCTGCACCTCACCCTGGACACCTGCAGACACAAGGCATCCTGGTCAGAAAACTGTCACACATCCACGGTTTCTCTCACTCATATCCACTCTCACACTAAAGGTCTCTTATTCTCCATGTATTACCTTTTAAAAGAGTAACAAGGAAAACGCAGCCAAGCACAAACTCCATTGTGAGTTGTCTGTGTCCTGTCCTGAGTACTGACTGGAAAACCTGGGAATCCTGGTGCTGGGGGTCCTCTCTCCCAACTGCAGAGTCAGGTTTGGGCTGTTTTTAATCAGCAGATGGAGGGCCCTATTTGCATGTTCTCTGCCTATATACCCCCACAGGACATACTGTCCCCTGAATCACCTGGAGTACAGAGAGGGCAGGCTGGTGAAGAATGTGGAAATCCCTTCTGTAATGGGGACAGGATGATTTTACTTCATCTCTAGGTTGCCCTGAAATATACAGAGCCTCGGGTTTGTGTAGGTATATTTGCTAACATTTCAATATCTATGTGTTCCTCCGAAGTCATCTATGGGATTTTTTGTAAGAATTTTGGTGAGTGTGCTTGATATGGAATGAATGGCATACAGGCAGAGTGTGTGTTAGGATAAACATAGGTGTCAGAATCAACAGTGCCCAGAATGAACAAATCAACGCTCCATAAAACTACCTGTATTTTCTCTGTAATTCCTCCTTCCTCTTCCCTTCTTCACTATGTACACACACAACTATGGGTTGTTCTCATGTTACTTAGACTAGTTTTAATTTTGAAGAATTTATATTGTATGTAATTTTATTTGTTGGACTTTTGTTTTTTTTTTTTTCTCTGAGAAATCCTTGAATAATCAACCATGCTGCTGTCTGTAGAAAGAATAATTTATTTTAATGTTTGGCAGTTACCAAGAAGTGAACATAGTATAATTTTATTTTATTGTATTTTTATTATTTATTTATTTATATATATATTTTGAATTATTATTTTAATTTTTTTATTCGTTTATTTGTTTATTTATAGCATAACAGTGTTCATTGTTTTTGCATCACACCCAGTGCTCCATGCAGTACGTGCCCTCCCTATTACCGACCACCTGGTTGCTCAAACTCCCACCCCTCTCTCCCCCGTCCCTTCAAAACCCTCTGGTTGTTTTTCAGAGTCCATAGTCTCTCATGGGTCATCTCCGCTTCCAGTTTCCCTCAACTCCTGCTCCTCTCCATCTCCCCATGTCCTCCATGTTATTTGTTATGCTCCACAAATAAGTGAGACCATATGATACTTGACTCTCTCTGCTTGACTTATTTCGCTCAGCATAATTTCTTCCAGTCCCGTCCATGTTGCTACAAAAGTTGGGTATTCATCCTTTCTGATGGAGGCATAATACTCCATTGTGTATATGGACCACATCTTCCTTATCCATTCATCTGTTGAAGGGCATCTTGGTTCTTTCCACAGTTTGGCGACCGTAGCCATTGCTGCAATAAACATTGGGGTACAGATGGCCCTTCTTTTCACTACATCTGTATCTTTGGGGTAAATACCCAGCAGTGCAATTGCAGGGTCCTAGGGAAGCTCTATTCTTAATTTCTTCAGGAATCTCCACACTGTTCTCCAAAGTGGCTGCACTACCTTGCATTCCCACAAACAGTGTAAGAGGGTTCCCCTTTCTCCACATCCTCTCCAACACATGTTGTTTCCTGTCTTGCTAATTTTGGCCATTCTAACTGGTGTCAGGTGGTATCTCAATGTCGTTTTAATTTGAATCTCCCTGATGGCTAGTGAGGATGAACATTTTTTCATGTGTCTGATAGCCGTTTGTATGTCTTCGTTGGAGAAGTGTCTGTTCATATCTTCTGCCCATTTTTCGATATGATTATCTGTTTTGTGTATGATGAGTTTGAGGAGTTCTTTATAGATCCTGGATATCAACATTTTGTCTGTACTGTCATTTGCAAATATCTTCTCCCATTCCGTGGGTTGTCTTTTTGTTTTGTTGACTGCTTCCTTTGCTGTGCAGAAACTTTTGATCTTGATGAAGTCCCAAAAGTTCATTTTGCTTTTGTTTCCTTGGCCTTTGGAGACATATCTTGAAAGAAGTTGCTGTGGCTGATATCGAAGAGGTTACTACCTATGTTCTCCTCTAGGATTCTGATAGATTCCTGTCTCACGTTGAGGTCTTTTATTGATTTCGAGTTTATCTTTGTGTACGGTGTAAGAGAATGGTCGAGTTTCATTCTTCTACATATCACTGTCCAGTTTTACCAGCACCATTTATTGAAGAGACTGTCTTTTTTCCATTGAATTTTTTTTCCTGTTTGGGCGAAGATTATTTCACCATAGAGTTGAGGGTCCATATCTGGGCTCTCCACTCTATTCCACTGGTCTATGTGTCTGTTTTTATGCCAGTACCACGCTGTCTTGGTGATCACAGCTTTGTACTAAGTAAAGCTTGAAATCGGGTAATGTGATGCCGCCAGTTTTGTTTTTGTTTTTCAACATTTCCTTAGCAATTTGGGGTCTCTTCTTATTCCATACAAATTTTAGGATTATTTCCTCCAGCTCTTTGAAAAATGCTGGTGGAATTTTGATCAGAATGGCATTAAAAGTATAGATTGCTCTATGCAGTAAAGACATTTTAACAATGTTGATTCTTCCAATCCAAGAGCATGGAACAGTCTTAAATCTTTTTGTGTCTTCTTCAATTTCTTTCATGAGTGTTCTGTAGTTCCTCGAGTACAGGTCCTTTACCTCTTTGGTTAGGTTTATTCCCAGGTATCTTATGGTTCTTGGTGCTATAGTAAATGGAATCGATTCTCTAATTTCCCTTTCTGTATTTTCATTGTTAGTATATAAGAAAGTCACTGATTTTTGTACATTGACTTTGTATCCTGTCACGTTATTGAATTTCTATATGAGTTCTAGTAGTTTGGGGGTGGAGTCTTTGGGGTTTTCCATATAAAGATTCATGTCATCTGCGAAGAGAGAGAGTTTGACTTCTTCCTTGCCAATTTGGATACCTTTTATTTCTCTTTGTTGTCTGATTGCCATTGCTAGAACTTCTAATACTATGTTGAACAAGAGTGGTGAGAGTGGGCATCCTTGTCGTGTTCCTGATCTCAACGGGAAGGGTGCAAGCTTTTTCCCATTGAGGATGATATTTGCTGTGGGTCTTTCATAGATAGATTTTATGAAGTTCAGGAATGGTCCCTCTATCCCTACACATTGAAGCGTTTTCATCAGGATTGGATGCTGGATTTTGTCAAATGCTTTTTCTGCATCAATTGAGAGTACCATGTGGTTCTTCTCTCTTCTCTTATTGATTTGTTCTATCACATTGATTGATTTGCGAATGTTGAACCAACCTTGCAACACAGGGATGAATCCGACCTGGTCATGTTGGATAATCTTTCGAATGTGCTGCTGGATCCTGTTTGCTAGGATCTTGTTGAGAATCTTTGCATCAATATTCATCAGTGATATCGGTCTGAAATTCTCCTTTTTGGTAGGGTCTTTGCCTGGTTTGGGGATCAAGGTAATGCTGGCTTCATAAAAAGAGTCTGGAAGTTTTCCTTCTGCTTCAATTTTTTGGAACAGCTTCGGGAGAATTGGTATTTCTTCTTTGAAAGTTTGGTAGAATTCCCCAGGGAATCTGTCAGGTCCTGGGCTCTTGTTTTTTGGGAGGTTTTTGATCACTGCTTCAATCTCGTTACTAGATATCAGTCTATTCAGGTTGTCAATTTCTTCTTGGTTCAATTTTAGGAGTTTATAGTTTTCCAGGAATGCATCCATTTCCTCTAGGTTGCTTAGCTTATTGGCATATATATGTTGGTAATAATTTCTGATGATTGTTTCTATTTCCTTGGTGTTAGTTGTGATCTCGCCCTTTTCATTCATAATTTTATTAACTTGGGCTGTCTCTCTTTTCTTTTGGATTAGTGTGGCCAATGGTTTATCGATCTTATTGATTCTTTAAAAAAACCAGCTTCTAGTTTCATTGATACGTTCTACTGTATCTCTCGTTTCTACCTCATTGATCTCCGCTCTAATCTTGATTATTTACCTTCTTGCATGTGGAGTTGGTTTGACTTGTTGTTGATTCTCCAGTTCTTTAAGATGTAGAGACAGCTTGTGTATTCTGGATTTTTCAATGTTTCTGAGGGAGGCTTGGATGGCTATGTATTTCCCCCTTAGAACAGCTTTTGCTTTATCCCATAGGTTTTGGACCGAAGTGTCTTCATTCTCATTGGTTTCCATGAATTGTTGAAGTTCGTCTTTGATCTCCTGGTTGATC
This sequence comes from Meles meles, assembly GCF_922984935.1. NCBI lineage: Eukaryota > Metazoa > Chordata > Mammalia > Carnivora > Mustelidae > Meles > Meles meles. The sequence goes on from NC_060071.1 coordinate 152,298,939, forward strand.
CAAGCATTCTTAAGCAAGGTGGTCTTTAGCTTCCAGGTGTTTGAGTTCCTACTGAACTTTTCCTTGTGATTGAGTTCCAGTTTCAAAGCATGGGTATCTGAGAATATGCAGGGAATAATGTCAGTCTTTTGTTATCAGTTGAGGCCTGCTTTGTGACCCAGTATGTGGTCTATTCTGGAGAAGGTCCCATGTGCACTTGAGAAGAATGAGTATTCTGTTGTTTTAGGGTGGAATGTTCTGTATACGTCGATGAGGTCCATCTGGTCCAATGTTTCATTCAATGCTCTTATTTCTTTCTTAATTTTCTGCTTTGATGATCTGTCTATTTCTGAGAGAGGTATATTAAGATCTTCTACTATTATTGTATTCATATCAATAGAACTCTTTATCTTGATTAATAGTTTTCTTATGTAATTGGATGCTCCCATATTGGGGGCATAGATATTCACAATTGTTAGATCATCTTGGCAGATAGTCCCTTTAAGAATTAAGTAGTGTCTCCTGTATCTCTCACTACAGTCTTTAGTTTAAAATCTAATTTATCTGATATGAGAATCGCTACTCCGGCCTTCTTTTGAGACCCATTGGCATGAAAGATGCTTCTCCATCCCTTCACTTTCAGTCTGGGTGTAACCTTAGGTTCAAAACGGGTCTCTTGTAGACAACATATCGATGGGTCCTGTCCTTTTATCCAATCTGCAACCCTGTGTCATTTTATGGGCGCATTTAGGCCTTTCACATTGAGAGTGATTATTGAGAGATAGGTTTTTATTTTCATCGTGTTGCCTTTGAAGTCTTTCTGTCTGTATATTGTTTCTCTATTTCTGTTCAGTGATATTCTTAGGACTTTTTCTCTCTTTTACGATGCCACTTAATATTTCCTGCAGTGTCGGCTTGGTGGTTGCATAGTCTTTTAAGCCTTGCCGGTCTTGGAAACTCTTTATCTCTCCATCCATTTTAAATGTCAGTCTTGCTGGATAGAGTATTCTTGGTTGCATGTTCTTCTCATTTAGTACTCTGAATATATTTTTCCAGCCCTTCCTGGCTTGCCAGGTCTCTGTGGAAAGGTCTGACATTATTCTAATGGGCTTTCCTCTTTACGTAAGGAGCTTTTTTGTTCTAGCTGCTTTTAAGAGGGTCTCTCTTGAAACATAATTCCTCATTCTAACTATAAGGTGTCGTGAGGACTTTTGAGAATCTAAAATCTTGGGAGGAAATCTCTCTGCCTCTAGTACATGAATGTTGTTTCCATTCGTGAGATTGGGAAAATTTTCATAGACAACTTCTTCCACTATATCTTCTAGACTTCTTTCTTTTTCCTCCCCTTCAGAGATTCCAATAATTCTGACGTTGGAACGTTTCATGGCATCGTTTATTTCCCTGATTCTGTTTTCGTGGCTTCTGAGCTGTTTGTTCCAGGCTTCCTCCTGATACTTTTTCTCTATCTGTTTGTCCTCCAGATCACTAATTCTATCTTCTGTCTCAGTTACCCTAGCTTTTAGAGAATTTAGATTCGATTGGAACTCATTGAGAGCATTTTGAACATCATCCCTGGTGGCTTTCAGTTCTGCCCTAATCAATTCTGTTTGGTCATCCATGTCTTTCTCCAACCTAGCTATTGCCTGGATAATTGTTAGTCTGAATTCCTTTTCCAACATATTGTCTATGTCGATAGCCATTAGCTCTGTTGCAGAAGATCCATCCTCTGTATTTTTCTTCTGTTGGGTATTCCTCCTCCTAGTCATTTTGGAAAGAGATGACTGAACAGATGCAGCTGGTCTTATCGATTGTGGTGCAGTCAATGTGCACCCTGGAATGCTTCTGTGCAATCAGGATTCCCCACCCAAATGAGAGAAAAAAGAAAAGAAAAAGAAATAGAGAAGAAGAAAGAAAAAAAAGGGGAAAGAAAAAAGGAAAAAAAAGAGAGAGAGAGAGATAGGAAAAAAAGGGAAGATAACAGAGAAGGCTCAGCCCAAATGGGCCACAAGGTAATATTTATGAAGTATAAAAACAAAAACAGACAAACAAAAAGACTGATAAAATATATCAGGAGAGAATATATATATATATATATATATATATATATATATATATATATATATGCAAAAAAAGGGAAGAAACTCATCAGAAAGAACCCCAAGTATAAGATTTATATATTATCAGGACAAACACAAATTCACAGAAACACTGGCAGAAGGGCAAATTGGGAGAGTGGTTATAAATTCTCAGTGTGGATGAGGAAGTTTATTTTGATTCTTCCTGAAGGTATCTTGATGCTTTTGTTAAGGGACTCAACTTTCCTAAGTTACAGGGGGATTAGAAACTGGTTTGCCTATAGGGGTAGCATTGATTGTGGAAAGGGGATTACCTTGAAGTTTAACTCTATATGTATAGTAGAAAATAAAAATTAAAAAAGAATAAACTAGACTAAACTAAGTAAAAATTAAAAAAGAATTAGAAAATAAAAAGCAAAAGAAAAACACGGGTGTATGTATCAAAAAGTTCAGGTTAGAAGGTTATTAAGGAATTTGATGTACTGGACATTTCAGTGTGGTGGTAAATAGGTTAAAAAATTATCTGTATGTATAAAAAAAAGAACCAGAATATTGGTAACGAGTTAAAAATAAAAGTTGTATTTATGAAGTAGTGGTGGTTGTTCTCTTGTAGTCTTTTTTTTTTTTTTCTTCCTTCCTGGTTGGTTTTCTGGGGGAGGGGCCTGCCACGTGGGTTTTCAGACAATGATGTTCCCTGAGTTAGGTCCTCCCGCTCCCGTCAAGGTGGTGAGCTCTGTGGAAACTGTTTTTTTCAGTCTTTTGTTCTCTGGGGGTTTTTATGTTCTTTCATCTGCTTTCTCTCTCATTGACAGCTTTTGATGGTTTTTGGAGGTTTAGAGGAGAGCAAACTGCACCCTGACCTCCCTCTCAGAAAGACGCCCCAGAATGTTTTGGAAAAGCTGCTGGCTGAGTCGGTTCTGAGTCACTGTCCCTGGGGATGCAGGAGCTCCTCGTTGTACCCAAAAACCAGGGCAGCGGTGGCTGTCTAGGCAGCTCCAGACCACCAGAGAGGTTCCAAGCAGAGATCGCATACTGAGATTTTCCTGCTGTCCCGAGCTGGGAATGTCTGTTTTTTCTGGATGCCAGAGCTCCAGGCTAGCGCCTATGAGCACGCATCCCAAGGGAGGGTGTGGGGTGCGCGCGTTTCAGGATTGCCATCTGGCCAGGCTCCCAGCCCCTCAAGGGAGCCAGACCCCACTCATTCTCAGGTGCGCTGGCGTTCAGGTGCACTGGCGGCTCAGGGAGGGAGACCTGATTTCTCCGCAGCACTCTCTCTGGCTCAGTGCCAGGGGAGGCTGTCCTGGGTCCGGGGACTTAGGTCCCTGACCCTAACCACCCAGGTTCCCACTATTACCCCCGCAATCCTTTGCTCTTTGTTTTTTGAGTGCTTTCAACCAGACTCCAAGTTAATGCTGGTCCCCAGACGCAGAGCACTCTCGTGTTGGGGTATTACTTTCCAATCGGTGACCTCTGGTGGCTCCCTCCCCCTTTTGTTTATCTTCTGATATCAGTCCACTGCTCCCAGTCTGCTTTATCTGCCACTGGGTGTCTTCTGTTCCTGTAGAGATCCAGACGTGTATAATTCTGATTTCAGGCTGATTTCATGGGTGGTCAGAGTTCTTTGGTAGGTAATCAACTCACTTTAGTGTACAGGTTGAAATGGTGCCTCCTCCTACTTCCCCGCCATCTTGACTCCCCTGTTTCTTTATTTATAAATTTATTTTAAATTTTTAAAATTTTCTTTTATAGATTACGTCTATGTCAGAGAGTTTTACCTCCGGATCTTTCTTCTGTTTTGAATTCTTCTCTCCAGTCATTTTACCAGGAAAGAATGGATGAATGAGTGAACAAAACACAAATATCAACCCAAACTCAAGCAAAATACACATTAGACAAATCTGAAGAGGTCAGAACCAACAAAACAAAAATGCTGCGTGTAGAAGCAAGAATATAATCTCCCAGGTGGACAGAACAGGGTGATCCAATTGGTCCTGTGTATATTTTGTCCTGTGTGTTAGAAGACACTAAATCCCAAAATTGTAAAGAATGCTATATATATATATGTATATATATATACATATATTTTCAATTATAAATTGTATATATACATATATTTATATACAATTATATGTATACATATATTTACAAATATATATATATTTACAAATATATATATTTGTAAATATATGTATACATATAATTGTAAAGAAAGCTATATATGTATATATAGCTCTATATATATATCTATAGCTATATATATATAGCGTTCTTTACAATTATACAATTTCTTTACAATTTTGTATATATATATATACACAAAAAATAAAATTGAATACAGTGAAAGTAAGCCAAAAACGAAGAATATATGCATAAAAATATATGTATAAAAATAAGTATGTATATGTATAAAAATATGTATAAAAATAAGTTTACAAAATTCGAGTTAGATTAAGACTTAAAAACAGAGTTGTTAAAATAAGAAAGTCATTGTGAAGAAAAAAAGGGAAAAGAAAAGAAAAATTTTAAACTGAAACAGCAATGAATCATGAGAAACAACTGCAAATTCTGTGTAGTATTTTCCCCTAGAGCTGGAGTTGTGCAGTGCTGAGTGCTCTGTACACGTGGTGTTCTGTGTTCTTCAGCTGTTCTTCTGGTGGAAGTGCCTGATGCACTGATTTTCAGGTGTCTCTGTGTCAGTGGAGTTGTATCACTCATTGCCAGGGGTCAGGGTCAGTGTAAGCTATTTCTAGTTTTTCTCTGTGGCTTTTGTTCCCTGGAGGCATTTGAGTCTCTTTAGAGGATGAGAATAAAAATGGCCATATGATGCTCTCCAGTCTTGGAATTGAATGATCCCAGCTCCTTTCTACAGTTAACACTCCGGGATACAAGTTCTTCCCTTTTGTGTGTGCCACCGTCTAGACTCCTGTGGTGTGCATGTGCACCAATCCTCCTGGGTAGGTGGATGGTCGTGTCTTTCTGTCCTTCTCAGGATCCCCCATAGAGAGTGGTCACCTGGGTATGTGCACTCCTGAGCCACTCCTCCTGTGGGATGGTGGTGGGTCACTGCTTTTTTTTTTGGCATTTGCAACATCCCTCCCCCACACTGAGAGCTGTCACCAGAGCTGGTAGGGCTCAGAGTTTATAGCAAACTCAGCTGAGAGCCCCTCCCAAGTTCTCAGACCATAACCAGTTTTCCTGCTCCAATGCTGAGGATCTGCAGGTTCAAGCATTCCCATTTGTCAGTGTCTCCATGATCCTGAGACCACTCTGTCCCCTCTAAGATTCTGCCCCATCCCCTTCACCAAAGAGCATGTTTCAAGCAGGAATTTCTTTCACTGGAGCAGATTTCTAAAGGTTCTGGTTTTGCCATCAGGGGCCATATTATTTATGTTGGCTGGCTTTCTGAAGTTCCGTCCCCTGTTGTTTATCCTCTGATATATCTCCTTTCCTTCATTTCTTGGCCTTCCTTCCTTGAAAAAAAGTGGTTCCTTTTCATTTGTATTCCAGATTTTTTCCCTTACCTCTCAGGTTGAACTCATATATATTCTGAGTGATTATAGAGTTATCTAGCTAAATTCAGGGAAGCAGATTAAATGAAGTCTCTGACTCTTTTACCATCTTGCTTGATCAGTGCATTTAAGAGTTTTTTTTTTATTTTTTACATTTTAAAATTTCTTTTCAGTGTACCAGAATTCATTGTTTATGCACCATGCCCAGTGCTCCATGCAATACATACCCTCCACAATACCTACCACCAGGCTAACCCAAAGTCCCAACCCCGCCCCTTCAAAACCCTCAGATTGTTTTTCAGAGTCCATAGTCTCTCATGGTTCATATCCCCCTCCAATTTCCCTCAACTCCCTTCTCCTCACCATCTCCCCATGTCCTCCGTGTTATTTCTTATGCTCCACAATAAGTGAAACCATATGATAATTGACTCTCTCTGCTTGACTTATTTCACTCAGCATGATTTATTCCAGTCTTGTCCATATTTTTTTTCTTTCTTATTTTTTAAAGGAATTAAAATTTATAGTTAACTCTGAAAAAATGGTGAAACCAAAATTGGTTTTTTTTCTTTTTAAATATTTAGGTGTAAGTTCAACTATCCATCAATTCAGTCCCGTCCATGTTGATACAAAATTTGGGTATTCATCCTTTCTGATGGAGGCATAATACTCCATAGTATATATGGATCACATCTTCCTTATCCATTCGCCCATTGAAGGGCATCTTGGTTCTTTCTAGAGTTTGGCCACCGTGGCTATTTCTGCTATGAACATTGGGGTACAGATGGCCTTTCTTTTCACTACATCTGCATCTTTGCGGTAAAAGCCCAGGAGTGCACTTGCAGGGTCATAGGGAAGCTCTATTTTTAATTTCTTATGGAATCTCCAACTGTTCTCCAAAGTGGTTGCACCTACTTGCATTCCCACCAACAGTGTAAAAGGGTTCCCCTTTCTCCACATCCTCTCCAACACACATTGTTTACTGTTTGTTAATTTTGGCCATTCTAACTGGTGTAAGGTGGTATATCAATGTGGTTTTGATCTGAATCTCCCTGATGGCTGAGATGATGAACGTTTTTTCATGTGTGGGTTAGCCATTTGTATGCTTTCTTTGGAGAAATGTCTGTTCATGTCTTCTACCTATTTTATGATATGATTATCTGTTTTCTGTGTGTTGAGTTTGAGGAGTTTCTATAGATACTGGATATCAGCCCTTTGTCTGTAGTGTCATTTGCGAATATCTTCTCATGTTCTGTGGGTTGCTTCTTTTTTTTTTTATGACTGTTTCCTTTGCTGTGCAGAAGCCTTTGATCCTGATGAAGTCCCAAAAGTTCATTTTCACTTTTTTTCCCTTTGTCTTTGGAGACATATCTTGAATGAAGTTGCTGTGGTCGATATTGAAGAGGTTACTGCCTATGTTCTCCTCTATGTTCTGATGGATTTCTGCATCTCATTGAGGTTTTTTATCCATTTCGAGTTTATCTTTGTGTACGGTGTCAGAGATTGGTCGAGTTTCATTCTTCTACATATAGTTGTCCAGTTTTCTCAGCACCATTTATTGAAGAGACTTTTTTTCCTGCTTTGTTGAAGATTTGTTGAGCACAACGTTGAGTGTCCATATCTGGACTCTCTGTTCCACTGGTCTATGTGTCTGTTTTTATGCTGGTACGATGCTGTCTTGGTGATCACCTCTTTGTAGTAAAGCTTGAAATCAGGCAGCGTGATGCCCACAGTTTTATTATTCTTTTTCAACATTTCCTTAACAATTTAGCATCTCTTCTGATTCCAAATTTTAGGATTGTTTGCTACAGCCCTTTGAGAAATGCCAGTGAAATTTTTATTTGAATGGCATTGAAAGTATAGATTGCTCTAGTCAATCTATGCCCTAAAATGTCAAAATTTTGACATTTTAACAATGTTTATTCTTCTGATCCATGAGCATGGAATGGTCTTTCACCTTTTTGTGTCTTACAGATTCCCCTTTAATATTTCTTGCAGGTCTGTCTTGGTGGTCACATAATCTTTCAGTTTCTGCCCGCCTGAAAGCTCTTTATCTCTCCATCCATTCTGAATGACAGTCTGACAGAATAAAGTATTCTTAGCTGCATGTTCTTTCCAGTTATAACCTGAATCTATCCTACCATCCCTTTTGGCTTGTCTTGTTTCTGTGGGCAGTTCTGACATTATTCTGATGTTCCTCCCTCTGTATGTGAGAAAACTCTTCCCCCTTTCTGCTCTAAGGATATCTTCCCTGGCTCTATGATTCACATGCTTCACTATTTCATGTCAGTGTTTTGATCTATTTTCATTGATTTTTGGAGGGGTCCTCTGTGTTTCTTGGTCTTGAATGCTTGTTTCCTTCTCCAGATTAGGGAGGTTCTCAGCTGTGATTTGGTCAAATATACCTTCTAGTCTTCTCTGTCTCTCCATCCCCTTGGGGATCCCAGTAATTCTGACTTTGAGCCTTTCATGGTATTGTTCTCTCTAAGTCTAATTTCATGTGCCACTAGCTGCCTACCCCTGTCTTGTTCAGTTTGCTTCTTTTGTCTCCGCTTATCTTGTAGGTCACTAATTGTTCTTCTGCCTCATTTCCCTGGCTGTTAGAGAATCCAGTTTAGGCTCTATTTCATTCATAACATTTTTAAACTCAGCCTGATTCGATCTCATTTCTGTCCTTGGGGACTCTATATTGTCATTAATGTTTTTTTTCAAGCCTAGCTATTGACGTCATGATTGCTATCCTGAAGTCTGTGTCTGACATATTGCTTATATTCGAATCCATTAGTTCTGTGGCAGAGGATGTTGCCTGTTGTTCTTTCTTTTGTTGGGATTTCCTCCTCCTAGTCATTTTGTCCATGGGTGGTTGAGTGAATGGATCTAGTCAAAAATATCAAACAAGACCCATTCAGGATGCACCCTAGCAATATCCAGAGTGGTTAGAAGCCACCATTGAAAAAACAAAGGCAAACAAAAATTCAAGAATAAAATAAAAAATTGAAAAGAGGAGGTTTGGCAAGATGGCAGAGAAGTAGGAGACCCTGTTTCAACCGGTCCCCTAAAGTGAGCTAAGTATCTACCAAAGCACTGTGAGCACACATTAAATCAACCTGAGGTGTAGGATTGTATACTTCTGGGTGTCTATGGGGCAGAAAGCACCAGTGGAAAAGTAAAGCAGAGTGGGAATGCTCAGACTGATATTGGAGAATAAACAGAAGGGGGAGGGATCCACCAGAAGCAATCCCTGCAGTTGGGGACCAGCATTAACTTGGAGTCTGGTTAAAAGCACTCAAAAAGAGCAAAAGATCTTAAGGGATAACTGTTGGATTCAGGCAGTCATGGGTATGGGCCTAAGCCCATGGACCAGGATGGCCACTGTTGGTGACCACCCATGCCAGAGAGAGTGCAACTGAGCCTCCAGTTCCTGGTCCCTGAGCCCCTGGCTGTGCACTGCTTGCACTACTGCTCAGGAGAGCACTCAGCACACTCCCACCTGTGCATTAGGGAGTCTGGTGTGGGCGCCAGCCTGAACTCTCTAGAACCATACCCTTTTGTGCTCTGCCCACACTGCACAACCAGGGTCTGAGTGCACTCCCTGCCCATGCCTGAGAGAGCTTGGTATGAGCATTAGCCAGGGTCTCTAGGATTGGCCAAGGCTCTGAATACTCCCAGCCCATGCCTGAAGGAACTCGGTGAGATCTCTGGTCAGGATCCCTCCATGGTGGCAGCCTTCTGGGACCTGGGTGACTGAGTGCTGTGGGTCTGATCCCTATATAGCAGTCTTGGCAAAGGCAGTGACTGGAAGTGGGCTTCCCGGACCAATGTCACTCACCGTTTTAGTGGCCGGGGGGTGCAGAGACAAGCAAGCACTTTGGGCGACCCCTAAGACAGTGGTTGGGGGCCCACACTGCCCAAGACATTAATTTGCGCTGTTCAGTGGAGTTTGCTGAGGGGGAGTGTGCATTCTGGATCATCCAGAGGGGAGCACACTGAGGCTTCTCTCAGAGGGGGAGGTCTGGGTGCATTTTGCTTTCCACTAAACCTCCAAAAAGCTGCAAAAAATAAAACCTCCAAAATACAAAAGCCCAAAGAACCAGTTTCCACAGAGCCCAGACTCTAGATAGGGGGCAGGATGACTCAACCCAAGCAAGACTGACTGAAAAACAGTGCAGTGGGCCTGTCCCCCAGAAGGCAAGCCAAAAGAATGAGAGGACAACCACCACAAGTTCACCATATTACTGTAATACCACAACATCAGGGGAAAACAATATATTAAGCTTCCAGTATGGCCCTAAAATCTGTATATTTCATAGATACAACTCTTTTAAAAAATTCATTCTCATGATTCTTGTTCTTTTAATGTGTTTAACCTACTTACCATTACAACTAGAGGTTTAATACAGCATATTCCATAATAACCTTTTAACTTGAACTTTTTTCATACATATAACTGTGTATTTTCTTTTCTTTTAAAAAATCATATAGATATAAGCTTTAAGATAATCTTAATTCCTTATTCAATATTATCCTTACATCTAAACCAGTTTTAATCCCCCTTTATCTCGGGAAAGTTGAGTCCTTTAACAAAGATATCAAGGTACACCCAGCAAGAATCAAAATAACCATCCTCTTCCACATCGAGGATTTACAACTACCTTCCCATCTTCTTCTTCTATCAGTGTTTTTGTGTATTTGTTTTTGTTCTGGTATTATATAAATCTCATTCATGGGGTTTATTTTGGCTGGGTTCTTTTTTTACTTGTCATTTACTTTTGCCAGTCTTTTTGTTTGTCTGTTTTTGTTTATATTCCTTATAAATCTTACTTTTGGGGCTCATTCTGGTTGGGTTTGTCTTTTTTTCTCTCTATCTCTTTTTTGATTCATTTTGGTGGTGACTTCTGATTGCTGTGAAACATTCCAGGATCCACCTTGGCTGGATCATGGTTGATACATTCAGCTATACATCCCCTCAAAAACCTCTCACCAAAATGACTAGGAAGAGGAACACCCAACAGAGGAAAAATTCAGAGACCGTGCCTCTCCATCAGAACTATTGGATATGGACGTAAACAGTATGTTTATGGGTGGCACAGTGGGTTAAGCCTCTGCTTTTGGCTCAGGTCATGATTGGGATCAAGCCCTGCATTGGGCTGTCTGCTCAGTGGGGAGCCTGTTTCCCCCCTCTCTCTGTCTGCCTCTATGCCTACTTGTGATTTCTCTCTCTCTGTCAAATAAATAAAATCTTTAAAAAAGAAAGAAAGGGAGTTCACCATAACAATTATCCAGGCAGTGGCTAGGTTGGAGAAAAGCATTAGTGACAACATAGTATCTCTAACGGCAGAAGTGAGAGCCACCAGGGCAGAAGTTAAAAGTTTAATCAATGAGATCCAATCTAATCTAAATACTCTAACAGCTAGTGTAACTGAGGCAGAAGATAGAGTTAGTCATCTAGAGGACAAACTGATAGGGAAAAGAATCAGGAGGAGGGCTGGGACAAACAGCTTAGAAGCCATGAAAAGAGAATCAGGAAATAAATGATGCCATGAAATATTCCAACGTCAGAATTATTGGGATCCCTGAGGGGGTGAAGAAAGAGAGAAGACCAGAAGATACAGTTGAACAAATTCTGGATGAAAATTTTCTCAGTATGGGGAAGGGAACAAGAGTTCATGCCTCAAGGCAGAAAGAACATCCCGCATGTCCCCCTCCCTCATGATCAAATAAGCTAAAAAGGCCTCAATACACTTGATTGTGGAACTGATGAATCATAATTTTAGTCAAGAGCTTCTGAGGACATCTAGGGTGAAAAGATTGCTCAGGCACCGAGGAAGGTCTATCAGAATAATATAAAACCTGTCCACAGAAACCTGGCAAGCCAGAAAGCTGGGAAGACATATTCAGGTCATTAAATGAGAAGAACATGCAGCCAAGAATACTTTATCCAGAAAGATTGACCTTCAGAATGGATGGAAAGATAAAGAGCTTCCAAGGCCGGCAAGTTTTAAAAGAGTATGTGACCATCAAGCCAGCACTACAGGAAATATTAAGGGGGGTTCTATAAAAGAAGAAATAACCCAAGGGTGACATTGAGCAGAAATTTGCAGAGATGATATATAGAAACAAGGGCTCACGAGCAACCTTGATGTCAATAAAATCATATCTTTCAATAATCACTCTCATCATGAATGACCCATATGGAACCCTTGTCCCATAAAATGGCAGGGTTGTAGATTGAATAAAACGACAGGACCTGTTTATATGTTGTCTACAAGAGACCCATTTTGAACCCAAGGATGCATCCAGACTGAAAGTGAAAGGATGGAGAAGTATCTTTCATGCCAGTGGGCTTCAAAAGAAAGCTGGGTAGTGATTCTCATATCAGATAAATTAGATTTCAAATTAAGGACTATAGTCAGAGATACAGAAGGACACTATATCATTCTTAAACGGTCTTTCCACCAAAAGACCTAATAATTGTAAATGTTCATACTCCGAATATGGGAGCAGCCAACTACACAAGACAATGGTAAATCAAGATAAAGAGTCATATTGATATGAATACAATAATCATAGGGGATCTTAACATGCCACTCTCAGTAGTGTCTAGATCTAGATCTGTCTAGATCATCCAAGCAAAAAATCAATAAAGAAAAAGGAGCATTTAATGACACATTGGACCAGGCGTACCTCATTGATATATACAGAACATTCCACCCTAAAACAACAAATACTCATTCTTCTCGAGCACATATGGATCTTTCTCCAGAAGAGACCATGTGCTGGGTCATGAATCAGGGCTCAACCAATACCAAAATATTGAGATTATTCCCTGTATATTCTCAGACCACAATGCTTTGAAACTGGAACTCAACAATAAGAAAAAGTTTGGAAGGAACTCAAATACCTGGAAGCAAAGACCACCTTGCTTAAGAATGCTTGGATTGACCAGGAAATCAAAGAAGAACATAAACAATTCGTGGAAACCAGTGAGAATGAAGACGAGGCAGTAAACAATATGTGTTGGAGAGGGTGTGGAGAAAGGGTAACCCTATTACAATGTTTGTGGGAATGCAAGTTGGTACAGCCACTTTGGAAAAGAATGTAGAGATTCCTTAAGAAATTAAAAAAACAACTTCCCTATGACCCTGCAATTGCACTACTGGGTATTTACCCAAAGATACAGTTGTAGTGAAAAGAAGGGCCATCTGTACCCCAATGTTTATAAGAGCAATAACCACAGTTGTCAACTGTGGAAAGAACCAAGTTGCCCTTCAGTGGACGAATGGATAAAGATGTGGTCCATATACACTATGGAGTATTATGTCTCCATCAGAAAGGATGACTACCCAACTTTTGTATCAACATGGATGGAACTGGAGGAGATTATTCTGAGTGAAATAAGTCAAGCAGAGAGAGTCAATTATCATATGGGTTCACTTACTTGTGGAGCATAAGGAATAACATGGAGGACATGGGGAGATGGAGAGGAGAAGGGAGTTGGGAGGAATTGGAAGTGGAGATGAACCATGAGAGACTGTGGACTTGGAGGAACTAACTGATGGTTTTGGAGGGGAAGGGGGTGGGAGATGGGGTGAGCCTAGTGGTGAGTATTAAGGAGTGCACGTATTGCATGGAGCACTGGGTGTGGTGCATAAACAATGAATGCTGGAACACTGAAAAGAAATTTAAAAAATAAATAAAATTAAAAAGTATAAATAACATGGGAATGGAGGAGATTATGTGGAGTGAAATAAGTCAAGCAGAGAGATTCAATTATCATATGGTTTTACTCACTTGTGCAGCATCAGGTGTAACATGGTGGACATGGGGAGATGGAGAGGAGAAGGGAGTCAGGGGAAATCGAAGGGGGAGATGAACCATGAGACACTGGGACTCTGAAAAACAAACTGAGGGTTTTGGAGGGCCGTGGGTTAGGACATTGTGTTAGCCTGGTGGTGGGTATTATGGAGGCAATGTATTGCATGCAGCATTGGTTGTGGGGAATAAAGAATGAATTATGGAATGCTGAAAAGAAATTTTAAAAAATGAAAAGACATAACTAACGTTAAAGCAGATCAGAAGAGTGAGATCCTAATCAGATGGGACTGATATTTTTAAACAAAGATGAATAGGCACTAGTGATCTCGCCCTCTCTAGGAGCATACTGAGGAAAAGCCATATGAGGACAGCAGGATGGTGGCTTTCTGCAAACCAAGAGAGGTCTCATCAGAAACCAGCTATGAAAGCATCATAATCTTGGACTTTCTAGATTCCAGAATGGGAGAAAATAAACCTCTGTTGGCTAAGCAAAAACAGTAGAAGTAGTAGTAGTAGTAGTAGTAGTAGTAGTAGTAGTAGTAGTAATTAATATTGTTATTATTATATTAGTAAATAATTTGAAAGGAGGTAAAATGACATTATTGGTATATTAGGCCTCTTCCAATTATTTTATTATTTTATTTTTTTAGATCATTTATTTATTTATTTGACAGACAGAGATCTAAAGTAGGCAGAGAGGCAGGCAGAGAGAGATAGAGAGAGAGAGGAAGAATCAGGCTCACTGTGGAGAAGAGAGACGAGGCGGGGCTCGAACCCAGGACCCTGGGATTATGACCTGAGCCAAAGGCAGAGGCTTAACTCACCTAGCAACAAGGCTCCCCAGGCATCTTCCACTTATTTAATTGATGAAGGCACAGGAATACCTGAACCATTTCTACAGAGTGTGAAGTTGTTAGAAAAATTGAGACTCGGGGCATTAAAGCATACATAGGGGCTTTAACATGGATTTGTTCACAACAATAGAACTTCAGAGCCATACAGGAAACCCCTCTCTTGTCATCCTACCTCTGTTCCTGCCGCTGGTGCTGGGACCTGTGGTCAGAGGTTCCCGAGGGCCCCATGTAACAAGGTACCTCCTCCCCTTCAGGGCTGCTGCTATCACTACAAGGTGGTCCGAGTGTCTCACTTAGCAGGTGTTCTGAGCTCTGGGTTGTGCTGGATGAGAGCTCTGTGCTGGAATGTGACCATTGTCCCTTTATCATAACACTGTTCTTTCAACCTTTCCTCCAATCACCTCTGCCCACCAGTCTTCATCCCTGCATCTACCATCTGTCCTCCTCCTTCTGGCCTCTTCCATTCACTTCATGAGGATTTACCAACAGTTACCAACACACCATGTCCTGTGTTCATTCCCCTGATGTCATTATGTCCTAACCCATCTCATCTCCTGACCTTCTAGTCATGCATTAAAACCTCTGGGCTTCATGAGTAGAGCTGACTCTGCCCTCTTCAATATCTATCTGTCTCATCTATCCAATCTTCATAGTCATAGGGCAACCACCCAGCTCAGAAAGACCTCAGTACAGGGTGTTAAGGCAAGTATTCTTGGATATAAATTTAGTACAATTAATCTAATAATCATGGAAATTAGAAGTTTACATAAGTAACAAATATGGAAACCTGGACCTTATTTAATGTAAGATTCTGTGAGTTTTCTCTCAGCTATGCACTACAGCCATGTGACCAGACCAAAATCAAGTTACAGGACAACTCAGGAACCACAGTTTGAGGAAGTTGGCATTCTTATGTCTGCCCAAACCTGTCTTTCCACATCAAGTAGTTTTCTATGCACTTGGCCTTGCAGATTGCATACTGTGCAGGTGGGACCTTGCGGCATGTGTCCTCAGGCAGTGGCTTCTCCCATGTAGGGCCATGAATGTGAAAGTCATCCATGTTCAGGCTCATGCTTCTGTTGTCTTCAACTAGTACTTCAGTGTCTATCCATTCACTATAAGAGGAAATCTTAGTTGTGTCCATGATGTAGGACTTACAACGGCAGTGCCTATAAGCATCTGTGTGCATGTTTTGAGTGCACATGTGCTCTAACTTCACTTAGTTCTGTGGATACAGTTGGTGTCACTGGTCATGTGGTTAAATGTGTGACCACACTCACAAAAGAGTGGCTCACATTTTGTACAAGGTGCCATTTTGCATTCCCACCAGCAGCACCTTGCTCTGTTCCAGTGCCCTTTTTATCCTGGGGAAGTTGTGAAATACCTTTCCCTTCACCTCTGAATATTCTCTGTGGCTGGAACAGGGAAACCTAGTCCGACCTGAAGGAAAGACCTCGATCACTGAACTGGTTCATGCTGGGACACACACTCCAAATATCCTCTGTAGGGCCCATGGCTGACTGCCCCAAAAGTACACCAGGAGCAGATTCATTATTTTGCATGGAATGTAATTAGGAAATACCTACTGCAAGGCCCCTCAGACCCTCCTCTGTGCCCCTTAAGGCAGGAGTAATTCTGCCACAAGAAGAATAATTCCCGTCCTGTACTAACAAATAAAAACACATCCTTCTCACTAGAGATAGAGACTTTCTATCTGAAGAAGCTGGAGAAGCAGACCTTTCTAATCTTTTACTAATCTCCTACCTCAGGACAAATTATGCCTAGTATTCCGCATTAAGTAAAGCTTCCAAATACCTGTTTTCATTTTCCTGTAAATTCCTCACAAATGTGTCATCTCTTTGTCCAAAATGTGAAAAAAAAAATAACTGCCTGCTTATTCATCTCTCTGGGTCTCAGTTTCACTACATGTCTTCTGTGCACATGTAATAAAATGTTGTTTTCTTTCTCCTGTTAATCCGTCTCGTGTCAGCTTACCTCTTTGTCCACCAGAACCTGTAACTGAGGGAAATTCTTCCTCCCTTTTCCCTCACTAGACTCTGCATTCAGCCACAATGTGCTTTTCAACGCAGACACCAGCACTAGATGTGACACCCACAACCCTGTGTGCTGGTGTGAAGACCAGAAATCTGTGTTTCTGGCATGAGGTTTCTTGATTTTTAAAAGACCTGCTCTTAAAAAAAAATAAAAATAAAAGACACGCACTTACATTGTCATGAATATAAGCTTGTATTTCCAGTGCATGTTGTGGATTCACTGGGTCAGCCACTATCTGGAACACTAAGGTCCAAATAGACAGAAGGGCTTGTTTTCCACCAGAGTTCTCTTCTTGCCCTCCTGTAGTGCTCTCATTTGGTGTCCAGGCCAACTGGGAGCCCTCCCTCCAGGACATTCCAACAGAAGGTCACATGATGTGACCTCACCTGAATGCAGGTGGTGTTGGGAAAGTACAATCCTCTGAGTGTCCTGGAAGGGGAAAGATATGGATATTGGTGTTGGTTCAGTATTTTCTGTAATCATGTGTCTGTGATGCAAGTAGCACACATGTGGATACTCTGGTACAATTTACAAGATTACCTCCACAAACAAAGATATCCTAGCTAGAACCTAGAGGGAAAATCCTGTTACAGAATTCATATGTTGTACATCTTTCATGAATTATGGGATAAAGTCTTATCCAATGTAAGTTCTGAAACAGTTAATCATGGATTCAAAATAAATTAATTTCTTAATCAATTACTGTTCAAGAAGTTGTGATATTTAATTAAGAGAAAAATCAATAGTCTTTTATGTCACTAATATGTTTTAATTGTATACTAGATAACTGTACAAATAATAAAAATAATGGAAAGTTGGTTTTATAAAATCTTGAAAGAAAATTCCAAGCATATCGTGACTCAAGGTTGTTTTTTTATAAGTTATATAGCACAGTACATTTATCTGTTAAATGTAATTATGTGAATTATTTTTGGTTGCAAAATATATTACCAGTTATGCAAGTAATTACATTAAGTCTTCTAGAATCTAAAAATATATGGATTTTTTTATTTGTTTATTTGTTTATTTACAGCATAACAGTGTTCGTTGTTTTGGCATCACACCCAGTGCTCCGTGCAGTACGTGCCCTCCCTATTACCCACCACCTGGTTCCTCAACCTCCCACCTCCCCCGCCCCTTCAAAACCCTCTGGTTGTTTTTCAGAGTCCATAGTCTCTCATGGTTCATCTCCCCTTCCAGTTTCCCTCAACTCCCTCTCCTCTCCATCTCCCCATGTCCTCCAAGTTCTTTGTTACGCTCCAAAAATAAGTGAGACCATATGATACTTGATTCTCTCTGCTTGACTTATTTCGCTCAGCATAATTTCTTCCAGTCCCGTCCATGTTGCTACAAAAGTTGGGTATTCATCCTTTCTGATGGAGGCATAACACTCCATTGTGTATATGGACCACATCTTCCTTATCCATTCATCCGTTGAAGGTCATCTTGGTTCTTTCCACAGTTTGGCGACCGTAGCCATTGCTGCAATAAACACTGGGGTACAGAGGACCCTTCTTTTCACTACATCTGTATCTTTGGGGTAAATACCCAGCAGTGCAATTGCAGGGTCATAGGGAAGCTCTATTCTTCATTTCTTCAGGAATCTCCACACTGTTCTCCAAAGTGGCTGCACTAACTTGCATTCCCACCAACAGTGTAAGAGGGTTCCCCTTTCTCCACATCCTCTCCAACACACGTTGTTTCCTGTCTTGCTAATTTTGGCCATTCTAACTGGTGTCAGGTGGTATCTCAATGTGGCTTTAATTTGAATCTCCCTGATGGCTAGTGATGATGAACATTTTTTCATGTGTCTGATAGCCATTTGTATGTCTTCATTGGAGAAGTGTCTGTTCATATCTTCTGCCCATTTTTTGATATGATTATCTGTTTTGTGTGTGTTGAGTTTGAGAAGTTCTTTATAGATCCTGGATATCAACCTTTTGTCTGTACTGTCATTTTCAAATATCTTCTCCCATTGTGTGGGTTGCCTTTTTGTTTTGTTGACTGCTTCCTTTGCTATGCAGAACCTTTTGATCTTGATGAAGTCCCAAAAGCTCATTTTTGCTTTTGTTTCCTTGGCCTTTGGAGACATTTCTTGAAAGAAGTTGCTGTGGCTGATATCGAAGAGGTTACTGCCTATGTTCTTCTCTAGGATTCTGATAGATTCCTTCTCACATTGAGGTCTTTTATCCATTTCAAGTTTAACTTTGTGTACGGTGTAAGAGAATGGTCAAGTTTCATTCTTCTACATATCGCTGTCGAGTTTTCATAGCACCATTTATTGAAGAGACTGTCTTTTTTCCATTGTATATTTTTTCTTGTTTTGTCGAAGATTAATTGACCATAGAGTTGAGGGTCCATATCTGGACTCTCCACTCTGTTCCACTGGTCTATGTGTCTGTTTTTATGCCAGTACCATGCTGTCTTGGTGATCACAGCTTTGTTGTAAAGCTTGAAATCGGGTAACATGATGCCGCCAGTTTTGTTTTTGTTTTTCAACATTTCCTTAGCAATTCGGGGTCTCTTCTGATTCCATACAAATTTTAGGATTATTTGCTCAAGCTCTTTGAAAAATATCGGTGGAATTTTGATCGGAATGGCATTAAAAGTATAGATTGCTCTAGGCAGTATAGACATTTTAACAATGGTTTTTCTTCCGATCCAAGAGCATGGAACGGTCTTCCATCTTTTTGTGTCTTCTTCAATTTCTTTCATGAGTGTTCTGTAGTTCCTTGAGTACAGGTCCTTTACCTCTTTGGTTAGGTTTATTCCCAGGTATCTTATGGTTCTTGGCGCTATAGTAAATGGAATCGATTCTCTAATTTTCCTTTCTGTATTTTCATTGTTCGTGTATAAGAAAGCCATTGATTTCTGTATATTGCGTTTGTATCCTGCCACGTTACTGAATTGCTATATGAGTTCTAGTAGTTTGGGGGTGGAGTCTTTGGGGTTTTCCATATAAAGAATCATGTCATCTGCGAAGAGAGAGAGTTTGACTTCTGCCTTGCCAATTTGGATACCTTTTATTTCTCTTTGTTGTCTGATTGCCATTGCTAGAACTTCTAATACTATGTTGAACAAGAGTGCTGAGAGTGGGCATCCTTGTCGTGTTCCTGATCTCAACGGGAAGGCTGCAAGCTTTTTCCCATTGAGGATGATATTTGCTGTGGGTCTTTCATAGATAGATTTTATGAAGTTCAGGAATGGTCCCTCTATCCCTATACATTGAAGCATTTTCATCAGGATCGGATGCTGGATTTTGTCAAATGCTTTTTCTGCATCATTTGAGAGGACCATGTGGTTCTTCTCTCTTCTCTTATTGATTTGTTCTATCACTTTGATTTATTTGCGAATGTTGAACCACCTTGCAACCCAGGGATGAATCCCATCTGGACATGTTGGATAATCTTTCAAATGTGCTGCTGGATCCTGTTTGCTAGGATCTTGTTGAGAATCTATGCATCCATATTCATCAGTGATATTGGTCTGAAATTCTCCTTTTTGGTAGGGTCTTTGCCTGGTTTGGGGATCAAGGTAATGTTGCCTTCATAAAAAGAGTCTGGAAGTTTTCCTTCTGCTTCAATTTTTTGGAAGAGCTTCAGGAGAATTGGTGTTATTTCTTCTTTGAAAGTTTGGTAGAATTCCCCAGGGAATCCGTCAGGTCCTGGGCTCTTGTTTTTTGGGAGGTTTTTGATCACTGCTTCAATCTTGGTACTAGATATCAGTCTATTCAGGTTGTCAATTTCTTCCTGGTTCAATTTTGGGAGTTTGTAGTTTTCCAGGAATGCATCCATTTCCTCTAGGTTGCTTAGCTTATTGGCATATATATGTTGGTAATAATTTCTGATGATTGTTTCTATTTCCTTGGTGTTAGATGTGATCTCTCCCTTTTCATTCATCATTTTATTAATTTGGGCTTTCTCTATTTTCTTTTGGATTAGTGTGGTCAATGGTTTATTGATCTTATTGATTCTTTCAAAAAACCAGCTTCTAGTTTCATTGAAACATTCTAATGTATTTCTCGTTTCTACCTCATTGATCGCCGCTCTAATCTTGATTATTTCCCTTCTTGCATGTGGAGTTGGTTTGATTTGTTGTTGATTCTCCAGTTCTTAAGGTGTAGAGACAGCTGGTGTATTCTGGATTTTCAATATTTTTGAGGGAGGCTTGAATGGCAATGTATTTCCCCCTTAGAACCGCCTTTGCTGTATCCCATAGGTAAGTGTCTTCATTCTCATTGGTTTCCATGAATTGTTGAAGTTCATCTTTGATCTCCTGGTTGATCCAAGCATTCTTAAGCAAGGTGGTCTTTAGCTTTCAGGTGTTTGAGTTCCTTCTGAACTTTTCTTTGTGATTGAGTTCCAGTTTCAAAGCATTGTGATCTGAGAATATGCAGGGAATAATGTCAGTCTTTTGGTATCGGTTGAGTCCTGCTTTGTGACCCAGTATGTGGTCTATTCTGGAGAAGGTTCCATGTGCACTTGAGAAGAATGAGTATTCTGTTGTTTTCAGGTGGAATGTTCTGTATACGTCGATGAGGTCCATCTGGTCCAATGTTTCATTCAATGCTCTTATTTCTTTATTAATTTTCTGCTTCGATGATCTGTCTATTTCTGAGAGAGGTGTATTAAGATCTCCTACTATTACTGTATTCATATCAATATGACTCTTTTTCTTGATTAATAGTTTTCTTATGTAATTGGGTGCTCCCATATTGGTGGCATAGATATTCACAATTGTTAGATCATCTTGGCGGCTAGTTCCTTTAAGAATTATGTAGTGTCCTTCTGTATCTCTGACTACAGTCTTTATATTAAAATCTAATTTATCTGATATGAGAATTGCTACCCCGGCCTTCTTTTGAGGCCCATTGTCATGAAAGATGCTTCTCCATCGCTTTACTTTCAGTCTGGGTGTATCCTTAGGTTCAAAATGGGTCTCTTGTAGACAACATATGGATGGGTCCTGTCGTTTTATGCCACCCTGTGTCATTTTATGGGCGCATTTAGGCCATTCACATTGAGAGTGATTATTGAGAGATAGGTTGTGATTGACTTCGTGTTGCCTTTGAAGTCTTTCTGTCTGTAGATTGTTTCTATATTTCTGTTCAATGATATTCTTAGGATTTTTTCTCTTTTATAAGACCCCCCCTTAATATTTCCTGCAGTGTCGGCTTGGTGGTTGCATAGTCTTTTAAGCCTTGCCGGTCTTGGAAACTCTTTATCTCTCCATCCATTTTAAATGTCAGTCCTGCTAGATAGAGTATTCTTGGTTGCGTGTTCTTCTCATTTAGTACCCTGAATATATTTTTCCAGCCCTTCCTGGCTTACCAGGTCTCTGTGGAAAGGTCTGATGTTATTCTAATGAGCTTTCCTCTTTACGTAAGGAGCTTTTTGTCCTAGCTGCTTTTAAGAGGGTCTCTTTTGAAACATAATTCCTCATTCTAACTATAAGGTGTCATGAGGACTTTTGAGAATCTAATATCTTGGGAGGAAATCTTTCTGCCTCTAGTACATGAACGTTGTTTCCATTCGTGAGATTGGGAAAATTTTCATAGACACCTTCTTCCACTATATCTTCTAGACTTCTTTCTTTTTCCTCCCCTTCAGGGATTCCAATAATTCTGATGTTGGAACGTTTCATGGAATCGGGTATTTCCCTGATTCTGTTTTCGTGGCTTCTGAGCTGTTTGTTCCAGGCTTCCTCCTGATCCTTTCTCTCTATCTGTTTGTCCTCCAGATCACTAATTCTATCTTCTGTCTCAGTTACCCTAGCTTTTAGAGAATTTAGGTTAGATTGGAACTCATTGAGATCATTTTGAACATCATCCCTGGTGGCTTTCAGTTCTGCCCTAACATTGTGAACATCATCCCTGGTGGCTTTCAGTTCTGCCCTAATCAATTCTGTTTGGTCATCCATGGCTTTCTCCAACCTAGCTATTGCCTGGATAATTGTTAGTCTGAATTCCTTTTCTGACATATTGTCTTTGTCGATAACCATTAGCTCTGTTGCAGAAGGCCCATCCTTTGTAGTTTTCTTCTGTTGGTATTCCTCCTCCTAGTCATTTTGGAAAGAGATGACTGAACAGATGCAGCTGGACTTATCGATTGTGGTGCAGTCAACCTGTACCCTGGAACGCTTCTGTACAATCAGGATTCCCCACCCAAATGAGAGAAAAAAGAAAAGAAAAAGAAATAGAAAAGAAGAAATAAAAAAGGGGGGAAAGAAAAAAGGAAAAAGAGAGAGAGAGAGAGAGATAGGAAAAAAAGGGAAGATAAAAGAGAAGGCTCAGTCCAAATGGGCCACAAGGTAATATTTGTGAAGTATACAACCAAAAACAGACAAACAAAAAAACTAATAAAAGTATATGACAAGAGAAAAAATATATATATATAAGCAAAAAAAAAAAAAAAAAAGAGGGAAGAACCTCATCAGAAAAACCCCAAGTATAAGATTTATATATTATCAAGACAAACACAAATTCACAGAAACACTGGCAGAAGGAAAAATTGGGAGAGTGGTTATAAATTCTGTGTGGGTGAGGAAGGTTATTTTGATTCTTCCTGAAGGTATCTTGATGTTTTTGTTAAGGGACTCAACTTTCCTAAGTTACAGGGGGATTAGAAACTGGTTTGCCTATAGGGGAAGCATTGATTGGGGAAAGGGGATTACCTTGAAGTTTAACTCTATATGTATAGTAGACAATAAAAATTATAAAAGAATAAACTAGACTAAACTAAGTTAAAATTAAAAAAGAATTAAGAAAATAGAAAAGCAAAAGAAAAACACGGGTGTATGTATCAAAAAGTTCAGGTTAGAAGGTTATTAAAGAATTTGATGTACTGGACATCTCAGTGTGGTGGTAAATAGGTTAAAAAATTATCTGTATGTATAAAAAAAAAAGAACCAGAATATTGGTAATGAGTTAAAAATAGAAGTTGTATTTATGAAGTAGTGGTGTTTGTTCTCTTGTAGTCTTTTTTTTTTTTTCTTCCTTCCTGGCTGGTTTTCTGGGGGAGGGTCCTGCCATGTGGGTTTTCAGACAATGATGTTCCCTGAGTTAGGTCCTCCTGCTCCCCTCAAGGGGGTTAGCTCTGAGGAAACTGTTTTTTTTCAGCCTTTTGTTCTCTGTGGGTTTTTATGTTCTTTCATCTGCTTTCTCTCACCTTGACAGCTTTTGATGGTTTTTGGAGGTTTAGAGGAGAGCAAACTGCACCCCGACCTCCCTCTCAGAGAGAAGCCTCAGAATGTTTTGCAAAAGCTGCTGGCAGAGTCAGTTCTGAGTCACTGTCCCTGGGGATGCAGGAGCTCCTCGTTGTACCCAAAACCAGGGCAGCGGTGGCTGTCTAGGCAGCTCCAGACTGCCAGAGAGGATCCGAGCAGATCGCACACTGAGATTTTCCCGCTGTCCTGGGCTGGGAATGTCTGTTTTTTTCCGGATGCCAGAGCTCCAGGCTAGCGCCTATGAGCACGTATCCCAAGGCAGTGTGTGGGACGCGCCATTTCAGGATTGCCATCTGGCCAGGCTCCCATCCCCTCGTGGGAGCCAGACCCCACTCGTTCTCAGGTGCGCTGGTGTTCAGGCACACTGGCAGCTCAGGAATGGAGACCTGATTTCTCCGCAGCCCTCTCTCTGGCTCAGCACCAGGGGAGGCTGTCCTGGGTTCAGGGACTTAGGTCCCTGACCCTAACCGCCCTGGTTCCCACTATTACCCCCGCGATCCTTTGCTGTTTGTTTTTTAAGTGCTTTCAACCAGACTCCAAGTTAATGCTGGTCCCCAGACACAGGGCACTCTCCTGTTGGTGTATTACTTTCCAATTGGTGACCTCTGGTGGCTCCCTCCCCCTTTTGTTTATCTTCTGATATCAGTCAGACTCTCCCAGTCTGCTTTACCTGCCACTGGCGTCTTCTGCTCCTGTAGAGATCCAGACGTGTATAATTCTGATCTCAGCCTGATTTCATGGATGGTAGGAGTTCTTTGGTAGGTAATCAGCTCACTTTAGGGTACAGGTTGAAATGGTGCCTCCTCCTACTTCCCTGCCATCTTGACGCCCCCAATATATGGATTTATATGTGTAATAATTCATCAGAGATTATCAGTAAATGAGTCATACCAAGGATATTATGGGAAGATGGATATTACAATTAGACCATGCATGCAGCACATTTTCTGCCAATGCTTGTATATTAGAACAGAAGGAAATATATAAATAGGTTATAAGAAACACAGCAGAGGACAGCATGCTGATTATGCACAGAACAAACTGACAGATGAGATTTGGGGAACAAGGGAGAATACTGAAAGTCCAGATTTGTTCAAGAGAACTCAGTAGTGACACAAGTATGTGAGAGAGTCTATGACGTTCTGCACATCTAGGACTCCTTGTTCAGGTTCATCTGGACCAGTGCACCCAACACAGGGAGACTCACAGGGGGCAGGTACATTAGATTAGAAACTATTCTTAGACATTCCTGAAATGTCTGAGATGCACACACAGGGCAGCTGCTAACAGACAGAACCCCCCCCCCAGGGAGCTTCCCTCTTCTTGGACCGACCGTTCGAAGGAGCTTCATGCTGAGGTGAGGACTGGGCCTGATCCTGCTCCACCTACAAGGGCACAGATTCACCTCAGACACAGCAGGTGGATTCCATGCAGACCCCCCTCGGTTGTTACAAGAATAGAAGGACATTGAGTGGAAGGGTCATTCCTGTGACTCCTCTGATGTGTGGAGTTCAGTACTGGTTTCATGGGCAATCAAGAGAGCAAACTGCCCAGAAGCTATTTATGAATTCTCTATGGGAAATCCTGGCCAGTAGATGGGACAAAAGCAGGCACATGAGAGGGAGTGACAGTATTGTCTCATATAGTACCTGATATATTATTTTACTTCTGGATCATGGTTTGAGCCATAGATCCCCATTTCAGCCTCAGTTTAGGGCTCTTCCATCATGGTAGACATTCATTACTGACCCTCTCTCCATCTGGCACTTGGTGAAAATCTGGGAAGAGTTATAGGGCTCCAGCTCCATGGGGACAGGTTGAAGACAGGTTGAGGGAGAAGTCAGAAGAAGGAGAGAGTGAGGTTGGAGTTGGTTTCTGATGGATATTAAGGGACAGCACAGGGCGGGCAGGGATCTGGGGCCTGTCTACTGGATCTCAGGATTCACATGGATTCCCTATGTGGAAGTCAGGAAACACGTCTCAAACACAGTCACCAGTGATGCTTTCATGGACTCTCCCCACCAGAACAGGACCCAGCAGGACAGGGATGGGTTTCCCTCTCTGGATTGTCATCCTACCACTTTCTTGGGGGAAGTCTGAGACCCCCTCATAGCAGGTGGGTTGCTTTTCCATGCAGGAAATGGAGCAGTGCCTACAGAGGGGCAGTTCCTCTCTACATGTGGGTGGACACAGGTGATCAGTGTGGATATGTGTCCACCCACATGTATGAGCCAGAGGATACACTGAAACCAGGAGGACAAGAACAGAGCTGGACAGTAATCCTAGGGGAAGCTCATAAACATGGGGGCAGTGTGGAGCAGAGAACAGGTACTCAGCATGCAGAGAGCCTGGGCTGTGCAGGTGCTTCTCAAGGACGATGGGAATTTGCAGCATGTGCTTCTGTGGAGAATGAAAATGGGACATAGAAGAGTTTGATGAAGGGAAGTTTTCCCAAAGACTGATGAGATCTCAGCTGTGTGGAGGCAAACTTATATTCTTGTTGTTGGCCACACGGTGAACACGAGGTATTAGAGATGGAAGAAAAAAAATCCCTGTGCACAGTTGAGAGTCTAGAGAGGAAATCCCTGATCTCAAAAGGAAGCCATACCCCACTGTACCTGCTCCTGGGTCTGATCTCTGCCCTGTGGATCCTGAGCACTGTCTGGTGCCCTGAGTGCCCCTGAAGCTTAGCACATCCCGTGTCAACAAGGAGGTTTCTGTCCTGGCTCACACTGAAGGTCACCCACTGTGTCTGTTGCACAGTAATACACGGCTGTGTCCTCGGCACTCAGGCTGTTCATCTGCAGATACAGCGTGTTCTTGCCGTTGTCTCTGGAGATGGTGAACCGGCCCTTTACAGAGTCTGCGTAGCTTGTGCTACTTCCACCACTGTTAATATATGCGACCCACTGTAGCCGCTTCCCTGGAGCCTGGCGGACCCAGTTCATGCCATAGCTACTGAAGGTGAATCCAGAGGCTGCACAGGAGAGTCTCAGGGACCCCCCAGGCTTGACCAGGTCTCCCCCAGACTCCACCAGCTACACCTCACACTGGACACCTGCAGACACAAGACATCCCTGTAAGGAATCCATCACACACCCATGGTTTCTCTCACTCATATCCACTCACGTCCTCAATGTCTCTTGTTCTCCAGAAATTACCTTTCAAAAGAGCAACAAGGAAAACCCAGCCAAGCACAAACTCCATTGTGTGTTGTCTGTGTTCTGTCCTGATCACTGAGTGAACACCTGGGTATCCCGGGCCTGGGGCTCCTCTCCCAGCTGCAGAGTCTTGACTGTGCTGATCAAATCAGCAGAGGGAAGGCCCTATTTGCATGTCCTATGGCTATATATTCAGCTTGGGGATCTATTCTGACAAAGAGACAGTGACTCAAGCCGTTGTGAATGTCTTTAATTTAGTTCTAATGACCAATATTGAAAAAAACAAATGTTTTTTTTTTTTTTGTTATATATGTTTGTTTTTTGTTATATAACCTTCCAGGGGGTATACTTGTGTTTGTAAGGTGTCCATGAATGTATATGGGGTGAGATTGACCCCAGGATCTAGGTCAGATTTTCCTGCACGGAGCTAATGCCCTCCACCCTGAATCATCTGCAGGACAGAGTGTTGGGCTATGAGGCATGTGGAACCCATCCTGTAATGGGGATGGATTGATTTTGCTTATTGTGTACTTTAGTGTAAATACAGAGAAAATCAACATGGTGTAGGTATATTTTCATGTCTTTAACATTCACTCTCTCTGTGTCCCTCCAGAATCACCTTTGTTATTACCTATCATAAGTTTGATGTGTATATTTGACATGAGATCAATGGCCCACATACACCTGTGTGATATATAAACAAAGGTGTCACCATCAACATTTTTGACAGTGAGTGCATCAATTCTACCTAAAATTTCCAGCATTTCCCCCCTGGAATTCCTTCTTCTCTTTCCCTTGTTTACCATATCTCCCCATAACTATTTTTACTTCTCGGGTCACTTTATACTAGCCTTAATTCTGTAGAATTCATAAATGGTCATTGTACTCTATGTACTATTTTGTGGGGCATCTATGCCCCAGAATCGATCCTTGTGGATACAGTCGTGTTGCTGTCTGTATCTGGAATCACTGGTTTTAATGACTGACAGCTCTGAAGGCAGCAGTTGGAAGCACCAGCTGGAGGAAGATCTGAAAGAGCAGAAAGAAGCCTCTTGCTTCAAGCCTCATCCACACACTCTTTTGACCCAGGAGTTCTTTGTTCCAAAAAAAGAGAAGAACTCCCTGTTGTTCAGGAACTGTTTCTGCTGGCTGTGGAGAAGAGAACTGAAGATAGAAAGAGGTGGACAGGAGAAGGTTGAGTTAGAAGCTCAGAAAGACCTGTCCATGGACGATGCGAGGAACCAGGAGGGAGAACAGCATGGGAGGAGCTGTCCTGCTGCAGAAGAAACCTGTGCATGAACAAATCCGACACTCAGGCACCAGGATATCGATGTCATGTCAAGTGGCCAGCCTCTGACTATGCCCGTAACTCCCACATGCTCCACTCAGTTCCACTGCTAACCTCAGCTGTGAACTGCAGTCACCACCTGGGAACAGCAACTGCTTTTTGCCTCAAACCAGGAGCCTTCATTCCTTGTCAGCAGTGGACGGAGACTGGACATTACTTATGAAGTCTACTCTTTATATGTACCTGCCCTTGTGTATGGGACAGAGTAGCATACATATTCTGCCCAGGCCAGTTCTAGGCACCATATTAGTTATATTAGGTCAATCTATCAGACATTCTTTCCACTAGTTCATGCAGTGAACATTATCAAGAGGCCATTGTAGATTCAATGATGATGACAAAAAAAAAAAGACATTTCCAGATCCCGACCATTCTGAAGACCCACAAATGAATACAAAATGCAGATCCTTTATTCTTTACCCAGAAGTCTAGTGTACAGTTCCGTAACTGTTTGTGTAATTCATTAACGAATATTTATTTGGTTCTAACTGCACAAACTATAGCCCCGCCTGGTCTCTGTGAATACATCAATGAACAGAAATAGAAGAACTTGCCTTCATGGAGCTAACCTTTGAGGAGGGAAGACAGACCATAGCCAGTAACAATCCTCACCTTCTCCACATGGTAAAGGATTCTCTGTCTGACTCTGGTGTGGAGAGTAATTAGGAGTGGGATAGGGACATGGGATCTTGTAATCTGGAAGGTGGGGAGATTTTTGCTGGTGTCCAAGTGAAAACTGATAGGAGCTCAGTCCAAGGTTGCAGAAGTGAAGGAGTGAGAAATGTTTGGATTGTGAGTGTGTCTTGAACTTGTAAGTGGCAAGATTGCTGACTAATTAGCCATGGAGTGAGAGAAAGAGACAGTTAAGGAGAGCACTCAGCTATCAGCCCCAGAGTTTGAGGTCTCCATCCTTCATCCTGTGAGAAGGGAAGTTCCACTCCAGTCCTTGTATCTCTTGTGGATTCCTGGGGGGTTTGTTCACTGTGTCTCATTATCTCTGGCTTTGTTGTTTCTCCTTCTGTCCATGTTTTGGTCCTTTCTGTCTGTCTATCCTCTCTAACATTCTCATCCCCACCCTGCACCTTGTATTAACAGTTCTCTGTTGCATCACTATCATTCATGTATTTCCATCTGTTTTAATTTTTGTAATATAATTTGCCCACTTTTAATTTTTGCTTCATTCAGGTAGGAGAATAAATGCAGCCCTTATGTTGAGGTTTCTGTAAATAGTGTCCTTGAGAAGTATGGATGGGAAGGATACTTATACCACTTTTTATCCATTCCAAACTACACCTTCCAGACACAACCATGATGTGATGGTCATGTGTGACAGTCCAGAGGGTTTACATTACTTCATTGCAAACAGCTTAGTATTGAGACATGGGTATCCACTGCTTCCTGCTTCCCAGAGTCCCTCTGCTTCTGAGTGACCATAGATTGCTCCTCATGATGGTCTGCATAGAATTGGGTTCTCTCTCTCAGGACCATGTCGGATTAACTTCCTTTATGGTGCAGCCTCCCCTTCATTCTGATGCTCAAAATCTGCACTTTTATCTACCAGAGAATGTCAGAGTCTTCTCCTTTTAGGCCATATCCTCGAGGGAGCTTGTCCTGGCACACTCAGAAGTCATTCTGGAATTTTCCTGAACAATGAACATATCGTCTGATAGAAATTTACCGACTTTTCCTGAAAAATACATCTGTAACTCTAGCTTATCCATTTTGCAAAGCCTAGCTCATGCACATATGTAGATTGTTAGAATTCCCACAATTTCTGGGAAGGACCCTCTGTTGTTGCAAACTTGACTGCTGTTTTGTTCTATCGAGAGGTTCTACACAGTGTGTCACTGCAAAGTGGATCTTTGCTTGGTAAACAAGTCTCCACTGGAGCTGCTCCAGTGTTTAATGGAGAGGAGATCTGGACACCTCTTTGGAACACAAGATAAGATGTGACTGATTAATGTCAGATTGGAAAAGTACTGTGGGAGTGTAGAAATTCCTTTTGGAGGTGAGATTTAAGTTCTTAATGATGTTTCTTTCTTTTTAAAATAAAAACTACCAAAATACAATATGTTTTAAACAATTAATATAGTAGAGACCTTAAAAAGAATCACTGGTTTAATGATTAGCACCTTTCCAAAGAATGGACATAGCAGGATTTTATTTTTTTAAGAAGTTCTTTGGGGGTCGAATTGTTTCCAGTGTCTGATATTACAATAAAGTTGCTTCTCCCAATAGATATGTAGCTGAGGAGCTCAGAAAATGTATTATTTATATGCTTTCCACAACAACCATTAAACTGAAGAAGATACAGAGGAATAATTTTGCATCATATGCGAGATTCTCTGCTCTGTTTGGTTTCTACTTTACATAGGTGTTTTTGAACGCTCAATTTCAATCATGGGAATATAAATAAAACATAATTAATATTAGGCAGTTTCTGTGAAGATGCTATAAGGACATATGTAATATATTTATGTAATAATTTTAAGGCATTTTTGGAAAAGCTTGATGCCCATAACTATACTAGGGGCTAACCATGGAGCAGAAATCCAGGGTATCATTTATAGCAATGAGTTAATGACTCAGCATATAATTCAAATCCCTGTCCATTAACGGAGTTGGTGAGTCTAATTTTATGTGGCAATGATATCAGCCTGTTTACAGAATCTTATTTCTGATGTGGGATCTGTGTCTCTGTGGCAATGAGACGATTCTGTTCAGGGAGACAGGAGAAGTTCTGTTGGGACATTCCTTCTTCTCCCAAGGATACCTTCAGAAGAATCTCTCTCTTCTCCCAGTCCCTGTTTGGGTCTCCTGTCACCTTTGGGAATGCTGCCACTATGTCCACCCATGATGGGGGTTACCTGGCATTTGGAAGTACCATAAAATTGATTTTACATCAAGGTACTGGAAGCAGTCTGGCTGTCACTTCCCTGAGATCATCTGAAGCCTCTCACCTCTTTGTTGTCACCAGGAGGTATCAAAGCCTGTTAGTTAAATGTTCTGTTGTAGCACGGTGCAATGTAGAGACAAATTAGTTACAACATTGATTCATTACTTGGAAAGAAACTCAGAAAGAGAATCAGAATATTTCCTTCCATGTATCATCATCAGCAACAAACTCCTGGGGAACTAACAAAGTCAGTCTGCGTGTCCACTGTGAGATTTTTTAAAATTATTTTCAGCGTAACAGTACTCATTGCTTTTGCACCACACCCAGTGCTCCATTCAATACGTGCCGTCCCCATTACCCACAACCTGGTTCCCCAACCACCCACCCCTGACCCCTTCAGAACCCTCAGGTTGTTTTTCAGAGTCCATAGTCTCTCATGGTCCATCTCCCCTTCCAATTTCCCTCAACTCCCTTCTCCTCTCCATCACCCTATGTCCTCCATGTTATTTGTTATGCTCCACAAATAAGTGAAACCATATGATAACTTTTTATGGATTCTTTTACTTTCTTTTAAAAAATGTTTTATTTTTTTCAGTGTTCCAAGTCCTTTGACTTTCAGTTAGTAAATTCAACCTAATTAGAGAGCAGTAAATAAATAAATAATAAATAAATATTTAAATGCTACCCTTCAACTTTTTGAAGGATTTACAGGGACTTTTGACAACAAACGCAGCAGAGAATTTCAATTCCAACTCAATTTCAGGTTGCAGCTCTGATCTACTCTGTTTTTGTTTTCTCAGATCAGACCCTTTGACCTTGCTAGATGAGTACAAGACTTCTGTTCTGTCTCCACATCCACCAGTTTCCATCCCTGAATGGATCTTGTGCATCAAGAAGACGGAAAACTGGCCTTGCCATCTAAATGCACCTGTGTTCACTGCATAGAGACATGGAGTGGTGTTAGTAATGTTCCTGCAATTCTTGTCCTTGGGAAGCACCCCTCACAACTTGCTCATAGCCCGTGGCTCACTGCCAGGAGGTGCATTCTCTCTAAGTCTCTGAGTGAGTGAGGTTATGTAGGTGGACAACATATGTCAACCATTACTGCAAAATAATATTATAATTGCATACTATTTAATGGGATTGCTCATTGCAAGATCAATTGAGCCATAAGACAACTGGATCAGATCAAAGAGAGAAATAAATTAGGATATTCTAAAATACAACACCCGATTTCAAGTTTGAGCTTTAGCATATACAGAAGAAGGAATTTATCACACCCTCATTGTTACGAGAAAATGTGGGATGGGGTACTTAGGATGACAGAGGAGATGGGGTCCCTAGGCTTGGATTTCTGGAACACAGCTAGGTAGTCATCTAGTCATTCTGAGCAGCCACGAAGTCAATCAGAGGTCTGAGAGAACAAAACCTCCAAGTCTTCAAATAGAAAATCGATCTCCTTTTGGAATGTAGGAGGTGCAGAGAGTTGTCTTGGGACATCTATAGCTGTGGGGGTGACATCAGGGATGGAGTCCGCTTCTGGAAGCTACCAAGATGCATTGTAGCAGCAGCGCACAAAATCTGAACTTTTAGAAATGTGCTACTGTGGGGATGTGGCCGGCATAAAGGTGCCGAAGTGGCAAATTGGGGCAGAATTCCAGGGTCTGAGGTCTGCTGAGTCACAAGAAGGATGTGTAGCACCATTATGAGGCACAGATGCTAGACAAAGAACCTGGAACCTGGTTGAACAGTGAGTCTAAGTGCAGGCTTTCTGCTCTGATTTGTCATAAACAGTGAAGCACAATCTGACCATGTGACCTCTTTCCTGAGACCTGTGGGCAAATGGAAAAAGGAATGAGACTTTCCCCTGGAGGAATAACATGGGTCCACATCATAGGAGTCCTTAGAAGTTTTGAAACTCAATCATGTGCTTGAGATACAGCAGCTCAGACACAGGTAGGGTGAACAAGGGTTTCAGATGGAAACATTGGAGAGAAAGGGGTTGATTGCCCTTCTGTGAGGACTCACTGAAGAGTGGGGTGTATGTGAAATTTCAACCTCTGCCTAGAGAGCAGATGTCTTATTCAACCTACCCATCAGTGACATGAGGAAGCAAAACAGTGGCACCTAGTGGAGGGCAGACCTGCTTACACCAAGCCCTGTTCCCTGCTTCCAAGATGTGCCTTTCCATGAGAACAAAACCCCTGAGAATAATGATAGCAGGCACCTCCCCCAGAAGATCCACAGAACAATTCCATCTCACCAAGTCAAATGATCATGAAATGTGGAACACTTTCAGTTCCCAGGGAAGTATGCATACCTTTCTTTCTTTTAATTCTTAAGTTATTTTATTTATTTATTTATTTATTTATTTATTTATTTTTATTTTTTATTTATTTTCTGATTCATCTTTCTTTACTTTTATATACTTGCTCCTTACATTTTAGTAGGTTTAATTTTTATAAACACACATACTTATTTTTTCTATTTTTACTTTTTTCATTTATATAGATCCTAGAAAAAAGGATCCAACATCACATTAAAAAGATTATCCACCATGACCAGGTGGGATTCATTTCTGTGTTACAAGGATGGTTCAACATTTGCAAATCTATTAATGTGATAAACAAGTCAATTAGAGAAGAGAGAAGAACCACATGGCACTCTCAATTGATGCAGAAAAAGCATTTGACAAAATCCAGCCTCCATTCCTGATGAAAACATTTCAAAGCATAGTGATAGAGGGAACATTCCTGAACTTCATAAAATCTATCTATAAAAGACCCACAGCAAATATCATCCTCAATGGGAAAAAGATTGAAGCCTTCCCGTTGAGATCAGGAACATGACAATGATAACCACTCTCACCACTCTTGTTCAACATAGTATTAGAAGTCCTAGCAACGGCAATCAGATAACAAAGAGAAATAAAAGGTATCCAGATTGGCAAGGAAGAAGTCAAACTCTCTCTCTTCGCAAATGACATGATTCTTTATATGGAAAACCCCAAAGACTGCACACCCAACCTACTAGAACTCATAGAGCAATTCAGTAACATAGCATGTGCAGGATGGTGAGGGTTTGGTCAGGTGAAGAGGAACAGATTAAATAAGATAACAAATGTGAAACCTTTACTATGGTACCTGACGTAATGTAATCATTCTATAATGGGAATTATTCTGAATGTCCCAAATAAACCCACTGTGTATATAATGCATTCTGGATTTCAGGAGTTATTATTTTAATATGGTGGAGATTGCTGTTAACCAAACTGTGCCTTCTCCTTCCTAGGTTCTTGGCTCCCTGGCTAGACACTTCATAGCCTTCCTTAGTTAGACATGGCCATGAGACTAAGTTCCTGTCAGTAGAATGTGAGAAGTGATGTATGTTCAATGTGATAGAACAATTCAATAAGAGAAGAGAGAAGAACCACATGGTCCTCTCAATTGATGCAGAAAAAGCATTTGACAAAATCCAGCATCCGTTCCTGATGAAAATGCTTCAAAGTATAGGGATAGAAGGAACATTCCTGAACTTCATAAAATCTGAAAGACCCACAGCAAATATCATCCTCAATGGGAAAAAGCTGGTAGCCTTCCTGTTGAGATCAGGAACACGAGAAGGATGCCCACTCTCACCACTCTTGTTCAACATAGTATTAGAAGTCCAGCAACAGCAATCAGAAAACAAAGAGAAATAAAAGATATCTAAAATGGCAAGGAGGAAGTCAAACCCTCTCTTTTCACAGACGATATGTCTCTTTATATGGAAAACCCAAAAGAGTCCACCCCCAATCTTTTAGATCTCATACAGCAATTCAGTAATGCGGCATGATACAAAGTAAATGTACAGAAATCAATGGCTTTCTTACACACTAACAATGAAAATACAGAAAGGGAAATTAGAGAATCGATTCCATTTACTATGGTACCAAAACCATAAAATACCTGGGAATAAACCTAACCAAAGAAGTAAAGGACCTGTACTCGAGGAACTACAGAACTCTCATGGAAGAAATTGAAGAAGACACAAAAAGATGGAAGACTGTTCCATGCTCTTGAATTGGAAGAATAAACATTGTTAAAATGTCTATACTGCCTAGAGCAATCTATACTTTTAATGCCATTCCGATCAAAATTCCACCGGTATTTTTCAAAGAGCTGGAGCAAATAATTCTAAAATTTGTATGGAATCAGAAGAGACCCCAAAGTGCTAAGGAAATGTTGAAAAACTAAAACAAAACTGGCGGCATCACGTTACCCGATTTCAAGCTACTACAAAGCTGTGATCACCAAGACAGCGTGGTACTGGCATTAAAACAGACACATAGACCAGTGGAACAGAGTGGAGAGCCAAGATATAGACCCTGAACTCTATGGTCAAATAATCTTCGACAAAACAGGAAAAAATATTCAATGGAATAAAGACAGTCTCTTCAATAAATGGTGCTGGGAAAACTGGACAGTGATATGTAGAAGAATGAAACTCGACCATTCTCTTACACCGTACACAAAGATAAACTCGAAATGGATAAAAGACCTCAACGTGAGATAGGAATACATCAGAATCCTAGAGGAGAACATAGGCAGTAGCCTCTTTGATATCAGCCACAGCAACTTCTTTCAAGATATGTCTCCAAAGGCCAAGGAACAAAAGTGAAAATGAACTTTTGGGACTTCATCAAGATCAAACACTTCTGCACAGCAAAGGAAACACTCAACAAAACAAAGAGGCAACCCACAGAATGGGAGAAGATATTTGCAAATTACAGTACAGACAAAAGGTTGATATCCAGGATCTATAAAGAACTCCTCAAACTCAACACACACAAAACAGATACTGGTGTCAAAAAATGGGCAGAAGATATGAACAGACACTTCTCCAATGAAGACATACAAATGGTTCTCAGACACAGGAAAAATGTTCATCATCACTAGCCTCAGGCAGATTTAAATTAAAACCACATGGAGATATCACCTAACACCAGTTAAAATGGCCAAAATTAGCAAGATAGGAAACAACGTGTGTTGGAGAGGATGTGGAGAAAGGGGAACCCTCTTCCACTGTTGGTGGGAATGCAAGTTGGTGCAGCCACTTTGGAGAACAGTGTGGAGATTCCTCAAGAAATTAAAATATAAAGAACATAAAGCCAAAAAAAAAACTAATAGAAAAACAAGGTATTATAGAAGTGTCAATTTATTAATAAAAATATTTCTAGATTTTCAAAAAAAAAATTAAAAAAAGAGATACCCTATGACACTGCAATTGAATTGCTGGGTATTTACCCTAAAGATACAGATGTAGTGAAAGTAAGGGCCATCTGTACCCCAATGTTTATAGCAGCAATGGCCATGGTCGCCAAACTTTCGAAAGAACCAAGATGCCCTTCAATAGATGAATGGATAAGGAAGATGTGGTACATATATACGATGGAGTATTATGCCTCCATCAGAAGGAATGAATACCCAACTTTTGTAGCAACATGGATGATACTGGAAGATATTATGCTGAGCGAAATAGTCAAGCAGAGAGAATCAAGTATCATATGTTCTCACTTATTTGTAGAATATAACAAATAACATGGAGGGCATGGGTAGATGGAGGGGAGAAGGGAGTTGAGGGAAATTGGAAGGGGAGATGAACCATGAGAGACTATGGACTCTGAAAAACAACCTGAGGGTATTGAAGGGGCAGGGGGTGGGAGGATGGGGAACCAGGTGGTGGGTAATAGGGATGGCACGTACTGCATGGAGCACTGGGTGTGGTGCAAAAACAATGAATACTGTCAGGCTAAAAATAAATATATAAATAAATAAATTAATTAATTAATTAAAAAGAAGAAAAGAAAATGCTCATACCACATAAGAGAAATTATCAGTGTCCATTTTTTACGTTATATAAATGTATTCAAGTGAGAAAAGCAAGCAGATATAATTTCAACTCTTCATGGAAAACCAGAAAACAGTAATCAATATAAATTAAAAGGAACATCTGAAAGATCTCTAGATGATGGCTATAATAATAATCTACAGGAGATGAAACATGTAAAATCAGGTATGGGTTGTAATATTTGTTGAATTATAGGGTGGTTATAACCATCTGAGAAGGGAAGAGAATTCCACATTTTATTTATTTTATTTTATTTTTTTAAATTTATTTATTTATTTTCAGTGTAACAGTACTCATTGTTTTTGCACCACACCCAGTGCTCCATGTGATATGTGCACTCTCTATTAAGCTCCGCCTGGTTCCCCCAACCTACCACTCTCCGCCACATCAAAACCCTCAGGTTGTTCTAATGCTTCCAATTTTAGAATGTCTCTGAAGACAAGAAAAGAAGTGAAGGGAAGCTATCCTAATATCAATAGGATGCTCAAAATTTCTGAAAAAGGGAAGGAAGAGAATATTGAACAATTTTAATGAAATACACACATTTCTGGTCAACAATAAACACATAAGATTTCCAAAAAGAGAAATAATCCAGTGCTATTTTTTTTATCACTAAATGATAAGCAAAACAGACTGTTAATCAACAAGAAATGTTAGTCATTACTCAGTGAATAAGGAATGCAATATGGACAGAACTTCATGGAGTGAGCATATTGCAAACCACAAAAATCTGGAAGCATGTCATAATTAAATAAGTTTGATAAACTATATACAACAAAAAGATGGTCCAAGCAGATTACATAGCTTGTATTCAATTCAACAGATGGCCCGTGTGCCTGACCAAATCACCTAACAGCAAAAATTGTGATTTAATAGATATTGACAGTACTGTTGGAATTTAGTTGTTCTAAAATTTATGTAACTCTGAAGTATCAACTCTATTCCACAATTCAGTAAGAATTATAAACCTCAAAGCTCTTATTTGTAAGTAAAATAAAAAATGTATCATCTCCCATCAAAGATATAAAGAATTGTAATAAATATTGAAATAAACTGGGTAATTTTAAGAAAGAGGAAGACATTATTATTTTATTTGAAAATAACTTTATAACCCCTATGAAGTGTTACTAAATATTCAATAAATAAAATTTAAAGTAGATATTAAAAAATGTAGGCTTTCACTGCTAGGATATATGAGGCAGAAGAAAAAATTAGTGATATATAAGATCAAATGACAGAGAATAAAGAAGCTGAGCAAAAGAGGGACAAACAGCTACTGGACCATGAGGGGAGAATTCGAGAGATAAGTAACACCATAAGACGAAACAACATTAGAATATTTGGGATTCCAGAAGAGGAAGAAAGAGAGAGGTGAGCAGAAGGTATATTGGAGACAATTATTGGAGAGAATTTCCCTAATATGGCAAAGGGAACAAGCATCAAAATCCAGGAGGTGCAGAGGAACCCCTCAAAATCAACAAGAATAGGTCCACACCCCATCGCCTAATAAAAATTTACAAGTCTTAGTGACAAAGAGAAAATCCTGAATGCAGCCCAGGAAAAGAAGTCTGTAATATATAATGGTAAAAATATTAGACTGGCAGCAGACTTATCCACAGAGACCTGACAGGCCAGAAAGAGCTGGCAGGATATATTTAGAGCACTAAACAAGAAAAACATGCAGCCAAGAATACTATATCCAGCTAGGCTACCATTGAAAATAGAAGGAGAGGTAAAAATTTTCCAGGACAAACAAAAACTGAAAGAATTTCCAAACACCAAACCATCTCTACAGGAAATATCAAAAGGGGTCCTCTAAGCAAAGAGAGAGCCTAAAAGTAGTAGATCAGAAAGGAACAGAGACAATATACAGTAACAGTCACCTTACAGGCAATACAATGGCACTAAATTCATATCTCTCAATAGTTACCCTGAATGTTAATGGGCTAAATGCCCCAATCAAAAAACACAGGGTATCAGAATGGATAAAAAAATAAAACCCATCAGTATGTTGCCTACAAGAAACTCATTTTAGACGCGAAGACACCTCCAGATTTAAAGTGAGGGGGTGGAAAACAATTTACCATGCTAAGGGGCATCAGAAGAAATCTGGGGTGGCAATCCTTATATCAGATCAATTAGATTTGAAGACAAAGCCTATAATAAGAGATGAGAAAGGACACTATATCCTACTCAAAGGGTCTGTCCAACAAGAAGATCTAACAATGTTAAATAACTATGCCTCTAATGTGGGAGCAGCCAACTATATAAACCAATTAATAACAAAATCAAAGAAACATCAATAATAATACAATAATAGTAGGGAACTTTAACACTCCCCTCACTGAAATGGACAGATCATCCAAGCAAAAGGTCAACAAGGAAATAAAGGCCTTAAATGACACTGGACCAGATGGACATCACAGATATATTCAGAACATTTGATCCCAAAGCAACAGAATACACATTATTTCTAGTGCACATGGAACATTCTCCAGATTAGATCACATCCTGGGTCACAAATCAGGTCTCAACCGGTATCAAAAGATTAGGATCATTCCCTGCATATTTTCAGACCACAATGCTCTGAAGCTAGAACTCAGTCACAAGAGGAAAGTTGGAAAGAACCCAAATACATGGAGATTAAACAACATCCTTCTAAAGAATGAATGGATCAACCAGGAAATTAAAGAAGAATTGAAAAAATTCATGGAAACAAATGATAATGAAACACAATGGTTCAAAATCTGTGAACACAGCAAAGGCAGTCCTGATAGGAAAATATGTAGTGGTACAAGCCTTTCTCAAGAAACAAGAAAGGTCTCAAGTACACAACCTAACCCTACACTTAAAGGAGCTGGAGAAAGAACAAGAAAGAAACCCTAAACCCAGCAGGAGAAGAGAAATCATAAAGATCAGAGCAGAAATCAATGAAATAGAAACCAAAAAAAAAAAAAAACAGTAGAACAAATCAACAAAACTCGGAGCTGGTTCTTTGAAAGAATTAATAAGATTGATAAGCTCCTGGCCAGACTTATCAAAGAGAAAAGAGAAAGGACACAAATAAATAAAATCACGAATGAAAGATTAGAGATCACAACCATCACCAAAGAAATAAAAACAATTATAAGAACATACTATGAGCAACTCTACGCCAACAAATTTGACAGTCTGGAAGAAATGGATGCATTCCTAGAGACATATAAACTACCACAACTGAACCAGGAAGAAATAGAAAACCTGAACAGGCCCATAACCAGTAAGGAGATTGAAACAGTCATCAAAAATCTCCAAACAAACAAAAGCCCAGGCCAGACGGCTTCCCAGGGGAATTCTCCCAAACATTTAAAGAAGAACTAATTCCTATTCTCCCGAAACTGTTCCAAAAAATAGAAATTGAAGGAAAACTTCCAAACACATTTTATGAGGCCATCATAACTTTGATCCGAAAACCATACAAGTATCCCACCAGAAAAGAGAACTACAGACCAATATCCTTGATGAACACAGATGCAAAAATTCTTACGAAAGTACTAGCCAATAGGATTCAACAGTACATTAAAAGGATTATTCTCCACGACCAAGTGGGTTTATTCCAGGACTGCAAGTTTGGTTCAACATTCCCAAATCAATCAATGTGATACAACACATTAATAAAAGGAAGAACAAGAACCATATGATACTCTCAATAGATGCTGAAAAAGCATTTGACAAAGTACAGCATCCATTCCTGATCAAAACTCTCCAAAGTGTAGGGATAGAGGTCACATACCTCAAAATATTATCAAATCCATCTATGAAAAACCCACCGCAAATATCATTCGCAATGGAGAAAAACTGAAAGCTTTTCCGCTAAGGTCAGGAACACGGCAGGGATGTCCATTATCACCACTGCTATTCAACATGTTACTAGAAGTCCTAGCCTCATCAATCAGAAAACAAAAGGAAATTAAATGCATCCAAATAGGCAAAGAAGAAGACAAACTATCACTCTTCACAGATGATATGATACTATATGTGGAAAACCCAAAAGACTCCACTCCAAAACTGCTAGAACTTGTACAGGAATTCAGTAATGTGTCAGGATATAAAATCAATGCACAGAAATCAGTTGCATTTCTCTACACCAACAAGAAGACGTAAGAAAGGGAAATTAAGGAGTCAATTCCATTTACAATTGCACCCAACACTATAAGATACCTAGGAATAAACCTAACCAAAGACGCTAAGAATCTATATGCAGAAAGCTATAAAGTACTCATGAAAGAAATTGAGGAAGACACAAAGAAATGAAAAAACGTTCCATGCTCCTGGATTGGAAGAATAAATATTGTGAAAATGTCTATGCTACCTAAAGGAATCTACACATTTAATACAATCCCTATCAAAATACCATCCATTATTTTTAAAGAAATGGAACAAATATTCCTAAAGTTTATATGGAACCAGAAAAGACCTCAAATAGCCAAAGGAATATTGAAAAAGAAAGCCAAAGTGGGTGGCATCACAATTCCGGACTTCAAGCTCTAATGCAAAGCTGTCATCATCAAGACAGCATGGTACTGGCACAAAAACAGACACATAGATCAATGCAACAGAATAGAGAGCCCAGAAATAGACCCTCAACTCTTTGGTCAACTAGTCTTTGACAAAGCAGGGAAGAATGTGCAATGGAAAAAAGACAGCCTCTTCAATAAACTGTGCTTGGAAAATTGGACAGCCACAGACAGAAAAATGAATTTGGACCACTTCCTTACACAACACACGAAAATAGACTCAAAATGGATGAAGGACCTCAATGTGAGAAAGGAATCCATCAAAATCCTTGAGGAGAACACAGGCAGCAACCCCTTTGACCTCAACTGCAGCAACATCTTCCTACGAACATCGGCAAAGGCAAGGGAAGCAAGGGCGAAAATGAACTATTGGGATTTCATCAAGATCAAAAGCTTTTGCACAGCAAAGGAAACAATTAACAAAACCAAAAGAAAGCGGACAAAGTGGGAGAAGATATTTGCAAATGACATATCAGATAAAGGGCTAGTGTCCAAAATCTATAAGGAACTTAGCAAACTCAAAGAACAAATAATCCAATCAAGAAATGGGCAGAGGACATGAACAGACATTTCTTCAAAGAAGACATCCAGATGGCCAAGAGACACATGAAAAAGTGCTCCACATCACTCAGCATCAGGGAAAGACAAATCAAAACCACAATGAGGTATCATCTCACAACAGTTAGAATGGCTAAAATTAACAAGTCAGGAAATGACAGATGCTGGCGAGGATGCGGAGAAAGGGGAACCTTCCTACACTGTTAGTGGGAATGCAAGCCAGTGCAACCACTCTGGAAAACAGCATGGATGTTCCTCAAAATGTTGAAAATAGAACTATCCTAAGACCCAGCAATTGCACTACTGGGTATTTACCCTAAAGATACAAACGTAGTGATCTGAAGGGGTACGTGCACTCAAATGTTTATAGCAGCAATGTCTACAATCGCCAAACTATGGAAAGAACCTAGATGTCGATCAACAGATGAATGGATAAAGAAGAGGTAGTATATATACACAATAGAATGCTATGCAGTCATCAAAAGAAATGAAATCTTGCCATTTGTGATGACGTGGATGGAACTAGAGGGTATCATGCATAATGAAATAAGTCAATCAGAGAAAGATAACTATTATATGATCTCCCTGATATGAGGACGTGGAGATGCAACATGGGGGGTTTAGGGGGATAGGAGAAGAATAAATGAAACAAGATGGGATTGGGAGGGAGACAAACCATAAGTGACTCTTAATCTCACAAAACAAACTGAGGGTTGCTGGGTGGGGGGGATGACAGAGGGGGAGTGGGGTTATGGACATTGGGGAGGGTATGTGCTATGGTGAGTGTTGTAAAGTGTGTAAACCTGGTGATTCACATACCTGTACCCCAGGGGCTAAAAATACATTATATGTTTATACAAAAATAAGAAATAAATAAAAAATTTTTAGAAAAAGAAGTTATTATCAACAGTTATATGCCAATAAGTTAAGCAACCTAGATGAAATGGCTGCATTCCTGGAAAACTATAAACTCCAAAAATTGAGCCAGGAAGAAATTGACAACCTGAATAGACCGATATCTAGTAACATTGAAGCAGTGACAAAACCCTCCCAATAAACAAGAGACAAGGACATGATGGATTCCCTGGGGAATTCTACCAAACTTTCAAAGAAGAAATAACACCTATTCTCTTGAAGCTGTTTCAAAAAAATTGAAGCAGAAGGAAAACTTCCAGACTCTTTTTATGAAGTCAGCATTACCCTGATCTCCAAACCAGGCAAAGACCCTACCAAAAAGGAGAATTTCAGATCAATATCACTGATGAATATGGATGCTAAGATTCTCAACAAGATCCTAGCAAACAGGATCCAACAGTACAATAAAAAGATTATCCAACCTGACCAGGTGGGATTCATTCCTGTGTTACAAGGATGGTTCAACAATCGCAAATCAATCAAAGTGACAGAACAAATCAATAAGAGGAGAGAGAAGAACCACGTGGTCCTCTCAATTGATGCAGAAAAAAACATTTGTCAAATTCCAGCATCCATTCCTGATTAAAATGCTTCAAAGTATAGGGGATAGAGGGAACATTCCTGAAC
Organism: Meles meles; assembly: GCF_922984935.1. Lineage (NCBI taxonomy): Eukaryota > Metazoa > Chordata > Mammalia > Carnivora > Mustelidae > Meles > Meles meles. The sequence goes on from NC_060071.1 coordinate 152,342,397, forward strand.
TTCATAAAATCTATCTATGAAAGACCCACAGCAAATATCATCCTCAATGGGAAAAATCTTGCAACCTTCCCATTGAGATCAGGAATACGACAAGGATGCCCACTCTCACCACTCTCGTTCAACATAATATTAGAAGTTCTAGCAACGGCAATCAGATAACAAAGACAAATAAAAGGTATCCAAATTGGCAAGGAAGAAGTCAAACTCTCTCTCTTCGCAGATGACATGATTCTTTATATGGAAAACCCCAAAGACTCCACCTCCAAACTACTAGAACTCATACAGCAATTCAGAAACGTGGTAGGATACAAAGTCAATGTACAGAAATCAGTGGCTTTCTTATACACTAACAATGAAAATACAAAAAGGGAAATTAGAGAATCGATTCCATTTACTTTTGCACCACGAACCATAAGACACATGGGAATAAACCTAACCAAAGAGGTAAAGGATCTGTACTCGAGGAACTACTGAACACTCATGAAAGTAATTGAAGAAGACACAAAATGATGGAAGACCATTCCAGGCTATTGGACTGGAAGAATAAACATTGTTAAAATGTCTATACTGCCTAGAGATATCATTACTTTTAATGCCATTCCGATCAAAATTCTACTGGTATTTTTCAAAGAGCTGGAGCAAAGAATCCTAAAATCTGTACTGAATCAGAAGAGACCCCGAATTGTTAAGGAAATGTTGAAAAACAAAATAAAACTGGTGGCGTCACGTTACCTGATTTCAAGCCTTAGTACAAAGCTGTGATCACCAGGACAGCATGGTACTGGCATAAAAACAGACACATAGACCAGTGGAACAGAGTAGAGAGCCCAGATATGGACCCTCAACTCTTTGGTCAAATAATCTTAGACAAAGCAGGAAAAAATGTCCAGTGGAAGAAAGATAGTCTCCTCAATAAATGGTGTTGGGAAAATTGGACAGCTATTTGTAGAATAATGAAACTCTCCCATTCTCTTACACCATACACAAAGATAAACTTCAAATGTATAAAAGAACTCAACAAGAGGCAGGAATCCATCAGAATCATTTGGGAGTACATAGGCAATAACCTCTTTGATATCATCCACAGCAAATTCTTTCAAGATATTTCTCCAACATCAAAGTTAACAAAAGCAAAAATGAATTTTGGGGCTTCATGAAGATCAAAAGCTTCCACTCAGCAAAGGAAACAGTCAACAAAACAAAGAGTCAACCCATGAGATCAGAGAAGACATTCATAAATGAAATTACAGACAAAGTGCTAATATCCAAGATCTATAGAGAATTCCTCAAACTCAACTGACACAAAACAGATAATCCTGTCAGAAATGGGCAGAAGACATGACCAGACACTTCTCCAATGAAGACATACAAATGGGTATCAGACACATGAAAAAATGTTCATCATCACTAGCCACCAGGGAGATTCAAATCAAAACCACATTGAGATACCACTTAACACCAGTTAGAATGACTAAAATTCACAAGAGAGTAGACAACGTGTATTCTAGAGGATGTGGAGAAAGGGGAACCCTCTTACTCTGTTGGCGAGAATGCAAGTTGGCGCAAACACTTTAGAATAGAGTGTGGAAATTCCTTACGATATTAAAAATGGAGCTATTCTCTGACTCTGCAATTGCTCTATTGGGTATTTACCCCAAGGATACTGATGTAATGAATGAAGGGCAATCTGTACCCAATGTTCATAGCAGCAATGACCACAGTCACCAATCTATGGAAGGAGCCAGGATTCCCTTCAATGGACCAATGGATAATGAAGATGTGGTCCATACACACTATGGAGTATTATGCCTCCATCAGAAAGGATGAATACCCAACTTTTGTGCCATCATGGTGGGGACTGGTAAAGATTACGCTGAGTGAAATAAGTCCAGCAGAGAGAGTCAATTATCATATGGTTTTGCTTATTTGTGGAGCATAAGGAATAACATGGAGGACGTGGGGAACTGGAGAGTAGAAGGGAGTTGGGGAAAATCGGAGGGGGAGATGAACCATGAGAGACTGTGGAGTCTGAGAAAGAAACTGAGGGTTTTCAAAGGGAGGGGGCTGGGAAGTTAGTTGAGCTGGTGGTCGGTATTAAGGAGGGCATGTATTGCATGGATCACTTGGTGTGGTGCATAAATAATGAATCTTGGAACACTGAAAAGAATTAAAATTAAAAACATTGAAAAAAATTAAAAATATATAAAATATATACAGAGTAGAAAATAAAAAAGAGGGCGTGTAAAGAGTGTGTGTAACTTTCATTTTGGACAAAATAGAGTGCTTCAGTTGTTCCTGGGTGAATTTTGATCTGTATGTTAGAGGACACTAAATATCAAAATCACTAGAAAATTAAAAGATGGATATATAAGAAAGTAAAACTGAGTAGATTGAACAACTTGTTAAAATAAAGCATATACCTCTTAAAAATACAGGTTTTCAAAAATACAAGTTAAAAATGGCCTATGAAAAATGAGCTGGTATAATAGACATCTTGTCAAACACAGCCAATTTTTGTAGAGTCCACATATATAGCCTTACATCTCAGGTTGATTCATGGATGTTCAAAATAGTTTTATAGATACACAGCTAAATTCAAGGGACCTGCTTAAACTGGTTCTCCTACACCTCCGCCAGCTTGCCTCGATCTCCCTGTTCCTGATAGATTTTTGGTATATGCTAGAAGACACTATATTTGAAAAAGTTAAGGAAATCAGAACTTATTTTATATATAAATTGAATAGAGGGAAAAATGGGATTATGTGGGGCATAAATCTACAAAATGAAGATTTGAAATTTAGAAACTAAAGTTAGGAAATAAGACTGCTTGAAATGGGAACAGGGTAAAAGAGAAAAAGCAAGGAAAAGAGAAAAGAATATAAAGAGACGTGAATTCTAGAAAGACGTGTATTCTATAAAGAGAAAAGAAATATAAAATTTTATGCAGAATATAAGCAAGTCGTAAGGAGCACTTGAAGCTCCGTATGTAATTTTCCCCTGGTGCTGGAGTTTCACGTTCCTGTGGGAAATAACTGTATCCTTCACCTGTTCTTCTAGTCTGTCTTTTGGGGGAGGGGCCTGCTGCTTGGCTTCTCAGGCATCTTTGCCCAGGTGGAGTTGCCCCACCTTTGTCAAGGTTGTTGGCTTAATGTGAGCCACCCCTGTGTCTGGTTCTTTTTCCCTGATGGGTTTCTGCTTCTCCTCAGAGGGTCAGAGCAAACATGGCCCTGAGGGAATCTCCAGCCCAGAGCCGCAATGTGGTGGCCCGGACTCCCCCACCACCTCAGGAAATCCTCCAGGTCAATCCATCTAAAAAGAAATTAAAAAAATATGTAAAATGATAAATTGTAAAATAAATAAATAAATAAATAAACTTATATTCAGTTAGCCACAACACAGTACATCACTAGTTTTTAATATTCTGTTCAACAATTCAGTATTTGCGTGTAACACCCAGTGCTCACCAATCATGTGTCCTTATTGCCCATCACCGAGTTCCCCATCCTGCCCCTCCTACCCTTTCAAAACCCTGTTTGTCCCAAAGAGAAACATATTGATTTCTGATAACATTTATTTCTGGTTTTCTCTTTTCCTTTTGTTAAAACTAGGCAGAGGATTCTCAATTTTATTGCTTTTTTTTCCCCCGAAAAATAGACCTTGCTTTTTTGTTCTGTTCTGGGTTTGTTTTTTGTTTTGTTTTGTTTTTATATCATTTATTACTGCTCTCATCTTTATGATTTCCTTCCTTCTCCTGTATTTAGGCTTTAGTCATCGTAACTTCTCTAGCTCCTTCAGGTGTAACATTACAGTGTTTCTTTCAGATTTTTCTTGCGTCTTGGGTATTCATGTATGATGTGTATTTTAGTCTTAAGACAACTTTTGCTTCAAAGAAATTAGTGCAAAGTGAAATAGGTTTCATATTCATGTGTGTGTGTGTGTGTGTGTGTGTGTGTGTGTGTTTATTCATGTGTGTTTGTAAAGTCCAGACTACACATCACACTTGGAGGGGGTTCCACTGCTTTCCCATGTTGTCACTAACATTGATGCTGTGAGCATTGTTTAAGACAGTGATGCCCCAACCAAGACCCTTTCTTTTTTGCTTTGAATTCTTGATGACTCTGTGGCCTCATGTCCAGCGTGCACATTATGCTGCTTGTAGCGAGTTTGCACTTTGAGCAGGGTGGACCTGTGATGCACAGTGAGAGCAACTGGGAGTCCTGTAAAGGCTCACTTGATGAGCACCAGGATATTTGTGTTTCTTTGGTATTTAGGGACAGCAATAAACAACGTGAGTGGCTCTGTATTTTGTGCATTTTAGTATAATTGTTTTCCCATTAGAGCAAATTTTCAAAGTCAGAGAGTGAAGAGGTAAGCACAGAATCATGTGTGTAGAGAAGGTCCCTGAGGGAAAGTATTCTCTGGAGAGGAATCGCTAGATCCTGATGGGAAACCTGCCCATGACCTTCATCTGCATCTGCTCCTGGGGCTTAAAGACAGAATTGGTGAGTGGTGTGCACTCCCTGGTGGTCCAGATCCCTCCTACAGTGAGGTTTGTGTCTGGGCTCACACTGATGTCCCTTCACTGTGTCCTTCACACAGTAATATACGGCCGTGTCCTCGCCTCTCAGGCTGTTCATCTGCAGATACAGCGTGTTCTTGCCGTTGTCTCTGGAGATGGTGAATCGGCCCTTCACAGAGTCTGCGTAGTATGTGCTTCCACCACTGCTAATATATGCGACCCACTGCAGCCCCTTCCCTGCAGCCTGGCGGACCCAGCTCATGGCATAGCTACTGAAGGTTAATCCAGAGGCCGCACAGGAGAGTCTCAGGGACCCTCCAGGCTTCACCAGGTCTCCCCCAGACTCCACCAGCTGCACCTCACCCTGGACACCTGAAGACACAAGACATCCTGGTCAGGAAATGGTCACACATCCACGGTTTCTTTCACTCATAACCAGTCACGTCCTCAACGTCTCCTGTTCACCATGAATTACCTTTTAAAAGAGCAACAAGGAAAACCCAGCCAAGCACAAACTCCATTGTGAGTTGTCTGTGTCCTGTCCTGAGTACTGATTGGAACACCTGGGAATCCTGGTGCTGGGGCTCCTCTCCCAGCTGCAGAGTCAGTTTTGTGCTGTTTTTAACCAGCAGATGGAGGGCTCTATTTGCATGTTCTCTGAATATATGTTCAGCTTGGAATCTATGTGACCATAGAGGGCAATGGCCAGAAGAGATATGACTGCCTTTGTTTTGTGGGCATTGAACACTTAAGAATAGAATATGGTTTTCATTATATAACTTCCCAGAGTATATAGTTGGATATGTGCTTTCTTTTTACATATTCACATAACCGTTGTGGGATCGATTTCATGTTAGCCATAATGTAATATAAATCTACAACCAGAAATTTAGAAGGTTTTGTGAAGTGTTCAAGAGCACCCACAAGGTGAGAGTGAGCCCCAGTATGTGGACCTGTGCTCATCCCCACAGGACACACTGTCTCCTGACCTCCTGGAGGACAGAGTGAGCATGCTGGTGAGGAATGTGTAACCCCTCCTGTAATGGGGATGGGATCACTTTACCTCCTTTATCTTGCCGTGAAATATAGAGAGCATCAGGGTTTGTGCAAGTGTATTTCTAACATTTCAATGTCTATGCTTTCCTCCCAAGTCATCTCTGGGATTATTTGTAAGAATATTGGTGAGTGTGCTTAAATGGAATGAAGAGCATATAGGCAGAGTGTGTGATAGGATAAACATGGGTGTCATTATCAACAGTATCCAGAGTGAACAAATCAATTCTCTATAAAACTTCCTTTATTTTCTCTGGAATTTCTCTTTCCACTTCCCTTCACTATGTACCCACACAACTATTGGCTTTTCTCATGTTACTTAGAATAATTTTAGTTTTGAAGAATTTATATTGTATGTAATTTTGTTTGTAGGACTTTTTTTTTTCTTTTGCTCTGCACAAATTCTTAAAAATTCAACCATGCTGCTGTCTATAGCAAGAATCATTTATGTTAATGTTTGGCAGTTACCCAAGGAATGAACATAGCATAATTTTATTTTACTGTATTTTTTAATTTGTTAAATTATGTTAATTAACATTTATAATTTGCCCCAGGGGTACAGGACAGAATCATCAGGCTTACACATTTCACAGCAGTCACCATAGTACATACCCTCTCCAATGTCCATAACCCAACCACCCTATCCCTACTCCAATGCCCCCCAGCAACCCTCAGTTTGTTTTGTGTGATTAAGAGTCCTTTATGGATTGTCTCCCTCCTCATCCCATCTTGTTTCATTTTTTCCCTCCCTACCCCCAACCATCCCCTGTTCTGCCTTTCAAATTCCTCATATCAGGGAGATCATATGATAATTGTCTTTCTCTGATTGACTGCTTTCACTCAGCATAATATCTTTCACTTCCATCCACATCATTGGAATTGGCAAGATTTCATTTCTTCTGATGGCTGCTTGGTATTCCATTGTGTATATATATCAACATCTTCTTTATCCATTCATTTGTTGGTGGACATCTATGTTCTTCCCATAGTTTGGCTATTGTGGACATTGCTGCTATAAATATTTGGGTGCACATGGTGCTTCAGATCACTGTATTTGTATCCTTAGGGTAAATACCCACTAGTGTTATTGGTGCACTAGAGGGTAGTAGAGCAATTTATGCTTCCTAAGGTAGCTCTTTGTCCAACTTTTTGAGGAACTTCCATGCTGTTTTCCAGAGTTGTTGCACCAGCTTGCATTCCCATTGACAGTGTAGGAGGGTTCCCCTTTCTCTGCATCCTCACCAGCATCTATCATTTCCTGACTTGTTAATTTTAGCCATTCTGACTAGTGTGAGGTGGTATCTCATTGTGGTTTTGATTTGTATTTCCCTGATGCCGAGTGATGTGGAGGACATTTTCATGTGACTGTTGGCCACCTGGATGTCTTCTTTGCAGAAATGTCCGTTCATGACTCCTACCCATTTCTTGATTGGATTATTTATTCTTTGGGTGTTGAGTTTTATAACTTCTTTATAGATTTTGAATACTAGCCCTTTATCTGATATGTTATTTGTGAATATCTTCTACCATTCTTTCAGTTGTCTTTTGGTTTTGTTGACTTCTACCTTTGCTGTCCATAAAGTTTGATCTTGATGAAGTTCCAATAGCTCAGTATTGCCCTTGTTTCCCTTGAATTTGCTAATGTTTCTAGGATGACATAGCTGTGGCTGAGGTTGAAGGGGTTTCTTCCTGTGTTCTTCTCAAGGATTTTGATGGATATCTGTCTCACATTGAGGTCTTTTATACACTTTGAGTCTATTTTTGTGTGTGGTGCAAGGAAATTGTCCAGTTTCATTCCTCTTTATGTGGCTGTCCAATTTTATTGTATTTTTATTTATTTATTTATTTAAAAATTTTGAGTTTTATTTTATAGATTATATCTGTGGCAGAGAGTCTTACCTCTGGATCTCTTCTGCTTTGAATTCTTCTCTCTAGTCATTTTGCCCAGAGAAGGATGGATGAATGAGTGAACAAAAGCACAAATAGCAACCCAAACTCAAACAAAATACACAGTGGACAAGTATGAAGAGGTCAGAAACAACCAAACAAAAATACTGGGTGTGGAATAGAGAATATAATCTCCCGGGTGGAAAAAAAAAAAAAAGGGAGATCGACTTGGTCCTGCGCATATTTCGGGCTGTGTGTTAGAAGTAACTAAATTGGGGAGGCAAGATGGCGGGGAAGTAGGAGGAGGCACCATTTCAACCTGTACCCTAAAGTGAGCTGATTACCTACCAAAGAACACCGACCACCCGTGAAATCAGCCTGAGATCAGAATTATACACGTCTGGATCTCTACAGGAGCAGAAGACGCCAGTGGCAGGTAAAGCCAACTGGGAGCATTGGACTGATATCGGAAGATAAACAAAAGGGGGAGGGAGCCACCAGAGGTGACCAATTGGAAAGTAATACCCCAATACGAGAGTGCCCTGTGTCTGGGGACCAGCATTAACTTGGAGTCTGGTTGAAAGCACTCAAAAAACAAAGAGCAAAGAATTGAGGGGTGAAATAGTGGGAACCTGGGCTGTTAGGGTCAGGGACCTAAGTCTCGGGACCCAGGACAGTCTCCCCTGGTGCTGAGCCAGAGAGAGTGCGGCGGAGAAATCAGGTCTCCATCCCTGAGCCACCAGTGCTCCTGACCTGGCAGCGCAGGGGAGAATGAGTGGGGTCTGGCTCCAGTGAGGGGCTGGGAGCCTGGCCAGATGGCAATCCTGAAACGTGCGCATCCCACACCCTCCCTTGGGAGAGGTGCTCTTAGGCGCTAGCCTGGAGCTCTGGCATCCAGAAAAACCATACATTCATAGCCCAGGACAGCGGGAAAATCTCAGTGTGCAATCTCAGCTTGGAACCTCTCTGGCGGTCTGGAGCTGCCTATAACACCACTGTTGCCCTGGTTTTTGGTAAAACGAGGAGCTCCTGCATCCCCAGGGACAGTGACTAAGAACCAACTCTGCCAGCAGCTCTTGCAAAACATTCTGAGGCTTCTCTCTGAGAAGCAGGTCGGGGTGCAGTTTGCTCTCCTTTAAAACTCCAAAAACCATCAAAAGCTGTCAAGGCGAGAGAAAACAGATGAAAGAACATAAAAACCCCCAGAGAACAAAAGCCTGAAAAAAAAACAGTTTCCTCAGAGCCCACCCCCTTGAGGGGAGTGGGAGGACCTAACTCAGGGAACATCATTGTCTGAAAACCCACATGGCAGGCCCCACCCCCAGAAAACCCACCAGGAAGGAAAAAAAAAAAAGACTACAAGAGAACAACCACCACTACTTCATGAATACAACTTTTATTTTTAACTCTTTACCAATATTCTTGTTATTTTTTATACATACAGATAATTTTTAACCTATTTACCATCACACTGAGATGTCCAGTACATCACATTCTTTAAGAACCCTCTAACCTGAACTTTTTCATACATACACCCGTGTTTTTCTTTTGCTTTTTTTTAATTCTTTTTAAATTTTAACTTAGTTTAGTCTAGTTTATTCTTTTTTAATTTTTATTTTCTGTAATACATATAGAGTTAAACTTCAAGGTAATCCCCTTTCCCCAATCAATGTTACCCCTATAGGCAAACCAGTTTCTAATCCCCCTGTAACTTAGAAAAGTTGAGTCCCTCAACAAAAACATCAAAATACATTCAGGAAGAATCAAAATAACCTTCCTCACCCACACTGAGAATTTATAACCAATCTCCCAATTTTTCCTTCTGTCAGTGTTTCTGTGAATTTGTGTTTGTCATGATAATATATAAGTCTTATAGTTGAGGTTCTTTTTGATGAGGTTCTTCCATTTTTTTGCTTATAAATATATTTTTTTTCTCTTCTCATATAAATTTATCAGTCTTTTTGTTTGTCTGTTTTTCTTTGTATACTTCACAAATCTTACCTTGTGGCCCAATTGGGCCAAGCCTTCTCTTTTATCTTCCCTTTTTTTCCTGTCTCTCTCTATATATATCTTTTTTTTCCCTTTTTTCTTTTCCTTTTTTCTTTCTTCTTCTCTATTTCTTTTTCTTTTATTTTCTCTCTCATTTGGGTGGGGAACCCTGATTGCACAGAAGCATTCCAGGGTGCACCTTGAGTGCACCACAATCGATAAGTCCAGCTGCATCTGTTCAGTCATATCTTACCAAAATGACTAGGAGGAGGAATACCCAACAGAAGAAAAATACAGAGGATGGACCTTCTGCAACAGAGCTAATGGCTATTGACATAGACAATATGTCAGAAAAGGAATTCAGACTAACAATTATCCAGGCAATAGCTAGGTTGGAGAAAGCCATGGATGACCAAACAGAATTGATTAGGGAAGAACTGAAAGCCACCAGGGATGATGTTCACAATGTTAGGGCAGAACTGAAAGCCACCAGGGATGATGTTCAAAATGCTCTCAATGAGTTCCAATCGAATCTAAATTCTCTAAAAGCTAGGGTAACTGAGACATAAGATAGAATCAGTGATCTGGAGGACAAACGGATAGAGAGAAAGGATCAGGAGGAAGCCTGGAAGAAACAGCTCAGAAGCCACGAAAACAGAATCAGGGAAATAAATGATGCCATGAAACGTTCCAACGTCATAATTATTAGAATCCCTGAAGGGGAGGAAAAAGAGAGAAGTCTAGAAGTTATAGTGGAAGAAGTTGTCTATGAAAATTTTCCCAATCACACGAATGGAAACAACGTTCATGTACTAAAGGCAGAGAGATTTCCTCCCAAGATTTTAGATTCTCAAAAGTCCTCACGACACCTTATAGTTAAAATGAGGAATTATGTTTCACGACAGACCCTCTTAAAACCAGCTAGGACAAAGAGGCTCCTTACCTACAGAGGAAAGCCCATTAGAATAACGTCAGACCTTTCCAAAGAGACCTAGAAAGCCAGGAAGGGCTGGCAAAATACATTCAGAGTACTAAATGAGAAGAACATGCAACCAAGTATACTCTATCCAACAAGACTGACTTTTAAAATGGATGGAGAGATAAAGAGATTCCAAGACCGGCAAGGCTTAAAAGACTATGCAACCACCAAGCCAACACTGCAGGAAATATTAAGGGGGGTCCTATAAAAGAGAAAAAATCCTAAGAATATCACTGGTCAGAAATATAGAAACAATCTACAGACAGAAAGACTTCAAAGTCAACACGATGTCAATAAAAACCAATCTCTCAATAATCACTCTCAATGTGAATGGCCTAAATGCGACCAAAAAACGACACAAGGATGCAGATTGGATAAAACGACAGGACCCATCCATATGTTGTCTACAAGAGACCCATTTTGAACCTAAGGAGACACCCAGACTGAAAGTGAAGGGATGGAGAAGCATCTTTCATGCCAATGGGCCTCAAAAGAAGGACGGGGTGGCGAGTCTCATATCAGATAAATTAGATTTTAAACTAAAGACTGTAGTCAGAGATACAGAAGGACACTACATAATGCTTAAAGGGACTATCCACCAAGATGATCTAACAATTGTGAATATCTATGCCCCCAATATGGGAGCAACAAATTACATAAGAAAACTATTCATCGAGATAAAGAGTCATATTAATATGAATACAATAATAGTAGGAGATCTTAATAAGACTCTCTCAGTAACAGACAGGACATCAAAGCAGAAAATTAATAAAGAAATAAGAGCATTGAATGAAACATTGGACCAGATGGACCTCATAGACATATACAGAACATTCCACCCTAAAACAGCAAAATACCCATTCTTCTCAAGTGCACATGGAACCTTCTCCAGAATAGACCACATACTAGGTCACAAAGCAGGACTCAACCTATACCAAAATACTGACATTATTCCCTGCATATTCTCAGATCACAATACTTTGAAACTGGAGCTCAATCACAAGGAAAAGTTTAGAAGGAACTCAAACACCTGGCAGCTAAAGACCACCTTGCTTAAGAATGCTTGGATCAACTAGGAGATCAAAGAAGAACTTCAACAATTCATGGAAACCAATGAGAATGAAGACAGTTTGCTCCAAAACCGATGGGATACAGCAAAAGCGGTTCTAAGGGGGAAGTAGATAGCCATCCAAGCCTCCCTCAAAAAAATTGAAAAATCCAGAATACAACAGCTGTCTCTACACCTTAAAGAACTGGAGAGTCAACAACAAATCAAACCAACTATACACGCAAGAGAGAAAATAATCAAGAATACAGCAGAAATCAAGAGGTAGAAACGAGAGATACAGTAGAATGTATCAACGAAAATAGAAGCTGGTTTTTTGAAAGAATCAATAAGATCGATAAACCATTGGCCACACTAATCCAAAAGAAAAGAGAGAAAGCCCAAATTAATAAAATGATGAATGATAAGGGAGAGATCACAACTAAAACCAAGGAAATGGAAATAATCATCAGAAATTATTACCAAAAGTTATATGCCAATAAGCTAAGCAACCTAGATGAAATGGATGCATTCCTGGATAACTACAAACTCCAAAAATTGAACCAGATGAAATTGACAACCTGAATAAACCGATATCTAGTAACGAGATTGAAGCAGTGATCAAAAACCTCCCATAAAACAAGAGCCCAGGCAAAGACCCTACCAAAAAGGACAATTTCAGACCAATATCACCGATGAATATGCATGCAAAGATTCTCAACAAGAGCCTAGAAAACAGGATCCAACAGCACATTAAAAAGGTTATCCACCATGACCAGGTGGGATTCATCCCTGGGTTGCAAGGTTGGTTCAACATTTGCAAATCAATCAGTGTGATAGAACAAATCAATAAGGGAAGAGAGAAGAACCACATGGTCCTCTCAATTGATGCAGAAAAAGCATTTGACAAAATCCAGCATCTGTTCCTGATGAAAATGCTTCAAAGTATAGGGATGGAGGGAACATTCCTGAACTTCATAAAATCTATTTATGAAAGACCCACAGCAAATATCATCCTCAATGGGAAAAAACTTACAGCCTTCTCGTTGAGATCAGGAACACTATAAAGATGTCCATTCTCATCACTCTTGTTCAACATAGCATTAGAAGATCTAGCAACGGCAATCAGACAACAAAGAGAAATAAAATGTACCCAAATTGACAAGGAAGAAGGCAAACTCTCTTTCTTCTCAGATGACATGATTCTTTATATGGAAAACCCCAGAAGCTCCACCCCCAAACTACTAGAACTCATACAGCAATTCAGTAACGTGGCAGGATACAAAGTCAATGTACAGAAATCAGTGGCTTTCTTATACACTAACAATGAAAATACAGAAAGGGAAATTAGAGAATCGATTCTATTTACTATAGCACCAAGAACCATAAGATACCTGAGAAGAAACCTAAACAAAGATGTAAAGTATCTGTTCTCGAGGAACTACAGAACTCTCATGGAAGAAATTGAAGAAGACACAAAAAGATGGAAGACTGTTCCATGCTCTTGGATTGGAAGAATAAACATTGTTAAAATGTCTATACTGCCTAGAGCAATCTATACTTTTAATGCCATTCCGATCAGAATTCCACCGGTATTTTTCAAAGAGCTGGAGCAAATAATCCTAAAATTTGTATGGAATCAGAAGAGACCTCAAATTGCTAAGGAAATGTTGAAAAACAAAAACAAAACTGTTCGCATCATGTTTGCGGATTTCAAGCTTTACTACAAAGCTGTGATCATCAAGACAGCATGGTACTGGCATAAAAACACACACAGACCAGTGGAACAGAGTAGAGATCCCAGATATGGACCTCAACTCTATGGTGAAATAATCTTTGACAAAACAGGAAAAAATTTACAATGGAGAAAAGACAGTCTCTTCAATAAATGGTGCTGGGAAAGCTGGACAGCGATATTTAGAAGAATGAAACTCGACCATTCTCTTACACCGTACACAAAGATAAACTCGAAATGGATAAAAGACCTCAACGTGAGATTGGAATCTATCAGAACCCTAGAGGAGAACAAAGGCAGTAACCTCTTCGATATCAGCCACAGCAACTTCTTTCAAGATATGTCTCCAAAGGCAAAGGAAACAAAAGCGAAAATGAACTTTCGGGACTTCATCAAGATCAAAAGCTTCTGCACAGCAAAGGAAACCGTCTACAAAACAAAAATGCAACCCACGGAATGGGAGAAGATATTTGCAAATGACAGTACAGACAAAAGGTTGATATCCAGGATCTATAAAGAACTTCTCAAACTCAACACAAACAAAACAGATAATCATATCAAAAAATGGGCAGAAGATATGAACAGACACTTCTCCAATGAAGACATACAAATGGCTATCAGACACATGAAAAAATGTTCATTATCACTAGCCATCAGGGAGATTCAAATTAAAACAACATTGAGATACCACCTGACACCAGTTAGAATGGCCAAAATTAGCAAGACAGGAAACAACGTGTGTTGGAGAGGATGTGGGGAAAGGGGAACCCTCTTCCACTGTTGGTGGGAATGCAAGTTGGTGCAGCCACTTTGGAGAACAGTGTGGAGATTCCTGAAGAAATTAAGAATAGAGCTTTCCTATGACCCTGCAATTGCACTGCTGGGTATTTACCCCAAAGATACAGATGTAGTGAAAAGAAGGGCCATCTGTACCCCACTGTTTATTGCAGCAATGGCTACGGTCGCCAAACTCTGGAAAGTACCAAGATGCCCTTCAACGGATGAATGGATAAGGAAGATGTGGTCCATATACACAATGGAGTATTATGCCTCCATCAGAAAGGACGAATACCCAACATTTGTAGCAACATGGACGGGACTGGAAGAAATTATGCTGAGTGAAATAAGTCAAGCAGAGAGAGTCAAGTATCATATGGTCTCACTTATTTGTGGAGCATAACAAATAACATGGAGGACATGGGGAGATGGAGAGGAGAGGGAGTTGAGGGAAACTGGAAGGGGAGATGAACCATGAGAGACTATGGACTCTGAAAAACAACCAGAGGCTTATGAAGTGGCGGCAGGGGGGTGGGGGGGTGGGGGGTTGAGGAACCAGGTGGTGTGTAATAGGGAGGGCACGTACTGCATGGAGCACTGGGTGTGATGCGGAGAGCCTTCTACCTTCCTCTCTCTCTGCCTGCCTCTCTTGTGATTTCTCTCTGTCAAATAAATAAAATCTTTTAAAAAATAATTCTTAATTGTACGTCATTATAGCTCAGTTACAGTTTATTGAGGAGAAGAGTAAACATCACTCAAGAGCCTCACCTCATCCTCTGGAAAGGAGTTTCATGTTTTTGGTTATATGCAGGATATTTATTTCATATAAGGTGAAAATATGACCATGTTATTTTCTCTATATTCAGAATGAGTTTGATTTAAGAAGATGCATACTGATGCCCACGTTTACAGAAGGTTGATGTGTGATGGTTAAGTTTATCTGCCAAAGTGACTGGGTCATGTGTGCCCAGATTAAACATTGCTTCTGTGGGTGCCTATAATGCTGTTCCAGAAGAGAATGGTATTTGCAGCCATGATCTCTGGGCCAGTGGGCATCATCCAATCCATTAAGGTTCTGAATAGAAGGAAATGCAGAGGAGGAATTCCCTCATTCTTTCCTGTATGCTTGTCTTTCTGCCTTTGGAGACAATTACACTTTCATAACTCCAAGTTCTCCAACTTATGCTATTTCAAGAAAGCTAATGTATTAGACCCATGCTGTCCTTTCCCTGGTGTTTGGCAGAATCAGCTCATCCTGTAGATACTGAAGGTGAACCCACAGGTTGCACAAGAAAGTTTCAGGGACTCCATGGATTTCACAAGTTCTCCCCCAGACTCCACCAATCGCACTTCACATGGACACCTGCAGACATGAGATCTCCACTGTTTCTCTCAGTCATATCCTGTCACATACTCAATGTCTCTTGTTCAACATAAATTAGCTTTTAAAATAGTAAGTAGGGAAACCCAGCCAAGCACAAATTCCATAGTGAGTTGTTTGTGTTCTGTCTTGATCAATGCATGGGATCATCTTGGATTACTGGGCCTGGGGCTCCTCTCTCATTTGTAGGGTCAGGGCTGGGCTGCTTTAATCAGCAGAACGAGGGCCCTATTTGCATGTCCTCTGCCTATACAGCTAGCTTGGGATCTGTGTTTACAGAGTGGTCAGCGACCAGATCAGATGTGATTGCTTTTGACTCGGTGGTATTGACAACATTTGCAAAATAGGATTTTTGATTAAATGATTTTCCAGAGTACACACTTGGGGTTCATGTGCTATGTGGTTTTTGCATATTCACACAAGTCTTGTGGCATAGACGTCATGTTACCACGCAAAGTGATGTGAACCTACATCCAGAATTTAGAGGGTTTGTGAGACGTCCAAGAGCACATGTGGGGTGAGAGTGAGCCTCAGGATGTATATCTGTGCTCCTCCCCATAGGATCTCCTACATTTCTGAACCACTTGCCGAACAGAATGGGCAGGCTCATGAGGAATGTGGAACCCATCTTGTATGGGGACAGGGTGGTTTTGCTTACTCTAGAGTTTCCCTGAAATACAGAGTGAATCAGGGTTCTGAGGTGTGTTTTCAAGTCTCTGACATTGCACTATCTCTGCATCCCTCCTGAGTCATCTCTGGGATTATCTCTAATAGCTGTGGTGTGTGTATTTGACACAGGATGAAGTTCACATGTGTTGAGTGTATGATATGGGAAACACTGTGGTGTAAGTCAACATTCTCAAGAGTGAGAAGGTCATGTCCCCTTAGATTTTCCTGTATTTCCCCTGCAATTCCTCCTTCTTCTCTTCCTTTCTTCACTCTGTCCCCACATAACTATTGATCTTTCTCATGTTACCTTACACTAAGTTCAATTTTCTAGAATGTAAAAATGCTAGTTTTACTATATGTCCTTTTATTTTTAGGGCTTATTTTTCTCAGCATCAATCCTTGGGAATATATTCATGTGGTTGTGTATATCAAAACTCATCAGTTTTATATATTGGTAGCATTTCAGAATGAACACAGGAGAATTTTATTTTTTCAGTAGATTTTTAGGATTGGGATCATTTTCAGTTTCAGGTATTTCAATAAAGTTGCTTCCTATACTAGACTTGAAAGTGTAAATTCAGACAATGTGTTATTTTTTTATTTGTTTATTTACAGCATAATAGTGTTCATTGTTTTGGCATCACACCCAGTACCCCATGCAGTACATGCCCTCCCTATTACCCACCACCTGGTTCCTCAACCTCCCACCCCCCCGCCTCTTCAAAACCCTCTGGCTGTTTTTCAGAGTCCATAGTCTCTCATGGTACATCTCCCCTTCCAGTTTCCCTCAACTCCCTCTCCTCTCCATCTCCCCATGTCCTCCATATTATTTGTTATACTCCACAAATAAGTGAGACCATATGATACATGACTCTCTCTACTTGACTTATTTCGCTCAGCATAATTTCTTCCAGTCCCGTCCATGTTGCTACAAAAGTTGGGTATTCGTCCTTTCTGATGGAGGCATCATACTCCATTGTGTATATGGACCACATCTTCCTTATCCATTCATCCGTTGAAGGGCATCTTGGTTCTTTCCACAGTTTGGCGACCGTAGCCATTGCTGCAATAAACATTGGGGTACAAATGGCCCTTCTTTTCACTACATCTGTATCTTTGGGGTAAATACCCAGCAGTGCAATTGCAGGGTCATAGGGAATCTGAGATACAGTAGAACGTATCAATGAAACTAGAAGCTGGTTTTTTGAAAGAATCAATAAGATTGATAAACCATTGGCCACACTATTCCAAAAGAAAAGAGAGAAAGCCCAAATTAATAAAATTGTGAATCTAAAGGGAGAGATCACAACTAACACCAAGGAAACAGAAACAATCATCAGAAATTATTACCAAAAGTTATATGCCAATAAGCTAAGCAACCTAGATGAAATGGAGGCATTCCTGGAAAACTACAAACTCCCAAAACTGAACCAGGAAGAAATTGAGAGCCTGAATAGACCGATATCTAGTAACGAGATTGAAGCAGTGATCAAAAACCTCCCATAAAACAAGAGCCCAGGACCTGACGGATTCCCTGGGGAATTCTACCAAACTTTCAAAGAAGAAATAACCTCAATTCTCCTGAAGCTGTTCCAAAAACTTGAAGCAGAGGGAAAACTTCCAGACTCTTTTTATAAAGCCAGCATTACCCTGATCCCCAAACCAGGCAAAGACCCTAACAAAAGGGAGAATTTCAGACCAATATCACTGATGAATATGGATGCAAAGATTCTCAACAAGATCCTAGCAAACAGGATCCAGCAGCACATTAAAAAGATTATCCACCATGACCAGGTGGGATTCATCCCTGGGTTTCAAGGTTGGTTCAACATTTTCAATCAATCAGTGTGATAGAACAAATCAATAAGGGAAGAGAGAAGAACCACATGGTCCTCTCAATGGATGCAGAAAAAGCATTTGACAAAATCCAGCATCCGTTCCTGATGAAAACGCTTCAAAGTATAGGGATAGAGGGAACATTCCTGAACTTCATAAAATCTGTCTATGAAAGACCCACAGCAAATATCATTCTCAATGGGAAAAAGCTTGCAGCCTTCCCGTTGAGATCAGGAACACGATAAAGATGCCCATTCTCACCACTCTTGTTCAACATATTATTAGAAGTTCTAGCAACGGCAATCAGACAACAAAGATAAATAAAAGGTATCCAAATTGGCAAGGTAGAAGTCAAACTCTCTCTCTTCGCAGATGATATGATTCTTTATATGCAGACAATGTGTTATTTATACATTTTCCACAACAACAACTAACCGGAAGTATTGTGGAGGTGCACATTTGAATCAATGTGCAAAGCTGGGAGGATTTTCTTATTAAGTAATTGATTTTTTTAAGTTAAATTAAAAATTTTCAGTGTTCCAGAATTCACACCCAGTGAATGCAATATGCGCCCTCCTTAATACCCAGCATCACAGTCACCTAACCTCCCACCCCCTCCATTCCCAAACCCTCAGTTAATTTCTCAGAATCCACAGTCTTTCATGGTTCATGTTCCCATCCGATTTTCCCCAATTCACTCTTCCTTTCCTCCTCCTAATGACCTCCAAGTTGTTCCTTATGTTCCAAAAATAAGTGAAACCATATGCTAATTGACTCTCTTTGCTTGACTTATTTCAGTCAACATAATCTCCTCCAGTCTTTCCATGTTGATACAAATGTTGGGTATTCTTCCTTTCTGAAGTAGGCATAATACTCCATAGTATATATGGACCACATCATCTTTATCCATTTATCTGTTGAATGGCATCTCCGTACTTTCCACATTTTGGCAACTGTGGCTATTGCTGCTTTGAACACTGGGGTTATGTAGTTGTTTTTAGAAGCTCAGTTTCAGAGATGGGAATTAGTATTTATTTATTTATTCATTTCCTTCAGAGTGTTATGTTTAAGTATTAGTGTTAGAGTTAGGTTTAGATTTCAGGATTAGGGGTTAGGGACTAAGGATTAGGGCTCAGGGCAAGTGCCTGGTATTTTGAAGTTCAGAACATCCCCGGAAAATAAAACTCGACCTTTCGTAAGATGAGAATGGTCCTGGAAGAGATCTAGTGAACTGAGTAAGAAGGGGATTTGGTGCTCTACATACTTGTTTTTTAAAATGTTGATTCTAGTGGTGGACAAGATGTCTGAGGAGTAGGGGACCTTATTTAAATTGGTTCCCTGAATTGTGTTGGAGACATACCAGAGAACTCTAAATACTCACAAAATCAATCTGAGGTGTAAGAGTTTATATCATCATAGATACCTACAGAATATCTCTGGTCGCTGGTTTTGAGATATGAAGTGCGGAGTCATTATTCTGTGGGTATATAACAGAAGATAAATGGAAGGTGGAGGAAGCTTCCAAGGTCCTGCAACCCTAGATGGCAAAATTTTCCTGTGATGCTGGTTGTGCACAGACTTACAGACTAGTAGCAACAGAGAAAGGACTTTAGGGTAGCCCAATCTCTGAAACATGGAGCTGCAGTGTCTTGCATGAAAACGTGGGATTGCTGGTTGTTTGAGAAGCACAAAGGGCAGAGATGTGCCTGGACTTTGTAGCAAGGGCTGGGAATGCTTCTCTGTGGTGCACAAACCAAGACACTGTGGTTTTTAGCAGCACAGACAAAAATGGAGTCCGTGTGGTCTGAAGGACTTTCTGGAGAACAGATTGTGATTTCTCAGGTCTGACATAGAAGCCTGAATACAGTTATTTCTGCTCTGACTCTCCAAAAGGCACAGGAAGCAATCCAGGGAAAATTTTGAGAGAACAAAAGCCCCCCCAAACCGGCTTTCACTAAGCCCATCCACCCACAAGGGGCAGAGCAACCCTGCCCAATAAGGGGTGCCTGAGTAAATCTGCAGCAGGCCCCTCCTTCAGAAGACAGGGTGAAAGAACAAGAGGCGTACAACCCTAAGGTCCCTGTAAAATAGGTACATTTTGCTTGGGTTGTGGACAGTAACTTGGGCTTTGTATATTCCCTCAAAAACTCCTCAACAGAATGACTAGGAGGATGAATAACCAACACAGGAAAAATTTGGAGACTGAACTCTGCCACAGAACTAATGGATATGGATATAAGCAACATGTCAGAAATATACTTCAGTGTAACAGTTATACAGACAATGGCTAGGTTGGAGAGAATGATTAATGGCAACATAGATTCTCTAAGGGCAGAAGTGAGCGATGATCTGGCAGAACTTAAAAATGCTATCAGTGAGATCCATTCTAATATAGATAATTTAAAAGTCAGGGTATTGGTAACTGTTTCCTTTGCTGTGCAAAAGCTTTTGATCCTGATGAAATCCGAATAGTTCATTTTTGCCCTTGCTTCCCTTGCCTTTGCCGTTGTTCCTAGGAAGATGTTGCTACGGCTGAGGTCGAAGAGGTTGCTGCCTGCATTCTCCTCAAGGATTTTGATGGATTCCTTTCTCACATTGAGGTCCTTCATCCATTTGGAGTCTATTTTCGTGTGTGGTGTAAGGAAGTGGTCCAATTTCATTTTTCTGCATGTGGCTGTCCAATTTTCCCAGCACCATTTATTGAAGAGGCTGTCTTTTTTCCATTGGACATTCTTTCCTGCTTTGTCGAAGATTAGTTGACCATAGAGTTGAGGGTCGATTCCTGGGCTCTCTATTCTGTTCCACTGATCTATGTGTCTGTTTTTGTGCCAGTACCATGCTGTCTTGATGATGACAGCTTTGTAATAGAGCTTGAAGTCCGGAATTGTGATGCCACCAACTTTGGCTTTGTTCTTCAATATTCCTTTGGCTATTCGAGGTCTTTTCTGGTTCCATATAAATTTTAGGATTATTTGTTCCATTTCTTTGAAAAAAATGGGTGGTATTTTGATAGGGATTGCATTAAATGTGTAGATTGCTTTAGGTAGCATAGACATTTTCACAATATTTATTTTTCCAATCCAGGAGCATGGAACATTTTTCCATTTCTTTGTGTCTTCCTCAATTTCTTTCATGAGTACTTTATAGTTTTCTGCATATAGATTCTTAGCCTCTTTAGTCAGGTTTATTCCTTGGTATATTATAGTGTTGGGTGCAATTGTAAATGGGATTGACTCCTTAATTTCTCTTTCTTCTGTCTTTTTGTTGGTCTAGAGAAATTAAACTGATTTCTGTGCACTGATTTTATATCCTGACACTTTACTGAATTCCTGTACAAGTTCTAGCAGTTTTAGAGTGGAGTCTTTTGGGTTTTCCACATATAGTATCATATCATCTGCGAAGAGTGATAGTTTGACTTCTTCTTTACCAATTTGGATGGCTTTAATTTCTTTTTGTTGTCTGATTGCTGAGGCTAGGACTTCTAGTACTATGTTGAATAGCAGTGGTGATAATGGACATCCCTGCCGTGTTCCTGACCTTAACGGAAAAGCTTTCAGTTTTTCTCCATTGAGAATGATATTTGCGGTGGGTTTTTCATAGATGGCTTTGATAATATTGAGGTATGTGCCCTCTATCACTACACTTTGAAGAGTTTTGATCATGAAGGGATGCTGTACTTTTTCAAATGCTTTTTCAGCATCTATTGAGAGTATCATATGGTTCTTGTTCAACTGACAGAATGGGAGAAGATATTTGCAAATGACATATCAGATAAAGGGCTAGTGTCCAAAATCTATAAGGAACTTAGCAAACTCAACACCCAAAGAACAAACAATCCAATCAAGAAATGGGCAGAGGACATGAACAGACATTTCTGCAAAGAAGACATCCAGATGGCCAATAGACACATGAAAAAGTGCTCCACCTCACTGCATCAGGGAAATACAAATCAAAACCACAATGAGATATCACCTCACACCAGTCAGAATGGCTAAAACTAACAAGTCAGGAAATGACAGATGCTGGAGAGGATGTGGAGAAAGGGGAACCCTCCTCCACTGTTGGTGGGAATGCAAGCTGGTGCAACCACTCTGGAAAACAGCATGGAGGTTCCTCAAAATGTTGAAAATAGAACTACCCTATGACCCAGCAATTGCACTACTGGGTATTTACCCTAAAGATACAAACATAGTGATCTGAAGGGGCACGTGTACCCGAATGTTTATAGCAGCAATGTCTACAATAGCCAGACTATGGAAAGAACCTAGATGTCCATCAACAGATGAATGGATAAAGAAGATGTGGTATATATACACAATGAAATACTATGCAGCCATCAAAAGAAATGAAATCTTGCCATTTGCAACGACGTGGATGGAACTAGAGCATATCATGCTTAGTGAAATAAGTCAATCGGAGAAAGACAACTATCATATGATCTCCCTGATATGAGGACATGGAGAAGCAACATGGGGGGTAGGGGGATAGGAGAAGAATAAATGAAACAAGATGGGATTGGGAGGGAGACAAACCATAAATGACTCTTAATGTCACAAAACAAACTGGGGCTTGCTGGGGGGAGGTGGGATTGGGAGAGGGGGAGTGGGCTATGGACATTGGGGAGGGGAGGCCAACCATAAGAGACTATGGACTCTGAAAAACAACCTGAGGGTTTTGAAGGGTCAGGGGTGGGAGGTTGGGGCAACCTGAGGGTTTTGAAGGGTCAGGGGTGGGAGGTTGGGGGAACAGGTGGTGGGTAATGGGGAGGGCACGTTTTGCATGGAGCACTGGGTGTTGTGCAAAAAGAATGAATACTGTTATGCTGAAAAAATAAATAAAATGGAAAAAAAATTCAGGGTAAATGAGGCAGAGGAATGGATTAGTGATGTAGAAGACAGACTGTAGAAAAGGAGGATTAGGAGGAGGCCTGGAACACACAGCTTAGAATCCATGAAAACAGGGTTCAAGAAATAAATGACCCCATGAAACATACCTATGTATGTTTCATACATAAGTATTGTATGTATATACAATTATTGGGATCTCTTAGGGGGTGGAGAGAGAGAGAGGACTAGAATATGTATTTGAGCCAATTCTAGCGGAGAACATCCCTAATCTGGGGAATGATATAAGCACTCGTGCCCTAGAAGCAGAGGGGACCCCTCCCAAGATCAAGGAAAATAAAACAATGCCACGGCAACTAGTAGTAAAATACGCAAATCTTAGAAGCAAGGAAACCATCCTAAGGGCAGTTATAGGGAAGATATTACTTATGTACAGAGGGAAGAGACTCAGAATAATGTCATACCTGTCCACAGAGTCCTGGCAACCAGAAAGAGCTGGTAGGATATACTCAGGGCATAAATGTAAAAAATATGCAGCCAAGATTATTTTGGCAAAGTTCTCACCTAAACGGGTGGAGACTCAAGGAACTTCCAAGACTGACAGAGACTGAAAGAATATGTAACCACTAAGCCAGAACTACAGGAAATATTAAGGAGGGGGTGTCCTAAATATGAGAAAGATACAAAGAACTTGATAGAACAGAAATTTATAGAGACGATCTATGGATACAAGGTCTTCACATACAACATGATGACAGTAAAATCATATCTTTCAATAATGACTCTCAACATGAACGTCCTAAATGCTCCCATAAAATGGCACAGGGTTGCAGATTAGGTAAGAAGATAGGTTCCATCCACATGGTGTCTACAAGAGACTCATTCTGAACGTAAACATACGTCTAGACTGAAAGTGAAGGGACGGAGAGCCATCTTTCATGACAATGACTGCAAAGAAAGCTGGGGTAGCCATTCTCATATCAGACAAATTATATTTTAAGCTAGACTATAATTATAGATGCAGAGGGACACTACGTCGTGCTAAAAGTTTCTATCTACCAATAAGATCTAACAATTGTAAACATCTATAACCCCAACATGGGAGCAGTCAACAACATAGGCCAACTGTTAACAGCAACAAAAAACATATTGTTAGTAATACCCTAATTGTAGGAGACCTCAACACCCTAGTATCAACAATAGACTCATCATCTAAGCAGAAAATCATCAAACAAGAGCTTTGAATGACCCAATAGACCAGTTGGACCTCATAGACATACACAGAACATTCCACCCTAAAACATCAGAATATTCATTCTTCTCAAGCACTCATGGATGTTTCTCCAGAATAGACCACATACTGGGTCACGAATCAGGTCTCAACAGATACCAAAAGACTGAGATTACTCCCTGAATATTCTCAGGCCATAATGCTTTCAAAAGGAGCTCAATCACAAGGAAAAGCTTGGAAGGAATTCAAATTCTTGGAAGATAAAGACCATCCTACTCAAGAATGTTTGGATCAACCAGGAAGTCAAAGAAGAACTTAAACAATTCATGGAAACCAATGAGAATGAAAACACATCAGTCCAAAGACTATGGGACATGGCAAATGTGGTCCTAAGGGGGGAAATACATAGCCATCTAAGCCTCAATCACACACACACACACACACACACACACACACACACACACACACACAAGAAAAATCGTAAATGCACCAACTATGTTTACACCTTAAGGAAATGGAGAATCAACAGCAAATTAAGCCTAACCTGTGCACTGGAAGAGGAATGATTAAGATTAGAGCAGAGATCAATGAATTAGAAACCAGAAATACAGTAGGGCATATTAAAGAAAGTAGAAGCTGGTTCACTGAAAGAATTAATAAGGTCAATAAAACACTGGCCAGACTTTTCCAAAGGAAAAGAGAAAGGACCCAAATTATTACATTGTGAATTTAAGGGGAGAGATCATGACTAAGACCAAGAAAATAGAAAAAATCATCAGATATTATTATCATCAGCTATATGTCAATACGTTAAGCAACCTAGAAGAAATGGTTGCGTTCCTTGCAACCTGTAAACTTCCAAGACTGAAACAGGAAAAAATTGACAACATGTATAGATCAATAACCAGTAACAAGATTGCAGCAATGATCACAAACCTCCCCAAAACAGGAATCCAGGACATGCTGGTTTCTGTGGGGAATTCTACCAAATATTCAAAGAAGAAATAATACCTATTCTCCTGAACCTTTTTCAAAATATAGAAAGAGATGGAAACGTTCCAGTCTCATTCCATGAGGCCAGCATTACCTTGAGCCCAAAACCAGGCAAAGACCCCATCAAAGGGGAGAATTCCAGACCAATATCCCTACTGAATATAGATGCCGAGATTCTCAACAAGATCCTAGCTAATAACATACAATACTACATTAAAAGGATTATCCATGACAACCAGTGGGATTTTTCCCTGAGCTGCAAGATCCATTCAACACTTGCAAATCAGTCGATGTGATAGAACAAATGAGTAAGAGAGAACAAAATGTTCCTCTCAACTGATGCAGAAATAGCATTCGGTAAAATACAGCATCCGTTCCTGATTAAAACTCTTCAGAGTGTAGGGATAGAGGGAACTTTCCTCAATTTCATAAATTCCGTCTATGAAAAACCCACAGAAAATGTCATCCTCAATGGGGAAAAGCTGAGAAATTTCCCCTTAAGATCAGGAACATGACAAGGATGCCCCCTCTCGCCACTATTGTTCAACATCATACTAGAAGTCTAGCAACAGCAATCAGAAAACAAAAAGAAATAAATACATGGTCAAAGAATTAAGCTGTCTCTTTTTGCAGATGACATGATACTTTATGTGGAAAACCTAAAAGACTCCACCCCCAAACTGCTAGAACTCATACAGCAATTCAGGAATCGGCAGGATACAAACCCAATACACAGGAATCGGTTGCTTTTATACAAACTAACAAGGAATCCGTGGAAAAAGAAATTAGAGAATCGATTCCATTTACAATAGCACCAAAAATCTTAAGATACCTTGGAATAAACCTAACAAAAGAGGTAAAGGATCTGTACTCAAGGAACTACAGAACACTTATGACAGAAATCAGAGAAGACAGAAAAAGAGAAAAAACATTTCATGCTCATGGTTCAGAAGAAAAAATATCATTAATATATCTATGTCATTGGGGTGCCTGGGTGGCTCAGTGGATTAAGCCGCTGCCTTTGGCTCAGGTCGTGATCCCAGGGTCTTGGGATCGAGCCCCGCATCGGGCTCTCTGTTCAGCGGGGAGCCTGCTTCCCCCTCTCTCTCTGCCTGCCTCTCTGCCTACTTGTGATCTCTCTCTCTGTCAAATAAATAAAATAAATAAATATATCTATGTCATATATCTATTATATATCTATATATGTCTATTATATCATATATCTATGTCATAATATGCTGTCAAGAGCGACCTATACTTTCAATGCCATCCTGATCTAAATACCATCAGCATTTTTCAAAGTGCTGGGAATAATAATCCTAAAATTTACACAGAAGCAGAAAAGATCCTGAATCAAAAAGGAAATGTTGAAAAAGGAAAAGAAAGCTGGGGGCATCACGTTGCCTGATGTCAAGCTTTACTACAAAGCTGTGATCACCAAGACAGTATGGTACTGGCACAAAAACAGACACATAGACCAGTGGAACAGAGTAGAGAGCCCAGATATGGACCCTCAACTCTATGGTCAAATAACCTTCAACAAAACAGGAAAAAATATCCAGTGGAAAAAAGACAGTCTCTTCAATAAATGGTGCTGGGAAAACTGGACTGCTATATGTAGAAGAATGAAACTCGATCATTCTCTTACACCATACACAGAGAAAAGCTCTAAATGGATAAAGAGCTCAACATGAGGCAGGAATCTATCAAAATTCTATAGGAGAACATGGACAGTAACCTACTCGACATCAGCCACAGCAACTTCTTTCAAGATATGTCTCCAAAGGCAAAAGAAACAAAAGCGAAAATGAACTTTTGGGACTTCATCAAGATCAAAAGCTTCTGCACAGCAAAGGCAACAGTCAACAAAACAAAAAGGCAACCCACATAATGGGAGAAAATATTTGCAAATGACAGTAGAGACAAAGGGCTATTATCCAAGATCTATAGAAAACTCATCAAACTCAATACACACAAAACAGATAATCATGTCAACAAATGGGCAGAGGACACAAACAGACACTTCTCCAAGGAAGACATTCAAATGGCTAACAGATAAACGAAAAAATGTTTATCATTACAAGCCATCAGGGAGATTCAAATCTAAACCACATTGAGATACCACCTTACACCAGTTAGAATGGCCAAAATTAACAAGTCAGTAAACAACGTGTGTTGGAGAGGATGTGGAGAGAGGGGAACACTATTCCACTGTTGGTGGGAATGCAAGTTGGTGCAGCCACTTTGTAAAAGAGTGTGGAGATTCCTTAAGAAATTGAAAATAGAGATACCCTATGACCCTGCAATTGCACTACTGTGTATTTACTTCAAGGATACCGCTGTGGTGAAAAGAAGGGTCATCTGTACAACAATATTCATAACAGCCATGTCACGGTCGCCAAACTGTGGAAATAACCAAGATGCCCTTCCACGGAAAAATGGATAAGGAAGATGTAGTCCATATACACGATGGAGTATTATGCCTCCACCAGAAAGGATGAATACGGGGTGCCTGGGTGGCTCAATGGGTTAAAGCCTCTTCCTTCAGCTCAGGTCAAGATCCCAGGGTCCTGGGATTGAGCCCCGCATCAGGCTCTCTACTCCGCGGGGAGCCTGCTTCTTCCTCTCTCTCTGCCTGCCTCTCTGCCTAGTTGTGATTTCTCTCTGTCAAATAAATAAAATATTCAAAAAATAAAGAAAGGATGAATACCCAACTTTTGTAGCAACATGGACGGGACTGGAAGAGATTATGCTGAGTGAAATAAATCAAGCAGAGAGAGTCAAGTATCATATGGTTTCATTTATTTGTGGAGCATAACAAAGAACATGGAGGATATGGGGAGACGGAGAGGAGAAGGGAGTTGAGGGAAACTGTAAGGGGAGATGAAACATTAGAGACTTATGGACTCTGAAAAACAACCAGAGGGCTTTGAAGGGGTGGGTGGTGGGAGGTTGGGGAACCAGGTGGTGGGTAATAGGGAGGGCACGTATTGCATGGAGCACTGGGTGTGGTGCAAAAACAATGAATACTGTTACGCTGAAAATAAATAAATAAATAAATACGAAAAATTAAAAAAAAATATAGGTAGAAAAAAAGTCATGATCATCAAACTAAAAATGATTTAGTTAATGAATGATGTCTCATTTAATGGTAAATGAGTAAACCATTTCCTTGGAATCCATGAACAAGGTTCCATCATACCCTGTATCATTGATTTCATGGATGAAGAAGATGTTGTATATATATAAAATGGAATTTATTTCTCCAAAAAAATTTGCAAAGACATTGAAGGAACTAGGAGGTATTATGCTAGAGTGAAATAAGTTGACCAGGGAGAGACAATTATTTGCAAATGACACTATAGAAAAAGGGCTCATATCCAAGATTTAGAAAGAACTCAAACTCAACACTCAAAAAAACAGATAGTCACGTCAAAAAATGGGCAGAAGACATGAAAAGACACTTCTCCAAAGGAGACATACAAATAAACAAGAGGCACATGAAAAAGTTTTCTTCATCATTAGCCTTTAGAGAAATTAAAATAATATTGGAAGGGGAGAGGAACCTTGAGAGACTATGGACTCTGGAAAATAATCTGAGGGTTTTGAAGGGGCTTGGAGTGGGAGGTTGGGGAAGCCAGGTGGTGGGTATTATGGAGGGGACATATGGTAAGGAGAACTGGGTGTGGTGCATAAACAATGAATTCTGTGACAATGAAAAAAATAAATAAAAAATAAATAAAATACATACCAGTAACAACAACAACAACAACAACAAAACCACATTGAGATACCACTTTACACCAGTTAGAATGGCAAAAGTAACAATGCATATACAATGAATCTTGGAACACTGAGAAAAATGAAATAAAATTTAAAAAAAGAGAAGGCAAGAAACAACAAATGTTGGAGAAGTTGTGGAGAGAGGAGAAGCCTCTTACACTGTTGGGGAATGCAAGTTGATACAGCCACATTGGAAAAAAGTTGGTGTTCCTAAAAAAGATGAAAACAGAACTATCGTATGACTCAGAAATTGTACTACTGGGTATTTACCCCAAAGATACGAATTAGTGAAAAGAAGCGCCACATGAGCCCCAGTGTTCATACCAGCAATGTCCACAATTGCCAAACTGTAGAAACATTTGAAATGACCTTCAACAGAGGAATGGATAAGGAAGATGCAGTTCATATCTACAACAGAATATTACTCATCCATCAAAAAGGATGAATACCCAACTTTTGTATCAGCATGGATGGGACTGGAGGAAATTATACTGAGTGAAATAAGTTAAGTAGAGAAAGACCATTATCATAGGTTTCCCTTATTTGTGGAAGATAAGGATAGCATGGAGGACATTAGGAGAAGGAAGGGAATAATGAAGTTGTGGGAATCAGAGGATGAAATGAACCATGAGAGACTATGGACACTGAGAAATACAGTGAGGGTTTTAGAGGGGAGGATGGTGGGAATTGGGTTAGCCTGGGATGGGTATTAAGGAGGACACGTCTTGCATGGAGCCCTGGGTGTTATACGCAAACAGTAAGTCTTGGAACACTACAACAAAAACTAATGAGGTTGCTGCTATAAACATTCGGGTACACGTGCCCCTTTGGATCACTATGTTTGTATCTTTAGGGTAAATACCCAGTAGTGCAATTGCTGGGTCATAGGGTAGTTCTATTTTCAACATTTTGAGGAACCTCCATGCTGTTTTCCAGAGTGGTTGCACCAGCTTGCATTCCCACCAACAGTGGAGGAGGGTTCCCCTTTCTCCGCATCCTCGCCAGCATCTGTCATTTCCTGACTTGTTAATTTTAGCCATTCTGAATGGTGTGAGGTGATATCTCATTGTGGTTTTGATTTGTATTTCCCTGATGCCTAGTGACGTGGAGCACTTTTTCATGTGTCTATTGGCCATCTGGATGTCTTCTTTGCAGAAATGTCTGTTCATGTCCTCTGCCCATTTCTTGATTGGATTGTTTGTTCTTTGGGTGTTGAGTTTGCTAAGTTCCTTATAGATTTTGGATACTAGCCCTTTATCTGATATGTCGTTTGCAAATATCTTCTCCCATTCTGTCAGTTGTCTTTTGGTTTTGTTAACTGTTTCCTTTGCTGTGCAAAAGCTTTGATCTTGATGAAATCCCAATAGTTCATTTTTGCCCTTGCTTCCCTTGCCTCTGCCATTGTTCCTAGGAAGATGTTGCTACGGCTGAGGTCGAAGAGGTTGCTGCCTGCATTCTCCTCAAGGATTTGGATGGATTCCTTTCTCACATTGAGGTCCTTCATCCATTTGGAGTCTATTTTCGTGTGTGGTGTAAGGAAGTGCTCCAATTTCATTGGAAAGAACCTAGATGTCCATCAACAGATGAATGGATAAAGAAGATGTGGTATATATACACAATGGAATACTATACAGTTATCAAAAGGAATGAAATTGTGCCATTTGCGACGACATGGATGGAACTAGAGCATATCATGCTTAGTCAAATAAGTCAATCGGAGAAAGACAACTATCATATGATCTCCCTGATATGAGGACATGGAGAAGCAACATGGGGGGTTAGGGGGATAGGAGAAGAATAAATGAAACAAGGTGGGATTGGGAGGGAGACAAACCATAAATGACTCTTTTTTTTTAATTTATTTATTTTTATTTGTTTATTTACAGCATAACAGTGTTCATTGTTTTGGCATCACACCCAGTGCTCCATGCAGTACGTGCCCTCCCCATTACCCACCACCTGGTCCCTCAACCTCCCAACACCCCCACCCCCCCGCCGCCCCTTCATAACCCTCTAGTTGTTTTTCAGAGTCCATAGTCTCTCATGGTTCATCTCCCCTTCCAGTTTCCCTCAACTCCCTCTCCTCTCCATCTCCCCATGTCCTCCATGTTATTTGTTATGCTCCACAAATAAGTGAGACCATATGATACTTGACTCTCTCTGCTTGACTTATTTCGCTCAGCATAATTTCTTCCAGTCCCGTCCATGTTGCTACAAAAGTTGGGTATTCGTCCTTTCTGATGGAGGCATAATACTCCATTGTGTATATGGACAACATCTTCCTTATCCATTCTTCCGTTGAAGGGCATCTTGGTTCTTTCCACAGTTTGGCGACCGTAGCCATTGCTGCAATAAACATTGGGGTACAAATGGCCCTTCTTTTCACTACATCTGTATCTTTGGGGTAAATACCCAGCAGTGCAATTGCAGGGTCATAGGGAAGCTCTATTTTTAATTTCTTCAGGAATCTCCACACTGTTCTCCAAAGTGGCTGCACGAACTTGCATTCCCACCAACAGTGTAAGAGGGTTCCTCTTTCTCCACATCCTCTCCAACACACGTTGTTTCCTGTCTTGCTAATTTTGGCCATTCTAACTGGTGTCAGGTGGTATCTCAATGTGGTTTTAATTTGAATCTCCCTGATGGCTAGTGATGATGAACATTTTTTCATGTGTCTGATAGCCATTTGTATGTCTTGCTTGGAGAAGTGTCTGTTCATATCTTCTGCCCATTTTTTGATATGATTATCTGTTTTGTGTGTGTTGAGTTTGAGAAGTTCTTTATAGATCCTGGATATCAACCTTTTGTCTGTACTGTCATTTGCAAATATCTTCTCCCATTCCGTGGGTTGCCTCTTTGTTTTGTTGACTGTTTCCTTTGCTGTGCAGAAGCTTTTTTTTTTTTTCCCTTTTTATTAATTTTTTCAGCGTAACAGTATTCATTCTTTTTGCACAACACCCAGTGCTCCATGCAAAACGTGCCCCCCCATCACCCACCACCTGTTCCCCCAACCTCCCACCCCTGACCCTTCAAAACCCTCAGGTTGTTTTTCAGAGTCCATAGTCTCTTATGGTTCACCTCCCCTCCCCAATGTCCATAGCCCGCTCCCCCTCTCCCAATCCCACCTCCCCCCAGCAACCCCCAGGAAATGACAGATGCTGGAGAGGATGTGGAGAAAGGGGAACCCTCCTCCACTCTTGGTGGGAATGCAAGCTGGTGCAACCACTCTGGAAAACAGCATGGAGGTTCCTCAAAATGTTGAAAATAGAACTACCCTATGACCCAGCAATTGCACTACTGGGTATTTATCCTAAAGATACAAACATAGTGATCCGAAGGGGCACGTGTACCCGAATGTTTATAGCAGCAATGTCTACAATAGCCAGACTATGGAAAGAACCTAGATGTCCATCAACAGATGAATGGATCAAGAAGATGTGGTATATATACACAATGGAATACTATGCAGCCATCAAAAGAAATGAAATCTTGCCATTTGCGACGAAGAGGATGGAACTAGAGCGTATCATGCTTAGTGAAATAAGTCAATCGGAGAAAGACAACTATCATATGATCTCCCTGATATGAGGACATGGAGAAGCAACATGGGGGGGGGGGTAGAGGGATAGGAGAAGAATAAATGAAACAAGATGGGATTGGGAGGGAGACAAACCATAAATGACTCTTAATCTCGCAGAAGCTTTTGATCTTGAGGAAGTCCCAAAAGCTCATTTTTGCTTTTGTTTCCTTGGCCTTTGGAGACATATCTTGAAAGAAGTTGCTGTGGCTGATATCGAAGAGGTTACTGCCTATGTTCTCCTCTAGGATTCTGATAGATTCCTGTCTCACGTTGAGGTCTTTTATCCATTTCGAGTTTATCTTTGTGTACGGTGTAAGAGAATGGTCGAGTTTCATTCTTCTACATATCGCTGTCCAGTTTTCCCAGAACCATTTATTGAAGAGACTGTCTTTTTTCCATTGAATATTTTTTCCTGTTTTGTCGAAGATTATTTGACCATAGAGTTGAGGGTCCATATCTGGGCTCTCCACTCTGTTCCACTGGTCTATGTGTCTGTTTTTATGCCAGTACCACGCTGTCTTGGTGATCACAGCTTTGTAGTAAAGCTTGAAATCGGGTAACGTGATGCCGCCAGTTTTGTTTTTGTTTTTCAACATTTCCTTAGCAATTCGGGGTCTCTTCTGGCTCCATACAAATTTTAGGATTATTTGCTCCAGCTCTTTGAAAAATATCGGTGGAATTTTGATCGGAATGGCATTAAAAGTATAGATTGCTCTAGGCAGTATAGACATTTTAACAATGTTTATTCTTCCAATCCAAGAGCATGGAACAGTCTTCCACCTTTTTGTGTCTTCTTCAATTTCTTTCATGAGTGTTCTGTAGTTCCTCGAGTATAGGTCCTTTACTTCGTTGGTTAGGTTTATGCCCAGGTATCTTATGGTTCTTGGTGCTATAGTAAATGGAATCAATTCTCTAATTTCCCTTTATGTATTTTCATTGTTGGTGTATAAAAAAGCCACTGATTTCTGTACATTGACTTTGTATCCTGCCACGTTACTGAATTGCTGTATGAGTTCTAGTAGTTTGGGGTTGGAGTCTTTGGGGTTTTCCATATAAAGAATCATGTCATCTGCGAAGAGAGAGAGTTTGACTTCTTCCTTGCCAATTTGGATACCTTTTATTTATCTTTGTTGTCTGATTGCTGTTGCTAGAACTTCTAATACTATGTTGAACAAGAGTGGTGAGAGTGGGCATCCTTGTCGTGTTCCTGATCTCAACGGGAAGGCTGCAAGCTTTTTCCCATTGAGGATGATATTTGCTGTGGGTCTTTCATAGATAGATTTTATGAAGTTCAGGAATGTTCCCTCTATCCCTATACTTTGAAGCGTTTTCATCAGGAACGGATGCTGGATGTTGTCAAATGCTTTTTCTGCATCAATTGAGAGGACCATGTGGTTCTTCTCTCTTCTCTTATTGATGTGTTCTATCACACTGATTGATTTGCGAATGTTGAACCAACCTTGCAACCCAGGGATGAATCCCACCTGGTCATGGTGGATAATCTTTTTAATGTGCTGCTGGATCCTGTTTGCTAGGATCTTGTTGAGAATCTTTGCATCCATATTCATCAGTGATATTGGTCTGAAATTCTCTTTTTTGGTAGGGTCTTTGCCTGGTTTGGGGATCAGGGTAATGCTGGCTTCATAAAAAGAGTCTGGAAGTTTTCCTTCTGCTTCAATTTTTTGGAACAGCTTCATGAGAATTGGTGTTATTTCTTCTTTGAAAGTTTGGTAGAATTCCCCAGGGAATCCGTCAAGTCCTGGGCTCTTGTTTTTTGGGAGGTTTTTGATCACTGCTTCAATCTCATTACTAGATATCGGTCTATTCAGGTTGTCAATTTCTTCCTGGTTCAATTTTGGAATTTTGTAGCTTTCCAGGAATGCATCCATTTCATGTAGGTTGCTTAGCTTATTGGCATATAACTGTTGGTAATAATTTCTGATGATTGTTTCTATTTCCTTGGTGTTAGTTGTGATCTCTCCCATTTCATTCATAATTTTATTAATTTGGGCTTTCTCTCTTTTCTTTTGGATTAGTGTGGCCAATGGTTTATCGATCTTATTGATTCTTTCAAAAAACCAGCTTCTAGTTTCATTGATACGTTCTACTGTATCTCTCGTTTCTACCTCATTGATCTCTGCTCTAATCTTGATTATTTCCCTTCTTGCGTGTGGAGTTGGTTTGATTTGTTGTTGATTCTCCAGTTCTTTAATGTTTAGAGACAGCTGGTGTATTCTGGATTTTTCAATGTTTTTGAGGGAGGCTTGGATGGCTATGTATTTCCCCCTTAGAACCGCCTTTGCTGTATCCCATAGGTTTTGGACCGAGGTGTCTTCATTCTCATTGGTTTCCATGAATTGTTTAAGTTCGTCTTTGATCTCCTGGTTGATCCAAGCATTCTTAAGCAAGGTGGTCTTTAGCTTCCAGGTGTTTGAGTTCCTTCTGAACTTTTCCTTGTGATTGAGCTCCAGTTTCAAAGCATTGTGATCGGAGAATATGCAGGGAATAATGTCAGTCTTTTGGTATCGGTTGAGTCCTGCTTTGTGACCAAGTATGTGGTCTAATTTGGAGAAGGTTCCATGTGCACTTGAGAAGAATGAGTATTCTGTTGTTTTAGGGTGGAATGTTCTATATACGTCGATGAGGTCCATCTGGTCCAATGTTTCATTCAATGCTCTTATTTCTTTATTAATTTTCTGCCTCGATGATCTGTCTATTTCTGAGAGAGACGTATTAAGATCTCCTACTATTATTGTATTCATATCAATATGACTCTTTATCTTGATTAATAGTTTTCTTATGTAATTGGGTGTTCCCATATTGGGGGCATAGATATTCACAATTGTTAAGTCGTCTTGTCGGATAGTCCCTTTAAGAATTATGTAGTGTCCTTCTGTATCTCTGACTACAGTCTTTAGTTTAAAATCTAATTTATCTGATATGAGAATCGCTACTCCGGCCTTCTTTTGAGGCCCATTGGCATGAAAGATGCTTCTCCATCCCTTCACTTTCAGTCTGGGTGTATCCTTAGGTTCAAAATGGGTCTCTTGTAGACAACATATGGATGGGTCCTGTCGTTTTATCCAGTCTGCAACCCTGTGTCGTTTTATGGGTGCATTTAGGCCATTCACATTGAGAGTGATTATTGAGAGATAGGTTTTTATTGACATCGTGTTGCCTTTGAAGTCTTTCTGTCTATAGATTGTTTCTATATTTCTGTTCAATGATATTCTTAGGATTTTTTCTCTTTTATAAGACCCCCCTTAATATTTCCTGCAGTGTCGGTTTGGTGGTTGCATAGTCTTTTAAGCCTTGCCGGTCTTGGAAACTCTTTATCTCTCCTTCCATTTTAAATGTCAGTCTTGCTGGATAGAGTATTCTTGGTTGCATGTTCTTCTCATTTAGTACTCAGAATATATTTTTCCAGCCCTTCCTGGCTTTCCAGGTCTCTGTGGAAAGGTCTGACGTTATTCTAATGGGCTTTCCTCTGTATGTAAGAAGCTTCTTTGTCCTAGCTGCTTTTAAGAGGGTCTCTCTTGAAACATAATTCCCCATTTTAACGATAAGGTGCCGTGAGGACTTTCGAGAATCTAAAATCTTGGGAGGAAATCTTTCTGCCTCTAGTACATGAACGTTGTTTCCATTCGTGAGATTGGGAAAATTTTCATAGACAACTTCTTCCACTATATCTTCTAGACTTCTTTCTTTTTCTTCCCCTTCAGGGATTCCAATAATTCTGACGTTGGAACGTTTCATGGCATCATTTATTTCCCTGATTCTGTTTTCGTGGCTTCTGAGCTGTTTGTTCCAGGCTTCCTCCTGATCCTTTCTCTCTATCTGTTTGTCCTCCAGATCACTAATTCTATCTTCTGTCTCAGTTACCCTAAACCATAAATGACTCTTAATCTCACAAAACAAACTGGCGGTTGCTGGGGGGAGGTGGGATTGGGAGACGGGGAGGGGGCTATGGACATTGGGGAGGGTATGTGCTATCGTGAGTGCTGTGAAGTGTGTAAACCTGGCGATTCACAGACCTGTACCCCTGGAGATAAAAATACATTATACGTACTGCATGGAGCACTGGGTGTGATGCCAAAACAATGAACACTGTTATGCTGTAAATAAGCAAATAAAAATAAATTAATTAATTTAAAAAAATACATTATATGTTTATTAAAAAAAAATTGGAAGGGGAGGC
The DNA here is from genome assembly GCF_922984935.1 of Meles meles. Lineage (NCBI taxonomy): Eukaryota > Metazoa > Chordata > Mammalia > Carnivora > Mustelidae > Meles > Meles meles. The sequence goes on from NC_060071.1 coordinate 152,378,896, forward strand.
GAACCATAAGAGACTATGGACTCTGAAAAACAACCTGAGGGTTTTGAAGGGTCAGGGATGGGAGGTTGGGGAACAGGTGGTGGGTAATAGGGAGGGCACGTTTTGCATGGAGCACTGGGTGTTGTGCAAAAACAATGAATACTGATACGCTGAAAAGAATAAAGAAAATGGAAAAAAAAGAAACTAATGAGGTGCTGTATTGTGACTAAAATAACATAACAATAAAAAATAAAGAATAAGTGCCTGGCCCTCAGTCATAGAGTGTCTTTAGCTTTGTTGTCCCTGTCACCTCCTCAGCCCAGCACAGATGAGCCTTCCACAGGGTTTCTGACACAGGCAGGATGTGGGTTCTCACATTGTGTCTCTTGCACAGTAATAAATGGCCGTGTCCTCAGAGTTCAGGCTGCTGATCTGTAGATAGTCTGTGCTGACAGAGGTGTCCATGGAGAAAACAAATCGACCAGAGAAGCCCTGGGCATATGTTGGATTCCCAGTGTTGGTGTTGATCCATCCCATGGACTGTAGGCTCTTTCCTGGTGCCTGTCACACCCACTGCATGGCATAGCTGCTGAAGGTGTACCCAGATGCCTTTCAGGAGAACTTCATGGATTCCCCCAGCTTCCTCACCTCAGCCTCAGACTGCACCAGCTGCACCTGGGAGTGGACACTTTTGGAGAGGGCATGGGAGGGGATGAAGTCAAGCTCACTGGCCCTGGTTCCCTCCTCTGCCAAAGGACTGGGGGAATCCTTCCCTGTAGCCAATACCACCAGGAAGAGGATTCTCCAGCTCCAGTCCATGGTGAGGTGTTGTGCTCTCACGGTTTCTACAAAGGGTTGTGTGCAGCTGTTGGGTGATATTCTCAGGGCCCAAACATGTGTATATTTAAGCAAGTACACCGTGGCTCATTTGCATTTTCACAAAGCAGAATATTTCATATCAGGAAATGGGTCATTCAGAGAGAAGACACATCAGAGGGGAAACACATTCCTGGGATGCTGAGGTCCCACATCTGAACATCTCTTTGAGGATATACACCCTTCCCACATCCCGGACTTTTTGTTACCAGGGCTCTTTCCAATGAGAATGAGCCCGAGTACAGAGCTGTGGAGGCTACTGGGTAAGGCAATTTCCTTAGGAGCAGAAGCGAGTGCTGATCTGGAAACAGGAGACCAGGGACGGCAAACCTGATGTGTCAGTCCCTGTGGACCAGTGTCTGTGATGCCCTGTGCACCCCCTTTCTCAGGTGGAGGAGTGGAGTCTTGGTAGAGAAACACCTGAACCTGAGTCATGTCACCTGAATGATGTGTCTGATAGACCCAAATCCACATAATGTAATGAAATGCTGGTAAACCTCACATAACTATGTGTATAAAGATTATATATTCCAACAGATTCTCTTCTAATCAGGTAATGTTTTCAGATGTAAACTCAAGAAATCATCCCCCTATTTAAGATAAAACATCATGATAATCAAACTAAAAATGATTTAATTAATGAAAGATGTCTCATTTAATGGTAAGTGACTAAACCATTTCCTTGGAAGCCATGAACGAGGTTCCATGATACCCTGTATCATTATTTTCATGGATAAAGAAGATATGGTGTATATATACAATGGAATTTACTTCTCCATAAAAAAAACTTGCAAAGACATTGATGGAACTAGGAGGTATTATGCTAGAGTGAAATAAGTCAACCAGGGAGAGACAATTATCATATAATTTCGCTCATATGCAGAATTTAAGAAAAAAAATACGATCATGGGGGAATGGAGGTAAAAATAAAATGAGAAGAAATCAGAGAGTGAGCAAACCATGAGAGACTCTTGAGTCTAGGAAACAAACTGAGGGTTGCTAGAGGTGAGGGGCTGGTGTCTGGGTAAGTGGGTGACGGACATGAAGCATGCTCTGTGATGTAATGAGCTCTAGGTGTTATAAGCAACCGACGAGTAACTGAACTTTACTCCAAAACTAATGGTACACTATATATTAATTAAGTGAATTTAAATTAAATTGAAAAAAACCTTTTCATTTGGAGAAGCAAAGTAACAAGTACTAAATATGTAACAACAAATAAACCCCCATTATTCATGTGTGACCTGAGGAATCTGGTTTCTGGCCAGATCTGTCAAAGCCTGGAAGTCTGTAGTTTGCCCATAAGCTGAAAAACTGAGTCACCAGCTCTTCTCAGACCCACCAGAGACGTTGTGATAGGATATCTTTGTCTGATCAGGCGTCTGTGAAAAATACCACTGCCTGGGTAGCGTATAAACTGTAGAAATGAATTCCATCAGAGTCATGAAAGGTGGAAGTTCAATGTGAAGTCATGCAGCAAATCCAGTCCCCCTCACTCAACCTGTGCAGGGAGCAGGTTAGTCCCATTGATCTCCAAAATGTTGGACATTTAGGTCCAGGCTTCTCTTTAGAGGCTCATATTGCTCTCAGGGCCTTGACAAGGAGTTCCAGGATTATGCTGAGATGGTCAACCCATAACCACCTGCTCATCAAATATTTCCACATCATTCCTGATTTCTCTGGAACAAGATCTCTCCCTCCTTCCAGTAGGAACAGGCTGAGAATTTTCCAAAATTTTCAGTTCTGCTTCATACTGATTAATGATTATGTCTTCATATCATTTGTTCTTACCACACTTTTCGATGAGAATTCAAGAGAAACCTTCTGATGGTTTATGCCTTTGGTCAGAATTTCCCTCATACTCTTACCAAGTTGCACTCTCCCAAGTTCTTCCTTTCTGATCTCATTACAAGCAAGCTCTCTTCCCGTCTACAGAATAGGTCACCTCCTTTCTATTTCACAAAGGCACATTCCTCACCTTGTCTGTGACAACATCGAGGGGCCCATAATGTTTGTCTTACCACAAACAGTCCATAAGCATTTACCACATACAGTCCTTAAGCATTTAGATATTCTCTAGGAAGATTGGGGCTTTCATTGTAGGTCTCATCTTTACTTCTGGTGTCTCCCATGAATCACCCTTTACGACCCCTTCCTGACAATGTAGAGTTCTTCTGCACACATCACAGAAGCCTGCTAGCCCTTACCCATCACTCAGATTCAAACGGCTTCCACGATTTAGGTCCTTGTTACAGCAGCTCCACACTTCTCAGGATGGTATAACAGAGAGCATAAACCAGGTAGTTTAGAAATAAATTTCTCACATTTCTGGAGCCTTCCAAGTGCATGATCAAGGTATTGGCATATTCGCTGTGTAGTGAGTGCCTCCATCTGGATCATTGGGCATGTCTTTAAATTGTGTCTTCATATGGTAAATGGACAGTTTTGAGGATCCTGTGGGATCATAACAGGTCTGATTGCATTCATAACCTAACATTCTCCCAGAGCCCTTACTCCTTTGCCATCTTATTGGATATTACATTAGAACACTTGAATTTGCAGTGGACACATATATCCAGATCATAGTTCAGGGAAAACTGTGCCCCAAAAATTGAGTTTACAAATGTACATATGCAGGGAATCACAACTTACTAGGGCAAAAGGCACCCACAGATATATCCACAGGACCCACAGGAAAGTAGAGAAATATCTACAGGACCCACAAAAAATAGGAAAATTGAAAGGTAGATGGTGAATTGATGAAGGTTCAGTGTGGAGATGTCTGAGTTGAAGCTCTTGTGGAATTGGTGACAACCTTAGGGGTGTCCTACAAGTTTGTGTTTTAGGTCCAGAAGCCCCTCATCATCCCTCCCAGGAATGAAAGGATGAACATTTGTTGTGCTTCCAAGGTGGGGAAAGATCCTCTTAAGAAACTTGCCAGATAATTCAAGAACTGGGGGAAGGTAAATGCCAACATCCAGTTCATTCTAGATTTTGCATGGTGTAAGGGAATCACCCCTTCTCTCTCCTCTCCTCTTCTCCTCTCTCCTCTTCTTAGGCCTTCCTGTGTCACCTCAGTGAGTTGTAACCTGAGATTGTCTTGTGAGGATGACATCAATAGTCTCAGGCCAGGGAGGGAAAGACCAAGCATAAACTACAAACACCTGTCGATACCCACATATTATGCCCCTATGATAGGGATCTTGTATAATAATAACAAGTAAAAGCAAAGAGAGCTAGAAAACCAGAAGTTATTTTTGAATTCTATATGGAATCCAGCTCAGAATGAGACAAAAGCACGGACATGAGAGGAAATGTCAGTGTTGTCGCCTCAGTGGTTGATTCATTATTTTTCTTCTGAATCGTATTTTGGGATATAGTTCCCAGGTTAACCCCACTTTAGGGTTCTGTGATCATGGTAGACATTTGTTATTGAGCCTCACTCTACAACTGGCACCTGGTGGGATCAGGAGAGTGACAGGACTCTAGCCATATGGGGCTAAGGATCAAGGACAGGTTGAGGCAGAAGTTACAATAGCGCATAGTGAGGACATGGTGACTTCCTGTGGGATAATTGAAGGATAGCACTGGATGGGAAAGGATGCAGTCTCTACCAACCAGATCTGATGATTCATGTGGGTTTCCTGTGTGGAAGCCAGGAAACACGTTTCAGACATATTCCCCAAGGCTGCTCTCATAGACTCCAGAAGGGGACCCAGCAGTACTGCGATAGGTTTTTGTCTCTGGTTGCCAATCTGCAGGTCACATTGCCTATTTCATTGGGGGAAATCAGAGAGTGTATCCCATCAGGTGGGCTGCCTTTCCATGCAAGAGATAGAGCGATGCCTCCAGAAGGACAGTTCCTGATCACCAGTGTCCACCCATTTGGATAATGAGTTGTAGGATAAACTGTAGCTAGGAGGACAAGGACCCAGTTTGGGTAGATGTCCTGGGGGTATTTTCATAACCATGTGGAGGCAGAGTGTGCCCACTGAGGGCAGAGAACAGGCACTAAGCTCTCAGAAAGCCTGGGATTCCCAGGTGCTTCTCAGGGATGATGAGAATTCCTGAAGGTCCTTTTTGGAGAATGAAAAACACGATATGGATGAGGTTGATGACAGAAAGTTCCCTAGGGAATGGTGAGATCTCATCCACACGTAGAAAATGTTATCTCATTCTGGTTGGCTGCATGGAGAACATGAGAAATTGGAGAATGAAGAAATAATCATATATATCCCTGAGTGATTCTAGAGAGGCTAGTGGGTAAACCACCTATCTCAAGAGAAATCCCCTCCCCCCCCAACTTCCCCTGCTTCTGGGTCTGATTTTTGTCTGTGGTTCTTGAGTGTACTCTGCTGATGTGAGCACCCCCTAGTGTCCTGAGCACCTCAAGAGCACTGAAGTGTCTGGTCCTTCTGTCCTAAGCACTCCCTGGTGCCCTGAGAGCCCCCTGGTGTTCTGAGTTACTCCTGGTGACTTGAGCACCTGTTGGGAACCTGAGTTCCCTCTGGTGACCAGAGGGCCTCCTGGGGCCTTGAGCACAATGGTAGCCCAGCAACTTTTGTGTACCTGCAGGACAGTTTGTGTCTGGGCTCATCACAAGAGTGTACACACTGGGTACACACATTACAGTAACAAACAGTGGTGTCCTCAGCTCTCAGGCTGTTCATATGCAGAATTGGCATGTTCTTGCAATTGTTCAGGAGATTGTGAATTGGCCCGTCACAGTGTCTTCATGGTATATGTAACTACCACCTCTCATAATGGCTGAGACCCACTGCACCCCCTTCCCCAGAGCCTGGCAGACCCAACTCATGCTGTAGCCACTGAAAGTGAACCCAGAAGCTTCACAGGAGTTTCTCAGCGACCCCCAGGCTTCACTGGGTCTCCCCCAGACTCCACCAGGTATACTTCTCAATGGACACCTGCAGACACAAGACATCCTGGTCAGGAAACTGTCCTTCACTCACTGCTTTTATTTTTCTTTCTTTTTTTTTTAAGATTTTATTCATTTATTTGACAGAGAGAGATCATAAGTAGGCAGAGAGGCAGGCAGAGAGAGTGAGAGGGAAGCAGGCTCCCTGCTGAGCAGAGAGTCTGATGTGGGGCTCAATCCCAGGACCCTGAGATCATGACCTGAGCTGAAGGCAGCGGCTTAAACCACTGAGCCACCCAGGCGCCCCTCACTCACTGCTTTTCTTACTCATATCCACTTTCTTATTCAATGTCTCTTGTTCTCTGTAAATTACCTTTGAAAAGAGTAACAAGGAAAACCCAGCCAAGAATAAACTCCACCATGAGCTGTCTGTGTTCTGTCCTGAACACTGAATGGAAAACCTGGGAATCCCGAGACTGGGGCTCCCAGCCCAGCTGCAGGATTGGGGCTGGGCTGGTTTAATCAGAAGAAGGTGAACCCTATTTTCATGACCCTTGACTATATAGCCAGTATGGTATCTATACTGACAGAGAGGACAGTGACCAAAGCAGGTATGACTGCCTTTGATTTGGTGATACTGACAGGATTTGGGAAAAGATGAAGTTTGATTATATGATTTTCAGAGTAACTGCTTGATTTACATTTACCAGTTTGATTTCACATAGTCACACATATCGGGGGTGTAGATATCATGTTTCCCCTTAAAGTGACATAATCCTACACCCAGAATTGTGGAGGGTTTGTGAAGTGTCCAAGAACACTCAGGTGAGAGTGAGACCCGGGATTTGGACCTGTGCTCCTCCCGCAGGACCTAGTACCCACCCTGAGTCCCCTGCAGGACAGAGAGTACAGGCTCATGGGGAATGTGGGATCCAGCCTATAGTGAAGACAAGATGACTTTTTTTAGAATTTACTTGAGATACAGAATCAGGGTGCATGCCGGTGTTCTTCCTAGTCTCTATGGTTTCACTGTCACTGTCTTCATTCTAAGTCATACCTGGGAGTATTTGTAATAGTTTTGATGACTGTGTTTGACGCAGGATGAACTGCACACAGGCAGAGAGAGCGATATGAGAAACACATGTGTCAGAATCAACAGTATCCAGAACAAGAAAATCCATTTTCCATAAAATTTCCTGTATTGGCTATTCTTCCTTCCTCATTCCTTCTTCACTCTGCCCCACATTACTCTTGATCTTCATGTTACCTTACACTAGCCTTAATTTTCTACAATATATAATTTTGTAATTGTATGAAACATACCTTTATTTCTAGGGCTTCTATTGCTGAGCCAAATACTTGACAATTCTCCCATATTTATTATGTTTTTTATTTTTATGATGGGCAGCTTTCCAAAGATGACATAGAGTGCAATGTGTCCAATTTTAAGCTGATGATTGGGCTTAGAATTGTTCCCATGTTTCTGTATTTTATATTTATTTATTTATTTATTTATTTATTTATTTATTTATTTATTTTAGTTACCATACAGTACATCATTAGTTTTGATGTAGTGTTTCTGTATTTCAATAAACTCACTACTCAGATTGGAGTTGCAAGAACTAAAGAAATAAATAGAACAAACTTCAGATCAACAAATTTCATGTCGATATACCTTCTAATTCTATTCATGAGACAAACAATAATCTTAAACTCTCAGGCATGACAAGTACTCACAGGAGCTAAGAACCAGCGTCTTGGCGTATTGTGAATGCAGATCCCTGATGACAAATAAACTGTCACAAGGTTTAGATAGAATATTTAATGGATTTCTTGTCATCATGTGAGCTAAAGGTGTTATAGTGTGAGGTTCTCCAGGACCATATCATTAAACCAATCCTGTTCTCATGCATTCCTATCATGTACGATGGGGACAAATCATGAAAAGCCTCTCCACACCCTGGTGTTCCTGGCAGGATGGGAGGAAAATGACCCACAACAGGAATGGATGGAGATCCACGCATCCTGTGTCCACCACAGAAATAAAGAATTTATGTGCAGAGGAAGCCCTCAGAAGCAGGATCTTGGGGCCACAGGTGGAGCTCCACAGGATCTGGAAGGGGAACAGATGTCACAGTCTCAGTTCTGTTGAGGACCACACACACTTTTCACATGGAATGAAAGCCTTAGTCTTCAGGGAAAGGCAGGGAAACAGGAAGCTGAGGACACCCAGGGACCACTGGAGCTGTGGGAGGGGACAACTGGGAAGAACAGAATGACAGTGTATCCAGAGACAGGCAAGAATACATGGACTTGGCGATGGTGCAAGATGGCAGGGAAGTAGGAGAAAGCGCCGTTTTAACCTGTATCCTAAAGTGAGCAGATTACCTACCAAAGAACTCCGATCACCCATGAAATAAGACTGAGATCAGAATTATACATGTCTGGATCTCTATGGGGGCAGAAGATGCCAGTGGGCAGGTAAAGCAGAGTGGGAATGTCGGACTGATATTGGAAGATAAACAAAAGTGGGAGGGAGCCACCAGAGGCGACCAATTGGAAAGTAATACCCCCATACAAGAGTGCCCTGCGACTGGGGACCAGCATTAACTTGGAGTCTGATTGAAAGTACTCAAAAAGAGCAAAGATTGCGGGGGGAAATTGTGGGATTCAGGGCTGTTAGGGACAGAGACTTAAGTCCCCGGACCCAGGACAGCTTGCCCTGGTGCTGAGCCAGAGAGAGTGTGGTGGAGAAACCAGGTCTTGGTCCCTGAGCCCACAGCACACCCGAGAATGTGTGGGGTCTGGCTCCTGGGCGGACCAGCCTGACTCGAGCAGCTGGGAGCCTTGCCAGATTGCAGGTGGCTATCAGACCCTGAGAGACACGCACACATCCACCCCCCCACCAAGAGGTATGCACCAGCCCAGGGCTCTTATACCCGTGCAGAGCTATCAAAGCCAGAGATGTGTGGACCTCACACCATCCCCTGGGAGAGGTGTGCGCCAACCAGCGCTTCCAGCATGGGCCAGAGGGGAAACCTCAGTGTGTGATCAATTCTTGGAACCACTCTGGTGGTCAGGAGCTGTCAAGAGAGCTGCTGCTGCCATGGTTTTGGGTACAAGGAGGAGATCCTGCATCCCCAGGAACCGCGACTCGGAACCTACTCTGCCAGCAGCTCTGCAGAGCATTCTGAGGCTTCTCTCTGAGAGGGATTTCGGGTGCACTTTGCTTTCCTCTAAACCTCCAAAAACTGTCAAAAGCTGTCAAGGCGAGAGATAAAACAAACAAACAAACAACAACAACAACAACCCAACAAACTTAAAAACCTCCAGAGGACAAAAGCCTGGAAAATCGGTTTCCTCAGAGCTCACCCCTTTGAGGAGGGTGGGAGGACTTATCTCAAGGAACATCATTGACTGAAAACCCACGTTGCAGAACCCTCGAACCAGAAAACCATCCAGGAAGGAAAAAAAAAAGATGACAAGAGAACAACCACCACTACTTCATAGATACAACTTTTATTTTTAACTCGTTCCCACTATTCTGGTTCATTTTTTTATATAGATAAAATTTTAACCTATTTACCATCCAAGTGAGCTGTCCAGTACATCAAATTCCATAATAACCTAACCTGAACTTTTTGATACATACACCCATGTTTTTCTTTTGCTTTTCTATTTAATTTTTAATTTTTTTAAAATTTTAGTTTATTTTAGTCTAGTTTAGTCTCTTTTTATTTTTATTTTCTAATATTCATATAGAGTTAAACTTCAAGGTAACCCCCTTTCCCGAATGAATGCTACCCTTATATGTAAACCAATTTTTAATCCCCTTTATCTTAGGAATGTTGAGTCCTTTAACAAAGATATCAAGATACATCCAGGAAGAATCAAAATAACCTTCCTCGCCCACACTGAGAATTTATAACCACTGTCCCATCTTTTTCTTCTGCCAGTGTATTCTGTGTATTTGTGTTTGTCCTGATAGTATATAAATCTTATACTTGGGGGTCTTTTTGACGAAATTATTCATTTTTGCATATATATTTTTTTTCTCTATCTCTCATCATATATTTTTATCAGTCTTTTTTTTTTGTCTGTTTTTGTTTATATACTTCATAAATCTTACGTTGGGGCTCATTTGGGTTGAGACTTCTCTTTTATCTTCCCTTTTTTTCCTGTCTCTCTCTCTCTCTTTTTCTTTTTCTTTTCTCCTTTCTCTCATTTAGGGGGGAATCCTGATTGCTCAGAAGTGTTCCAGGGTGCACCTTACTGCACCACAGTAGATACATCATGCTACATCCTTTCAGTCATTGCTCACCAAAATGACTAGGAGGAGAAATGCCATACAGAAGAAAAATTCGGAGGATGGGCCTTCTAGAACAGATGTAATGGCTAATAACATAGACAATATGTTGGTAAAGGAATTCAGGCTAAAAATTATCCAGGCAATAGCTAGGTTGGAGAAAGCCATGGATGACCAAATGAAATTGATTAGGGAAGAACTGAAAGCCACCAGGGAAGATGTTCACAATCTTAGGGCAGAACTGAAAGCCAAAGGGATAATGTTCACAAAGCTCTCAATGAGTTCCAATATAATCTAAATTCTCTAAAAACTAGGGTAACTGAGACAGAGAATAGAATTAGTGATCTGGAGAACAAACAGATAGAGAGAAAGGATCAGGAGGAAGCCTGGAACAAACAGCTCAGAAGCCACGAAAACAGAATCAGGGAAATAAATGATGCCATGAAACATTCCAGTGTCAGAAATATTGGAATCCCTGAATGGGAGGAGAAAGAGAGAAGTCTAGAAGATATAGTGGAACAAGTTGTCTATGAAAATTTTCCAAAATTCGCAAATGGAACCAGCGTTCATGTACTAGAGGCAGAACGGTCTCCCCTCAAGATTATAGATTTTAAAAAAAGTCAAGGCACCTGATAGTAAAATTGAAAAATCATAATTGTAGATACAATCTCTTGAAAGCAGCTAGGACAAAGAGGCTCCTTACCTACAGAGCAAAGCCCATCAGAATAACATCAGACCTATCCACAGAGATCTGGCAAGCCAGGAAGGGATGACAAGATATATTCAGTGTATTAAATGAGAAGAACATGCATCCAAGAATATTTTATACAGCAGGACTGACATTCAGAATGGATGGCAAGATAAAGAGTTTCCAAGACTGGCAAGGTGTAAAAGACTATGTAACCACCAAGCTGACACTGCAAGAAATATTAATGGGGGTTCGATAAAAGAGAAAAAAATCCTAAAAATATCATTGAACAGAAATATGGAGACAACCTACAGAAAGAAAGACTTCAAAGGTAACAAGATGTCAATAAAAACGTATCTATCGATAATCACTGTCAATGTAAATGGCCTAAATGTGCCCATAAAATGACACAGTGCTGCAGATTTGATAAAACGACAGGACCCATCCATTTGTTGTCTACAGGAGACCCGTTTTGAACCTAAGGATACACCCAGACTGAAAATGATGGGATGGAGTAGAATTTTTCATGCGAATGGGCCTCAAAAGAAGGCCAGGGTGGCGATTCCATTATCAGATAAATTAGATTTTAAACTAAAGACTGTAGTCAGAGATACAGAAGGACACACTACATAACTCTTAAAGGGACTATCCCCCAAGACGATCTAACAATTGTAAATATCTATGCCCCCAGTATGGGAGCAGCCAATTACATAAAAAACTATTAATCAAGATAAAGAGTCATATTGATATGAATACATTAATAGTAGACGATCTTAATACACCTCTCTCGGTAATAGACAGATCATTGAAGCAGAAAATTAATAAAGAAACAATAGCATGGAACGAAATATTGGACCAGATGGACCTCATAGATATATACAGACATTCCACCCTAAAACAACAGAATACTCATTCTTCTCAAGTGCACATGGAATTTTCTCCAGAATAGACCACATACTGGGTCACAAACCAGGATTCAACTGATACCATAAGACTGACATTATTCCCTGCATATTCTCAGATCACAATGCTTTGAAACTGGAGCTCAATCACAAGGAAAAGTTTAGAAGGAACTCAAACACCTGGAAGCTAAAGACCACCTTGCTTAAGAAAGCTTGGATCAACCAGTAGATCAAAGAAGAACTTCAACAATTCATGGAAACCAATGAGAATGAAAACACTTCAGTCAAATACCTATGGGATACAGCAAAGGCGGTTCTATGGGGGAAATACATAGTCATCCAAGCCTCCCTCAAAAAAATCGAAAAATCCACCACACACCAGCTCTCTCTAGACCTTAAAGAACTGCAGAATCAACAACAAATTAAACCAAATCCACACACAGGAAGGGAAATAATTGAGATTAGAACAGAGATCAATGAGGTAGAAACCAGAGATACAGTAGAACGTATCAATGAAACTAGAAGCTGGTTTTTTTGAAGAATTAATAAGATCAATAAACCACTGGCCACACTAATCCAAAAAAAAGAGAGAAATCTCAAGTTAATAAAATTATGAGTGAAAAGGGAGCGATCACAACTAACACCAAGGAAGTAGATACAATCATAAGAAATTAGTACCAACAGTTATATGCCAATAAGCTAAGCAAAATAGATGAAATGGATACATTCCTGGAAAACTACAAACTCCCGAAACTGAACCAGGAAGAAATTGACAACCTGAATAGACTGATACCTAGTAACAAGATTGAAGCAGTGATCAAAAACTTCCAAAAAACAAGAGCCCAGGACCTGATGGATTCCTGGGGAATTCAACCAAACATTCAAAGAAGAAATAACACCTATTCTCCTGAAGCTGTTCCAAAAAATTGAAGCAGAAAGACAACTTCCAGACCCTTTTATGAAGCCAGCATTACCCTTATCACCAAACCAGGCAAAGACCCTACAAAAAGGAGAATTTCAGACCAATATCACTGATGAATATGGATGCAAAGATTCTCAACAAGATCCTAGCAAACAGGATCCAGCAGCACATTCAAAAGATTATCCACCATGACCAGGTGGGATTCATCCCTGGGTTGCAAGGTTGGTTCAACATTCGCAAATCAATAAATGTGATAGAACAAATCAATAAGAGAAGAGAGGAGAACCACATGGCCCTTCAATTGATGCAGAAAATGCATTTGACACAATCCAGCATCCGCTCCTGATTAAAAAGCTTCAAAGTATTGGGATAGAGGGAACATTCGTGAACTTCATAAAATCTATCTATGAAAGACCCACAGCAAATATCATCCTCAATGAGAAAAAGCTCACAGCCTTCCTGTTGAGAACAGGAATAGGACAAGGATGCCCATTCTCACCACTCTTGTTCAATATAGTATTAGAAGTCCTAGCAACGGCAATCAGACAACAAAGACAAATAAAATGTATCCAAATTGGCAAGGAAGAATTCAAACTTTCTCTCTTTGCAGATGACATGATTCTTTATATGGAAAACCCCAGAAGTTACACCCCAAACTCCTGGAACTCATACAGCAATTCAGTAACATGGCAGGATACAAAGTCAATGTACAGAAATCAGTGACTTTCTTATACACTAACAGTGAAAATACAGAAAGGCATATTAGAGAATCGATTCCATTTACTATAGCACCAAGAATCATAAGATACTCGGGAATAAACCTAAACAAAGAGGTAAAGAATCTGTACTCAAATAACTACAGAACACTCATGAAAGAAATTGAAGAAGACACAAAAAGATGGAAGACCATTCAATGCTCTTGGATCAGAAGAATATACATTTTTAAAAGGTCTATACTGCCTAGAGCAATCTATACTTTTAATGCCATTCTGATCAAAATTCCACCGGTATTTTTCAAAGAGCTGGGGCAAATAATCCTAAAATTTGTATGGCATTAGAAGAGAACCCGAACTGCTAAGAAAATGTTGAAAAACAAAAACAAAACTGGGACTCCATCAAGATCAAAAGCTTCTTAAAAGCAAAGGAAGCAGTCAACAAATCAAAGAGGCAACCCATGGAATGGGAGAAGATATTTGCAAATGACAGTACAGACATAAGTTTGATATCCGTGGTACATATACACAATGGAGTATGATGCCTCCATTAGAAAGGATGAATACCCAACTTTTGTAGCAACAAGGACGGGGCTGGAAGAGATTATGTTGTGTGAAATAAGTCAAGCAGAGATAGTCAAGTATCATATGGTTTCACTTATTAGTTTGGAGCATAACAAAGAACATGGAGGACATGGGGAGATGGAGAGGAGAGAGAGTTGAGGGAAACTGGAAGGGGAGATGGACCATGAGAGACTATGGACTCTGTAAAACAACCAGAGGGTTTTGAAGGGCGGGGGTGGGAGGTTGGGGGAACCAGGTGGTGGGTAATAGGGAGGGCATGTACTGCATGGAGCACTGGGTGTGGTGCAAACACAATGAATACTGTTACGCTGAAAAGAAATATTTAAAAAAAAGTGAAAAAAAAAGAATACATGGACTTGGACCACCGGTGAATGAGGGGCAGTGACACATGATGGCCTCCCCTGACCCAGGTTCTTGGGAGCACCTGAGGCTAAGATGACATCATCCAGTCAGAGTCCTTGTAGTCTGAAGCCTTCCACCACATTAACGACTGTCACCTGAGTAGAGAAGAGTGTACTGGAGAGTGGAAGTAGATTCTACATGGGGGAGCTCAAGAACATCACAGTGCTGATCACGGAACAGAAACAGGGGCTCTCTGGAGGAATCTGAACTCTTGTGTCGCTACAGCAGAGACACATTTCACTGCTGCTACCCAGACAGCCCGTTTCCCAGTGGAGCCAGGAAGAGAGTCACATACTCCACAGCACAGGCGTCACAAAGAGAGGGTGTGATCATCTACACTAAGCATGAAACATAACAATATAATCCCAAGTGCTCTGTGCATAGTAGACATTCATGAAAACCCACCATAATTCCAGGGGCTCGTTACCATTGGCAAACCTCTGGGTTCCACCGACCCTCCATTCTCTTGCGGTTCAAGTCCTGGGTGTGCAAGTTTGGGGACAGCATCTCCATGTAAAAATCATGTGGAAATTTGTCAAAGCTGGGTCACTCCACTGTATTTGGTAATTCGAGCCGCTCCACTCATCATGAGTGGATTTAACTACCCTGAAACACTTTCCCTAACAGGTATGTTCATGTGTAAATGACATAATAAGATGGCAGAGCTGTCAGATTTTGTCATCGCTCCAATCAGTGTCACCACCCTGGGAACTTCCTAGGAGAACCTTCACTTCTCCCTGACACATTTACAAAAGTAACACCTTCTCTGGTCTGGCAATGACACTTCACATCTGTGTGACATGTGTTAAGGTCACCCCCTTTAACCTGTGTCCTCATCACTGCACTCAGTGATTTAGATCAGTGCTCTGTGAAGGCGCTTCTCTCGTTGTCTTCATGAACAGAGCTGCGGATGCAGGATCTTGTCCCCTGGATCCCCTGTAGTTTTTTATTGTGAATTAAATAATAGACACATTACCTGCTTGATAGAGCGATTTAAGAGTGTGAGAAGTTAGCAGATTCAGTTATGAAGACACATCTGGACCCTGTGTTAGGGCCTGGAAGAGTGGACTGACCAGCTCAGGGACTGTAGACGGGAAGAGACATCCAGAGCATCCAGGTCCAGGGGTGTCTCAAACTCACAATTTGTTCTCTGGGTCCTTAATCTGCTCAGACAGAGGTGAGTGTCCACCTTGGCTCCAGTGTGTGTGTGGACTTGGATAGAGAGTAGCTGACATCACTACTAAGAGGGAAGGAAACAAACAGGAGTGTTTATATTTATGTGGGTGCGGGTGGGTTGCTATGGGGTTCTCATCCCCAGGAACAAAACAGCGGGCATGTGGAGTAACAGGTGTTTGTGATCTGGGAATTGTCAATGACACTCTGGCTGGATACTAGGGTGTGTTTCCTGGTTAGTTCAGAGACACATTAAGCAAAGGATTGCATTAACCTCTGAAAGGAGAACACAGGCAGTAACCTCTTAGACCCTCAACTGCAGAACTTCTTGCAAGATGTGTCTCTAAAAGCAAGGAAAACAGAAAGTGAAAGGAATTTTGGGAATTCACCATGATACAAATCTTCTGCAATGCAAAGGAAACAGTCAACAAAACTGAAAGGCAACCTGTGGAATGGGAGAAGATATTTGCAAATGACACCTCAGACAAAGGTTTGATATCCAAGATCTATAAAGAACTTACCAGACTGAACACCCTAAAAACAAATAATGCAGTGAAAAAACGCGGAGAAGGCACGAATAGGCACTTCTCCAGAGAGACATACAAATGGCCAACACACACATGAAAAAATGCTCCACATTTCTTGCCACCATGGAAATATAAATCAAAACCACAATAAGTCATCACCTTTCATGATTTAGAAAGAATAAAATTAACACGGCAGAGAACAACAAATGCTGGGCAGGATGTGGAGAAAGGGGAGCCCTCTTACGCTGTTGGTGGGAATGCAAGTTGATACAGCCACCTTGGAAAACAGTGTGTAGATTCCCCAAAATCTTAAAAATAGAACTACCTTTGACTCAGCAATTGCACTACTGGGTATTTACCCCAAAGATACAGATGTAGTTAAAAAGGGGGCACATGAACCCCAATGTTCATAGGATTAATTTCCACTATAGTGAAACTGTGGAAGGAGCTGAGATTTCCTTCCACAAATGAATGGATAAAGAAGATGTGGTCCAAACATACAATGGAATATTACTCAGTCACCAGAATGGATGAATACCTACCATTTCATAGACTTGGATGGAACCGGAGGGTGTTATGTCAGGTAGAATAAGTCAAGCAGAGAAAGATAATTATCCTATGGTTTCATCTCTATGTGGAACATAAGGAATAGTGAGGAGGACGACAGAGAAAGTCAATTATCATACAGTTTTACTTACTTGTGGAGCATAAGGAATAACACAGAGGCCATTAGGAGATTAAAGGAAAACTGAATTGCTGTAAACTGGAGGGGGATATGAAGCAGGAGCGATGGTGTACTCTGAGAAACAAACAGGGTTTTGGAGTGGAGGGGGTGGAGGGATGGGTGAGCATGGTGGTGGCTATTAAGGAGGACACGTTAGGCATGGAGCACTGGGTGTGGTGCATAAACAGTGAATCTTGGAACACCGAAGAATAAAAAACCTCAGGGAGGGAGACAAACCATAAGAGACTCTGGATTCTGGGAAACAAACAAGGATTACAGAAGTGAGGGTGGTGGGGGATAGGGTAGCCAGGCGATGAGGATTAAGGAGGGCAGGTGATACGATGAGCACTGGGTGTTATACACAACTAGTGAATCTTTGAACACTACATCAGAAACTGATGATGTACTATATGTTGGCTATGTGAACATTAAAAAAGAATACAGGATTTTTTTTCATGTTTTTTAAAAATTTCTTTTCAGTATTCCAGAATTCATTGTTCATGCACCAAGGAAATACGGGCTTTGAATGAAACACTGGACCAGATAGACTTCTTTGTGATTTATTTGGACCCTTTCTCTTTCATTTTTGTAAATTTAGGTAGAGGATTCTCAGGTGTATTGTGGTTTTTTCCCCCCAAAGTATCACGTGACGTGATGAGCACAACGTTTTATACTGAACAGATGGAGCATTGGATAATATATCAAAAGCCAATGATGTAATATACCTTGGCTAATTGAATTAGAAAAAAACATATGCAGATCCTGGTTTCTTTGATCTGTTCTGTGTTTCTTAGTTTCTATATAATCACATTCTACTCTAATCTTGCTATTTCCGTCCTTCTGCTATATTTAGGATTCAGTTGCTCTTTCTCTAGCACCTTTAGGTGTAATGTTAGGTTGTTTATTTGAGAATTTTCTTGCATCTTGAGGTGCTCCTGTATGGTGTGTCTTTCTGTCTTAGGACCACCTTTGCTGCAGAGAAATGACAGGATGGTGATAATGGTTTTCTACTCTTTTCTTAAATTTAATTTTATTTTTTCAGGGCAGGTTTTATACTCGTGTGTGTGTGTGTGTGTGTGTGTGTGTGTGTGTGTGTGTGTGTGGTCTTCTGGCCCTGCTGCAGGTTCTTGTGATCCACAGTGAGTGCCACTGAAATTCTTTTGAAAGTTTTGTTGACCTGCATCTGGATATTTGTAATTTTTTGGTATTTAAGACAAGAGGAAACTAGTGTAACTGACTCTTTTTTTTTTTCTGGAAGGTTAGTATATTTGTCTTGCTGTTACAACTAAGTTTCTAAGTCAGAGAGTGAATAGGTAAGCACAGAATAACGTCAAGGAGGTTCCCTTGGGGAAACTGCTCTATGGAGAGGAAACCCCAGACCCTGACAGGAAACGTGCCATAGACTCCATGTGCACCTGCTCCTGGGATTAAAGACAGAATTGGTGAGGAGTGTGCACCCTCTGATGGTCTGTTATTCTTGTAGTTTGAGATTTGTGTCGGGTCTCACACTGATGTCCTCTCACTGTGTCTTTCCCACAGTAATACACGGCCATGTCCTTGGCTCTCAGGCTGTTCATCTGCAGATACAGCGTGTTCTTGCCGTTGTCTCTGGAGATTGTGAATCGGCCCTTCACAGAGTCTGCGTAGTATGTGCTACTTCCACCAGTATTAATGCTTGCGACCCACTGCAGCCCCTTCCCTGGAGCCTGGCGGACCCAGCTCATGACATAGCTACTGAAGGTGAATCCAGAGGCTGCACAGGAGAGTCTCAGGGACCCCCCAGGCTTCACCAGGTCTCCCCCAGACTCCACCAGCTGCACCTCACACTGGACACCTGCAGACACAAGACATCCCTGTCAGGAATCCATCACACACCCATGGTTTCTCTCACTCAGATCCACTCACATACTCAATGTCTCTTTTTCTCCAGAAATTACCTTTTAAAGAGAAAGAAGGAAAACCCAGCCATGCACAAACTCCATGGTGTGTTCTCCGTGTTCTGTCCTGATCACTGAATGAGGACACCTGGAAATCCCAGGGTTGGGACTCCTCTCTGGACTGCGCTGTTTTATTCTGTGGAGGGAAAACCCTATTTGCATGTTCTCTGAGTATATAGTTAGCTCCAGACGTAGGTTCAATTCTTAACAAGTTACAAAGATTGCATTGTTTGTGGATCACTTTGGTTAGATGGCACTTTGACAATGTGCAGTGTTCTTTTTTCTGTTTCTTTAAAAAATGCATTTATTGGGTGCCTGGGCATCTCAGTAGGTTAAAGCCTCTGCCTTTGGCTTAGGTCATGATCCTGGATTCCTGGGATCGAGCCCCCCGTGGACTTTCTGTTGGACGGGGGGTCTGCTTCACCCACCTCTTTCTGCCTGCCTCTCTGACTACTTGAGATCTCTCTCTGTCCAATAAATAAATAAAATCTTTTAAAAATGCATTAATTGGTAGGAAACATTGGATCAGGACATCAATAATATAAATTCCCATTCAGACTTAGGAATTCTATCAGAGCCAAGTTTAAATATACCTTTAATATATGAATGAATAAACTTTGCAAAATTACGAGAAATATCAGTTTCCAAGCTCACTTTTGCATCCCATTGTCCTGTGTGTCTGTTTTTATGCCAGCAGCATACAGTAATCTAGCTTTGTAATCTAGCTTGAAATTGAAGTGTGGTGACTCCAGGTGGTTTAGTTGCCTGTTTGCTTTCGTTCTTTCTTTTCTTAAAAATTTTATTTATTTTTTAAAATGTCCTTTCAGTGTTCAGAATTCATTGCTTCTTCACCACACCGAGTGGTCCATGCAATATGTACCCTCCTCAATAACCACCACTAGGTTCACCCAACTTCCCACCCCTCGCCCCTCCAAAACCCTCAGTTAGTTCCACCAAGTCCACAGTCTCTCATGGTTAGTCTCCCCCTCCAATACTCCCAACTCCTTTCTCCTCTCCAGCTCCCCATGTGCTCTGTGTTCTTTCTTTCATTTATTTTTAAAAGTTATTTATTTATTTATTTGGCAGAGAGAGGCACAATGAAAGAGGGAACAGAAGCAGAGGGAGTGAGAGAGGGAGAAGCAGGTTTCTGGATGAGCAGGGAGCCCGATGTGGGCTTGATCCCAGGAGCCTGGAATCATGAACTGAGCTGAAGGCAGATGCCTAATGACTGCGCCACCCAGCCCCCCCCCCACGTGTTATTTCTTATGCTTCAAAAATAAGTGAAACTATATGATAACTGATTCTCTCTGCTTGAAATTTTTCACACACCATAATCTCTTCCAGTCCCGTCCATGTTGCTACAAAAGTTGGGTATTCATCCTCTGATGGAGGCATAATACTCCATAGTATATATGGACCACATCTTCCTTATCCTTTCATCTGTTGAAGGGCATCTTGGTTCTTTCCACAGTTTGGCGACTGTGGCCATTGTTGCTATGAACAGTGGGGTTCAGTTGGCCCTTTTCTTCACTATATCTGTATGTTGTTAATATTCTATTTTTTAAAAAATTTATTTACTTTTAAAATTTCTTTCCAGTGCAATTGCAGGTTCATAGGGGAGCTCTATTTTTAAAACTTGAGGATTCTCCACACTGTTTGCAAAGTGGTTGTACCAATGTGCATTCCCACCAACAGTGTAAGAGCGTTCCCCTTTCTCCACAACCTCCCCAACACTTGTTTACTGTCTTGTTAATCTTGGCCATTCTCACTGGTGTAAGGTGGTTCTAAATGTGGTTTTGATTTGAATCTCCCTGATGGCTAACGATGATGAGTACTTTTCCATGTGTCTGCTAGCCATTTGTATGTCTTCATTGGAGAAGTGTCTGTTTATATCTTCTGCCCATTTTTTGATGTGGTTATCTGTTTTGTGTTTGTTGAGTTTGAGGAGTTCTTTATAGATCCTGGATATCAGCCTTTTGTCTGTAGTGTCATTTGAGAATTTCTTCTCCCATTCTGTCGTTTGCCTCTTGGTTTTGCTGACTGTTTCCTTTGCTGTACAGAAGATTTTTTTTTGTTTTTTTTTTTATTTTTTTAAATTTCTTTTCAGCATAACAGTATTCATTGTTTTTGCACCACACCCAGTGCTCCATGCAATACGTGCCCTCCCTCTTACCCACCACCTGGTTCCTCCAACCTCCCACCCCCGCCCCTTCAAAACCCTCAGGTTGTTTTTCAGAATCCATCGTCTCTCATGGTTCATCTCCCTCTCCAATTTCCCTCAACTCCCTTCTCCTCTCCATCTCCCCATGTCCTCCATGTTATTTGTTATGCTCCACAAATAAGTGAACCCATATGGTAATTGACAGAAGCTTTTGATATTGACAAAGTTCCAAGACTTCATTTTCACTTTTGTTTCCTTTACCTTTGGAGACATGTTTTTGAAGAAGTTTCAGTGGTTGATGTTGAAGAGGTTACTACCTATGTTCTTCTCTATGACTCTGATGGATTCCTGCCTCACGTTGAGGTCTTTTATCTGGTTCGAGTTTATCTTTGTGTATGGTGTAAGACAATGGTCGAATTTCATTCTTCTACACATAGCTGTCCAATTTTCCTAGCACCATTTATTGAAGAAACTGTCTTTTTGCACTGGATAGTTTTTCCTGCTTTGTTGAAGATTATTTGATCATAGAGTTGCAGGTCCATTACTGGGTTCTCTACTCTGTTCTACTGGTTTATGTGTCTTTTTTTGTGCTAGTATCATGCTGTCTTTGGGACAATAGGTTTGTAGTATATCTTAAAATCAGGAAACGTGATGCCTCCAGCTTGGGTTTTCATTTTCAACATTTCCTTAGTAATTCAGGGTGTTTTCTGGTTCCTTACACTTTTTAGGATTTTTTTTCAGCACAAAGTAATGAAAAAAGTTCCATGCTCATGGATTAGAAGAATAAACATTGTTAAAATATCTATACTGTCCAGGGCAATCTATATTTTCAGTGTGATCCTGATGAAAATTCAACTGGCATTTTTCAAAACAAGGAATTTCAATGTCACACTCGAACAGACTGATTTCTTTTTTTTAACTTAATTTTTATTTTATTTTTTTCTTTGCATTTTTAAAAAATTTATTTATTTATTTTCAGTGTAACTTTACTCATTGTTTTTGCACCACACCCAGTGCTCCATGCAATACGTGCCCTCCTATTACCCACCACCTGGTTCCCCCAACCTCCCAAACCCCACCTCTTCAAAGCCATCAGGTTGCTTTTCAGAGTCAATAGTCTCTCATGGTTCATCTCCCCTTCCAATTTCCCACAACTGCCTTCTCCTCTCCATCTCCTCATGTCCTCCATGTTCTTTGTTATGCTCCACAAATAAGTGAAACCATATGATACTTGAATCTCTCTGCTTGACTTATGTCACTCAGCAAAATCACTTCCAATCCCATCCATGTTGATACAAAAGTTGGGTATTCATCCTTTCTGATGGAAGCATCATACTCCATTGTGTATACATGCCACATCTTCCTTATCCATTTGTCCATTGAAGGGCATCTTGGTTCTTTCCACAGTTTGGTGACTGTGGCCATTGCTGCTATAAACATTGGGGTACAGATGGCTCTTCTTTTCACTACATCTGTATCTTTGGGATAAATACCCAGCAGTGCAATTGCAGGGTCATAGGGAAGCTCTGTTATTAATATCTTGAGGAATCTCCACACTGTTCTCCAAAGTGGCTGCACCAACTTGCATTCCCACGAAGAGTGTAAGAGGCTTCCCCTTTCTCCACAACCTCTCCAGCACATGTTGTTTCCTGTCTTGCTAATTTTGGCAATTCTAACTGGTGTAAGGTGATATCTCAATGAGGTTTTATTTTGAATCTCCCTGATGGCTAATGATGATGAACATTTTTTCATGTGTCTGATAGCCATTTGTATGCCCTCATTGGAGAATTGTCTGTTCATATCTTCTGTCCATTTTTTGATATGATTATCTGTTTTGTGTGTGTTGAGTTTGAGTAGTTCTTTATAGATCCTGGATATCAACCTTTTGTCTGTACTGTCATTGCAAATATCTTCTCCATTCCTTGGGTTGCCTCTTTGATTGTTGACTGTTTCCTTTGCTGTGCAGAAGCTTTTGATCTTGATGAAGTCTGAAAAGTTCATTTTTGCTTTTGTTTCCTTGGCCTTTGGAGACATATCTTGAAAGAAGTTCAACATTCACAAATCAATCAATGTGATAAAACAAATCAATAAGAGAAGAGAGAAGAACCACATGGTCCTCTCAATTGATGCAGAAAAAGCATTGGACAAAATCCAGCATCTGTTTCTGATTAAAACGCTTCAAAGTATAGGGATAGAGGGAACATTCCTGAACTTCATAAAATCTATCTATGATAGACCCAAAGCAAATAACATCCTCAATGGGAAAAAGCTTGCAGCCTTCCCGTTGAGATCAGGAGCACGACAAGGATGTCCACTCTCTCCACTCTTGTTCAACATAGTATTAGAAGTCCTAGCAATGGCAATCAGACAACAAAGAAAAATAAAAGGTATCCAAATTGGCAATGAAGAAGTCAAACTTTCTCTCTTCGCTGATGACATGATTCTTTATATGGAAAACCCCAAAGACTCCACCCCCAAACTACTAGAACTCATACAGCAATTCAGTAACGTGGCAGGATACAAAGTCAATGTACAGAAATCAGTGGCTTTCTTATACACTAACAATGAAAATATAGAAAGGGAAATTACAGAATCAATTCCATTTACTATAGGACCAAGGACCCTAAGATACCTGGGAATAAACCTAACCAAAGAGGTAAAGGATCTGTACTCGAGGAACTGCAGTACACTCATGAAAGAAATTGAAGAAGACACAAAAAGATGGAAGACTGTTCCATGCTCTTGGATTGGAAGAATAAACATTGTTAAAATGTCTATATTGCCTAGAGAAATTTATACTTTTAATGCCATTCCGATCAAAACTCCACTGGTATTTTTCAAAGAGCTGGAGCAAATAATCCTAAAATTTGTATGAAATCAGAAGAGACCCCGAATTGCTAAGGAAATGTTGAAAAACAAAAACAAAACTGTTGGCATCATGTTACCCGATTTCAAGCTTTACTACAAAGCTGTGATCACCAAGACAGCGTGGCGCTGGCATAAAAACAGACACATAGACCAGTGGAACAGAGTAGAGAGCCCAGATATGGACCCTCAACTCTATGGTCAATAATCTTCGACAAAACAGGAAAAAATATACAATGGAGAAAAGGCAGTCTCTTCAATAAATGGTGCTGGGAAAACTGGACAGCTATATGTAGAAGAATGAATCTCAACCATTCTCTTACACCGTGCACAACGGTAAACTGAAATGGATAAAAGACCTTAATGTGAGACAGGAATCCCTCAGAATCCTAGAGTAGAACATAGGCCGTAATCTCTTCGATATCAGCCACAGCAACTTCTTTCGATCAGACCGATTTCTTATATTATGCATTAAATCATTTTAATTTATATCGAAATAAGTCAAGCAGAGAGAGTCAAGTTTCATATGGTTTCACTTATTTGTGGATCATAACAAAGAACAATGAGGACATAGGGAGATGGAGAGGAGAAGGTAGTTGAGGGAAACTGTAAGGGGAGATGAACCATGAGAGACTATGGACTCTGAAAAACAACCAGTGGGTTTTGAAGGGGCGGGGTGGGTGGGAGGTTGAGGAACCAGGTGATGGGTAATAGGGAGGGCACGTACTGCATGGAGCACTGGGTGTGGTGCAAAAAAAATGAACACTGTTACACTGAAATAAACAAATAAAAAAAGAAAAAAATTAATTTAAATTCAGTTCAATTAACACACAGTGCATTACCCGTTTTAGAGGTAGATTTAGTGATTCATCAGTTGTCTATTACAGCTGGCACTCATTCCACGATGTGCCCTCATTAATGCCCTTTGGTCAGTTACCCCATACCCCACAGCCACCTCTAGTTTAAACAGAAAATTTTGAATGTAATTTCAGTATTTGGATTGGGGAATGTTCATCCTAGAATTATAGCTTTATTTATTTGTTTTATCACAACTTTATCTGCTTAAATTCTTTAAAAATTATGTTCATTTAGCCACAATATTGTACATATTCGTTTTTGTTGTAGTGTTCAACAATTCATTAATTGTGTATAACACCCACCGCTCCTCTCAGCATGTGCCCTCCTTATCGCCCATCCCCAAGTTATCCCATCCCCTTACTCCCAACCCCTCAAAATCTCTGTCTGTTCCACAGAGAAACCTATTGATTTATGATTTTATTTGGGGCTTTCTCTTTTCTTATTGAGAAATCTAGGCAGAGGTTTCTCAGTTTTATTATATTTTTTTCCAAAGAACTAGATCTTGGTTTTTTTAATCTGTTCTGCTGTTTTTTTTTTTTTAATCATTTATTTCTCCTCTAGTCTTTCGTATTTCCTTCCTTCTGCTGTATTTAGGCTTCAGTCATTGCACTTTCTCCAGCTCCTTCAGGTGTAATGTTAGGTGGCGTCTTTTAGATTTTTCTTGCTTCTTGATGTCTTCTTGTATGCTGTGTATTTCTGTCTTAGGACCACCCATGTTAATTAGGTGAAAGTGATGAAGGTTTTATACTTGTGTGTGTGTGTGTGTGTTTGTGTGTGTGTGTGTGTGTGTGTGTGTGTGTGTGTGTGTTTAATGTTCAGGCTCCACATCCACACTGCACTTAGTGGGATTTCAGTACTTTTATGATGTTGTCACTAACATTGATGCCCTGAGCTTTGTTTAAGACAGTGGAACCCTCCCTCCAAAGACCCTTTCTTCTTTTACTTTGGATTGTTGATGTCTCTGTGGCCTCTTGTGCAGCAAGTCCATAAAGAATGGACTTTATGCCCTTCTATCAAATTCGTACATTGAGCTGGGTGGACCTGTGATGCACTCTGAGTGCCTCTGGGATTCCTCTAAAGGCCTATTTGATGAGCATCAGGATATTCATGATTCATAGGTATTTAGGGACAGGGATAAACAAGGTGAGTGACTCTGTATTTTGTGCATTTTAATATAATCGTTTTCCCATTAGAACAAGTTTTTGAAGGCAGAGAGTGAAGTGACAAGCCCAGGTCATCACTAGCCATCAGGGATATTCAAATTAAAGCCACACTGAAATACTACCTTACACCAGTTGAATGGCCAAAATTCGCAAGACATGAAACAATGTGTGTTGGAGAGGATGTGGAGAAAGCGGAACTCTCTTACACTGTTGGTGGGAATGCAAGTTGTTGCCACACTTTGGAGAACAGTGTGGAGATTCCTCAAGAAATTAAAAAGAGAGCTTCCCTATGACCCTGCAATTGCACTACTGGGTATTTACCACAAAGATACAGAAGTAGTGAAAAGAAGAGCCAACTGTACCCCAATGTTTATAGCAACAATGGCCCAGTCACCAAACTGTGGAAAGAACCAAGATGCCCTTCAATGGACGAATGGATAAGGAAGATGTGGTCCATATACACAATGGAGTATTATGCCTCCATCAGAAAGGTGAATACCCAAATTTTGTATCAACGTGGATGGGACTGAAGAGATTATGCTGCGTGAAATAAGTCAAGCAGAGAGAGTCAATTATCATATGTTTTCATTTATTTGTGGAGCGTAACAAATAACATGGAGGACATGGGGAGATGGAGAGGAGACGGCAGTTGAGGGAAATTGGAAGGGGAGATGAACCATGAGAGACTATGGACTCTGAAAAACAACCTGAGGGTTTTGAAGGGGCGGGGGTGGGAGGTTGGGGGAGCGAGGTGGAGAGAATTATGGAAAGCACGTATTGCATGGAGCACTGGGTGTGGTGCAAAAACAATGAATTCTACTACGCTGAAAAGAAATTTAAAAAAATTAAAAGAATCATGTGTGCAGAGAGGGCCCTCAGGGAAAGTGTTCTCTGGACAGGAATCGCCAGATCCTGACAGGAAACTTGCCCATAACCTCCATCTGCATCTTCTCCTGGGCTTAAAGACAGAATTTGTGCGGATTGTGCACCCTCTGGTTGTCCCTATTCTCTCCTACAGTGAGGTTTCTGTCTGGGTTCACGCCGATGTCCCCTCACTGTGTCATTGCACAATGTCTTGGCTCTCAGGCTGTTCATCTGCAGATACAGTGTATTTTTGCCATTGTCTCTGGAGATGGTGAATCAGTATTTCACGGAATCTGTGTAGCTTTTGCTACTTCCATCATTGCTAATGCATGTGACCCACTGAAACCTCTTCCCTGGAGCCTGGTGGACCCAGATCCTGTGGTAACTGCTGAAGGTGAATCCAGAGCCTGTACAGGAGAGTCTCAAGATCCCCCATACTTCAACATGTCTTCCCTAGACTCCACCAGCTGCACCTCACTGGACACCTGAGGACACAAGACATACTGGTCAGAAAATTCACATATCCATGGTTTCTTTCACTCATATCCACTCACGTCCTCAACATCTCTTGCTCACCATGAATTTCCTTTTTTTTTCTTTTAAATTTCATTTCAGCATAACAGTATTCATTGTTTTTGCACCACACCCAGTGCTCCATGAAACACGTGCCCTCACTAATACCCAACACCTTGTTCCCCCAACCTCCAACCACCCGCCCCTTCTAGAACCTCAGGTTGTTTTGCAGAGGGAAATTGGAAGCGGGGTGAACCATGAGAGACTACGGACTGTAAATTACCTTTTAAAAGAGCAACAAGGAAAACCCATCCAAGAACAGACTCCATAGTGAGTTGTCTGTGTTCTGTCTTGAATACTGATTGGAGCACCTGCAAATCCTGGTGCTGGGGTTCCACTTCGAACTGCATGGACAGGGCTGGGTTGTTTTAATCAGCAGAGGGAAGGCCCTATTTGCATATTCTCTGAGTATATAACAAATTTTCCAGGTAGCATCTTCATGATGGCAGTGACCTAGAGCAGTTGTGAGGGTCCTGGGGGAGTTTGGTCACCATGATATCTTTGATGAAGTCACACACTTTTATTGTGTGATTTTGCTGGAGAAACTGAATAGCACCTATTGCTTTCATTTTTTCACATATGAACCCCATCACCGTGATGTAGATACCAGTTTTTCCACTATTTTATAGGTCGATATGTACACACAGCAGCACAGAATGGTTCTGTGAATTTCCAGGTGAGCACAGTAGGTGAAATTGAGCCCAGTGTCTAAGTTTGTGCTCCTCATCATGGGAAATTTTTTTCTCCCTTGAACCTCCTTCAGGACAGAGCTGCATATGAGATTCTCAGGCTTTCTGAATTTCTGGATGTCCCAGTAGACTGAAGTGTGGAGATCAGGTCTTTCTGTCCTAGAAACTCGGAGACACTGAGAAACCTTGACAGAGACTCGCAGAGCTTCTAGAGATGCTGTGGGTTATCAACAACCACAAGGTACATTTACACCTGTTCTCTCTACACATCGATGGAAAATTTAAATAAAGGTAAAGGAATGGGATTATTAGTCAAGCAATTAATGACAGAACACCTGAGCTCAGAAAGCATGCTGTTAGTTAAAGACAATTCTTCATTTCTGAAATGGAAATCATTGTACTTCTACTCCCTTATTTATTGCCATGTTGATATAAACTATATCTATCCCAATGCTTCGCCCCTGGCAAGTTTGGTTTTTGTCATTTTGATAGCTTATTCCTAAAATGTAGGACTCTTCTGTATTTCCACAGGTTTACAAATTGTTTACTGTGTTTCTGTCTGGGAGAAGTTAACAGAGCATTTAACTGGAAGCCCTGGAGAAGAGACCAGCCCCAATCCACCTCTTGTCCTGGATCATGAGCTCTGTGGTTCTTGAGTCAGAGGGACTGTGAGTCATCCTGATGGTCCCAGTGCACCAGGAGGTGTCATAGACACTTGCAGAGATACAGGGACTCCTCTTTCCTCTTCTCCATTTACTCAACATGTGAGGAGTTATCCTCTCAGCATAACCACTACAGATTGTCCTGTTGAAAGGATATGTCCTCATTCTTACTTTCTTTACTTGAGCTCCTCACTGTCATCCTTATGCCATAATATCCAATATTTATTGTATTCAGAGATGCGCCGGAACCTTGGATCAAGTCCCTGCATTCTAACATGTGCTCTCAGACCATGAGGTCTTTCCCTCCAGAGAGTAAGGCGAGGGTCATCTGCTTGTCCTGGGAGGAATAGTCCTAGAAACCACGTGCTGATATGTTTCCAGTTATATTTGATGTGAATCACTAATGAAATTGCCATTGGTTTGAGAATTCTCTTCAGAAGGTATTGGATTTTAGTCATTCTTCCAGGTATGAGTTGACATCTTTCCATGGTTTTGATTTGTGCTTCCCTGATAATGACTGATGTTGAGCATCTATTATGCATCTGATAGCCATCTGGATGTCTTCTTTCAATAGTGTTTATTCCTTTCTTCTGACCATTTCCTAACTGCATTCCTTGTGTGTTGAGTGTGGTAAAGTCTTTATAGGTTATGGATATTAAATTTATCATAGATTTCTTTTGCAAATATCTTCTCCCATTTGTGACTCATATGTGGAATTTATGAAGGAAAACAGATGAACACAAGGGAAGTGGGAAAAGAAAAAAAAATGAGGGAGGGAAACAACCACAAGTGACTCCTAGTTATAGAGAACAGACCGCAGGTTGATGGAGGGAGATGAGTGAGGACTGGGGAGATGGCCCATGAGCATGAAAGAAGGCATCAGTTTCAATGAACACTAGGTGTTGTATGTAAGAATGAATCAGCGAATTATACTCCAGAAACCAATATTACACTGTGTGGTAACTAATAAAATTTAAATTAAAAATAAAAAATAAGAAAAAAACAGCAGGTACTGGAATACATGTTTGGTGTCAGGCAGTGAGGACCAGGGAAACAACACATTGTAAACATGCATCCTCGAGCTTGGGCTTATTCCCTGCAGAGGAATGGGAGGTGCAAGGGAAGGTCAGCTGACACTTGTCCATGCTTCCTGAGTACTCAGATGCACCGCTGTGAATCAGCCTGTCCCAGGAGCTCAGGACGACCATACTTGGGCAGGATGAGGGATGCAAGTTGTTTGAACAGCTGCCAGTGAGGTGTGGACACAGACGAGTTAGGAAATGCCAAACCATATGGCACCATACAGAGAATTATGACTATTTTAGTCAAGTAATGTCCACAACCATTCAGGAATCATAGGGATAAATGCAAAGAGTTGAGTCTCATTTCTCTAGATCCCAATGATTATGACCTTTGAGATATAATTTCTCTCTTTCAACCTAAATTAGAGAAACTATTCAAATTTCTCTGCAAGTTTAAAAACATTCACTAAATATCTGAGTGCAGATTTTCTGTATTAGTTAGGAATGCCTGTCTTTAATTGTTTTATTTTAGAAAAAATCACACCGCATAATATGTAGCATCTTAAATTTTTGAAGTGTAAAATGCAATGGCGAATGGCATATACACCACATGATTTCACACTGAAGCATCTCCAACAGAGTATCATTTCTTTCACCACACCTGACATGTGGACCAGCCCCGCCATGGTCAGGGCCTCAGGACTGGACCTTAGTCTTTCCCCACATAGGATGTCATCTGAACCTTCTCAAGAGCTTCCTGGTGTTACTGGTTTAATTGAGTAGAGTTGAGATACATATAGTATGTTAATGTTTACCAGTTGTGTTTTCGTTTCTTCTCTCACATACCAAGGACATAAACAGAAGGGCAATTATACAAAAGTTAAATTAAAGCAAATGAATAGTCAAGAAGCAAAATTTAAAAATAGGCAATCGACTCCCTAA
This sequence comes from Meles meles, assembly GCF_922984935.1. Classification (NCBI taxonomy): domain Eukaryota; kingdom Metazoa; phylum Chordata; class Mammalia; order Carnivora; family Mustelidae; genus Meles; species Meles meles. Next base: position 152,409,305 of record NC_060071.1, read on the forward strand.
CCCTACAAGCTATAAAACCTTAAAAATCTAAGGATTAGTTATGTTTCCAGTATAAGTCACTTTATAGTAATAGAAGTTCAGGAATTTGGATCTTCATAGCTTGTTAACCATTCAGTTTCACAGTAGCTATAATAAGTAAATCCCTGAAAAATATTAGCTTTGTTTAATGGAAAAATCCTTCTGTGGTATGTTGTGAAGTTCAGAAGAATGAACACAATCACTGCTTGCAGTTATTTTTAAAGTTTTCATTTAAATTACAGTTATTTAACATAGGGCATATTTAACAAGACCCAAAACTACATAATCCACCTCCACCTGCCACTCCTCTGGTAACTGTCCATCTGTTATCTGTAGTTAAGGGTGTGTTTTTGTTTTTTCTCTTCCTTTCCCCGCCTTTCTTCATTAATTTTGTTTCTTAAATTCAACATATGAGTGAAATTATATGGTATTTGTCTTTCACTGACTAATGCACTTAGCATAAAACTCTCCAGCTCCATCCAAGTCATTGGAAATGTCAAGATTTCACTCTTTTTTATGAGTGAGTAATATTCCACTCTCTCTACATATACCACATCTTCTTGATCATTCATCAATGAGTGGACATGTGGGCGGTTTCCATAGTCTGGCTATTTTAAGTAATGCTGCTGTTAATATGGGGGTGCACTGTACTCTGAGAACTAGTTTTTTTGTGCTGTTTGGGTGAATATCCAGTCGTGTGATTGCTGGATCATAGTGTAGTTCTTCTTTTAAATATTTGGGGAATCTACACCCTGTTTTCCAGAGTGGCAGCACCCTGCACACTCTACATCTCCTGACCAACGAATTCTGCAGGGCCTCAGTTCTAAGGAACTGGTATCAGGTCCCATTTAACAATCCCAGCAGAGCACACCTACTTAAAACTCCCACATTCTGGCTAAGGACCAAACACTGCCCACTGCAGCCAAGGAGGGGCTCTGTAGACAGCTGGCCTGAAGGCACGTTCTGCTAAAACAGAACAGCAGAGAACAAAATGTACACAGTACACACCAGAGATCTCTCTGAAGCTTCAAGCCCTCAACATAACTTGCTTTTGTAACACACAGAAGAAGGTGGAATCTCAGAAAAAATGACAAGATTGAGGAATTCAGTTTCAGGTGCAGTTCTGACCAACCTCAATTGACGTTTTCTTAGATCAGGCCCTTTGACCCCACAGGGTGAGCAAAGGACTTGTCATCTGTCTCCAGACCCAATAGTTTCCATTCCTGAAAGTCTCCTGTGCATAAAGAACACTGCCATCCAGCCAAAGCATTCACTATTCAGCAATGTCCACTGCACTGGGATACTGAGTGTTGCTGACAATATCCCTGCTGTTCACGTCCGTTTGGAGAACCTCTGACTTCCTGCTCAAAGTGACTGTTTCATTGCTGACAAATATTTTCTTCTCTATGTGACTTCTTTTGTGAGATTATGTGCCTGGACCTCAGGTGGCAACTGTCACTTACTGCAAAATTATATAGTAATTGAACAACATTGAAAGGGCTTTCTACATTAAAACAGCAGTTGGGTTCATAGGACCACTGGATCAAAGGAGGAAGGGAAATAAGGGTAAGATATTCTGAAATAAAACAGCAGAGTGCCATTTTGAGCCTCAATATATAAAGCACTGGGTACTTGGCACACCATCTTTGAAGCAAGAAAATATCAAAGATATTAAAAAAATAGAAGACACATTTCTTGGTCCCCTTAGAAATTTGAGGTGACAGAGGAGTCCATCCCCACACTACAGAGAGGCACAGAAACGGCTGAGTCTACAAGTCTTGCACAGAAATCTTGGATTTCCATAAGAGTCAGTGTGCTTCTAGTTGAGATTAGTATTGAGTCCCTTTCTGAGTGGAGGTGAGTATCCCCCAACCCAATGAGAACTTAGAGAACAAAGGCATAAGAAGGAGTAAGGCACCCCTTTTATTTCAATCTCATTGTCTGAACTTCTCATCTCTTCTTTTCCTTTCCTACTCTTGGACTGAGCAATACACCAAGTGACCCCCTGGTTCTCCATCCAACAGCCTGAGAATGATTTACTCCACCATCCCCACCAGCTTGTGGAGGACAGAGCCTGGGTCTTCTCAGGCTCTATTACCATGGGATCCAATTACATATGTTCTTTCTGTAAGTGAAATTTCAGCTGGAAATGAATAATAGCTCTACATTCTCTATATGCTTGTTGGCATATGGTATTCTGTCTTTTTGTACTGTAGACATTCTTAGTGGTGGTGTAGTGGTATCTTGTGAGGATGAACATACTGATGTATACAATACCTCTTTCTAGAAGAATAGGACATTATGCTGATATATATTCCTTAAAGAACTGCTAAGTTTAGTGCTATCATCATGGAAATAGAGCATGTAGGGGTGGGGATTGTCACCTCATGCCCATTTCCATGTCCAGTTTGTGCCGCAGAAGTTGTTAGGAGCTGTGGCAGGCCCCTATAGGTAAATCACAGTCTTGGACTTTAAAATTTTGAAGGAAAGCCCTGCCAGTCTTTGCAGATCATGATTCTTCTTTTGATAGCTGGAAGCCTGTTCCTGGATCTTAGGAACTCTAGGTTCAAGCCTGAGTCCCTAGGTTGCCATGGAAATTGAGCTGTCCATCTTGGAGTGGGTGTTATTTGAATGTCCAGCCATAAAGTGGAGCATGTACTGTGATACTCGGTCAGCCAATGGAAGAAATGATGGTGTCTGAAGAGATCCTGAAGACACAAGCAAGTCACATGAAGTATTTTCCACATGCTTATGATCCCCAGACCTGCTATGCTGCTTTCTCTCTCTCAATCTGCACATTTGGCCTCATAGTGAGAGTCCTACAATTACCCCAGAGGGGAAGAAAAATTGAACCTGGTTCACATTTGTTTCTGCATGATATTCAGACGCCAGTAAAAGTGGAACTCACTCGTGTTATCATATTCTCTACCTCCCTGGAGCATCTGTTTTATATGAGAGAAATTACCTCATGAAGACAGGATTACGGCATTAATTCAGTGGCAACATCTTGCAAATTTGAGGTAAAGTTGAGATCCTTCTGGAATAAAGATATCGGTCACCCTGCCAGACAATGGCCCAGGACAGCCTGAAGATTTGGCTGACAACACAGAGAATGTATCTTTGGTATAGTATGAAAGCAGCTCTATATCCCAATTTTCAGTCTTTTCCAGTTACAGAAATGAGGACCTTAGCTATCACGCATACGTCCTCCTTATTTTTTAAAAATATGGGTATGTCTTTGTTTTGTTCCCTGTCCGTTTTCTTTGCCATGTAAATTAAGATGTATTGACTTTCTATCACTGCACATAACAATTCTTAATTTCCGTCATAATATTTGGACTCAATTGAGGGGTATTAATGAGAAGAGAAAACACCACTGAAGATCTTCACCTCCCCTTCTGGGGATTGGTTTAGAGGGTTATTGGTTGTATGCACATACTTGTATCATATATGGTGAAGTTGTGACTGTGTTATTTTCTTTGTTTGCAGAATGAGTGTGATTAAGGCAATGAATATGGATGCCCAGTTTACAGGAGGTGGATGACTGATGGTTCACTCAATGTGTCCAAGTGACAGGGACATGGGTTCCCAGATTAAACATTGTTCCTCTGGGGCTTTGTGAGGCTGTTTCTAGGAGACAGTGAAGATTTTATCCATGGTCTCTGTGTACGTGGGCATCATCTAATGCATTAAAGTTCTGAGTAGAATAAAAGGCTGAGGGAGAAGGAATTCCCTCATGTTTACTTCCGGTGTGCATGCTTGAGCAGGGACACTGGTCACCTCCTGCCCTTGGATGCACTTACAGCTTCAGGTCCCCAGGATCTCCAACTAGATCCCACTGAGAATCTGATGAGACTTACATCACTGGCCATCCTGGGCCTCCTCCTGTGATAGCAGATAATGGGACTTCTCAGACTCTTCAGTGACGTATGCCAGTGAGGTATGGGTTCTGTTCCTCAGGAGAACTATGACTAATACATGGAGAACATTCTAAAGTGTTCTTGTGTCTTACTGTAATTGACAAAATGTGTCAGGCATATGAAGGCCTAACAATCAAAGTTCTATGAATGAAGTGTCATGTTGTGTGTTTGGGACAAGAGCTGGGTGAGGATAATGAGGAGTGAATAGATGATGAAAAAATTACCAGATCTAAGAAGGGAGATACCCCTGGTCCTGGGACACCAATGGGGGAAGACAGGTTCTGCTCATCCTGGGGGTGATACTTAGAGCCTTGCAGAAGCAGGAGTGCAGATGAGAATCTCAGAATGACATCATATTTTCAAAACAGAGAGCAATAATGATTCTGTCTAAGGAACAGTCTAACGAATCAGTACATTTGAGGTGAAAAATTAAAAATTGACTTATGTATAGTATATGTATATATGGAAGTCAGTTACGGATAATCCCAAATACTGATACTTTGCCCATAATTCAGTATTATTATTTAGGAACTTTTTATAGAAGTATTTTATTGAAGTATTTAATAAGAGTGTTTAATAGTATTAAATAGTATCAAAACATTTAATATTATTACATCATTAAAATATTTAATAAATAGACTACCCTAGAGATTTTTTAAATTATTCATTTATTTGTCATTATATGGTAAAATCCAACAGCTTTGTAGATAGAAATATCAATAAATATTCATAAAATCTGGAAGGATAAGAGGAAATAGTTGTATGTTATTATTTCTTTGGAATATATATTTTTCATCTTTTATTTCCAGAGAACATGTAAAATATATTTTAGTGTAAAAATTATTTTTCCTGGGGCGCCTGGGTGGCTCAGTGGGTTAAGCCGCTGCCTTCAGCTCAGGTCATGATCTTGGGGTCCCGGGATCGAGTCCCGCATTGGGCTCTCTGCTCAGCGGGGAGCCTACTTCCCTCTCTCTCTCTCTCTGCCTGCCTCTCTATCTACTTGTGATCTCTCTCTGTCAAATAAATAAAATAAAATCTTAAAAAAAAATTATTTTTCCTTGAAACTCAATGATTATAACATACAATACTAATAAAATATCAGAACCTGTAAAAATCCAGACCCCCCAAGCCTAGTACATATTTATTTATTTATTTATTTATTTACTTACTTACTTACTTACTTATTTTCAGCGTAGCAGTATTCATTTTTTATGCACCACACCCAGTTCTCCATGCAATACTCGCCCTCCATAATACCCAGTACATATTTTAATAGTTGAGATGGAAAACAATTCACCTTCTTCACCTGTATTTGGTGGGCTTGAGCGCCCCCTGGTGTCCTGAGTGCCCCTAGTGACCCGAGCGCCCCCTGCTGTCCAGACTGTTCCTGCAGACCAGCCTCTCCTGTGTCCCTGCAGGGAGGTTTGGGTCTGGGCTCACACTGACATGCCCTCACTCTGTCTCTACACAGTAATACAGGGCAGGACATTGGTGGCACTGAGATCTCTCAGCTGCAAGAACTCATTCTTGGATGTGACTCTGGAGATGGACATGCGGCTCTTGTTGGATGGAGTGTCGTGTGTGCTTTACCTATGACTTATAAACCAATTCACTGCACCCAGTCATGTGGGGTTGGTGGATTCAGTTCCATCCTAAATTATTGCATGACATGGAGAATCCAGAGACAACATTAGTGAGGTGCAGGGTCTGTGAGCCCTTCAGATGTCATGAGCCTGACATCTGAAGCAGCACTTGGGACAGGACACCTGGGCACAAGGCCCAGTCACTCACGACACTCACAACCATCCCAATGGTGCCATGTCTGACATCTGGACCATCTCTTTAGGGAGCCGTCACCAGCCACAGAGAAGGGCCTAGAAACTCATATTCATCCAGACCACAGCTCTGCCTTCCCAGAGACCTCACCCTGTCTGAAGAGAGAGCTGTGAGCTCCCACACCTGAGAGTAGATTTTACCCTAGAGGTTGAGCAGAAGTTTGCATGTGTGGGAAGGAGACTGTCCTTGGAAGTTGACAGGGACAGAGTCAGGCTCCTCTGGACCTTCCAGGACCACCTGTGGGTATCTCTTTGTTGAACTCCCAAGGCATGTTGTTCTGGGGTGGGTGAGCCCTTGGTCTATGAGCTGTGTTAGAAGCAGTTCAATAGATGACTTTACTTTCTGAGCATCAGAATAAATGTTGAATACATTAGTGATTCAAAATTCATTTTAACCTAAACTATATTTCAAAAAGATATTTAATGTGATCCACACTTTGTAGCTACAGCTTTCCAAATGAACAACTACCTGCACAACATGGGTTTATCTGGAGACCTTTAATCCCAGTGGTCTCTTCTGATGGGCTTAGTCTGCGAAGATGTCTGAAAAAGTGTAAGTGGTATCCTTGTCCTCAAGGGCATGGAAACCAACAGAAGGCACATACTCTGTGTTTTACAGTTACGGTTCCAATGCTTGGAGGGTGCCTCCCTTGTCCTGAGAAATCCTCCTCACACAGGGGCTTGTTATCTCTGGAAGGGGCATCTTGCTTTAAAGAAAAGTGGGTAACTTTTCTCTTATGCAGCACAGAGATGGTCACTAATTCATGTATGGAGTTAACGACACTCAAATACTACCCTGAAGGAAATGGTGTTAATGACCCAGACATTATTAGAATCTAAACATTAGAGGTCTAATAAGAGATTCTGGGGGTTATGTTCATATTCCTGAAAGACTTGCAGCAAGAGGATAAATGCTGATATAGAGGAATAGACTTCAAATAGAGATCAGATTCCTATAGAACAGATAGATTAGAGATGGATACTCAGATAAGTTTATATTATTTTAAAAGACACTAGAGAGGAATTGTATCATTATGGACCCATCAAATGGAATGTCCATAATTTTCAATGTTTTTCAAACCACATTTTCATGAAGAAAGAATATTTTGGTGTCAACATTGGGTTGACACCTAAGTAATGGTATGTGTTAGATCTTTTAATGAATAAGCACCTAAGTCTCCACTTAGGGTGGTGATGCTTCTTTGTAGATATTGGTTGTTGTGTAATTCTGTGTAAGCTCTGGAGATCTTCCCCTATAACAGCCCGTGGAACATGCCTTTGAGTCCTAAATCATTACATAAGCAGGATCACATCTTTAAATGGAGAGCACATAAATAAGTTCATTTGTGTTATTTAGCATCTTGCAATGACTGAATCGATGAAGGCTGATGGGTATCTGAGCCATTTCCCCAGAGTGTGAGGTTATAAGGGATATTGAGACTCAGAGGCAGGAAAACAGAGGAGCCCTAAGCATGGATTTCTTCACAGCGATGGACACTGCAGAGAACTACAGGAACCCGTCACTTCCCAGGCTCTCTCTGCAGCTGCATCAGGGGCTGGAACTCATGGTCAGAGGGTCCTGAGGGCCACAAGTAAACAGATTCCTCCTCTCCTCCAGAGACACTACCTGTAATTCCATGGTCTTCCCAGGGTGTCCTGAGCTCTGGGATGGGCACCGACTTATTGTTTCCAGAGTGGCTGCACCAGGTCGAGTTCCCACCAACAATGCAAGAGGGTTCCCCTTTCACCGCATCCTTGGCAATATTTGTTTTTTCCTGTCTTGTCATTGTAGCCATTCTCACCTGTGTGAAGTCATATCATATTGTAGTTGACTTATTTCGCTCAGCATAATCTCTTCCAGTCCCGACCATGTTCCTACAAAAGTTGGGTATTCATCCTTTATGATGGAGGCATCATACTCCATCGTGTATATGGACCACATCTTCCTTATCCATTCATCTGTTGAAGGGAATCTTGGTTCTTTCCACAGTTTGCCGACCGTGGCCTTGGCTGCTACAAACATTAGGGTAGATGGCCCTTCTTTTTACTACATCCGTATCTTTGGGGTAAATACCCAGCAGTGCAAATGCAGGGTCATAGGGAAGCTCTATTTTTAATTTCTGAGGAATCTCCACACTGTTCTCCAGAGTGACTGTACCAACTTGCATTCCCACCAAAGTGTAAGAGGGGTCCCCTTTCTCCACATCCTCTACAACACATGTTGTTTCCTGTATTGCTAATTGTGGCCAATCCAACTGGTGTCAGGTGGTATCTCAATGTGTTATGTTTTTATTTGTTTATTTACAGCATAACAGTGTTCATTGTTTTGGCATCACACCCAGTGCTTCATGCAGTATGTGCCCTCCCTATTACCCACCACCTGGTTCTTCAAACTCCCATCCCCCCACCCCTTCAAAACCCTCTGGTTGTTTTACAGAGTCCATAGTCTCTCATGGTTCATCTCCCCTTCCAGTTTCCATCAACTCCCTCTCCTCTCCATCTCCCCATATCCTCCATATTATTTGTTATGCTCCACAAATAAGTGAGACCATATGATACTTGACTCTCTCTGCTTGACTTATTTCGCTCAGCATAATCTCTTCCAGTCCCGACCATGTTGCTACAAAGGTTGGGTATTCATCCCTTCTGATGGAGGCATAATACTCCATTGTGTATATGGACCACATCTTCCTTATCCATTCATCCGTTGAAGGGCATCTTGGTTCTTTTCACAGTTAGGCGACTGTAGCCATTGCTGCAATAAACATTGGGGTACAGATGGCCCTTCTTTTCACTACATCTGTTTCTTTGCGGTAAATACCCAGCAGTGCAATTGCAGAGTCATGGGAAGCTCTATTCTTAATTTCTTCAGGAATCTCCACACTGTTCTCCAAAGTGGCTGCACTAACTTGCATTCCCACCAACAGTGGAAGAGGGTTCCCCTTTCTCCACATCCTCTCCAACACACGTTGTTTCCTGTCTTGCTAATTTTGGCCATTCTAACTGGTGTCAGGTGGTATCTCAATGTGGTTTTAATTTGAATCTCCCTGATGGCTAGTGATGATGAACATTTTTTCATGTGTCTGATAGCAATTTGTATGTCTTCATTGGAGAAGTGTCTGGTCATATCTTCTGCCCATTTTTTGATATGATTATCTGTTTTGTGTCTGTTGAGTTTGAGGAGTTCTTTATAGATCCTGGATATCAACCTTTTGTCTGTACTGTCATTTGCAAATACCTTCTCCCATTCCGTGGGTTGCCTTTTTGTTTTGTTGACTGTTTCCTTTGCTGTGCAGATGTTTTTGATCTTGATGAAGTCCTAAACGTTCATTTTCACTTTTGTTTCCTTGGTCTTTGGAGACATATCTTTTTTCTTTAAAAGATTTTATTTATTTGAAAAGAGAAATCACAAGAGAGGCAGGCAGAGAGAGAGGAAGGGAAGCAGGCTATCTGCTGAGCAGAGAGCCCAATGCAGGACTCGATCCCAGGACCCTGAGATCATGACCTGAGCCGAAGGCAGTGGCTTAGCCCACTGAGCCACCCTGGCACCCCATGGAGACATATCTTGAAAGAAGTTGCTGTGGCTAATTTTGAAGAGGTTACTGCCTATGTTCTCCTCTAGGATTCTGATAGATTCCTGTCTCACGTTGAGGTCTTTTATCCATTTCGATTTTATCTTTGTGTACGGTGTAAGAGAATGGTCGAGTTTCATTCTTCTACATATAGCGGTCCAGTTTTCCCAGCACCATTTATTGAAGAGACTGTCTTTTTTCCATTGAATATTTTCTCCTGTTTTGTCAAAGATTATTTGACCATAGAGTTGAGGGTCCATATCTGGGTTCTCCACTCTGTTCCACGGGTCTATGTGTCTGTTTTTATGCCAGTACCATGCTGTCTTGTTGATCACAGCTTTGTAGTAAAGCTTGAAATCAGGTAACATGATGCCACCAGTTATATTTGTTTTTCAACATTTCCTTAGCAATTCGGGGTCTCTTCTGATTCCATACAAATTTTAGGATTATTTGCTCCAGCTCTTTGAAAAATACCAGTGGAATTTTGATCAGAATGGCATTAAAAGTATAGAACATCATTGTCTGAAAACCCACGTGGTGGGCCACTCCCCCAGGAAACCAACCAGAAAGGAAGAAGAAAAAATAAAAAGACTACAAGAGAACAACCACCACTAATTCATAAATATAACTTTTATTTTTAACTCTTTACCAATATTCTGGTTCTTTTTTTTAATACATACAGATAATTTGTAACCTATTTACCACCACACTGAGATGTCCAGTACATCAAATTCCTTAATAACCTTCTAACCTGAACCTTTTGATACATACACCCGTGTTTTTGTTTTGCTTTTCTATTTTTTAATTCTTTTTTAATTTTAAGTTAGTTTAGTCTAGTTTATTCTTTTTTAATTTTAATTTTCGACTATACATATAGAGTTAAACTTCAAGGTAATCCCCTTTCCCCAATTAATGCTACCCCTGTAGGGAAACCACTAATACCCCTGTAACTTAGGAAAGTTGAGTCCCTTAACAAAAATATCAACATACATTCAGAAAGAATCAAAATAACCTTCCTCACCCACACTGAGAATTTATAACCACTCTCCCAGTTTTTCCTCTGTCAGTGTTCTGTGAATTTGTGTTTGTCCTGATAATATATAAATCTTATACTTGGGGTTCTTTCTGAAGAGGTTCTTCCCTTTTTTCTGCTTAAACATATATATTTTTTTCTCTTGTCATATGCTTTTATCAGTCTTTTTGTTTGTCTGTTTATGTTTGTATACTTCACAAATCTTACTTTATGGCCCATTTGGGCTGAGCCTTCTCTTTTATCTTCCCTTTTGTTTCCTGTCTCTCTCTCTCTCTATTTTTTTTCCTTTTTTCTTTTCCTTTTTTCTTTCTTCTTCTCTATTTCTTTTTCTGTTCTTTTCTTTCTCATTTGGGTGGGGAATCCTGATTGCACAGAAGCATTCCAGGGTGCACCTTGACTGCACCACATTTGATATGTCCAGCTGCATCTGTTTAGTCATCTCTTACCAAAATGACTAAGAGGAGGAATACCCAACCGAAGAAAAATACAGAGGATGGACCTTCTGCAACAGAGCTAATGGCTATTGACATAGACAATATGTCAGAAAAGAAATTCAGACTAACAATTATCCAGGCAATAGCTAGGTTGGAGAAAGCCATGGATGACCAAAGAGAATTGATTAGGGAAGAACTGAAAGCCACCAGGGATGATGTTCACAATGTTAGGGCAGAACTGAAAGCCACCAGGGATGATGTTCAAAATGCTCTGAATGAGTTCCAATCTAATCTAAATTCTCTAAAAGCTAGGGTAACTGAGACAGAAGATAGAATTCGTGATCTGGAAGAAAAACAGATAGAGAGAAAGGATCAGGAGGAAGCCTGGAACAAACAGCTCAGAAGCCATAAAAACAGAATCAGTGAAATAAATGATGCCATGAAACATTCTAACGTCAGAATTATTGGAATCACTGAAGGGGAGGAGAAAGAAAGAATTCTAGAAGATAGAGTGGAAGAAGTTGTCTATGAAAATTTTCCCAATCTCACAAATGGAAACAACGTTCATGTACTAGAAGCAGAGAGATTTCCCCCCAAGATTTTAGATTCTCAAAAGTCCTCGCAACACCTTATAGTTAAAATGAGAAATTATGTTTCAAGACAGACCCTCTTAAAAGCAGGTGAACAAAGAAGCTCCTTACATACAGAAGAAAGTCCATTAGAATAATGTCAGATCTGTCCACAGAGACCTGGCAAGCCAGGAAGGGCTGGCAAAATATATTCAGAGTACTAAATGAGAAGAACATGCAGCCAAGAATACTCAATCTAGCAAGACTGACATTTAAAATGGATGGAAAGATAAAGAATTTCCAAGCCAGCATTACCCTGATCCCCAAACCAGGCAAAGACCTTAACAAAACGGAGAATTTCAGACCAATATCACTGATGAATATGAATGCAAAGATTCTCAACAAGATCCTAGCAAACAGGATCCAGCAGCACATTAAAAAGATTATCCACCATGACCAGGTGGGATTCATCCCTGGGTTGCAAGTTTGGTTCAACATTCGCAAATCAATCAATGTGATAGAACAATTCAATAAGAGAAGAGAGAAGAACCACATGGTCCTCTCAATTGATGCAGAAAAAGCATTTGACAAAATCCATCATCCGTTTCTGACGAAAACGCTTCAAAGTATAGGGATAGAGGGAACATTCCTGAACTTCATAAAATCTATCTATGAAAGACCCACAGCAAATATCATCCTCAATGGGAAAAAGCTTGCAGCCTTCCCGTTGAGATCAGGAACAGGACAAGGATACCCACTCTCTCCACCTTGTTCAACATAGTATTAGAAGTTCTAGCAATGGCAATCAGACAACAAAGAGAAATAAAAGGTATCCAAATTGGCAAGGAAGAAGTCAAACTCTCTCTCATCGCAGATGACATGATTCTTTATATGGAAAAACCCAAAGACTCCACCCCCAAACTACTAGAACTCATACAACAATTCAGTAACGTGGCAGGATACAAGGTAAATATAGAGAATCAGTGGCCTACTTATACAAGAACAATGAAAATACAGAAAGATAAATTAGAGAATCGATTCCATTTACTATAGCACCAAGAACCCTAAGATACCTGGGAATAAACCTGACCAAAGAGGTAAAGGACCTGTACTCGAGGAACTAGAGAACACTCATGAAAGACATTGAAGAAGACACAAAAAGATGGAAGACTGTTCCATGCTCTTGGATTGGAAGAATCAACATTGTTAAAATGTCTATACTACCTAGAGCAATCTATACTTTTAATGCCATTCCGATCAAAATTCCACTGGTATTTTTCAAAGAGCTGGAGCAAATAATCCTAAAATTTGTATGGAATCAGAAGAGACCCCGAATTGCTAAGGAAATGCTGAAAAACAAAAACAAAACTGGCGGCATCACGTTACCCGATTTCAAGCTTTACTACAAAGCTGTGATCACCAAGACAGCGTGGAACTGGCATAAAAACAGACACATAGACCCGTGGAACAGAGTGGAGAGCCCAGATATGGACCCTCAACTCTATGGTGAAATAATCTTTGACAAAACAGGAGAAAATATTCAATGGAAAAAAGACAGTCTCTTCAATAAATGGCGCTGGGAAAACTGTACAGCTATATGTAGAAGAATGAAACACGACCATTCTCTTACACCGTACACAAAGATAAACTCGAAATGGATAAAAGACCTCAACGTGAGACAGGAATCTATCAGAATCCTAGAGGAGAACATAGGCAGTAACCTCTTCGATATCAGCCACAGCAACTTCTTTCAAGATATGTCTCCAAAGGCTAAGGAAACAAAAGCGAAAATGAACATTTGGAACTTCATCAAGATCAAAAGCTTCTGCACAGCAAAGGAAACAGTCAACAAAACAAAGAGGCAACCCACGGAATGGAAGAAGATATTTGCAAATGACAGTACAGACAAAAGGTTGATATCCAGGATCTATAAAGAACTTCTCAAACTCAACACACACAAACCAGATAATCATATCAAAAAATGGGCAGAAGATATGAACAGACACTTCTCCAATGAAGACATACAAATGGCTATCAGACACATGAAAAAATGTTCATCATCACTAGCCATCAGGGAGATTCAAATTAAAACCACATTGAGATACCACCTGACACCAGTTAGAATGGCCAAAATTAGCAAGACAGGAAACAACGTGTGTTGGAGAGGATGTGGAGAAAGGGGAACCCTCTTCCACTGTTGGTGGGAATGCAAGTTAGTGCAGCCACTTTGGAGAACAGTGTGGAGATTCCTGAAGAAATTAAGAATAGAGCTTCCCATGACTCTGCAATTGCACTGCTGGGTATTTACCGCAAAGAAACAGATGTAGTGAAAAGAAGGGCCATCTGTACCCGAATGTTTATTGCAGCAATGGCTACGGTTGCCAAACTGTGGAAAGAACTAAGATGCCCTTCAACGGATGAATGGATAAGGAAGATGTGGTCCATATACACAATGGAGTATTATGCCTCCATCAGAAAGGATGAATACCTAACTTTTGTAGCAACATGGTCGGGACTGGAAGAGATTATGCTGAGCGAAATAAGTCAAGCAGAGAGAGTCAAGGATCATATGGTCTCACTTGTTTGTGGAGCATAACAAATAACATGGAGGACATGGGGAGATGGAGAGGAGAGGGAGTTGATGGAAACTGGAAGGGGAGATGAACCATTAGAGACTATGGACTCTGAAAAACTACCAGAGGGTTTTGAAGTGGCGGGGGTGTGGGAGATTGAGGAACCAGGTGGTGGGTAATAGGGAGGGCACGTACTGCATGGAGCACTGGGTGTGATGCCAAAACAATGAACACTGTTATAATGTAAATAAACAAATAAAAAAAAGATATGTCTCCAAAGGCAAAGGAAACAAAAGTGAAAATGAACTTTTGGAACTACATCAAGATCAAAAGCTTCTGCACAACAAAGGAAACAGTCAACAAAACAAAATGGCAATCCACGCAGTTTGAGAAAATATTTGCAAATGACAGTACTGACAAAAGATTGATATCCAGTATCTATAAAGAACTCCTCAAACTCAACACAAACAAAACAGATAATCAGATCAATAAAATGGGCAGAAGATACGAACAGACACTTCTCCAATGAAGACATATAAGTGGCTATCATACACATGAAAAAATGTACATCATCAGTAACCATCAAGTAGATTCAAATTAAAACCACATCAAGATACTACCTAACACCAGTTAGAATGGCCAAAATTAGCAAGACAGGAAACAACGTGTGTTGGAGAGGTTGTGGAGAAAGGGGAACCCTCTTATACTGTTGGTGGGAATGCAAGTTGGTGCAGCCAGTTTGGAGAACAGTGTGGAGATTCCTCACGAAATTTAAAACAGCGCTTCCTTATGACTCTGCAATTACACTACTGGGTATTTACCCCAAAGATACAGATGTAGTGAAAAGAAGGGCCATCTCTACTCCAATGTTTATAGATGCAATGGCCATGGTCGCCAAACTGTGGAAAGAACTAAGATGTCCTTCACCGGATGAATGGATAAGGAAGATGTGGTCCATATACACTATGGAGGATTATGCCTACAGCAGAAGTGATGAGCACCCAACTTTTGTAGCAACATGGACGGGACTGGAAGAGATTATGCTGAGTGAAATAAGTCAAGCAGAGAGAGTCAAGTATCATATAGTTTCACTTATTTGTGGAGCATAACAAAGAACATGGAGGACATGGGGAGTTGGAGAGGAGAAGGGAGTTGAGGGAAATTGGAAGGGGAGATGAACCATGAGAGACTATGGAATCTGAAAACAACTTCAGTGTTTTGAAGTTGTGTGGGGTGGGAGGTTGGGGAACCAGGTGGTGGTAATAGGGAGGGCACGTATTGCATGGAGCTCTGGGTGTTGTGCAAAAACAATGAATACTGGTACGCTGAAAATAAATAAATAAATAAATAAATAAATAAATATTATAGAAAGTGCTCATACCACATAAGGGAAATTATCATTTTCTACATTACATAAAGGTATTCATGTGCGAAAAGCAAATTTCAACTCTTCATTGAAAACCAGAACACAGGAATCAATATAAATTAAAAGGAACATCTGAAAGATCTCTAGATGATGGCTATAATAATAATCTAGAAGAGATGAAAAATGAAAAATCAGGTATGGTTTGTAATGGTTGTTGTATATTAGGGTGGTCATAAATATCTGAGAGGGAACTAGAATTCCACATTTTCTAATGCTTCCAATTTTAGAATGTCTCCAAAGACCAGAAAAGATGTGAAGAGAAGCTATCCTAATATCAATAGGATGCTGAAAATTTCCGAGAAAGGGAAGAAAGAAAATATTGAACAATTTAATGAAATACACACATTTCTTGTTAACAATAAATACATAAGGTTTCCAAAAAGAGAAATAATCCAGTGCTATTATTCTATCACTAAATGATAAGCAAAACAGACTGTTAATCAACAAGAAATATTAGTCGTTTCTCAGTGAAAAGGAAAGCAATATGGACAGAACTTCACGGAGGGACCATATTGCAAACCACAAAAATCTGGAAGCATGTAGTAATTAAATAAGTTTGATGAACTATATACAAAAAAAGATGGTCCAAGAAGATTACATAGCTTGTATTCAATTCAACAGATGGCCCACGTGCCTGACCAAATTACCTAACAGAAGAAAATTGTGATTTAATGAATACTGGGAGTACGGTTGGAATTTAGTTGTTCTAAAATTTATGTAACTCTGAAGTATCAACTCTATTCTACTATTCAGTAATAATTATAAACCTCAAAGCTCTTATTTGTAAGTAACATAAAAATGTATCATCTCCCATCAAAAATATAATTGTAATAAATATTGAAATAAACTGGGTAATGTTAAGAAAGAGGAAGACATTTATTATTATTTTATTTGAAAATAACTTTATAACCTGTATGAAGTGTTACTAAATATTCAACTAAATAAAATTTAAAGTTGATATAAAAAAAATGTAGGCTTTCACTGCTAGGATAAATGAGGCAGAAGAACGAATTAGTGATATAGAAGACCAAATGACAGAGAATAAAGAAGCTGAGCAAAAGAGGGACAGACAGATACTGGACCACAATTCGAGAGATAAGTGACACCATAAGACGAAACAACATTAGAATAAGTGGGATTCCAGAAGAAGAAGTAAGAGAGAGGGGAGCAGAAGGTATATTGGAGAGAATTATTGGAGGGAATTTCCCTAATATGGCAAAGGGAACAAGCATCAAAATCCAGGAGGTGCAGAGAACCCCCCTAAAATCAACAAGTATAGGTCCACACCCCGTCACCTAATAGTAAAATTTACAAGTCTTAGTGACAAGGAGAAAATCCTTAACGCAGACCAGGAAAAGAAGTCTGTAGCATACAATGGTAAAAAATATTAGATTGGCAGCAGATTTATCCACAGAGACCTGGCAGGCCAGAGAGAACTGGCATGATATGTTCAGAGAACTAAACGAAAAAAAAAACAAAAAAAAACAAAACAAAAAACAAACAAACAAAAAAAACAACAACAACAACAAAAAACATGCAGCCAAGAATACTCTATCCAGCTAGGCTGTCATTGAAAATAGAAGGAGAGATAAAAAAAACTTCAAGGACAAACAAAAACTGAAAGAATTTGCAAACACCAAATCAGCTCTACAGGAAATATGAAAGAGGTCCTCTAAGCAAAGAGAGAGCCTAAAAGTGTAGATCAGAAAGGAACAGAGACAATATTCAGTAACAGTCACCTTACAGGCAGTGCAATGGCACTAAATTCATATCTCTCAATAGTTACCCTGAATGTTAATGGGCTAAATGCCCCAATCAAAAGACACAGGGTATCAGAATGGATAAAAAAACAAAACCTATCTATATGTTGCCTACAAGAAACTCATTTTAAACCCGAAGACACCTCCAGATTTAAAGTGTTGGGGTGGAAAACAATTTACCATGCTAAAGGACATCAGAAGAAATCTGGGGTGGCAATCCTTATATAAGATCAATTAGATTTTAAGCCAATGCCTATAATAAGAGATGAGGAAGGACACTATATCATACTCAAAGGGTCTGTCTAACAAGAAGATCTAACAATTTTAAATATCTATGCCCTTAACGTGAGAGCAGCCAACTATATAAGCCAATTAATAACAAAATCAAAGAAACACATCAACAATAGTAAAATAATAGTAGGGGAATTTAACACTCCCCTTACTGAAATGGACAGTTCATCCAAGCAAAAGATCAACAAGGAAATAAAGGCCTTAAATGACACACTGGACCAGAAGGACATCACAGATATATTCAGAACATTTCATCCCAAAACAACAGAATACACATTCTTCTCTAGTGCACATGGAACATTCTCCAGAATAGATCACATCCTGCGTCCTAAATCAGGTCTCAACCAGTATCAAAAGATTGGATCATTCCCTGCATATTTTCAGACCACAATGCTCTGAAGCTAGAACTCAATCACAAGAGGAAATTTGGAAAGAACCCAAATACATGGAGACTAAACAGCATCCCTCTAAAGAATGAATGGGTCAACCAGGAAATTAAAGAAGAATTGAAAAAATTCATGGAAACAAATGATAATAAAAACACAATGGTTCAAAGTCTGTGGGACACAGCAAAGGCAGTCCAAGAGGAAAATATATAGTGGTACAAGCCTTTCTCAAGAAACAAGAAAGGTCTCAAGTACACAACCTAACCCTACACCTAAAGGAGGTGGAGAAAGAACAAGAAAGAAACCCTAAACTGAGCGGAGGAAGAGAAATCATAAAGATCAGAGCAGAAATCAATGACATAGAAACCAAAAAAAAAAAACAAACAAACAAACAAAAAAAAACAATAGAACAATTAGGAGCTGGTACTTTGAAAGAATTAATGAGATTGATAAACCCCTGGTCAGACTTAACAAAAAGAAAAGAGAAAGGACCCACATAAATAAAATCATGAATTTTATTCATTTGATCTCATTTATTCATTGTGATCTCAGGAGAGATCACAACTAACGCCAAAGAAATACAGACAACTATAAGAACATACTATTAGCAACTCTACACCAACAAATTTGACAATCTGGAAGAAATGGATGCATTCCTAGAGACATATAAACTACCACAACTGAACCAGGAAGAAATAGAAAACCTGAACAGGCCCATAACCAGTAAGGAGATTGAAGCAGTCATCAAAAATTTCCAAACAAACAAAAGCCCAGGGCCAGACGGCTTCCCAGGGAAATTCTACCAAACAATTTAAGAACTAATTCCTATTCTCCTGAAACTGTTCCAAAAAATAGAAATGGAAGGAAAACTTCCAAACTCATTTTATGAGGCCAGCATCACCTTGAACCCAAAACCAGACAAGGATCCCATCCAAAAAGAGAGCTACAGACCAATATCCTTGATGAACACAGATGCAAAAATTCTCACGAAAATATTAGCCCATAGGATCCAACAGTATATTAAAAGGATTATTCACCACGACCAAGTGGGATTTAATCCAGGGATGCAGGGTTGGTTCAACATCCACAAATCATTCAATGTAATAGAACACATTAATAAAAGAAAGAACAAGAACCATATGATACTCTGAATAGATGCTGAGAAAGCATTTGACAAAGTACAGCATCCCTTCCTGATCAAAACTCTTCAAAGTGCAAGGATAGAGGTCACATAACTCAATATTATCAAAGCCATCTATGAAAAACCCACCACAAATATCATTATCAATGGAGAAAAACTGAAAGCTTTTCCGTTAAGGTCAGGAACACGGCAGGAATGTCCATTATCACCACTGCTATTCAACATAGTACTAGAAGTCCTAGCCTCAGCAATCAGACAACAAAAGGAAATTAAAAGCATCCAAATAGGCAAAGAAGCAGTCAAACTATCACTCTTTGCAGATGATATGATACTATATGTGGAAAACCCAAAACACTGCACTCCAAAACTTCTAGAACTTGTACAGGAATTCAGTAAAGTGTCAGGATATAAAATCAGTGCACAGAAATCAGTTTAATTTCTCTAGAACAACAAAAAGACAGAAGAAAGAGAAATTAAGGAGTCAATCCCATTTACAATTGCACCCAACACTATAAGATACCAAGGAATAAACCTGACCAAAGAGGCTAAGAATCTATATGCAGAAAACTATAAAGTACTCATGAAAGAAATTGAGGAAGACACAAAGAAATGGAAAAATGTTCCATGCTCCTGGATTGGAAGAATAAATATTGTGAAAATGTCTATGCTACCTAAAGCAATCTACACATTTAATGCAATCCCTATCAAAATACCATCCATTTTTTTCAAAGAAATGGATCAAATAATACTAACGTTTATATGGAACCAGAAAAGAACTCGAATAGCCAAACGAATATTGAAAAAGAAAGCCAAAGTTGGTGGCATCACAATTCCGGACTTCAAGCTCTAATACAAAGCTGCCATCATCAAAACAGCATGGTACTGGCACAAAAACAAACACAAAGGTCAATGGAACAGAATAGAGAGCCCAGAAATAGACCCTCAACTCTGTGGTCAGCTAATCTTCGACAAAGCAGGAAGGGATGTCCAATGGAAAATAGACAGCCTCTTCAGTAAACGGTGCTGGGAAAATTGGACAGCCACATGCAGAAAAATGAAATTGGACCACTTTCTTACACCACACACGAAAATAGACTCCAAATGGATGAAGGACCTCAATGTGAGAAAGGAATCCATCCAAATCCTTGAAGGGAACACAGGTAGCAACCCTTTGACCTCAGCCACAGCAACATCTTCCTAGGAACATTGGCAAAGGCAAGGGAAGCAAGGGTAAAATGAACTATGGGATTTCATCAAGAAAAAAAGCTTTTGCACAGCAAAGGAAACAGTTAACACAACCAAAGAACAACTGACAAAGTGGGAGAAGATATTTGCAAATGACATATCAGATAAAGGGCTAGTGTCCAAAATCTATAAGGAACTTAGCAAACTCAACACCCAAAGAACAAACAATCCAATCAAGAAATGGGCAGAGGACATGAACAGACATTTCTGCAAAGAAGATATCCAAATGGCCAACAGACACATGAAAAAGTGCTCCACGTCACTCGGCATCAGGGAAATACAAATCAAAACCATAATGAGATATCATCTCACACCAGTTAGAATGGCTAAAATTAACAATTCAGGAAATGACAGATGCTGGCGAGGATGTGGAGAAAGGGGAACCCTCCTCCACTGTTGGTGGGAATGCAAGCTGGTGCAACCACTCTGGAAAACAGCATGGAGGTTCCTCAAAATGTTGAAAATAGAACTACCCTATGACCCAGCAATTGCACTACTGGGTATTTATCCTAAAGATACAAACATAGTGATCCGAAGGGGCACGTGTACCCGAATGTTTATAGCAGCAATGTCTACAATAGTCAAACTATGGAAAGAACTTAGATGTCCATCAACAGATGAATGGATAAAGAAGATGTGGTATATATACACAATGGAATACTATGCAGCCATCAAAAGAAATGAAATCTTGCCATTTGCAAAGACGTGGATGGAACTAGAGGGTATCATGCTTAGTGAAATGAGTCAATTGGGAAAGACAACTATCATATGATCTCCCTGATATGAGGACATGGAAATGCAACATGGGGGTGTTAAGGGGTTAGGAGAAGAATAAATGAAACAAGATGGTATTGGGAAGGAGACAAACCATAAGTGACTCTTAATCTCACAGAACAAACTGAGGGTTGCTGGGGGGAGGGATGGCAGAGGAGAAGTGCGGTTATAGACATTGGGGAGGGTATGTGCTATGGTGAGTGCTGTAAAGTGTGTAAACCTGGCGATTCGCAGACCTGTGCCCCTGGGTATAAAAATACATTATATGTTTACAAAAAATAAGAAATAAATAAAAAAAATTTTAAAAAGACGTTATTATCTACAGTTATATGCCAATGAGTTAAGCAACCTAGATGAAATGGCTGCATTCCTGGAAAACTATAAACTCCCAAAATTGAACCAGGAAGAAATTGACAACCTGAATAGACCAATATCTAGTAATGAGATTGAAGCAGTAATCAAAACCCTCCCAATAAACAAGAGCCCAGGACATGACGGATTCCCTGGGAAATTCTACCAAACTTTCAAGAAGAAATATCACCTATTTTCCCAAAGCTGTTTCAGAAAATTGATGCAAAAGGAAAACTTCCAGACTTTTTTTAATGAAGTCAGCATTACCTGATCTCCAAACCAGGCAATGACCCTACCACAAAGGAGAATTTCAGACCAATATCACTGATGAATATGGATGCAAAGATTCTCAATAAGATCCTAGCAAACAGGATCCAACAGTACAATAAAAAGATTATCCAACCTGACCAGGTGGGATTCATTCCTCTGTTACAAGGATGGTTCAACATTCACAAATCAATCCATGTGACAGAACAAATCAATAAGAGAAGAGAGAGGAACCACATGGTCCTCTCAATTGATGCAGAAAAAGCATTTGACAAAATCCAGCATCCGTTCCTGATTAAAATGCTTCAATGTATAGGGGATAGAGGGAACATTCCTGAACTTCACAAAATCTATCTATGAAAGACCCACAGCAAATATCATCCTCAATGGGAAAAAAGCTTGCAGCCTTTCGGTTGAGATCAGAAACACGGCAAGGATGCCCACTCTCACCACTCTTGTTCAACATAGTATTAGACATCCAGAAACAGCAATCAGACAACAAAGAAAAATAAAAGGTATCCAAATTGGCAAGGAAGAAGTCAAACTCTCTCTCTTCGCAGATGACATGATTCTTTATATGGAAAACCCAAAAGATTCCACCCCCAAACTACGAGAATTCATACAACAATTCAGTAATGTGGCAGGATTCAAAGCCAGTGTACAGAAATCAATGGCTTTCTTATTCACTAACAATGAAAATATAAAAAGGGAAATTAGAGAATCGATTCCATTTACTATAGCACCACGAACCATAAGACACCTGGGAATAAACCTAACCAAAGAGGTAAAGGATCTGTACTCGAGGCACTACAGAGCACTCATGAAAGAAAAGACACAAAAAGATAGAAGACCATTCTATGCTCTTGGATCAGAAGAATAAACATTGTTAAAAAGTCTATACTGCCTTGAAAATCTATACTTTTAATGCCATTCCGATCAAAATTCCACCGTTATTTTTCAAAGAGCTGGAGCACAAAATCCTAAAATTTGTATGGAATCAGAGACCCCGAATTGCTAAGGAAATGTTGAAAAACAAAATAAAACTGGTGGTGTCACGTTACCCGATTTCAAGCTTTACTACAAAGCTGTGATCACCAGGACAGCATGGTACTGGCATAAAAACAGACACATAGACCAGTGGAACAGAGTAGAGAGCCCAGATATGGACCATCAACTCTATGTTCAAATAATCTTGGATAAAGCAGGAAAAAATATCCAGTGGAAGATAGTCTCCTCAATAAATGGTGTTGGGAAAATTGGACAGCTATTTGTAGAATAATGAAACTCTCCAATTCTCTTACACCATACACAAAGATAAACTCCAAATGTATAAAAGAACTCAACAAGAGGCAGGATCCATCAGAATCATATGGGAGTACATAGGCAATAACCTCTTCGATATCATCCACAGCAAATTCTTTCAAGATATTTCTCCAAAATCAAAGGAAACAAAAGCAAAAATGAACTTTTGGGACTTCATCAAGATCAAAACCTTCTTCTCAGCAAAAGAAATAGTCAACAAAACAAAGAGTCAACCCATAAAATCAGAGAAGACATTTGTAAATGAAATTACAGACAAAGTGCTAATATCCATGATCTATACAGAATTCCTCAAACTCAACCGACACAAAACAGATAATCCTGTCAGAAATGGGCAGAAGACATGACCAGACACTTCTCCAATGAAGACATACAAATGGTATCAGACACATGAAAACATGTTCATCATCACTAGCCACCAGGGAGATTCAAATCAAAACCACATTGAGATACTACTTAACACCAGTTAGAATGACTAAAATTCACAAGAGAGTAGACAACGTGTATTGGAGAGGATGTGGAGAAAGGGGAACCCTCTTACTCTGTTGGTGCGAATGCAAGTTGGTGCAACCACTTTAGAATAGAGTGTGGAAATTCCATACGATATTAAAAATGGAGTTATCCTCTGACCCTGCAATTGCACTATTGCGTATTTACCCCAAGGATACTGATGTAATGAAAGAAGGGCCATCTGTACCCCAATGTTCATAGCAGCAATGACCACAGTCACCAAACTGTGGAAGGAGCCAGGATTCCCTTCAATGGATGAAGGGATAATGAAGATGTGGTCCATACACACTATGGAGTATTATGCCTCCATCAGAAAGGATGAATACCCAACTTTTGTGTCAACATGGGCGGGACTGGAAAAGATTATGCTGAGTGAAATAAGTCCAGCAGAGAGAGTCAATTATCATATGGTTTTGCTTATTTGTGGAGCATAAGGAATAACATGGAGGATGTGGGGAACTGGAGAGTAGAAGGGAGTTGGGGAAAATCGGAGGGGGAGATGAACCATGAGAGACTGTGGAGTCTGAGAAAGAAACTGAAGGTTTTCAAAGGGAGGGGGCTGGGAAGTTAGTTGAGCTGGTGGTCGGTATTAAGGAGGGCATGTATTGCATGGATCACTGGGTGTGGTGCATAAATAATGAATCTTGGAACACTGAAAAGAATTAAAATTAAAAACATTGAAAAAAAATTAAAAAATATATAAAATATATACAGAGTAGAAAATAAAAAAGAGGGCGTGTAAAGAGTGGGTGTAACTTTCATTTTGGACAAAATAGAGTGCTTCAGTTGTTCCTGGGTGAATTTTGATCTGTATGTTAGAGGACACTAAATATCAAAATCACTAGAAAATTAAAAGATGGATATATAAGAAAGTAAAACTGAGTAGATTGAACAACTTGTTAAAATAAAGCATATACCTCTTAAAAATACAGGTTTTCAAAAATACAAGTTAAAAATGGCCTATGAAAAATGAGCTGGTATAATAGACATCTTGTCAAACACAGCCAATTTTTGTAGAGTCCACATATATAGCCTTACATCTCAGGTTGATTCATGGATGTTCAAAATAGTTTTATAGATACACAGCTAAATTCAAGGGACCTGCTTAAACTGGTTCTCCTACACCTCCGCCATCTTGCCTCGATCTCCCTGTTCCTGATTGATTTTTGGTATATGCTAGAAGACACTATATTTGAAAACGTTAAGAAAATCAGAACTTACTTTATATATAAATTGAATAGAGGGAAAAATGGGATTATGTGGGGCATAAATCTATAAAATGAAGATCTGAAATTTAGAAACTGAAGTTAGGAAATAAGACTGCTTGAAATGGGAACAGGTTAACAGAGAAAAAGCAAGGAAAAGAGAAAAGAAAATAGAAATATAAAATTTTATGCAGAGTATAAGCAAGTTGTAAGGAACACTTGGAGCTCTGTATGTAATTTTCCCCTGGTGCTGGAGTTTCACGTTCCTGTGGGAAATAACTGTATCCTTCACCTGTTTTTCCAGTCTGTCTTTTGGGGGAGGGGCCTGCTGCTTGGCTTCTCAGGCATCTTTGCCCAGGTAGAGTTGCCCCACACTTGTCAGGGTCGTTGGCTTAATGTGAGCCACCCCTGTGTCTGATTCTTTTTCCCTGATGGGTTTCTGCTTCTCCTCAGAGGGTCAGAGCAAACATGGCCCTGAGGGAATCTCCAGCCCAGAGCCGCAATGTGGTGGCTCAGACCTGCACCACCACCTCAGGAAATCCTCCAGGTCAATCCATCTAAAAAGAAATTTAAAAAAATAAATAAAATGATAAATTGTAAAAATAAATAAATAAATAAATAAATAAATAAATAAACTTATATTCAGTTAGGCACAACATAGTACATCACTAGTTTTTAATATTCTGTTCAACAATTCACTATTTGCATGTAACACCCAGCGCTCACCAATTATGTGTCCTTATTGCCCATCACCGAGTATCCCCATCCCGCCCCTCCTACCTGTGCAAAACCCTCTTTGTTCCAAGGGAGAAACATATTGATTTCTGATAACATTTATTTTTGGTTTTCTCTTTTCCTTTTGATAAATCGAGGCAGAGGATTCTCAATTTTATTGCCTTCCCCCCCAAAAAAAAATAGACCTTCCTTTTTTGTTCTGTTCTGAGTTTGATTTTTGTTATGTTTTGTTTTTATATCATTATTAATGCTCTAATCTTTACTATTTCCTTCCTTCTCCTGTATTTAGGCTTTAGTCATCGTACCTTCTCTAGCTCCTTCAGGTGTAACATTAGAGTGTTTCTTTCAGAGTTTTCTTGCTTCTTGAGGTATTCATGTATGATGTGTATTTTAGTCTTAGGACCACCTCTGCTTCAGAGAAATTAGTGCAAAGTGAAATAGGTTTCATACTCATGTGTGTGTGTGTGTGTGTGTCTGTGTGTGTGTGTGTGTGTGTTTATGCATGTGCGTTTGTAATGTCCAGACTACACATCACACCTGGTGGGGGCTCCACTGCTTTCCCATGTTGTCACTAACATTGATGCTGTGAGCATTCTAAAGGAAAGTGATGCCCCAACCAAGACCCTTTCTTTTTTGCTTTGAATTGTTGATGCCTCTGTGGCCTCATATCCAGCATGCACTTTATGCTGCTTCTAGCGAGTTTGCACTTTGAGCAGGGTGGACCGGTGGTGCACAGTGATAGCAGCTGGGGGTCCTGTAAAGGCTCACTTGATGAGCACCAGGATATTTGTGTTTCTTTGGTATTTAGGGACAGCAATAAACAACGTGAGTGACTCTGTATTTTATAAATTTTAGTATAATTGTTTTCCCATTAGAGCAAATTTTCAAAGTCAGAGAGTGAAGAGGTAAGCGCAGAATCATGTGTGCAGAGAAGGTCCCTGAGGGAAAGTGTTCTCTGGAGAGGAATCGCTAGATCCTGACGGGAAACCTGCCCATGAACTTCATCTGCATCTGCTCCTAGGGATTAAAGACAGAATTGGTGAGTGGTGTGCACCCCCTGTTGGTCCAGATCCCGTCCTACAGTGAGGTTTGTGTCTGGGTTCACACTGATGTCCCCTCACTGTGTCCTTTGCACAGTAATACGTGGCCGTGTCCTCGCCTCTCAGGCTGTTCATCTGCAGATACAGCGTGTTCTTGCCGTTGTCTCTGGAGATGGTGAATCGGCCCTTCACAGAGTCTGTGTAGTATGTGTTACTTCCAGTAGTGCTAATACGTGCGACCCACTGCAGCCCCTTCCCTGGAGCCTGGCGGAGCAAGCTCATCCAGTAGCTACTGAAGGTGAATCTAGAGGCTGCACAGGAGAGTCTCAGGGACCCTCCAGGCTTCACCAGGTCTCCCCCAGACTCCACCAGCTGCACGTCACACTGGACACCTGCAGACACAAGACATCCTGGTCAGGAAACTTTCACACATACATGGTTTCTCTCACTCATATCCACTCACGTCCTCAACATCTCTTGTTCACCATGAATTACCTTTTAAAAGAGCAACAAGGAAAACCCAGCCAAGCACAAACTCCATTGTGTATTCTCTGTGTCCTGTCCTGAGTTCTGATTGGAACACCTGGATATCCCGGGCTTGGGGCTCCTCTCCCAGCTGCAGAGTCAGGTTTGGGCTGCTTTTAACCAGCAGATGGAGGGCCCTATTTGCATGTTCTCTGACTATATATTCAGCTTGGGATATATGTGACCATAGAGGGCAATGACCAGAAGAGATATGACTGCCTTTGTTTTGGGGGCTTTGAACACTTAAGAATAGAATATGGTTTTCATTATATAAGTTCCCAGAGTATATAGTTGGATATGTGCTTTCTTTTTACATATTCACACAAATGTCGTGGGATCAATTTCATGTTATGCCATAATGTAATATAAACCTACACCCAGAATTTTAGAAGTTTTCGTGAGATATTCAAGAGCACACACTGGGTGATAGTGAGCCCCAGTATTTGGACCTGTGCTCATCCCCACCGGACACACTGCCCCCTGACCTCCTAGAGGACAGAGTGGGCAGGCTGGTGAAGAATGTGGAACCCCTCCTGTAATGGGGATGGGATGACTTTACCTCCTTTATCTTGCCCTGAAATATAGAGAGCATCAGGGTTTGTGCAGGTGTATTTTCTAACATTTCAGTGTCTACATTTTCCTCCCTAGTCATCTCTGGGATTATTTGTAAGAATTTTGGTGAGTGTGCTTGAACGGAATGAACGGCATATAGGCAGAGTGTGTGATAGGATAAACATGGGTGTCATTATCAACATCATCCAGAGTGAACAAATCAATTCTCCATTAAACTTCCTTTATTTTCTTTGGAATTTCTCCTTCCACTTCCCTTCACTATGTACCCACACAACTATGGGATTTTCTCATGTTACTTAGACTAGTTTTAGGTTTGAAGTATTTATATTATATGTAATTTTGTTTGTAGGACTATTTTTTTTTTTTTGCTCTGCAAAAATTCTTGAAAATTCAACCATGCTGCTGCCTATAGCAAGAATCATTTATGTTAATGTTTGGCAGTTACCCAAGGAGTGAACATAGCATAATTTTATTTTACTGTATTTTTTAATATTAAAATTATTTAAAAAATTTTTTTTTATTTTATTTATTTGTCAGAGAGAAGGAGAGAGAGAGAGAGCACACAGTCAGGCAGAGGTGGAGAGAGAAGCAGGCTCCCTGCCAAGCAAGGAGACCATGCGGGACTCGATCCCAGGACCCTGGGATCATGACCCGAGCCGAAGGCAGCGGCTTAACCCACTGAGCCACCCAGGCGTCCCTAAAATTATTTTAATTAAGATTCATTATTTGCCCCAGGGGTACAGGACTGAATCAGCAGGCTTACACATTTCACAGCAGTCACCATAGTACATACCCTCTCCAATGTCCATAACCCAACCACCCTATCCCTACTCCCACACCCCCCACCAACCCTCAGTTTGTTTTGTGTGATTAAGAGTCCTTTATGGTTTGTCTCCCTCCTCATCCCATCTTGTTTCATTTATTCCCTCCCTAACCCCTATGACCCCCTGTCCTGCCTTTCAAATTCCTCATATCAGGGAGATCATATGATAATTGTCTTTCTCTGATTGACTGATTTCATTCAGCATAATACCTGTCAGTTCCATCCACATCATTGGAAATGGCAAGATTTCATTTCTTTCAATGGCTGTATGTTATTCCATCGTGTATATATACCAGATCTTCTTCATCCATTCATCCGTTGATGGACATCTAGGTTCTTCCCATAGTTTGGCTATTGTGGACATTGCTGCTATAAATATTGGGGTGCACATGGTGCTTCAGATCACTGTATTTGTATCCTTAGGGGAAATACCCACCAGTGTGATTCATGCATCAGAGGGTAGTAGTGCGATTTCTGGGTCCTAAGGTAGCTCTTTTTCCAACTTTTTGAGGAAACTCCATGCTGTTTTCCAGAGTTGTTGCACCAGCTTGCATTCCCACTGACAGTGTAGGAGGTTTCCCCTTTCTCTGCATCCTCACCAGCATCTGTCATTTCCTGACTTGTTAATTTTAGCCATTCTGACTGGTGTGAGGTGGTATCTCATTGTGGTTTTGATTTGTATTTCCCTGATGCCGAGTGATGTGGAGGACATTTTCATGTGACTGTTGGCCACCTGGATGTCTTCTTTGCAGAAATGTCCGTTCATGACTCCTACCCATTTCTTGATTGGATTATTTATTCTTTATGTGTTGAGTTTGATAACTTCTTTATAGATTTTGAATACTAGCTCTTTATCTGATATGTTATTTGTGAATATCTTCTCCCATTCTGTCAGTTGTCTTTTTGGTTTTGTTGACTGCTTCATTTGATGTCCAAAAAGTTTGATCTTGATAAAGTTCCAATAGCTCAATTTTGCCCTTGCTTCCTTTGCCTTTGCCGATGTTTCTAGGATGACGTTGCTGTGGCTGAGGTTGAAGAGGTTGCTTCCTGTGTTCTTCCAAATGATTTTGATGGATTTCTGTCTCACATTGAGGTATTTCATCCTCTTTGAGTCTATTTTTGTGTGTGGTGTAAGGAATTTGTCCAGTTTCATTCCTCTGTATGTGGCTATTCAATTTTATTGTATTTTTAATTATTTATTTATTTAAAAATTTTGAATTTTATTTTATAGATTACATCTGTGGCAGAGAGTTTTATCTCTGGATCTTTCTTCTGATTTGAATTCTTCTTCCAGCCATTTTGACCAGAGAAAGATGGATGAATGAGTGAACAAAAGCACAAATATCAACCCAAACTCAAACAAAATACACAGTGGACAAGTCTGAAGAGGTCAGAACCAAGCAAACAAAAGTGCTGGGTGTGGAAGAGAGAATATAATCTCCCGGGTGGACAAAACAGGGAGATCCACTTGGTCCTGTGCATATTTTGGTCTGCGTGTTAGAAGAAACTAAATCCCAAAATTGTAAAGAAAGCAAAACTTTTATATATAGAAAATAATTGAATACAGTGAAAGTAAGCAAAAAATGAAGAATATATGTATATAAAGTACGTGTTCAAATTCTAGTTAAAAAAGACTTCAAAACAGAGTTGTTAAAATAACAAAGTCATTGAACGGAAAATAAAAGAGAAAAGAAAAACAAAATTTTCAACTGAAATAACAATGAATCATGAGAAACAACCTCAAATTCTATGTAGTATTTTCCCCTAGAGCTGGAGTTGTGCAATGCTGAGTGCTCTGTACACATGGTGTTATGTGTTCTTCCAGCTGTTCTTCCAGGGGAGGGGCCTGATGCATTGATTCCCAGTTGTCTCTGTGTCAATGGAGTTGTACCAACCCTTTGCCATGGGTCAGGGTGAGTGTAAGCTCTTTCTAGTTTTTCTATGTGGCTTTTGTTCCCTGAAGTCATTTGAGTCTCTTTAGAGGATGAGAATAAAAATGTCCATATGATATGCTCCAGCCCGGAAGCTGAATGACCCCAGCTCCTTTCTACAGTTAACACTCAGGGATAAGAGGTCTTCCCTTTTGTGCGTGACACCGTCTAGACTCCTATGGTGTGCACCTGCACCAGTCCTCCTTGGTAGGTGGGGGGTCGTGCCTTTCTGTCCTCAAGATCCCCCACGGAGAGTGGTCACCTGGTCATGTGCACTCCTGAGCCACCCTTCCTGTGAGATGGAGGTGGGCCACCACTTTTTTTTTGGTGTTTGCAACATTCCTCCCCCACTGAGATCTGTCACCCAGAGCTGGCAGGTCTCCGTGTTCTTAGCGAACTGAGCTGAGAGCCCCTTCCAAGTTCTCAGACCATAACCAGTTTCCTGCTCCAATGCTGAGGAACTCTGCAGGTTCAGGTTCCCATTTGTCTGTGTCTCCATGATTCTGAGACCACAAGTCCCACCTAATATTCTGCCTACCCCCTTTCACCAAAGAGCACTTTTCAAGCAGGAATTTCTCTCAGTGGAGCAGATATCTAAAGGTTCTGGTTTTGCCATGAGGGCCTATATCACTTATGTTGGCTGGCTTTTTGAAGTTCCCTCACCTGTTGTTTATCTTCTGATATATCTCCTTTCTTTCATTTATCGACCTTCCTTCCTTGAAAAAAGTGGTTCTTTTTCCATTTATAGAATTCCAGCATTTTTTCCTGTACGTCTCAGGTTGAACTTTTAAGTGTTCCGAGTGATTAGATAGTTATCTGGCTAAATTCAGGGAAGCAGATGAAATGACGTCTCCGACTCTTTTACCATCTTGCTTGATCAGTGCATTTAAGAACTCTTAATTGTACATCATAATAGCTCAGTTACAGTTTATTGAAGAGAAGAGTAAACACCACTCAAGAGCCTCACCTCATCCTCTGGAAAGAAATTTCATGTTTTGGTTACATGCAGGATATTTATTTCATCTAAGGTGAAAATATGACCGTGTTATTTTCTCTATATTCAGAATGAGTTTGATTTAAGAAGATGCATACTGATGCCCACGTTTACAGAAGGTTGATGTGTGATGCTTAAGTTTATCTACCAAAGTGACTGGGTCATGGGTGCCCAGATTAAACATTGGCTTCTGTGGGTGCCTATAATGTTGTTCCTGAAGAGAATGGTATTTGCATCCATGGTCTCTGTGCCAGTGGGCATCATCCAATCCATTAATGTTCTGAATAGAAGGAAATGCAGAGGAGGAATTCCCTCATTCTTCTTTCCTGTATGCTTGATCTGGAACATGCTTGATCTGGAACAGGAACAGTCCTGTCTTTCTGCCTTTGGAGACAATTGCTCTTTCATATCTCCAAGTTCTCCAACTTATGCTATTTCAACAAAGCTAATATATTAGACCCATGCAATCCTTTCCTGCTGTTTGGCAGACCCAGCTCATTCTGTGGATACTGAAGGTGAACCCACAGGTTGCACAAGAAAGTTTTTGGGACTCCAAGGATTTCACGAGTTCTCCCCCAGACTCCACCAACCGCACTTCACATGGACACCTGCAGACATGAGATCTCCACTGTTTCTCTCACTCATATCCAGTCCCATACTCAATGTCTCTTGTTCAATATAAATTAACTTTTAAAATAGTAACTAGGGAAACCCGGCCAAGCACAAATTCCATGGTGAGTTGTTTGTGTTTTGTCTTGATCACTGCATGGAATCACCTTGGATTCCTGGGCCTGGGGCTGCACTCTCATTTCTAGGGTCAGGGCTGGGCTGCCGCAATCAGCAGAAGGAGGGCCCTATTTGCATGTCCTCTGCCTATACAGCTAGCTTGGGATCTGTGTTTACAGAGTGGGCAGCGACCAGATCAGATGTGATTGCTTTTGACTTGGTGGTATTGACAACATTTGCAAAATAGGATTTTTTTTAAGATTTTATTTATTTATTTGACAGAGAGAGATCACAGGTAGATAGAGAGGCAGGCAGAGAGAGAGAGAGGGAAGCAGGCTCCCTGCCGAGCAGAGAGCCCGATGCGGGACTCGATCCCAGGACCTGAGATCATGACCTGAGCCGAAGGCAGGGGCTTAACCCACTGAGCCACCCAGGCGCCCCGCAAAATAGGATTTTTGATAAAAGGTTTTTCCAGAGTATACACTTGGGGTTCATGTGCTATGTGGTTTTTGCATATTCACACAAGTCTTGGGGCATAGACATCATGTTACCACACAAAGAGATGTGAACCTACATCCAGAATTGTAGAGGGTTTGTGAGACGTCCAAGAGCACATGTGGGGTGAGAGTGAGCCTCAGGATCTATACCTGTGCTCCTCCCCATAGGATCTCCTACATTTCTGAACCACTTGTGGAGCAGAATGGGTAGGCTCATGAGGAATGTGGAAGCCATCCTGTATGGGGACAGGGTGGTTTTGCTTACTCTTGAGTTTCCCTGAAATACAGAGTGAAACAGGGTTCTGAGGTGTGTTTTCAAGTCTCTGACATTGCACTATCTCTGCATTCCTCCTGAGTCATCTCTGGGATTATCCGGAATAGCTGTGGTGTGTGTATTTGACACAGGATGAAGTCCACACGTTTTGAGTGTGTGATATGAGAAACACTGTGGTGTAAGTTAACATTCTCAAGAGTGAAAAGGTCATGTCCTCTTAGATTTTCCTGTATTTTCCCTGCAATTCCTCCTTCTTCTCTTCCTTTCTTCACCCTGTCCCACATAACTATTGATCTTTCTCATGTTACCTTACACTAGGTTCAACTTTGTAGAATGTAAAAATGCTAGTTTTACTGTATGTCCTTTTATTTTTAGGGCTTATTTTTCTCAGCATCAATCCTTGGGAATATATCCATGTGGTTGTGTGTATCAAAACTCATCAGTTTTATATATTGGCAGCATTTCAGAATGAACACAGGAGAATTTTATTTTTTAAGTAGTTTTTTAGGATTGGGATCATTTCCAGTTTCAGGTATTTCAATGAAGTTGCTTCCTAGCCTAGACTTGAAGTTGTAGTGTTCAGAGAATGTGTTATTTATACATTTTCCACAACAACAACTAACTGGAAGTAGTGTGGAGGTGCACATTTGCATCAAAGTGGGATTTTATCCAACTTCGGAGGGTTTTCTTATTATGTATTTGACTTTTTTTAATTAAATTAAAAATATTCAGTGTTCCAGAATTCACACCCAGTGCTCCATGCAATATGTGCCTTCCTTCATACCGAGCATCAGAGTCACCTAACCTCCCATCCCCTCCGTTCCCAAACTCTCAGTTTGTTTCTCAGAATCCACAGTCTTTCATGGTTCATGATACCCTCTGATTTTCCCCAATTCACTCTCCTTTCCTCCTCCTAATGACCTTCAAGTTGTTCCTTATGTTCAAAAAATAAGTGAAACCATATGACAAATGACTCTCTCTGCTTGACTTATTTTACTCAACATAATCTCCTCCAGTATTTCCATGTTGATACAAAAGTTGGGTATTCTTCCTTTCTGAAGGAGGCATAATACTCCATAGTATATATGGACCACATCATCTTTTCTCCATTTATCTGTTGAATGGCATCTCAGTACTTTCCACAGGTTGGCAACTGTGTCCATTGCTGCTTTGAACACTGGATTTATGTAGTTGTTTTTAGAAGCTCAGTTTCACAGATGGGAATTAGTATTTATTTATTTATTCATTTTCTTCAGAGTGTTATGTTTAAGTATTTGTGTTAGAGTTAGGTTTAGATTTCAGGATTAGGGGTTAAGGACTAAGGGTTAGGCTCAGGGCAAGTGTCCGGTATTTTGAAGTTCAGAATGTCCCCAGAAAATAAAACTCAACCTTTCGTAAGATGAGAATGGTCCTGGAAGAGATCTACTGAACTGAGTAAGAAGGGGTTTGGTGCTCTACATACTTGTTTTTTAAAATGTTGATTCTAGAGGTGGACAAGATGTCAGAGGAGTAGATGACTTTATTTAAATTGGTCTTCTGAACTGTGTTGGAGACATACCAGAGAACTCCTCCAGAAGACAGGGTGAAAGAAGAAGAGGACTACAACCCTTAGGTCGCTATAAAACAGGTACATTTTGATTGGGTTGTGGTCAGTAACTTGGGGTTTGTATATTCCCTCAACCACTCCTCAACAGAATGACTAGGAGGAGGAATAACCAACACAGGAAAAATTTGGAGACTGTGACCTCTGCCACAGAACTAATGGGTATGGATATAAGCAAGATGTCAGAAATACACTTCAGTGTAACAGTTATACAGACAAT
Organism: Meles meles; assembly: GCF_922984935.1. Classification (NCBI taxonomy): domain Eukaryota; kingdom Metazoa; phylum Chordata; class Mammalia; order Carnivora; family Mustelidae; genus Meles; species Meles meles. The sequence goes on from NC_060071.1 coordinate 152,443,876, forward strand.
GGCTAGGTTGGAGAGAACCATTAATGGCAACATAGATTCTCTAAGGGCAGAAGTGAGAGATGATCTGGCAGGACTTAAAAATGCTATCATTGATATCCATTCTAATCTAGATACTCTAAAAAGCAGGGTAAATGAGGCAGAAGAATGGATTAGTGATGTAGAAAACAAACTGATAGAAAAAGGAGGGTCAAGAGGAGGCCTGGAACACACAGCTTAGAATCCATGAAAACAGGATTCATGAAATAAATGACCCCATGAAACATATAGGCATGGTATGTATATACAATTATTAGGATCTCTTAGGGGGTGGAGAGAGAGAGGGGGGGACTAGAATATATATTTCAGCCAATCCTAGCTGAGAACATCCTTAATCTGGGGAATGATATAAGCACTCAGGTCCTAGAGACAGGGGGACCCCTCCCAAAATCAAGGAAAATAAACCAATGCCATGGCAACTATTAGTAAAGTATGCAAATCTTAGAAGCAAGGAAATAATCCTAAGGGCAGTTATGGGGAAGAGATTACTTATGCACAGAGGGAAGAGACTCAGAATAATGTCAGACATGTCCACAGAGTCCTGGGAACCCAGAAAGGGCTGGTAGGATATATGCAGAGCATAAATGTAAAGAATGTGCAGCCAATATTATTTTGGCAAGGTTCTCACCTAGAACGGATGGAGAGTCAAGGAACTTCCGAGACTGACAGAGACTGAAAGAATATGTAACCAATAAGCCAGAACTACAGGAAATATTAAGGGGTGTGTGTGTCCTAAATATGAGAAAGATACAAAGAGTGTTATAGAACAGAAATTTATAGAGATGATCTATGGGTACAAGGTCTTCACAAACAACATGGTGACAGTAAAATTATATATTTCAATAATCACTCTTTTAGAACATGAACGTCCTAAATGCTCCCACAAAATGGACAGGGTTGCAGATTAGATAAGAAGACAGGACCATTTTGAGTTTATCTTTGTGTACGGTGTAAGAGAATGGTCAAGTTTCATTCTTCTACATATCGCTGTCCAGTTTTCCCAGCACCATTTATTGAAGAGACTGTCTTTTTTCCATTGAATATTTTTTCCTGTTTTGTCGAAGATTATTTCACCATAGAGTTGAGGGTCCATATCTGGGCTCTCCACTCTATTCCACTGGTCTATGTGTCTGTTTCTATGCCAGTACCACGCTGTCTTGGTGATCACAGCTTTATAGTAAAGCTTGAAATCGGGGTAACGTGATGCCTCCAGTTTTGTTTTTGTTTTTCAACATTTCCTTAGCAATTCGGGGTCGCTTCTGATTCCATACAAATTTTAGGATTATTTGCTCCAGCTCTTTGAAAAATACCAGTAGAGTTTTGATCGGAATGGCATTAAAAGTATAGATTGCTCTAGGTAGTATAGACATTTTAACAATGTTTATTCTTCCAATCCAAGAGCATGGAACAGTCTTCCATCTTTTTGTGTCTTCTTCAATTTCTTTCATGAGTGTTCTGTAGTTCCTCGAGTACAGGTCCTTTACCTCTTTAGTTAGGTTTATTCCCAGGTATCTTATGGTTCTTGGTGCTATAGTAAATGGAATCGATTCTCTAATTTCCCTTTCTGTATTTTCATTGTTAGTGTATAAGAAAGCCACTGATTTCTGTACATTGACTTTGTATCCTGCCACGTTGCTGAATTGCTGTATGAGTTCTAGTAGTTTGGGTGTGAAGTCTTTGGGGTTTTCCATATAAAGAATCATGTCATCTGCGAAGAGAGAGAGTTTGACTTCTTCCTTGCCAATTTGGATACATTTTATTTCTCTTTGTTGTCTGATTGCCATTGCTAGAACTTCTAATACTATGTTGAACAAGAGTGGTGAGAGTGGGCATCCCTGTCGTGTTCCTGATCTCAACGGGAAGGCTGCAAGCTTTTTCCCATTGAGGATGATATTTGCTGTGGGTCTTTCATACATAGATTTTATGAAGTTCAGGAATGTTCCCTCTATCCCTATACTTTGAAGCGTTTTCATCAGGAACAGATGCTGGATTTTGTCCAATGCTTTTTCTGCATCAATTGAGAGGACCATGTGGTTCTTCTCTCTTCCCTTATTGATTTGTTCTATCACACTGATTGATTTGCAAATGTTGAACCAACCTTGCAACCCAGGGATGAATCCCACCTGGTCATGGTGGATAACCTTTTTAATGTGCTGTTGGATCCTGTTTGCTAGGCTCTTGTTGAGAATCTTTGCATGCATATTCATCGGTGATATTGGTCTGAAATTGTCCTTTTTAGTAGGGTCTTTGCCTGGTTTGTGGATCAGGGTAATGCTGGCTTCATAAAGTGTCTGGAAGTTTTCATTCTGCTTCAATTTTTTGGAACAGCTTCAGGAGAATTGGTGTTATTTCTTCTTTGAAAGTTTGGTAGAATTCCCCAGGGAATCCGTCAGGTCCTGGGCTCTTGTTTTTTGGAAGGTTTTCGATCACTGCTTCAATCTCATTACTAGATATCAGTCTATTCAGGTTGTCAATTTCTTCCTGGTTCAATTTTAGGAGTTTGTAGTTTTCCAGGAATGCATCCATTTCATCTAGGTTGCTTAGCTTATTGGCCTATAACTGCTGGTAATAATTTCTGATGATTGTTTCTATTTCCTTGGTGTTAGTTGTGATCTCTCCCTTTTCATTCATAATTTTATTAATTTTGACTTTCTCTCTTTTCTTTTGGATTAGTGTGGCCAATGGTTTATCGATCTTATTGATTATTTCAAAAAACCAGCTTTTAGTTTCATTGATACGTTCTACTGTATCTCTGGTTTCTACCTCATTGATCTCTGCTCTAATCTTGATTATTTCCCTTCTTGCATGTGGAGTTGGTTTGATTTGTTGTTGATTCTCCAGTTCTTTAAGGTGTAGAGACAGCTGGTGTATTCTGGATTTTTCAATGTTTTTGAGGGAGGCTTGGATGGCTATCTATTTTCCCCTTAGAACCACCTTTGCTGTATCCCATAGGTTTTGGACCGAAGTGTCTTCATTCTCATTGGTTTCCATGAATTGTTGAAGTTCATCTTTGATCTCCTGGTTGATCCAAGCATTCTTAAGCAAGGTGGTCTTTAGCTTCCAGGTGTTTGAGTTCCTTCTGAACTTTTCCTTGTGATTGAGTTCCAGTTTCAAAGCATTGTGATCTGAGAATATGCAGGGAATAATGTCAGTCTTTTCGTATCGGTTGAGTCTTGCTTTGTGACCCAGTATGTGGTCTATTCTGGAGAAGGTTCCATGTGCACTTGAGAAGAATTAGTGCTCTGTTGTTTTCGGGTGGAATGTTCTGTATATGTCGATGAGGTCCATATGGTCCAATGTTTCATTCAATGCTTTATTTCTTTATTAAATTTCTGCTTCGATGACCTGTCTGTTTCTGAGAGAGGCGTATTAAGATCTCCTACTATTATTTTATTCATATCAATATGACTCTTTATCTTGATTAATAGTTTTCTTATGTAATTGGGTGCTCCCATATTGGGGGCATAGATATTCACAATTGTTAGTTCATCTTGACTGATAGTCCCTTTAAGAATTATGTAGTGTTCTTCTGTATCTCTGACTACAGCTCTCTTACACCGTACACAAAGATAAACTTTAAATGGATAAAAGACCTCAATATGAGACAGGAATCTCTCAGAATCCTAGAGGAGAACATAGGCAGTAACCTCTTCGATATCAGCCACAGCAACTTCTTTCAAGATATGTCTCCAAAGGCAAAGGAAACAAAAGCAAAAAATGAAATTTTGGGACTTCATCAATATAAAAAGCTTCTGCACAGCAAAGGAAACAGTCAACAAAACAAAAAGACAACCCACGGAATGGGAGAAGATATTTGCAATAGATGGTACAGACAAAAGGATGATATCCAGGATCTATAAAGAAATTCTGAAACTCAACACACACAAAACAGATAATCATATCACAAAATGGGCAGAAGATATGAGCAGACACTTCTCCAATGACGACATACAAATGGCTATCAGACACATGAAAAAATGTTCATCATCACTAGCCATCGGGGAGATTCAAATTAAAACCACATTGAGATACCACCTGACTCCAGTTAGAATGGCCAAAATTAGCAAGACAGGAAACAACGTGTGTTGGAGAGGATATGGAGAAAGGGGTACCCTCTTGCACTGTTGGTGGGAATGCAAGTTAGTGCAGCCACTTTGGAGAACAGTGTGGAGATTCCTGAAGAAATTAAGAATAGAGCTTCCCTATGACCCTGCAATCGCTTGGTTTTGAGTACAAGAGGGAGTTCCTGTGACTCCAGAGGCTGTGACTGGGAACGTGTTCTGCCATCAGCAGTGGGGGAATTTATGTGCTCTGGAGCACCCAGATGGGAACAGACTGTGGCTTCTTTCTGAGAGGGAGGTCTGGGTATATATGCTTTCCTCTAAATCTCCAAAATCATCAAAAACCACCAAGGGGAGAGAAAACAAACAAGCCGTCTAGAAAACAAAAGCCTGAAAAACCAGTTTCCTCAGAGCCCAACCCCTTGATGGGTGCTGGAGGAATTAACTCTAGCAAGACTCCCTGAAAACCCAAGGCAACAGACCCCTACCCCAGAAAGCCAACAATAACAAAATACAAGAGGACAACCACCACTACTTCATAGATACAACTTTTATTTTTAATTCATTCCCACTATTCTGGTTCTTTTCACTTTTTTAATATGTAACTTTCTAACCTATTTACCATCACAGAGAGATGTCCAGTACATCAAATTCCATAATAATCTTTTAACCTGAACTTTTTGATACATATACTTTGTTTTTCTTTTGCTTTTCTACTTTTCATTTTTTTTAATTTAAATTGATTTTAGTTTAGTTTATTCTTTTCTTAATATTCATATGCAATTCAGATTCAAGGTTATCCCCTTTCCTCAATCAATGCTATCCCTATAGGTAAACCAGTTTTTAATGCCCTTTTATCTTAGGAAAGTTTAGTCCTTTAACAAAGATACCAAGATATACCCAGGAAGAATCAAAATAACCTTACTTGCCCACACTGAGAATTTATAACCACTCTCCCATCTTTTTCTTCTGCCAGTGTTTCTGTGTATTTGTTTTTGTCCTGGTAGTATATAAATCTTATACTCAGGGCTCTTTTTGATGAGGTTCTTTTTTGTTCGTTTGTATTGTTTTATTTTTATTTATTTATTTTTCTCTTGTTATCTACATTCATCAGTCTTTTTGTTTGTCTGTTTTTGTTTGTATACTTCATAAATCTTACCTTGGGGCCTATTTGGACTGGGTCTTCTCTTTTATTTTATCTTTCTTTTTTTTCCTGTCTTTCTTTTTTTTTTCCTTTTTTCTTTCTTTTGGGTGGGGACTCTTTATTGCTCAGAAGCATTCCAGGGTGCACCTTGCCTGCACCATGGTCGATACATTCAGCTACACATCCATTCAGCCATCTCTCACCAAAATGACTAGAAGGAAGAATGCCTAACAGAAGAAAAATTCAGATACTGGGCATTCTGCATCAGAGCTATTGGATATGGACATAGATAGTTTGTCGGAGAGGGAATTCAGGCTAAGAATTGTCTAGGCAGTAGCTAGATTGGAGGAAGCCTTGAATGACAAAATGGAATTGATTAGGGAAGAAGTGAAAGACACCAAGGATGATGTACACAATGTTCTCAATGAGTTCCAATCATTTGAAATTCTCTAAAAGCTAGAATAATTGAGACAGAAGTTAGAATTAGTGATCTGTAGGACAAACTGAGAGAGAAAAAGGATCAGGAGGAAGTCTGGAGCAAACAGCTTAGAAACCATGAAAACAGAATTAGGGAAATAAATGACACCATGAAGTGCTCCAACATCTGCATTATTGGAATCCCTGATGGGGAAGAGAAAGAAAGAAGACTAGAAGATATAGTTGAACAAATTCTCGATGAAAATTTTCCCAATCTCATGAATGTAACCAGCATTTGTATACTAGAGGCAGAACGGTCTCGCCCCGAGATCCTAGAATGTAGAAATACCTCAAGACACCTGTTAGTGAAAATGATGAATCATAATTGTAGAAAGAAGCTCTTAAAAGCAGCTAGGGGAAAGAAATCCCTTAGGTACAGAGGAAAGCCCATCATAATAACATCAGACCTGTCCACAGAAACCTGGCAAGGCAGAAAGGGTTGACAAGATGTATTCAGGGCACTAAAGGAGAAGAACATGCAGCCAAGAATATTTTATCCAGCAAGACTGACATTCAAAATGGATGGAAAGTTAAAGAGCTTCCAAGACCAGCAAGGTTTAAAAGAGTATGTGATCACCAAGCCGGCACTGTAGGAAATATTAAGGGGGTTTCTATAAAAGCAGCAAAATCCTAAGAATATTTGAACAGAAATATAAGGAGAATATCTATAGAAACGAAGACTTCACAGTTAACATGATGTCAATTAAAAATTTGTCTCTCAATAATCACTCTCAACGTAAATGCCATAAATGCGCCCATAAAATGACACAAGGTTGCAGATTGGATAAAACGACAGGACCCATCCATATGTTGTCTACAAGAAACCCATTTTGAACCTAAGGATACATCCAGACTGAAAGTGAAGGGATGGAGAGCATCTATCATGCCAATGGGCATCAAAAAAAGGCCAGGGTAGCGATTCTCATATCAGATAAATTAGATTTTAAACAACGTGTGTTGGAGAGGTTGTGGAGAAAGGGGAACCCTCTTACACTGTTGGTGGGAATGCAAGCTGGTGCAGCCACTCTGGAGAACAGTGCGGAGATTCCTCAAGAAATTAAAAATAGAGCTTCCCTATGACCCTGCAATTGCACTGCTGGGTATTTACCCCAAAGATACAGATGTAGTGAAAAGAAGAGCCATCTTTACCCCAATGATTATAGCAGCAATGGCCACGGTGGCCAAACTGTGGAAAGAACCATTATGCCTGTCAACGGATGAATGGATAAGGAAGATGTGGTACATATACATGATGGAGTATTATGCCTCCCTCAAAAAGGATGAATACCCAGCTTTTGTAGCAACATGGACGGGAGTGGAAGAGATTATGCTGAGTGAAATAAGTCAAGCAGAGAAAGTCAAGTGTCATATGCTTTCACTTATTTGTGGAACATAACAAAGAACATGGAGGACATGGGGAGATGGAGAGGAGAAGGGAGTTGTGGGAAATTGGAAGGGGAGATGAATCATGAGAGACTAAGGAATCTGAAAAACAACCTGAGGGTTTTGAAGGGGCAGGGGTTGGGAGGTTGGGGAACCAGGTGGAGGGTAATAGAGAGGGCACGTATTGCATGAAGCACTGGGTGTGGTGCAAAAACAATAAGTACTGTTATGCTGAAAATAAATAAATATTTTTTAAATGATGTTAAAATTAGATTTTAAACTAAAGACTTTAGTCAGAGATACAAAAGGATACTACATAATTCTTAAAGGGTCTATCCACCAAGAAGATCTAAAAATTGTAGATATTTATGCCTACCCCATACGGGAGGAGCCAAATACATAAGACAACAGTTAATCAAGATAGAGTCATATTGAAATGAATACATTAATCGTAGGGGATCTTAACATGCCACTCTCAGTAATAGATCATCCAAGCAGAAAATCAATAAAGAAACAAGAGCATTGAATGACACATTGGACAAGATGAGCCTAATCAATATATACAGAACATTTCACCCTCAAACAACAGAATACTCATTCTTCTAGACTGCACATGGATTTTTTTCCAGAACAGACTGCATACTGGGTCACATATCTGGACTCAACCAATACCATAGATTGAGATTATTCCCTGTATATCCTTAGACCACAGTGTCTTGAAACTGGATTCCACAAGAGAAAGTTTGGAAGGAATTCACACACCTGGAAGCTAAAGACCTCCTTGTTTAAAAGTGATTGCATCAACCAGAAAGTCAAAGAACTTAAACAATTCATGGAAACCAATGAGAATGAAGACATTTAGGTCCAAAACCAATGGGATACAGCCAAGGTGGTCCAAGGAGAACTACATAGTCATTCAAGCCTCACTCAAAAAAAATTGAAAAATCCAAAATACACCAGCTGTCTCTACACCTTAGAGAACTGGAGAATCAACAACAAATTAAGCCAATGCCACACAGAAGAAGTGAAATAGTCAAGATTAGAGCAGAGATCAATGAGATAGAAAGCAGAGATACATTAGAATGCATCAATGATACTAGAAGCTGTTTTATTGAAAGAATCAATAAAATCGATAAACCACTGGCCAATCTAATCCAGAAGAAAAGAGAGTGGACCCAAATTAATAAAATTATGAATGAAAATAGAGAGATCACAACTAACACCAAAGAAATAGAAACAATTATCAGAAGTTATTATCAACAGTTATATGCCAATAATTTAAGTAACCTAGATGAAGTGGATGCACTCCTGGAAAACTATAAACTTCCAAAATCGAAACAGGAAGAAATGACAACCTGAATAGACCAATATAGTAACAAGATTGAAACAGTGATCAAAAAGCTCCCCCAAAACAAGAGCCCAAGACCTGATGGATTCCCTGGGGAATTCTACCAAACTTTCAAAGAAGAAATAACACCAATTCTCCTGAAATTGTTTCTAAAAATTGAACCAGAAGGAAAACTTCCAGACTCTTTTTATGAAGCCAACATTACCCTGATCCCCAAACCAGGCAAAGACCCTACCGAATAAGAGAATTTTGGAGCAATATCCCTGATGAATATGCATGCTAATATTCTCAACAAGATCCTAGGTAATAGGATCCAATAGCACATTAAAAAGATTATAAAAAAATGATTATCCAACATGACCAGGTGGGACTCATCCCTGGGTTGCAAGGATGGTTCAATATTCGCAAATTAATCAATGTGATAGAACAAATCAATAAGAGAAGAGGGAAAAAACACATGATCTTCTCAATTGATCATAAAAAGCATTTGACAAGGGGCGCTTGGGTGGCTCAGTGGGTTAAAGCCTCTGCCTTTGGCTCAGGTCATGATCCCAGGGTTCTGGGATCGAGCCCCGCATCGGGCTCTCTTCTCTGCGGACAGTCTGCTTCCTCCTCTCTCTCTCTGCCTGCCTCTCTGCCTACTTGTGATCTCTGTCTGTCAAATAAATAAATAAAATCTTTTAAAAAAAAGCATTTGACAAAATCCACATCCGTTCTTGATTAAAATGCTTCATAGTATAGGGATAGAGGGAACATTCCCCAACTTCATCAAATCTATCTATGAAAGACCCACAGCAAATATCATCCTCAATGGGAAAAAGCTCGCAGCATTACTTTTGAGATCAGGAACATGACAAGGATGCCCACTCTCACCACTCTTGTTCAATATAGTATTAGAAGTTCTAGCAACAGCAATTAGACTACAAAAGGAAATAAAAGGTATTGAAATTCGCAGTGAAGAAGTCAAACTCTCTCTTTGCACATGACATGATACTTTATATAAAAAACCATAAATACTCCACCCCAAACTCTTAGAACTCATATAGAAATTCAGTAATGTGGCAGAATACAAAATCAATGTACAGCAATCAGTTGATTTCTTATACACTAACAATGAAAGTATAGAAAGGGAAATTAGATAATTGATTCCATTTACTATAGCACCAAGGTACCTGGGAATAATCCTATCCAAAGAGGTAAAGGATCTATACTCGAGGAACTACAGAACACTCATGAAAGAAATTGAAGAAGACATAAAAAGTTGGAAGACCATTCCATGCTCATGATTTGGAAGAATAAACATTGTTAAAATATCTAAACTGCCTAGAGCAATCTAAACTTCCAATTCAATTCTGATCAAAATTCCAGCAGAGCTGGAGCAAATAAGAGTAAAGTATGTATGGAACCAGAGGAGACCATGAGTTACTAATGAAATGTTGAAAAAGAAAAACAAAACAAAAAGAACCCCAGCACAGGGTGTTGAGGAAAATATTCTTGGATATAAATTTAGCACAATTAATCTAATAATCATGGAAATTAGAAGTTTACAGAAGTGACAAATATGGAAACCTGGAATTTATTTAAGGTAAGATTTTGTGAGTTTACTCTCAGCTAATCACTACAGCCATGTGACCAGACCAATATCAAGTTACAGGACAACTCAGGAACCACAGCTTAAGGAAATGGTCATTCTTATGTCTGCCCAAACCTTTCCTTCCACATCAATTAGTTTTCTATGCACTTGGCCTTGCAGATTGCATACTGTGTAGGTGGGACCATGAAGAATGTGGCCTCAGGCGGTGGCTTCTCCCTTGTAGGGCCATGAATATGGAAGTCATTCATGTTCAGGCTCATGCTTCTATTGTCTCCAACTAGTATTTCAGTGGCTAACCATCCCCTATAAGAAGAAAGCTTAGTGGTGTCCATGATGTAGGACTTACAACGACAGTGCCTCTGAGCATCTGTGTGCATGTTTTGAGTGCACATGTGCTCTAACTTCACTTAGTTCTGTGGCTGCAGTTGGTGTCACTGGTCATGTGGTCAAGTGTGTGACCACCCTCACAAAAGAGTGGCTCACATTTTGTACAAGGTGCCATTTTTCATTCCCACCAGAAGCACCTTGCTCTGTTCCAGTGCCCTTTTTATCCTTGGGAAGTTGAGAAATGCCTTTCCCTTCACCTCTGAGTCTTCTCTGTGGCTGGCAAGTGGAAGCAGTGTCTGACCTGAAGGAAGGACCTTGATCACTGAACCGGTGCATGCTGGGACACACGCTCCAAATATTCACTGTAGGGCCCATGGCCGGCTGCCCCAAATGTACGCCAGGAACAGATTCATTGTTTTGCATGGA